>NC_138315.1:20755000-21378750 GCF_965601325.2 Salmo salar
ACACATCTTAACCAGCCTACTGGGCTGAGGGCTGAAGTCTGATAAGGTGTGCTGCTGTCTGTGCACACCTAAGGGTCCAACTCAAGGTGTCATAACAAATCATACCGACTTTGGGAGCATCAATATCATGGTTTGCGTTTTCAACAACACAATAAATAGACTGTCAATCTCGACAGAAAAAGAATGCATCCCTCCCTACCTTTGGCAATCTCCGAATGTCATTAAACTTTGGGGCGTTTGGTAACAGATGCCTCTTTCCATTCATCAAATGCCCACTGCACAGTTTGGATTGATATATGGATTTTATTTGACAGTTTAAAAAACGATACATATATACAGTACCAGTCAAAAGTTTGGACACATACTCATTCAAGGGTTTTTCTTTATTTGTAATATTTTCTACATTGTAGAATAATGGTGAAGACATTCACCACTGCACTTGAAGAATCTTTCAAAGTTTTCTATATTTAGCAGATTGACTGACCTTCATGTCTTAAAGTAATGATGGGCTGTTGTTTCTCTTTGCTTATTTGAGCTGTTCTTGCCATAATATGGACTTGGTCTTTCACCAAAGAGGGCCATCTTCTGTATACCACCCCTACCTCGTCACAACACAACTGATTGGCTCAAACGCATTAAGAAGGAAAGAAATTCCACAAATTAGCTTTTAACAAGGCACACCTGTTAATTGAAAGTTTGTGTACCTTATGAAGCTGGTTGAGAGAATTCCAAGAGTGTGCAAAGCTGTCATCAAGGCAAAGGGTTTTTACTTTGAAGAATCTCAAATATAAAATATATTTTGATTTGTTTAACAGTTTTGGTTACTACATGATTCCACATGTGTTATTTCATAGTTTGTTTTCAATATTCTACAATGTAGAAAATAGTAAACATAAAGAAAAACTCTTGACTGGTACCGTGTGTGTGTGTGTGTGTGTGTGTGTGTATATATATATATATATATATATTATATATTATTCGTACAGATTTTAAAAAGTTACCAGGATTGAGCAATAAGGTTTTATTTGCATTCTGGTCCCTATTTTTTGTTGTTGCTTAAATAGGTCCCTATTTTTGTTTTTTACATAAATACCTTTACAATTACATAGATCTAGACACAGTTCAGAGAGAAAAAGGTTATACTGTTCACACCTTAGCCAGCTTTTGACATTATTTTTAAAGTGGTTATGGTTGGTATGGCTTTGAGTTGCTGTGTTAGCGTATTCCACTTAACAGCGCAGGTATATAAAAATGTGTTCTTATCAGACTTATATTTAAAACTGTGAATATTAGTCTCTGGCTCTGGTATTATACTGGTGGACATCTCTAACAAATGAAAAATAGTTTGGTAAGTACCTGGGGGCTGAGTCTGTGATAATTCTGTGGACCAGACCAAGTTGTAATAATACTACTCGTTTTTCCACAGATATCCAGCCTAGCTGCTTAAAATGCTCGACCTCCAAATGAGTATGAGGGGGAGTTTAAGTACAATTCTTACAAGCTTGTTTTGGCTGGTCTGTTAAAAAAAAGGGTTCCAAAAGGGTTCTGTAGAAAGGGTTCTAACTGGAACCAAAATGGTTCTACATTCATAAAATGTAGAACTAGGAATAGATATAGCCCTTGGTTCACTCCAGACCTGTCTGCCCTTGACCAGCACAAAAACATCCAGTGGTGTTCTGCATTAGCATCGAATAGCCCCCGTGATATGCAACTTTTTAGGGAAGTTAGGAACCAATATACACAGTCAGTTAGGAAAGCTAAGGCTAGCTTTTTCAAACAGAAATTTGCATCCTGTTGTACAAACTCAGAGTTCTGGGACACTGTAAAGTCCATGGAGAATAAGAGCACCTCCTCTCAGTTGCCCACTGCACTGAGGCTAGGAAACACTGTCACTACCGATAAATGCACAATAATTGAGAATTTCAATAAGCATTTTTCTACGGCTGGCCATGCTTTCCACCTGGCTACCCCTACCCCGGTCAACAGCCCTGCGCTCCCCACAGCAACTTGCCCAAATCTCTCCCACTTCACCTTCACCCAAATCCAGATAGTTGGTGTTCTGAAAGAGCTGCAAAATCTGGACCCCTACATATCAGCCGGCTAGACAATCTGGACCCTCTCTTTCTAAAATTATCTGCCGAAATTATTGCAACCCCTATCACTAGCCTGTTCAACCTCTCTTTCGTATCGTCTGAGATTCACATAGATTGGAAAGCTGCCGCGGTCATCCTCCTCTTCAAAGGGGGAGACACTCTAGACCCAAACTGCTACAGACATATCTATTCTACCCTGCCTTTCTAAGGTCTTTGAAAGCCAAGTTAACAAACAGATTACCGACCATTTCGAATCTCACCATACCTTCTCCGCTATGCAATCTGGTTTCAGAGCTGGTCATGGGTGCACCTCAGCCACGCTCAAGGTCCTAAACGATATCATAACCACCATCGATAAGAGACATTACTGTGCAGCTGTATTCATCGACCTGGCCAAGGCTTTCACAGCATTCTCATTGACAGACTCAACAGCCTTGGTTTCTCAAATGATTGCCTCACTTGGTTCACCAACTACTTCTCCGATAGAGTTCAGTCAAATCGGAGGGCCTGTTATCCAGACCTCTGGCAGTCTCTGGGGGTGCCACAGGGTTCAGTTCTCGGGCCGACTCTCTTCTCTGTATACATCAATGATGTCGCTCTCGCTGCTGGTGATTCTTTGATCCACCTCTACGCAGACGACACCATTCTATATACCCCTGGCCCTTCTTTGGACACTGTGTTAACTAACCTCCAGATGAGCTTCAATGCCATACAACTCTCCTTCCGTGGCCTCCAACTGCTCTTAAATGCAAGTAAAACTCAATGCATGCTCTTCAACCGATCGGTGCCCGCACCCGCCCGCCCGTCCAGCATCACTACTCTGGACTGTTCTGACTTAGAATATGTGGACAACTACAAATACCTAGGTGTCTGGTTAGACTGTAAACTCTCCTTCCAGACTCACATTAAACCTCTCCAATCCAAAATTAAATCTAGAATCGGCTTCCTATTTCGCAACAAAGCATCCTTCACTCATGCTGCCAAACATACCCTCGTAAAACTGACCATCCTACCGATCCTTGACTTCGGCGATGTCATTTACAAAATAGCCTCCAACACTCTACTCAACAAATTGGATGCAGTCTATCACAGTGCCATACGTTTTGTCACCAAAGCCCCATATACTACCCACCACTGCGACCTGTATGATCTCGTTGGCTGGCCCTTGCTTCATACTCGTCGCCAAACCCACGGGCTCCAGGTCATCTACAAGTCTCTGCTAGGTAAAGCCCCGCCTTATCTCAGCTCACCGGTCACCATAGCAGCACCCACCCGTAGCAAGCACTCCAGCAGGTATATCTCACTAGTCACCCCCAAAGCCAATTCTTCCTTTGGCTGCCTCTCCTTCCAGTTCTCTGCTGCCAATGACTGTAACGAACTGCAAAAATCTCTGAAGCTGGAGACTCTTACCTCCCTCACTAGCTTTAAGCACCAGCTGTCAGAGCAGCTCACAGATAACTGCACCTGTACATAGCTCATCTGTTAATAGCCCATCCAATCTACCTCATCCCCATACTGTATTTATTTATCTTGATCCTTTCACCCCAGTATCTCAACTTGCACATTCATCTTCTGCACATCCTACCATTCCAGTGTTTAACTGCTATATTGTAATTACTTCGCCACCATGGCCTATTTATTGCCTTATCTCTGTTATCCTACCTCATTTGCACATGCTGTATATAGATTTTGCTACTGTATTATTGATTGTATGTTTGTTTATTCCATATGTAACTCTGTGTTGCTGTATGTGTCGAACTGCTTTGCTTTATCTTGGCCAGGTCACAGTTGCAAATTGAAAACTTGTTGAAAACTTGTTCTCAACTAGCCTACCTGGTTAAAATAAAATAAAAACCTGCAACAAATGGTTCTCCTATGGGGACAGCCGAAGAACCCTTTAAGGTTCTAGATAGAAAAAAAGGTGCTAAGAGTATAGCTTATTCATTAGATGTTTGGGGCTTGCAAGAGTCTTTAAGGTGTCTATAGCTAGGTTTCCATCCAACTGGTGACAAATTTTCATGTGAATATTCTAAAATGCACATTTTCCCATCAAACTTATGTTTCCATCTAATTGACTTGTTGCAGATAAGTCTGAGCATAAATACTTAGTGCACATAAAAATCGCTTTTGCTGTTAAATTTTCATGTACCAAATAAAAAATACAAGAACTCTATTGATGCATTGGTGCGTCAATCTAATTAACATTAAAAAAATCCCCATTAAAATCATCAGTTTTAGCTAGAGATATGTGTTGTTTTTTGCATGGGATGCAATGATTTTTAAATGGACCACTGTTGGCCGGAAATTCGTCACTCGTTCATCCTGCGATGATTGTTTTCAGCCACCGGTAGCTTGTGGGTGCTTTATATGCGCTACAGTCAATTATGAGTGCATGTTTACTTATATTAAATATATCATTATTAATATGCGCCTACTGTATGATAGCTAGCAAATTAACTAACGTTAGCCTGCCTAGCTGAAACCTTTGAAGAAGGAAAATGTTTTATTTCTACAATTTCCAAAAGATAACCAAACAAAAACGTATTTACTTTTTACGACACGTGTTTGTGCATAAGTAGCACAATTTCGAACTTATTTGTATTTGTTTTTATTTACACTTGTATGTTTACTTCTCCATTGATGTTGTTTTTATGTTTTCGCTGACTTTTCTTAGCGGATGTACATTCGTTGCGTATTGAACTATGGGGAGTTTCAAGCCCGGAGTGAACATAATTGAACACTCGCAAAGCCAACTAAAAACAAGGTCTGAGGGGCTTACGATGCAAACTTCCCTTGCTTGGCTAATCATTTGGACCACCCTCCAAGATGGCGACGGGGATTCCCCCAAGGGCATAAGTCGTGGCTAAGTGGACGAGGGTGTGTCTTTTAAGTGTTTGGACCGCAGCCCAGGAGACATCCCGAAAATCGGTCTTCTCACGAAAACTGTAGCATAAGAACGGTATGTTCTACTAACTAATATGACCCCACTATGGAAAGACGAGACTCTCACAAAAACGATAGTGTTGTACGTTTTGCTCTATGACTCTCACAAAGACTTGTCTGAAGGTATCCCATACAAATGAATGGAAGTATGGAGGTGGATCTGTGCCATCAAAAAAAGGGGTTAAATATGAGTCCAAAAACCAAAATATTTCCTGAGCTTTCTTATAGCTCCTAGATATAGGTCAGACACTTTAAAACCTTATTCCTTATGCTTTCTGTTACTTTATTTATAGACCTTGTAAACTGTCGAGAGTAGACCCACAACTAATCCAAGTGGAATTAAACATTCTGCCTGGAGTATAATTTTGTACTCACTTGAAAACAATAATATAATTATTTATTGCATTGTGGTGTTCTAGTCTAGGTAGGATAATTGTATTGTCCCTAAACAAGATCAATAGGGAAGCTTTTTGAGCTGAGTGTCTCATGTCTTCACTGTTCTTTCATGCGCAACGTTCTTGTGGATTCATCATGAAAATTGGTGCAGCTTTGAATGCTTTTATGTGTGGTATGATTGCAGATATGGACAAATGATCCACCTACCACTATTGTCACTATGAATGGTGGATGGAGGGCAGGATAGACAGTTATATCGGCTGGTAGACTATATTCACCTGTGATATAGTAATAGTTAGCACACGGAAAAGCGTTGCGCGTATGGGAAGAACCAAAACACTTTGATATAGGGGAGGTGCATGCAAGCAGATGAGAAAATGTATCTAGGATGGAAGAAATGATGTTATACAACCTACAAAAGAGTGAATGTAAACCAGGGGAAAAACGCACTACTCTTCCCTGTGCCCCATTAAGAAAACACACACAACCCTCCCACAAAACTGTGTATGCCTCATATGGTACTATAATGGTCAGTAATGTTTAGTTGTGTGTGACAGTCATAACTGCAGTAGGCCACTGTGTGATATGACCCATACCACAGCTCCTACCTTTAAATGAGGCCTGTCTCACAAGTCTCATTTAAACTCTCAAAACTGAGTGTGTAGAAATGGGAAGTATCATGCCAAAACATTCCTCCCTTGTGTTTTGTTCATTATAGAACCTCAATCAATACCCATGACCTTTTGTGTTAAATGCTGTGTCCACACACTTCGAGTCTCATTTAAACTCTCAGAACTGAGTGTGTAGAAATGGGAACGTTTCATGCCAAAACATTCCTCCCTAGTGTTTTGTTCATTACAGAACCTCAATCAATACACATGACATTTTGTGTTAAATGCTGTGTCCACACACTACTGTACTCAGAGCCCTGGCTGAACATCTGAAGAAAATCATATTAAAAACGAGCTGAAAGAGTATTTCAATGGCCTGTCTCGGTCTCTATCATTCCCCTGTTGTCTAAATAAAGCTTAAAAAAATTACCTGAGGGTGGAATTCCACTCTCCTTTTAAAAGGGAAGTTAGCAGTATGTTTTTTGTTTGTTTTATCTCTCCTGAACTCAGTTTGATTCATGCTTATATCAGCTACAGTGTGGTTGTAATTAAAAATGTAGAAATAACAAAAGAGCTTCTGCTCCTGAATAATGAGTGACTGTGAGGGCCGTTGCTGGATTAGAACTAGCATTCTTGGGTGACGCAAACACCTCAAATAAGAAACAGTTTAATGCATCTGTAAACCCAGATTGTGCTGCTTTCTCCCCATGAAACACACCAGCATTTCTTTCCCATTTGAGGTTATGCTCTGGCATGGACTAAAATCTCAAATTGAACTAAGTTTATATGCATGTTGGCATGTTGCAAAGCCGTGTCTTCTGTTATTTCTCAGTTCTGTTCCATTGGAACTCAGACCTTTTGAACTCTGTTTTTCATCATTACGTGACATCACTGAGTTTATCAAGCGTTCAATCAGAGATGCTGACAAGGCTGAGGTATTGACTTGGAGTGGAAAATTAGAGGAGGAGGAGGAGAAGGAAGAGGGAGGGAGAAGAAGGAGGTGAAGCTAAGTAGCTTAGGAGACAGAGCGTCTACCGCTGGTAGGGAATAAAACCATGACTCCATGGAGATGATGACAGCAGGGAGAGAAATGTCAAGTGTTCCTCTCCTCCTTTTCAGAGCTGGCTTTGTGTGGCAGTCACCACTGAGTCTCTCTTAGATGTATTACCCTCACAGGAGAAGCAAGTGGGCTCCCCACTACTCTCTCTGGCCCTCTACCTAACACACATAGACATACAGTTTAAGTCAGTCTTCTGTATTCACTAGTGTGGGGTTCTTTACATTTGTTTTGGACACACTTCACCCCACTCCAACAAGGCAGACATCATTATTCCTGGGAGAAGGAATCAGATGACGTGGAAGAATCTGAATAAATCTCCCTGTTTGGCAAAGAGAATTCCTCTTAACGGGAGAGAATATTGAGAAATGGTGGAGGCGGGACCGAGGTAGGCAGGATGAACAAGTGGAGATTGATGTTTTGCTTGTTTATAACTTTTCAGTTTGCAGCTTTGCTTTGTTCTCATATCCAGTTGGACTCGTGAGACAGGTCCACCCACTTGTCATTGGACTGATGGGATTCATCTGGCTTAAGCTAAAGTATGTGTGGAGGGATCAGAAACAAAACCATGCCTTTTATGTAGTTGAGCTCAAGTGTAACGTGATAAATACCCGCCTTTCTCTTTAAAAATGACAATATCTACAACTCTTTGTATGGTTAGTCTTCCATATCGATAAGTCCATATTTTAAGATTGTGGGGCCCCACAATAACAGCAGCATTATTTATTTCACACACTCAGTGAGCAGCAAAGCTGATTTTACAGCCCATTGGCTTTAATGCCTGTCTTATAAATCACATTTGACCTTATATAACAAAAAGCACAGCAGCACTGTTAGCTGCAAACAGACAACCAATGGCTTCTCATTAGTGACCCAAAGTCCCCAGGTAGAGAAGTAACTAAAAGAGATTCCTCTCTTCCATCACCACCTCCGTATTTAGATACAGCAATCTGCAGCCTAAATGACTCCCTATTCCAATTATAGTGCACTACTTTTGACCAGTGCACTACATAGGGAATAGGGACACAAGCTTTATCTCTTCACAGTTGAACTACTGGTCACAGCTGTTTGGGAGAGAGAGTTAGGACTTTCAGAGTCCAGTCGTTCAGTGAGCAGCCAGCCACATATCTTAACGGTAATGAAGTGTATTTGTGGAGCCTGGCTGCTTGGCCGTTTCCCATTGAAGTGAAGCGTACGACAGGTAGCAATGAAAACCTGTTCACTGAAGTCTCATTGGAACTCCTGAAAGATTCAGGATGGGGCTGTGACTATCGTTTAGCTGCTTTAAGGGACAGGTGTAAGCTTCGCGGCTGGTGAATCTTTTATCCCCCTATGGGCCCTGTTCAAAAGTAGTGCACTATAGGTAATAGGGTGCCATTTGGTACACAGCAGAGCATCGTTCAGTGGGCTGACAGCTCCCTGCATTAGCTTATTATTCATTATGCAGATCTGGGCTCACTCATTCTCCTGTTGGGCCAGCGCTGCTGCAGCACAGTGTTCATTTATTGAGGACAGAAAACAAGGAGAGGCAGGATATCTCTCTTTCTCAAAAGTTTGGACACACACCTACTCATTCAATGTTTTTTCTTTATGTTTTACTATTTTCTGCATTGTAGAGTAATAGTGAAGACATCAAAACTATGAAATAACACTTATGGAATCATGTAGTAACCAAAGAAGTGTTCAGAAAATCTATTTAGATTCTTCAAAGTAACCACCCTTTGCCTTTATGACAGCTTTGCACGCTCTTGGCATTCTCTCAAACAGCTTCACCTGGAATGCTTTTCCAACAGTCTTGAAGGAGTTCCCACATATGCTGAGAACTTGTTGGTTGCTTTTGCCTCACTCTGCAGTCCAACTCATCCCAAACCATCTAAATTGGGTTGAGGTCAGGTGATTGTGGAGGTCAGGTCATCTGATGCAGCACTCCATCACCCTCCTTCTTGGTCTTATAGCCCTTACACAGCCTGGAGGTGTGTTAGGTCATTGTCCTGTTGAAAACAAATGATAGTCCCACTAAGCCCCACCAGATGGGATGGTGTATCACTGCAGAATGCTCTGGTAGCCATGCTGGTAAAGTGTGCCTTGAATTTTAAATAAATCAATGACAGTGTCACCAGCAAAGCATCCCCACATCATCACACCACCTCCTCCATGCTTCACAGTGGGAACCACACATGCAGAGATCATCCGTTCACCTACTCTACGTCTCACAAAGACACGGTGGTTGGAACCAAAAATCTAACATTTGGACTCATCAGACCAAAGGACAGATTTCCACCGGTCTGATGTCCATTGCTCGTGTTTCCTGGCCCAAGCCAGTCTCTTCTTCTTATTGGTGTCCTATAGTAGTGGTTTCTTTGCAGCAATTCGACCACAAAGGCCTGATTCGCGCAGTCTCCTCTGAACAGTTGATGTTGAGATGTGTCTGTTACATGAACTCTGTGAAGCATTTATTTGGGCTGCAATTTCTGAGGCTGGTAACTCTAATGACCTTATCCTCTGCAGCAGAGGTAACTCTGGATCTTCCTTTCCTGTGGCGGTCCTCATGAGAGCCAGTTTCATCATAGCGCTTGATGGTTTTTGCGACTGCACTTGAAGAATCTTTAAAAGTTCTCTAAATTCTCTGACCTTCATGTTTTAATGTAATGATGGACTGTAATCTCTCCTTGCTTATTTGAGCTGTTTTTGCCATAATATGGACTTGGTCAAATATTAGGCCAAATAGGGCTATCTCCTGTATTCCACCCCTACCTTGTCACAACACAACTGATTGGCTAAAATGCATTAAGAAGTAAAGAAATTACACAAATTAGCTTTTAACAAGGCACACCTGTTAATTGAAATGCATTCTTCATTCTCATGAAGTTGGTTGAGAGAATGCAAAGAGTGTGCAAAGCTGTCATCAAGGCAAAGGGTGGTTACTTTGAAGAATCTCAAATATAAAATATATTTTAATTTGCTTAACATTTTTTTGGTATCTACATGATTCCATATGTGTTATTTCATAGTTTTGATATCTTTACTATTATTCTACAATGTAGAAAATAGTAAAAATAAAGAAAAACCCTTGAATGAGTAGGTGTGTCCAAACCTTTGATTGGTACTGATATATATATATATATATATATATATATATATATATATATATATATATATATATATATATATATATATATACACACACACACACACACACACACACACACACACACACACACACACTACATGGCCAAAAGGATGTGGACACCCATTGAAATGAGTGGATTCTGATTTTTCAGCCACACCCATTTCTGACAGGTGTATAAAATCGAGCACACAGCCATCCAATCTCCATAGACAAACAAGGGAATTAGAATGGCCTTACTGAAGAGCTCAGTGACTTTCAATGTGGCACCGTCATAGGATGCCACCTTTCCAACAAGTCAGTCAAATTTCTGCCCTGCTAGAGCTGCCCCAATCAACTGTAAGTGTTGTTATTGTGAAGTGGAAACGTCTAGGAGCAACAACAGCTCAGCCGTGAAGTGGTAGGACACACAAGCTCACAAAACGGCACCGCCAATTGCTGAAGCGTGAGTAAAAATCGTCTGTCATCTGTTTCAACACTCACTACCGAGTTCCAAACTGCCTCCGGCAGCAACATCAGCACATGAACTGTTCGTCGGGAGCTTCATGAAATGGGTTTACATGCCCGAGCAGCCGCACACAAGTGTAAAGCTCGCCGCCATTGGACTCTGGAGCAGTGGAAACGCGTTCTCTGGAGTGATGAATCATGCTTCACCATCTGGCTGTCCGATGTTCGAATCTTGTTTTGGCAGATGCCAGGAGAATGCTACCTGCCCAAATGCATAGTGCCAACTGTAAGGTTTAGTGGAGGAGGGAAATCTTAATGCTACGGCATACAATTATATTCTAGACGATTCTGTGCTTCCAACTTTGTGGCAACGGTTTGGGGAAGGTCATTTCCTGTTTCATCATGACAGTGCCCCCATGCACAAAGCGAGGTCCATACAGAAATGGTTTGTCGAGATCGGTGTGGAAGAGCTTAACTGGCCTGAGCAGAGCCCTGATCTCAACCCCATCGAACACCTTTGGGATGAATTGGAACGTCGACTGCGAGCCATGCCTAATCGCCAAACATCAGTGCCTGACCTCACTAATGCTTTTGGCTGAATGGAAGCAAGTCCCCGCAGCAATGTTCCAACATCTAGTGGAAAGACCTCCCAGAAGAGTGGAGGCTGTTATAGCAGCAAAGGGAGGGACCAACTCCATAGTAATGCCCATCATTTTGTAATTAGATGTTCGATGAGCAGGTGTCTACAAACTTTTGGCTATGTAGTGTATCTCTGTCACAGAGTTTCTATTTCTCTCTCTCGCTCTCCGGATCAGTGAGCTGCTTGCATGCGTGCTTGTGTTTGTGTGGAGCTGAATGTGCCCAAAGCTGCTTCTTAACACTGTGCTAAGAGAGGATCATTCATGAGGGTTGCCAGGGTGGCCAATGGACCAAATCCATTAGACATTCTGCTGCTTATTGTGCTGTAAAGCTGCTTCTTCCTGGAAGGTCCAATGTGTAGCCTGGGCTGCATCTGAAATGGTACCCTATTCCCTATATACGTCACTTATTTTTCCCAGGGCCCCACAATGTAGGCAATAAGGTGCCATTTTGGATGCACGCCATCCTTATCTTATCACTGCACCTCTGGCTACTGCTACTCCCCATGTTATAGTCTGCAGTGTCTCAAGTAAGTGTTGTGATTGAGCTGTAGCCTGACTTACTTTGTGTAGCCTAGCATAGCCTTATCTCTTCTCTGCACCTCTGTCTACTCTCTTCTCCGGTAACTGTGTCGGGGTGAGAAAATAGATCCTTCTCAAAGCCCAGAGCGAGATATCTGATCCACTAGACTGTTTTCTAGTCTAGTGTTTCCAAACTCCATTCCCCGAGTACTCCCAACAGTACATATTTTTGTTATGGCCCCAGACAAGCACACCTGATTAAACTTGTCAACTAATCCTCAAGCCCTTGACAAGTTGAATCAGGTGTTTTTGTCCGGGGCTACAACAAATATGTGTGCTGTTGGTGGTACTCGAGGACCAGAGTTGGGAAACACTGCTCTAGTCTATTGCCCCCAAGTGTTAAACCAGACACCTGGACATGGGAACAATACAGGTGTATTTATTTCTCCCTGGGTTGTACTAGGCAGGAAACATGAACACAAATGTTCTGTCAGTCAGGGTAATTCAGTGTTCTGTCCACCACGCACAGCAAGCTGAATTTTCAACAAAGCTTTGTGAGTCACTCTACCTTGAATTGATCAGGCACCCACCCCTCAAAAGGGCCTTGTGTGAGCAAATTGTAGTGTCACCTTAATTAATGTGTCAATTCATGTAGGGACCATAAAAATGTACTGAAAATGAAAGCCTAATTTCTCGCAGGACGCCAAAGCTTATGAATATATGTGTCTGTGTGAATGTTGCAAATTTTCTGTTGACAGCTCGTGTCAAATGAAGAGATCTATAAAGAGGAGCACAGACAGGGCTCCTGGCAGCTAGGGACCGGGAACATTGTGTAATTGTATTCTTCCACCGTCATCCACCTCTCCTTCTTCTCTGTGTCTCTCTCTGTTGTGTGTTTGTGTCGTGAGGTGTCTCATCCAGTGGAACAACCCCATTTCTCAGTCTGTCTCTCTGTACTCATCATGTACTTGTATGACGCAGCCAACAAAGCAAATCTCAGACTGACAGCTCTTTTATTTTTTTACTCTGAATCTTAATCTATTGTGTACAGCAGAAAGAGAGTGGCTGCAGGCTTTTGTTCAGTCAAACATCTGCCACTGTCGTGTTGAAACAATTGCATTTGCCTGATGCTGAGTTATGATTTTAATCACTTCCAAGTGTCATAGTAAAAATGTTACAGTAGTCACAACATTATTATATAGGCTACCTGCTCACTTCTCTGAAATGGACACAGAAGCTTTGTAGAGGCTGTGGGTGGGTTGCATGCATAGGTAGTTGTGTGTCCATTGTCCATCCCCCAACAAATTGTGTGCAATTAGGAGAGAGAGAGAGAGAGAGAGAGAGAGAGGCAGTCTGTTTAACTGCTTGCTGCTGCAGGCCTAATGGGGATGTGGAAGGTGTAATGGATGTCAGTGATCTATCATCAGCGATGCACAGAGAGGTGACAGATCAGTGCCACAGTAATTACCATAACACATAGGGTAGACATCACAGAGATCTAATTTGTGCTGTGTGTGAGAGAGAGGGAGAGAGAGAGGCGTTAATGGGGTCATTAACTTTGTCATTGTGCAGTTTTTATGACCTCTTCATAACTGCAGGCCTATAAAATGTAAAACCAATTAAAACGGATTAGAATGTATTTTCTCGCATATAAACGGCAGCTCTCAAGCAGTCATATGTTTGCCATTTGGCTCTTGGAATTACCTCATTTGAAAGACAGTATCTCATTCAAATGACTTAGTATCAAGTTTGAATGCTTTTTAACTACGTCGTTCAAGCGAAATACTAAGTTGTTTTAACGAGATGCTATGTCGTTTAAACAAGAATTGTTATTTTGTCTAATATGGCCTAATTTGTTATGCAGCTTGTCAGACCAAGCAACCATTCATTCACTGATTCCATCCATTGATATGATTGACAGATCTTTGATAGCCTAAAGCAGGGCTGCTTTTGAATACAAGAGCATGTAAGTGGGCGAGTGGATCGAGGATCAGTGCTAATTGAGCAGATTTTTAAATGTGTATTGTGCTATTTTGGGGGGGAACTGGAGAAAGAAAACAAGTAGACTGCCAGTATGGTGCAATAAACCTGAACTATTTACAGAAAATATATACACAAGAATACATATAGGAGCAAATCAGCCTGAATATCAGGACGCACAAACTGCAAAGCGTTTCGACTACTAATTCATATGCACGTTGTATCTGAAACTGTTCTTTAGAGATTGCAACCCCTCTGTACACACAGTGTGTTTAGGGTTCCATCTATGTTCATTACACCTGCGCTTATTGACTCAGTTGTGGATACGTATAGTACTCCAGACTAGTGCATAGACATATCCAAGTTAAAGGCAATAGAAGATGTCAGGAATAACTTCACCCGCTCTGAGAAACAAGCCCTTAAATCTTCCAAATGACACATCTGTAGTCATCCCCCCAGCGAGGCGCTGTTACTGTACATAACTACGCTGTCTATAATACATTTACATTACATTTTAGTCATTTAGCAGACGCTCTTATCCAGAGCGACTTACAGTAGTGAATGCATACATTTCATACATTTTTTCCCTGTGCTGGCCCCCCGTGGGAATCGAACCCACAACCCTGGCGTTGCAAACACCATGCTCTACCAACTGAGCTACAGGGAAGGCCAATACTGAAGTACTCAGGCAACTGATTGATCAGAAGCTCTATAAGAGACTCACTACAAACCCCACAAAACAGCTTTTGGCTGTAATCAAACATACTGTCATCAAGGGCATGCACAATGGCGATATCACCAAAAGAAAACACAGATTATTGGTGTGTATAAACAGCTCTACGCCTGTAATTTGCGATATCAGATTAGGCAGAAGGCATGAAGATCTCTGCTCGGCTTCAAATGCCCTGATTGATAAATATGTCCCTGTGTATTGTGACACTTGTTTACCAAAGACACAATTAGACATTACTTAAACTTCTTCCTGCTCATAACTCCACACAACGTAATCTGTGCGCTCCTCAGAATGTTTTGTCCTGTAGGTGATTTTTGACTATAGCTTGAAGTATTTGAAATGGCCTAATCGGCCTGTGTCAGCCTGCACAGAATTGTAAGGTAGTAATAGTTTAATAGGGCTCCCGAGTGGCGCAGCGGTCTAAGGCACTGCATCTCAGTGCTAGAGGCGTCACTACAGAACCTGGTTCAATTCCAGGCTGTATCACAACTGGCCATGATTGGGAGTGCCATAGGGAGATGCACAATTGGCCCAGCGTCTTCCGGGTTAGGGTTTGGACGGGGTAGACCGTCATTGTAAATAAGAATTTGTTCTTAACTGACTTGCCTAGTTAAATAAATACAAATATTATTTATTATAACTGCATGAGGCTATAAAACTGCATGCCACAGCAAGTTGATCATGGCAATGGGAGGATTTATTTTACAACCCGTCTGCCAAATCCATCCATTACGCACGGTTCACCCTTATCAAATTGGGCATTTCTCATCGGCGCTATTGAAAATCAGATAGCTTCCTTACATTTCAGTAAACCATTAGCCAACACTTCAATGATTAAACAAAGTGTCATCAGGAAAGTTGACTCTCTTCACTTTGTCATCTTAAATTGATTTTTTCCTGTTAATGTGAACTGTAGGCTATAAAAAGTTAAACCTTTTAATTGAAGGCCTATCACAAACCTCTTTGTAGGCGATTCTGGTAGGCTAATAAAAGCATGTTGTTCACAGCATAAATCAGCCTATTATCTCTGAAGTTCATTCATTTATTGGTGATTGATACTTTAACTGTACATTTAGGCTACTGTTAGAACTCACATAGGCTACTTTTCTGCAAGAGTGTGTGAGATAACTAGTTTCTACCGGTAAGTGCGGACTAAGCAATTCCCCTATAATATCACGTTCCCAAACTACACAGGCGGCGTGTCCATAAGGCTAAGGTAAATTTAAATATTTGCCAAAATTATATAGCCTAATCCTGTCTATACAAAAATATGATCATGCTTTAGTAGTCTATTTTGAATGATTTGGTGTCACGTGTAAATTGGAGACAGGCACAGGAATGGCCAGGCTCTGAGGTGTGG
Source organism: Salmo salar (assembly GCF_965601325.2). Taxonomy (NCBI): domain Eukaryota; kingdom Metazoa; phylum Chordata; class Actinopteri; order Salmoniformes; family Salmonidae; genus Salmo; species Salmo salar. The sequence continues at coordinate 20,770,908 of NC_138315.1, forward strand.
CCAGTCCTCTTCTGGCTGTGCGGGGTGGAGATTATAAGAGCACATGCCCATTTAAGGCCATATTGTTCTTCAAGATGTTCAAACATTTATAGATGACCAGCAGGGTCAAATAATAATCACAGTGGTTGTAGAGGGTGCAACAGGTCATTACCTCAGGAGTAAAATGAGGATTCAGAGGTTGAGACAGCAGGTGCGGTAGAGAGAGAGAGAGAGTCGAAAACAGCAGGTCTGAGACAAGGTAGCACGTCCGGTGAACAGGTCAGGGTTCCCTAGCTGCAGGTAGAACAGTTGAAACTGGAGCAGCAGAAAGACCAGGTGGACTGGGGACAGCAAGGAGTCCTGAGGCCAGGTAGTCCTGAGGCATGATCCTATGGCTCAGGTTCCTCCGGGAGGGAGAGAGAGTGAATTAGAAGGAGCATACTTAAATTTACACAGGACACCAGATAAGACAGGAGAATTACACCAGATATAACAGACTGACTCTAGCCCCCCCGGCACATAGACTATTGCAGCATAGATACTGGAGACTGAGACAGGGGTGGGTAGGGGGACACTGTGGCTCCGTCCAATGATACCTCCGGACAGGGCCAACCAGGCAGGATATAAAACCACCCACTTTGCCAAAGCACAGCCCCCGAACCACTAGAGGGATATCAACACACCACCAACTTAATACCCTGAGACAAGGCTGAGAATTGCCCACGAAGATCACCTCCACCGCACGAGCCCGAGAGGGTGCAAAACCAGACAGGAAGATCACGTCAGTGACTCAACCCACTCAAGTGACGCACCCGTTCAAGTAATGGCATGGAAGAGCACTAGTAAGCCAGTGACTCAGCCCCCGTAATAGGGTCAGAGGCAGAGAATCCCAGTGGAGAGACAAGGTAGCACGGCCAGGCAGAGACAGCAAGGGCAGTTCGTCGCTCCAGTGCCTTGCCGTTCACCTTCACACCCCTGGGCCAGACTTCACTCAATCATAGCACCTACTGGAGAGATGGTCGAGACCGAGTCTGCATCTCTCATATGGATAGGCAGATCATTCCATAAAATGGAGCTCTATAGGAGAAAACCATGCCTTCAGCTGTTTTCTTAGAAATTCTAGGGACAGTAAGGAGGCCTGCATTTTGTGACCGTAGTGTACGTGTAGGTATGTACGACAGGACCAAATCGGAGAGATAGGTAGCAGCAAGCCCATGTAATGCTTTGTAGGTTAGCAGTAAAACCTTGAAGTCATCCCTAGCCTTAAGAGGAAGCCAATGTAGAGAGGCTAGCACTAGAGTAATATGATAAAATGTTTTGGTTCTAGTCAGGGTTCTAGCAGCCATGTTTAGCACTAACTTAAGTTTATTTAGTGCTTTATCCACGTAGCTGGAGAGTAGAATATTTCAGTAATCTAATCTAAAAGTGACATGGATGAGCTTTTCTGCATAATATTTGGACAAAAAGTTTGATTTTTGCAATGTTACGAAGATGGAAAAAAGCTGTCCTTGAAATATTCTTGATATGTTCGTCAAAAGAGAGATCAGGGTCCAGAGACGCAGAGGTCCTTCACAGTTTTATTTGAGACGACTGTACAACCATCAAGATGAATTGTCAGATCCAACAGAAGATCTCTTTGTTTCTTGGGACCTAGAACTAGCATCTCTGTTTTGTTCGAGTTTAAAAGTAAAACATTTGTCTCCATCCACTTCCTAATGTCTGAAGCACATGCTTCCAAGGTAGGCAATTTTGGAGCTTCACCATGTTTCATCGAAATGTACAGCCGTGTATTGTCCGCATAGCAGTGAAAGCTGACATTGTGTTTTCGAATGACATCACTAAGAGGTAGAATATATAGTGAAAACAATAGTGGGCCTTAAAATGGAACCTTGAGGAACGCCAAAACCTACAATTGATTTGTCAGAGGACAAACCATCCACAGAGACTAACTGATATCTTTCAGACACATAAGATCTTAACCAGGCAATACCTTGTCCGCGTAGACCAATTAGGGTTTCTAATCTCTCCAAAGAATGTGGTGATCGATGGTGTCAAAAGCATGGCGATAAAAGGCTATTTTTTTCTTGTGCAAAGAAAGAAGTGTGAGCGGACCAAGTCATTTGGTGTCACTCTAAAGTGGAAAGGTGGAATAAACGAGTCCAGAGTAGGTTTTCGTGATTCAACACAGTTCTCTATTGAGGGATTTCTGACAATACAAACACTCCAACACAGTCAATGAGAATCTCCAAAGGAACAACATACATCTTCTTTAGATGACACAGGATCACATTACGATTATCTTCAAACTATAACAACAATCACATATTCGTCACCGTCTTAATGGATCTTCTTGGATAGCACCTCTCTCTCCGTAGCCATTCTCCAGAGATAGTTTATCTTCCCCCCTTCTTGCTGATTCCATCCTCTCTCTTGTAGGGAAAAGAGGATATCTCATTAGTACCGTCAGCTGTGCTTAACCTCTTACATCTAGACGTTCCGCTAGCAGAACACCTGCTCCAATATCCAATGATAGGCGTGGCGCGAATTACAAATTCCTCAAAAATACAAAAACTTCAATTTTTCAAACATATGACTATTTCACAGCATTTTAAAGACAAGACTCTCCTTTATCTAACCACACTGTCCGATTTCAAAAAGGCTTTACAGCGAAAGCAAAACATTAGATTATGTCAGCAGAGTACCAGCCAGAAATAATCAGACACCCATTTTTCAAGCTAGCATATATGTCACAAAACCCAGAAGACAGCTAAATGCAGCACTAACCTTTGATCTTCATCAGATGACACACCTAGGACATTATGTTATACAATACATGCATGTTTTGTTCAATAAAGTTCATATTTATATCAAAAAACAGCTTTTTACATTAGCATGTGACGTTCAGAACTAGCATACCCCCCGCAAACTTCCGGGGAATTTGCTAACAATTTACTAAATTACTCACGATAAACGTTCACAAAAAGCATAGCAATTATTTTAAGAATTATAGATACAGAACTCCTCTATGCACTCGATATGTCCGATTTTAAAATAGCTTTTTGGTGAAAGCACATTTTGCAATATTCTAAGTACATAGCCCAGCCATCACGGGCTAGCTATTTAGACACCCGGCAAGTTTAGCCTTCACCAAAATCAGATTTACTATAACAAAAATGTTATTACCTTTTGTTGTCTTCATCAGAATGCACTCCCAGGACTGCTACTTCAATAACAAATGTTGGTTTGGTCCCAAATAATCCATCGTTATATCCGAATAGCGGCGTTTTGTTCGTGCGTTCCAGAAACTATCCGAAATGGTAAATCAGGGTCGCGCGCATGGCGCAATTAGTGACAAAAAAATTCTAAATATTCCATTACCGTACTTCGAAGCATGTCAACCGCTGTTTAAAATCAATTTTTATGCTATTTATCTCGTAAAAAAGCGATAATATTCCGACCGGGAATCTCCTTTTTGGCAAACAGAGGAAAAATCACAAAGAAGGGGGCGGCCAGGGCACGCGCCTAAGCCCACAGTCCCTTGATCGGCCACTTGAGAAAGGCGATAATGTGTTTCAGCCTGGGGCTGGGATGACGACATTCAGGTTTTTCCCGGGCTCTGAGCGCCCATGGAAGATGTAGGAAGTGTCACGTTAGAGCAGAGATCCTTTGTAAAAGATAGAGATGGCAAAGAAGTTCAAGAAATGGTCAGACAGGCCACTTCCTGTAAAGGAATCTCTCAGGTTTTGACCTGCCATTTGAGTTCTGTTATACTCACAGACACCATTCAAACAGTTTTAGAAACTTTGGAGTGTTTTCTATCCAATGCCAATAATTATATGCATATTCTAGTTACTGGGCAGGAGTAGTAACCAGATTAAATCAGGTACGTTTTTTATCCAGCCGTGAAAATACTGCCCCCTAGCCATAACAGGTTAATTGACTCTGGTTACCTTGTCTCACATGCCTTGTTGGGCTACTATCCTTGAGCCCAGCCTGCCCTCTGGTGGTCCTTCCACAGAAGAAACATATCTGATAGAGGCTAGCCTATAGCTTAGGCCTACTCTACGCTATTTGTGCTCAGCCATGCATTGAATGGCAAGGTGAGAATTACTGGGGAGCCAGCGGGGCTCAGCTCCCCTGAATGAAACGTTAGCTCCCCTAATTGCAATGAAAGTCAAACTTGGGGGGATGGGGGGGGTCTCTAAATAATGCTAATTTAACCATTCTCCTATTTGTTTAAAATGTAATGGTAAATCTGTTTTATAGTGGTAAATTTGAAAATAAAAGCTTCCAAATGAAACCAACCCCCACCTCTCTGTCATGGTTTAAACCATTTAATTCTACAGTATCTGGTGAGCGCTGTCCAAATGCTGAATTTCGGCCTCAGCTGAGCTCCTTTACGCATAGATTTTCCTTCGTACTTCCTCATTTTAGCCATTTGTTTGCCATGCGTCCTTGATAAAAGTACAATTTTTTCCAATGCATTAAATTTATCAGTTGATTTATCATTGCTTGCTTTTGTCAGTTAGCTGTTTAGAGCGCTGATTGTATTGCTTTTCAGGTGCGCGTGGGTACTTGTGTTCGCAGTGCCATCCGTTGGCAGAAATAGTAGACCATTTATTTAACTTTACTATTTTCTATCAATATTTGTTTTCATTCCTGGATTAGCTGATAATGGTCAACAATATCACTAGACAACTAGCCTACAACTAGACACCAATGTGCATCCAATCCATCCAACATGTAGGCTATACATTAATGACAGTAGGCTTAGAAGGTGACTCTTTCAATTAGAGGAGCTTTTAGCATCCGTTTAGAAGCATTCGATTTGGCAAAGGCATAGGATTTGTGTGCCCATGAGAACTGTTTTCATGGCGAAACATACTTAAATGTTACCTAGGCATAGTTACACTAACATTGCATTTTCCGAGATCTCCAAGATTCATGATTCGTACAAGGTTTAAGTTCAATGTTTTAATTCAATTGTTAAATGCTTAATGATTACAAATAACACTGTCATAAATGTCATTAATGTAAGGAAAGAAAGGTATTGTTTTATGTCACACGATTTCTGAAGACTCTAAGCATTAACTCATGAATTATTTGACAACTCATGAACTAGGGTGTAAAACATGTTTTGATTCAACTCATATTAGAATGTTGGGACACCTGAAATGTAGGCTACCCGTTCTGCATGTATTCATGTGTGTGAAATTGCCTCGGCTGAGAGAGTAGGCTACCGGCAGTGGTGTTTTCTTAGTGGAGGGTTAACGCAAGTAAACACAGTTTACCCACCTTTTTCAGAAAAATGCATTGAATAGGGAGTGCTACGTTTTTGTACTGCGACGGCAATCAGAGTTTACCCACCATTTTTTTTACCACTACATCACTGGCTACGGGTAGGTCTCTTTGAAGTTGATGGTAATACACATTGTAGCCTATTCTACTAAGTTGACCATGTGTGTTGGTGTGACCATCCCATTTTTTCCCGGGACAGCCCCATTTCAGGTGTCCCGACATTTCATGCTACAAAAAAGGTACATTTGTTAATGTAGGCCTAATCAATGGCAATCGCTGAATGTCATTAGGAACACTTCTTGGTGTTTTGTAACAGATGTCTATTTCCATTCATCAAATGATGTGAGTATACATGCAGTTTGGATGCTGGAATTATTTTGGAGTGGACAAACATGCACAGGTAGCCTACTTTATGAAGTGATTTGTTTGACAATGAGATGAAAATATCATGACTGGTTGTGTTCATGGCACAGTAAAAGGTCATTCATTTTGACCATTTAATTGACATCATTATTATTAGGCCCATAATTTTTTGAGGAATCCCATAAATGTCATGGTGTAATTCAGACTCTGTTGAATGGTCTTTTTTGTCGATGGTGATGGAGTTATATTAGCCTAAATTATGACTATCCAATCTACTCATCACATTACGAAGGTGTAATGCTGTTCATTGACTACAGCTCAGCGTTCAACGACATAGTTCCCACAATGCTCATCACTAAGCTAAGGACCCTGGGACTAAATACCTCCCTCTGCAACTGGATCCTGGACTTCCTGAAGGGCTACTCCCAGCTGGTGTGGGTAGGTAACAACACATCTGCCAAGCTGATCCTCAACACTGGGGCCCCTCAGGGGTGCGTGCTTAGTGCCCTCCTGTACTCCCTGTTCACCCACGACTGAGTGGCCAAACACGACTCCAACACCATCATTAAGTTTTCTGACGACACAACAGTGTCACCGACAATGATGAGAGCCTGTAGGGAGGAGGTCAGGGACCTGGCAGTGTGGTGCCAGGACAACAACCTCTCCCTCAATGTGAGCTAGACCAAAGAGCTGATCGTGGACTACAGGAAAAGGAGGACCGAACAGGCCCCCATTAACATTGACAAGGCTGTAGTGGAGCGGGTTGAGAGTTACAGTCAAGGACAGCTGTGTATTCCCTCCAGCAGGTGTGAAGTGTAGTCCTATGACTATGTAGCCTTGTGACACTGTCCTACTGCCAGTCCCTACTTAAATGTAATAGATTTTAGAGAAATAGCATCCACACACTGCGGTCTCAATGTATTTTAAAATGTTTGGCTTTTTGAATTCAATTCTCCTATTGTGGCTATGTTCCCACTGATAGTATTTTATTTATCTAAGCTTTTACTTGTGTATTTTTCTGTCTTTATAATAATATTTCATTTGTAGAGCACATTTCCCAGACACATATGAAGCTTGTTGGGGCTTCTGTGTGCAAACATTTCACGTATGCAGCTTCTTTCATCATGTAATGACTGTTGAAGGGAGTAGACCAAGGCGCAGCGTGGTTAGTGCTCATCTTGTATTTATTAAACTGAGAACACTATAAACAAAGAAACAAAAACGACAGCCCACAGTTCTGTCAGGTTAGACAACTAAACAGAAATTAACCACCCACAAACACAATGAAAAAACCCCTACTTAAATATGGTCTCTAATCAGAGGCAACGAGATTCAGCTGCCTCCAATTAGAGACCAACCCCAAACAAATCCAACATAGAAATAGATACCCTAGAATAAACATGGAAATAGAAAAACCTAGAACATAACCCCAAAACACACAGAAAAACACCCCCTGCCACGCCCTGACCAAACTACAATAACAAATAACCCCTTTTACTGGTCAGGACGTGACACATCACTTTTATTTATGAAAAGAAGCTGATATGGCCTTTATTATTTCTGATTTATTTGTGATATTTTAGCTTAAATGTATTTATATTATGGTGTTCCAAGAAAAACAAAAATACATTTTACAGTAGCCTATGTATTGCCTGCCTAAAACATCCGTTAATATAAGTCCTTGAAAATAGAAACTACGTATCCTAATGTTAGAAAGTAGAATATAAGATAGATATAATAATTACAACTGAATAGGCCTATGAAATATTCTAGGCAGAGCATGCCCAAAAGCGTGTGGCTGAGCAGTACCAGTATCTCATTTGAACGACTTAGTAAAAACATTTAAGTCTTCAAACGCGATACTAAATCGTTCAAACGAGATACTAAGTAATTTGAATGAGATACTAAGTCATTCAAACAAGATAAATTCAAGAGTGAATTTTAGAAGATTGTTTTGCCTTGGGCTTCAGGGCTTCCGTAGCCATATCATGCTGTCAGACTACTGTTTTTCCCCTTGAGTATTCCTAATTAAATTATATGTCATAATATGTTTTTATGTTTATGCATTGTGTAATGTTGAGATGAGTAGATCAATATTACACAGAGTAAACAATATTACTCTACCTGTGTCTGGCAGACTCTATTTGCTCTAGCACACACAGGATGGGTGGGAGGTGGTGGCGACGGGGATATCAATACCGGTGACAGTTCTTCCACCAATTGTTTGGTTGTTACTTTCCCCCAGAGCATGATTGCTTGTCAAGGTGACAAAAACCAATGTGATGGTATCTTGATGAGTCAGGGCACATTTTGTTATGCATGGAACTCTTTTTCCTTCATAGCAATTGTGGTGGCTTGTTGCTGAATGTAATGGGTAAAACAAGGACCAATTAATTTCTGTGAAGGTTGAGATAAAGATGTGAATGGAAGGGAAATACTTGTGTTCTTATTGACTCGAAGCGACGGGCCTTTCCCTCAAATCTCAACCCGCTGAACAAAACCCCTTTACCATTTCTCAATATTGTATTGAGTAGAAATAGACCAATGGAATTGTGAACCATATACTATACTCAGTTTGTGTGATGCAGTCATGAGTTTGAATCTCATTTATGCCTAAATAAAGAATTTGGACAGTCCAGAATACATGAAGTTGAACAGATAACCAGTCTGTTCTTTAAACAACAGGTTTTGAAGAATAATACAAGATAATGGTGCTCTGCAAGGCATCTCTCTAGGTAATTTTGGTCTGAGTTGGTCTGGCTCTGCTGGGTTATTAATGAGTAATAGCTTGTTCATAGGGGAACCAGTTATAGTGGTTGTATATTCTGTAGGACACTTGTGACTGTGAAGTGTCCATTCATGTAAATGTTTGGATTATTTTTCTAAATCGACATTCTGTTTAAATGTTTAACACTGTAAACACATTTAACTTCTCTGGGAAAGGGGGGCAGTATTGAGTAGCTTGGATGAATGAGGTGCCCAGAGTAAACTGCCTGCTACTCAGGCCCAAAAGCTGGAATATGCATATAATTAGTATATTTGGATAGGAAACACTCTGAAGTTTCTAAAACTGTTTGAATGATGTCTGTGAGTATAACAGAACTCATTTGGCAGGCAAAAACCTGAGAACAAATCCAACCAGGAAGTGGGAAATCTGAGGTTTGTAGTTTTTCAAGTGATTGCCTAGTGTCTGTGGGGTCATATTGCACTTCCTAAGGCTTCCACTAGATGTCAACTGTCTTTAGAACGTTGTTTCAGGCTTCTACTGTGAATGGGAAGAGAATGAGAGCTGTTGGAATCAGGTGTCTGGCAGTAGGCCATCTTCTCAGTCACGCGCGTTGGCGTGAGCACGAGCTCCCTTCTCTTTCCTTTATGAAGACAAAGGAATTGTCCGGTTGGAATATTATTTAAGATTTATGATAAAAACATCCTAAAGATTGATTCTATACATCGTTTGACATGTTTCTACGAACTGTAATGTAACTATTTTGACTTTTCGTCTGGCCTAAACGCGTGCTCTTGGGAATTTGGAATGCTGGACTAAACGTGTGAACAAAAAGGAGGTATTTGGACATAAATATGGACTTTATCGAAACAAAACGAACATTTATTGTGGAACTGGGATTCCTGGGAGTGCATCCCGATGAAGATCATCAAAGGTAAGTGAATATTTATAATGCTAATTCTGACTTTTGTTGACTCCACAACATGGCGGGTATCTGTATGGCTTGTTTTGGTGACTGAGCGCTGTACTCAGTTTATTGCAAAGTGTGCTTTCGCCGTAAAGCTTTTTTGAAATCTGACACAGCGGTTGCATTAAGGAGTAGTTTATCTTTAATTCTATGCTTAACAGTTGTATATTTTATCAACGTTTATGATGAGTATTTCTGTAAATTGATGTGCTCATTCACCGGATGTTTTGGAGGCAAAACATTTCTGAACATTACACGCCAATGTAAAATGGGGTTTTTGGATATAAATATGAACTTTATCGAGCAGAACATACATGTATTGTGTAACATGAAGTCCTATGAGTGCCATCTGATGAAGATCATCAAAGGTTAGTGATTCATTTTAGCTGTATTTCTGGTTTTTGTGACGCCTCTCCTTGCTTGGAAAATGGCTGTGAGGTTTTTCTTGTTTAGGTGCTGTCCTAACATAATCTAATGGTATGCTTTTGCCGTAAAGCCTTTTTGAAATCGGACACTGTGGTTGGATTAACGAGAAGTGTATCTTTAAAATGGTGTATAATACTTGTATGTGTGAGAAATTTGAATTATGAGATTTTTGTTGTTTTGAATTTGGCGCTCTGCTATTTCACTGGCTGTTGGCGGGGTGTCCCACATTTCACTGGCTGTTGGCGCTAGCGTCCCACATTTCCCAGAGAGGTTAAAGTCCTTCTAAACATGGTACTTGTCTGGTGTGACAGTGTCTCTCCATTCAAACACAATGGACGTTTTAGAGCGCCGACAGAGATGGTCGCCTCGCTTCAGGTCCTTAGGAAACTATGCAGTTATTTTATGTATTATTTCTTAGATTGTTAGCCCAGAAAATATCAAGTGTTATTACATACAGCCGGGAAAAACTATTGGATATAAAAGCGATGTCAACTTACCAACATTACGACCAGGAATACGTCTTTCCCGAAGCGGATCCTTTGTTCGGACATCAACCCTGGACATGGGATCTTATCCCAGAGGCCGACCCAAAACAACGCTGTGGCCGCAGGAGAGACAGACGGAGCAGTGTCAAAAGCAGGACGATAAACGAGGGAACGAGTTTATTAGCAAGTGCATCAGAGATGTTGTACCCACTGTTACTATTAACCTCTCTAGGGTTGGCGGGACGAAATCGTCCCACCTACATAACAGCCAGTATAATCCTGTGGCGCGTTATTCAAATACCTTAGAAATGCTATTACTTCAATTTCTCAAACATATGACTATTTTACACCATTTTAAAGACAAGACTCTCGTTAATCTAACCACACTGTCCGATTTCAAAAAGGCTTTACAACGAAAGCAAAACATTAGATTATGTCAGCAGAGTACCCAGCCAGAAATAATCAGACACCCATTTTTCAAGCTAGCATATAATGTCACATAAACCCAAACCACAGCTAAATGCAGCACTAACCTTTGATGATCTTCATCAGATGACACACCTAGGACATTATGTTATACAATACATGCATGTTTTGTTCAATCAAGTTCATATTTATATCAAAAACCAGCTTTTTACATTAGCATGTGACGTTCAGAACTAGCATACCCCCCGCAAACTTCCGGTGAATTTACTAAACATTTACTAAATTACTCACGATAAACGTTCACAAAAAGCATAACAATTATTTTAAGAATTATAGATACAGAACTCCTCTATGCACTCGATATGTCTGATTTTAAAATAGCTTTTCGGTGAAAGCACATTTTGCAATATTCTGAGTAGATAGCCCGGCATCACAGGGCTAGCTATTTAGACATCCAGCAAGTTTAGCACTCACCAAAGTCAGATTTACTATAAGAAAAATGTTATTACCTTTGGTGTTCTTCGTCAGAATGCACTCCCAGGACTTCTACTTCAATAACAAATGTTGGTTTGGTCCCAAATAATCCATAGTTATATCCAAATAGCGGCGTTTTGTTCGTGCGTTCAAGACACTATCCGAAAGGGTAAATAAGGGTTACGCGCACGACGCATTTCGTGACAAAAAAATTCTAAATATTCCATTACCGTACTTCGAAGCATGTCAACCGCTGTTTAAAATCAATTTTTATGCAATTTTTCTCCTAAAAAAGCGATAGTATTCCGACCGGGAATCTGCGTTTAGGTAAAAAGACGAAAGAAAATAAAGCATGGGGTCGACTCGTGCACGCGCCTAAGCCCATTGTCCTCTGATCGGCCACTTGCCAAAAGCGCTAATGTGTTTCAGCCAGGGGCTGGAATTACATCATCCAGCTTTTTCCCGCCTTCTGAGAGCCTATGGGAGCCGTAGGAAGTGTCACGTTACAGCAAAGATCCTCAGTCTTCAATAAACAGAGGCAAGAAGCTCAAGGAATGGTCAGACAGGGCACTTCCTGTAAAGAATCTTCTCAGGTTTTTGCCTGCCATATGAGTTCTGTTATAGTCACAGACACCATTCAAACAGTTTTAGAAACTTTAGGGTGTTTTCTATCCAAAGCCAATAATTATATGCATATTCTAGTTACTGGGCAGGAGTAGTAACCAGATTAAATCGGGTACATTTTTTTATCCGGCCGTGCAAATACTGCCCCCTATCCCCAACAGGTTAAAACCTTTCCTAACCAAAAACCGTGGATTGACGGCAGCATTCGTGCAAAACTGAAAGTGCACACTGCCCTATCCCATCTGGACAAGAGGAATACCTATGTAAGAATGCTGTTCATTGACTAAAGCTCACCATTTAACACCATAGTACCCTCCAAACTCATCATTAAGCTCGAGGTCCTGGGTCTTGACCCCGCCCTGAGCAACTGGGTCCTGGACTTTCTGACGTGTCGCCCCCAGGTGGTGAAGGTAGGAAACAATATCTCCACCCCGCTGATCCTCAACACTGAGGCCCCACAAGGGTGGATTCTCAGCCCTCTCCTGTACTCCCTGTTCACCCATGACTGCGTGGCCATGCACGCTTCCAACTCAATCATCAAGTTTGCAGACGACACTACAGTGGTAGGCTTGATTACCAACAACGACGAGACAGCCTACAGGGAAGAGGTGAGGGCCCTCGGCGTGTGGTGTCTGGAAAATAACCTCTCACTCAACGTCAACAAAACAAAGGAGATGATCGTGGACTTCAGGAAACAGCAGAGGGAGCAGCCCCCTATCTACATTGACGGGACAGTAGTGGAGAAGGTGGAAAGTTTTAAGTTCCTCAGTGTACACGTCACGGACAAACTGAAATGGTCCACCCACACAGACAGCGTGGTGAAGAAGGCACAGTAGCGCCTCTTAAACCTCAGGAGGCTGAAGAAATTTGGCTCATCACCTAAAACACTCGCAAACTTTTCCAGATGCACAATCAAGAGCTTCCTGTCGGGCTGTATCACCGCCTGGTATGGCAACTGCACCGCCCATAACCGGAAGGCTCTCCAGAGGGTAGTGAGGTCTGCACAACGTATCACCAGGGGCAAACTACCTGCCCTCCAGGACACCTACACCACCTGGTGTCACAGGAAGGCCAAAAAGATCATCAAGGACAACACCCACCCCAGCCACTGCCTGTTCACCCCGCTATCATCCAGAAGGTGAGGTCAGTACAGGTGCATCAAAGCTGGGACCGAGAGACTGAAAAACAGCTTCTATCTCAAGGCCATCAGACTGTTAAACAGCTATCACTAACATAGAGAGGCTGCTGCCAACATACAGACTCAAATCCCTGGCTATTTCAATAAATGGACTTAATAAAGGTATCACTAGTCACTTTAAAACGACACTTTAATAATGTTTACATATCCTACATTACTCATCTCATATGTATATACTGTATTCTATACCATCTACTGCATCTTGCCTATGCCGCACAGCCATCGCTCATCCATTTATTTATATGTACATATTCTTATTTATCCCTTTACATTTGTTGTGAATTTGTTAGATTACTTGTTAGATATTACTGCATTGTTGGAACTAGAAGCACAAGCATTTCGCTACACTCGCATTAACATCCTGCTAACCATGTGTATGTGACCAATCAAATTTGATTTGATTTGATTGAAGCGTGTCTCCCATTGCACCAGTGGATATCCTGTACTGTACATTTAAGCCCTGTGTACTGTACATGCTTTCTGCACTTTTTAAATTCACTGGCTTGTTTGTGTGCTTTATGTAACTGTTAAAGAGCGCGGAGAGAGAGAGAAATAGAGAGAAAGAGAGAGAGGTAAAAAGGCATGATTTCATGTGCATCCCACACATTGCAGTCCTGATGAATAATAGATGTTGGCCTACTAATAGTAAGAGTTTTAGGGATCAATTTTTTATTTTTAAGCAAGCCAGAGATACTCTCCCTCTTACTCTTATTCAATGTCTCTGACTGGCTGTATAAAATATAAGGATGTAAAAATGAATTCTAAGTCAGAAGTGGTGTTCCCATCTGTCTGTTTGGAAGTAAAGCAGTTCTTAATGGGATATAGTGGGGAATATTTCCAATACTGTGCATTCGGATAGTATTCAGACCACTTCCCTTTTCCACAGCTCCACATTGATCTGGCACTGCCTAGATCTAGCTCCACATTGATCTGGTACTGCCTGTATATAGCTCCACATTGATCTGGTACTGCCTGTATATAGCTCCACATTGATCTGGTACTGCCTGTATATAGCTTCACATTGATCTGGTATTGCCTGTATATAGCTCCACATTGATCTGGCACTGCCTAGATCTAGCTCCACATTGATCTGGTACTGGTACTGCCTGTATATAGCTCCACATTGATCTGGTACTGCCTGTATATAGCTTCACATTGATCTGGTACTGGTACTGCCTGTATATAGCTCCACATTGATCTGGTACTGCCTGTATATAGCTCCACATTGATCTGGTACTGCCTGTATATAGCTCCACATTGATCTGGTACTGGTACTCCCTGTATATAGCTCCACATTCATCTGGTACTGGTACTGCCTGTATATAGCTCCACATTGATCTGGTACTGCCTGTATATAGCTCCACATTGATCTGGTACTGGTACTCCCTGTATATAGCTCCACATTCATCTGGTACTGGTACTGCCTGTATATAGCTCCACATTGATCTGGTACTGCCTGTATATAGCTCCACATTGATCTGGTACTGGTACTCCCTGTATATAGCTCCACATTGATCTGGTACTGGTACTGCCTGTATATAGCTCCACATTGATCTGGTACTGCCTGTATATAGCTCCACATTGATCTGGTATTGGTACTCCCTGTATATAGCTCCACATTGATCTGGTACGGGTACTCCCTGTACATAGCTCCACATTGATCTGGTACTGGTACTGCCTGTATATAGCTCCACATTGATCTGGTACTGGTACTGACTGTATATAGCTCCACATTGATCTGGTACTGGTACTGCCTGTATATAGCTCCACATTGATCTGGTACTGCCTGTAAATAGCCTCACATTGATCTGGTACTGCATGTATATAGCTCCACATTGATCTGGTACTGGTACTGCCTGTATATAGCTCCACATTGATCTGGTACTGCCTGTATATAGCTCCACATTGATCTGGTACTGCCTGTATATAGCTCCATTCTTATTAATTTATTTTATTCCTCTTGTGTTACTACTATTACTTACAAACTCGTAACAAGCATTTCATGGTAAATAAAGTTTACACCAGTTTTATTCAACGCATGTGACAAATAATATTTGATTTGATTTAGATTTCAATTGATTTGATTATGACGAATGTACCAATGTAACATTCCCTTTTATTTGGTTTAATTGCCAATTGGGTAATTGCATGTTCCTGGGAGGGGCCAAGTGCTTATATGTACCTGGTTCAGCTCTTGTTAGACAGATTTTATTTGGTTTTGATTTGGTTGGTGTTGTTATTCAAATGGCTTGTCTCGTAGTCTCAATAAATGGACAAAGATTTGTAGTTGAACAAGTCTTTGTATGTCTATATTTTTTTTACTTGACTTGCTCTTAGAATGCACAATTTGAACTTGACTTGAGACTGGACCCGTTTTACTTGGGACTCAACTTTTGACTCAGACCTTGTGACTTGAGACTTGCTTGTGACTCTAAAATAGTGACTTGGTCACACCTCTGGAAATTGAAGTGTGAAATCATGTGAGAACCTGTTTTTGGAACACTTCACATATGATCATATTTTCACGTGTAGTCTCATGTCATCACATGTTGCTTAAGATGTTCACACATATCACATTAACTTCACATAAGATCACATGAAAACATGTATTTTTGGAACACTTATTAACGTGTTAAAATTCTTGTTTTTTTCGTAAGGGTAATGCACTACTGAAAACGTTCTACGGCTTTATCAGTGCAGTAAAAAGAGTCATCCATCTGCACTGACTGGCCAGCCCAGCTGTATTCGGTCATTTCACTACCCTCTTAGGGCACTTCAGGAAGCTCTGGCTGAAGAGAGACACACAGACTTAACATGTCTCTCTCCTAGCTCCTCTCCAGTGTAAGTGCACAATATGTCTGAGAAACTCACCGCGGGCGAAAATGACTCTCTGGAGCGCGACACATTCAAAGACCCACGAACATTATGTTCCCCTCAATGATTCATTAAAGTCCCAGTCATATTAAGGACAGAGTTATAGCTGGAATGCGTCCCAATTTGACCAGCGCCCAAAAGTAGTGCACTATATAGGGAATAGGGTTCCATTTGAGATGCAGCAAGGCTCTCCTCTTCAGGTTCAGGTTACACATTCTAAGCACATGGGTCTCTGTGCACCTTACTGCAATGCCCAGGTCCTATTCTCCCTGGGTAGCCTCAGGGTGATGTAGAAGAGACAGGACACACTGACAGTCAGACAACTTCTGCATGAAGTAGGCGCAGGCTGTTGTTACTGTGGGTAATATTACCTTACTCTAAGCCTACACTTTATCCCTATCATCATACCAGTGTTATAAACCCCCTAAGGACTGAGAGTGATAGACGTTCTGGTAGCTTTAAAGCCATCCAGACTTGTGTTAAATGGAATTCAGAATTCCCCTAAAATCACTTCACAATCACACAGAAGGGGACAGGAAGGATTGGTGACCATGGTTGGGGTAGAGGACAGGTACAGAGAGAAGCTCTTTATCAATCAGAGGACCAGAGGTTAGTAGGCAGTGCATAGGAATGATGGTTCATTAACTAAAGCAAAACATCAACTCTGGATTGCCTTGGTCTCCTCCTGAGTGGAGCTATCCTTTATCTCCGTGCTTCTACACCCGCAATGCTTGCTGTTTGGGGTTTTAGGCTGGGTTCCTGTACAGCACTTTGTGACATCAGCTGATGTAAGAAGGGCTGTATAAATACATTTGATTGATTGATTCATTCATTGATTCATTGATCTACACAGCTGTGGACATTGGAAGTTGAACTACTTATGGACAGGGAATGTTCACTGAAAATGTTTTAAGTGCTCTGACTTTCCCCTTCTCTTAGTGCAGGAGTTTATTTCCAGTGATACAGTAAATGTTTTCCAAGTTGCTGAAAGGTTGGCAAATTTCACTTGACAGTCTAAGTTTGTGTTTTGCCAACATCCACCAAATGTTTGTATTTCAACAATGCGTGTCATCTCCATCAATTAGTAAAGGATACCATATTGGATAGATGGGGTTGATTGCGCACAGAGGGTTTGATTGTGAATGAATGTTTACCTATGAAGCTTATCTGCCACCAAATTGAAAACAGCACAGGACGTTTTCCTTGAAGACACTGAGTAGAAATGAACAATGTTGGCTAATATAAGAAGTTTTATTCCAAAACCTTTTCTTCTACTCTAATCTTTTGTGTATGAGTGAATCAGATGTTCGTTGCTCCTCCATTTCTTCTTTCTCCAATCTCTCCTCAAGTCTCTTTCACAAATCTCAGCTTGGATTTTTTATGAGAAAAAATATTTTCCTGTTTACATTTTTATTTCGTAGGCATGCATCCTCCCTTGGCAAAGTACCAACACAGATAAAATGCAAGAAGCGTTGCACTCAACGATGTAATAGTTTTGATCAATTCTGGTGCCTCTATATGCGGTGCGCATACTGAAGCCTTTGAATATGCAATAGGCTTTGAAGAAATCAAAAGGTCTGGGTCAGAGGAAGAGGATGGATGAGATTTGATATTTGTTGCCATACACAGATTTAACACACTCCTTATTCACCGATTTCTGAGTCTTACACTACAGTGTAAGTTAGCTGCCAGCAGGGTCTGTTCTTATATAAAAGAGCAATCCATGTTGAGACATTTTTCTGTTCGTCTTAATAGTTAGAGGTGAAGAAGGAAGACCTTGTGTCTCTCTCATGGCCATGCCTTCCACAGACAGATGTTCTATGTGTTCTTACAGATGTGTTCTTTCAAACTTGTAGTGAATTCAAAGTTGTCACGCCCTGACCTTAGAGAGCCGTTTTATTTCTCATTTTGGTTAGGTCAGGGTGTGATGTGGGGTGGGCATTCAATGTTATTTATTTCTTTGTGTTGGCAGAGTAGGGTCCCCAATCAGAGGCAACTGTCTATCGTTGTCTCTGATTGGGAATCATACTTAGGCAGCCATTTCCCACATGTGTTTGTTGGTAGTTGTTTTCTGTTTTGTTATCTGTACCTGACAGAACTGTGTGCTTTCGTTTTTCCCATATGTTATTTTGTTTGAGTGTTTTTTTGGAGAATAAAATCATGAACACTTACCACGCTGCGCTTTGGTCCACTCCTTCCGACGAAACCCGTTACAGAACTACCCACCACCAAATGACCAAGCAGCGTGGTCAGGACCAATGGACTTGGGAGGAAATCCTGGATGGGAAAGGACCCTGGAGGCTGGCCGGGGAGTATCGCTGTCCGACGGAGGAGATTGAAGCAGCGAAAGCAGAACGGCGACGATACGAGGAACTAGCACGGCAGCGACGGAAGCACGAGAGGCAGCCCCCCCCAAGATTTTGGGGGCACACGGGGAGATTGGCAGAGTCAGGGTTGAGACCTGAGCCAACTCCCCGTGCTTACCGTGGGGAGCATGTGACCAGTTGGGCACCGTGTTATGCTGTGATGCGCACTATATCTCCAGTGCGCATTCATAGCCCGGTGCGCTCTGTGCCTGCGCCCCGCATTTGCCGTGCTAGAATGGGCGTTCAGCCAGGATGGATTGTGCCGGCTCAGCGCTCCTGGTCTCCAGTACGCCTCCTCGGTCCAGGATATCCTGCACCAGCTCTACGCACTGTGTCGGCAGTACGCCTTCACAGCCCAGTTCGTCCTGTGCCAGCGCCCGCACTTGCCGGGCTAAACTGAGCATCCAGCCAGGACGGGTTGTGCCAGCCCTATGCTCCAGACCTCCAGTGCGCCTCCACGGCCCAGTATATCCTGCACCAGCTCTACGCACTGTGTCGCCAGTGCGCCTTCACAGCCCAGTTCGTCCTGTGCCAGCGCCCCGAACTTGCCGGGCTAAAGTAAGCATCCAGCCAGGATGGGTTGTGCCAGCCCTATGCTTCAGACCTCCAGTGGGCGTCCACGGCCAGTATATCCTGTGCCAGCCCTGCGCACCCGGTCTCCAGTGCGTCTCCCCAGTCCGGTGAGACCTGTTCCGGCTCCACGTACGAAGCCTCCGGTGATGATCCATGGTCCGAAGCCTCCAGTGATAATCCATGGCACGACGCCTCCAGTGGTGATCCATGGCCCAGAGCCTGTAGTGATGATCCATGGCACGAAGCCTCCAGTGATAATCCATGGCCCGGAGCCTCCAGTGATAATCCATGGCACGAAGCCTCCAGTGATGATCCATGGCCCGGAGCCTCCAGTAATGATCCATGGCAAGAAGCCTCCAGCGATGATCCATGGTGCGGAGCCTGCAGCGACGTCCTCCAGTCCGGAGCCTCCAGCGGCGGTCCCGCAATCCGGAGTCTTCAGCGGCAGTCCCGCAGTCCGGAGTCTTCAGCGGCGGTCCCGCAGTCCGGAGTCTTCAGCGGCGGTCCCGCAGTCCGGAGTCTTCAGCGGCGGTCCCGCAGTCAGGAGTCTCCAGCGGCGGTCTGCAGTCCAGAACCTCGGGCGATGATCCACGGTCCGGTTCCTTCGGCGACGATCCACGGTCTGGTGACAGAAAAGCAGAGGGATCAGCTGGCGGAGCGGGGGCTACGCCCCGAACCGGCGCCACCACCAAGTGTAGATGCCCACCCGGACCCTCCCCTATAGGTTCAGGTTTGCGGCCGGGAGTCCGCACCTTTGGGGGGGGGGGTACTGTCACGCCCTGACCTTAGAGAGCTGTTTTATTTCTCATTTTGATTAGGTCAGGGTGTGATGTGGGGTGGGCATTCTATGTTATCTATTTCTTTGTGTTGGCTGAGTAGGGTTCCCAATCAGAGGCAGCTGTCTATCGTTGTCTCTGATTGGGAATCATACTTAGGCAGCCTTTTCCCACCTGTGTTTGTGGGTAGTTGTTTTCTGTTTTGTTATCTGTACCTGACAGAACTGTGTGCTTTCCTTTTTCCCGTATGTTATTTTTTAGTGTTTTTAAAATAAAAAAAAATCATGAACACTTACCACGCTGCGCTTTGGTCCACTCCTTCCGACGAAACCCGTTACAAAGGTTTAAAAAGGCTTCTAAAGTTTGTAATTTCCACTTTATAATGTCAGACTTTATTTGCCCTAACAAAAAATGTATCAACCCTGAAACAAATTCCATTCATTATAATCCACTTAATAATTAAAGTTGTATGTTGCTGCAGAATGATTTTCCTGCTGTAGAAAACTGGCTTAAATTAAAATCCTACATCTGTAGAACACTGTTCTTCCTAGAACATCCATTCAATGAGTTCACTTTGTCATTATGGGGTATTGTGTGTAGATGGATGGAGAAAAAAAAATATTTAATGCATTTTGAATTCAGGCTATAACACAACAAAATGTGGAATAAGTCAAGGAGTGTGAATACTTTCTGAAAGCCCTGTAGGTAGAGACAGGTAGAGATGGAGAGAGGGAGGAAGGAAGGAAGGGAGAGAGCGAGCGAGCGAGGGGGAGAGAGAGGAAGGGCGAGATGGGGGGAAGAAGATAGAGGGAGAGATAGAGAGAGAAGAAAAAGATGTGATAATAGAGTTGGCTGGCGAGTCAAACCGTCAAAAGCCATTTGAAAAGGTAATCCCATTCTGTCAGAGTTAATTAGATAAGTCTGTTGTTCGCTCTCTCTCCACTCTTACTCTCCCTCAATTATTCTTTCTTATTCCTTTCTTCTGTACAGACTATGCTATACCAGCTCCGCGCACTGCTGTCTGTACCTCCATCTTCTGTCAATGCTTTTCACCATTAGCTGCGGGAATTTAAAGGAACAAATTTGTATGCAGTGTAGTTCACACAAAATGTACTTATTCGCTTCAGTTTTCATGTACTGAATAAAAATCTAAAGTTCAATGTGTTTCCATCGCATTTTGTGGTAAATAGCAAATGTGTCTACTCTGGTCTTGGCACGTGCGCTCTAGCCAACAGTGCGGTTAGGCTATGCGGGTAGGCTAGTCTACATGTTGAGTTTATTATCGATAAGAGTAAAAATATGTTTTATTTGTCAAATGGCAGTCAAGTATTGATCAGCATGTCTGATTGGAAAGGAGCTTCATGATAACCGTGCACTTTCACCACCCTGTGAAGTTCAACATAAATGATTTCATCTGTAGCCTAATAAACTGCATGGTTTCCCGAGTCGTAGTGGGAGTACCACACAACATATCATCGTGTGACTCCCAAGTTTACTTTGATATGATGGTTATTATATTAATATTTGCTCATATAGACGTTTCCATAATGAATTTTACTTACAGTACCAGTCAAAATTTTGGACACACCTACTCATTCAAGGGTTTCTTTATTTTTACAATTTTCTACATTGTAGACTAATAGTGAAGACATCAAAACTATGAAATAACACATATGGAATCATGTAGTAACCAAAAAAGTGTTAAACAAATGTTATATTTGAGATTCTTCAAAGTAGCCACCTTTTGCCTTGATGACAGCCTTGCACACTCTTGGCATTAACCTAAGGGAGAGAGCGAGAGACACAGTCTTCTGTGAACTGGCCAGCTAACAGTGTGTCATGAAGGAGTACTTGGGAGACCTAATTAATATTTTTAGCCAAAAGCCATCTTTTTGCACTACGATTCCTCCCTTTGTTTCTACTCCTCTCAGAGGTTCAGTTTGGGCTGACCCTGAACTGGCCAACTTGTAAATTCCTCCCCTACCTTACTCCCCTCCTGTACTCCCTGTTCACCCACAACTGTGAGGCCAAGCATGACTCCAACACCATCATTAAGTTTGCTGACGACACAACACTGCTGACGACACAACACTGCCTGTTCACCGACAACGATGAGACCACCTATAGGGAGGAGGTCAGAGACCTGGCAGTGTGGTGCCAGGACAACAACCTCTCCCTCAGTGTGAGCAAGACAAAGGAGATGATCGTGGATTACAGGAAAATGAGGGCCGAACAGGACCTCATTAACATTGGGCTGTAGTGGAGCGGGTCGAGAGTTTCAAGTTCCTTGGTGTCCATATCACCAACAAACTATCATGGTCCAAACATACCAAGACAGTTGTGAAGAGGGCACAACAACACCTTTTCCCCCTCAGGAGACTGAAAAGATTTGGCATGGGTCCTCAGATCCTCCAAAAGTTCTACAGCTGCACCATCGAGAGCATCCTGACCGGTTGCATCACCGCCTGCAATGGAAACTGCTCAGTATCCGACCGTAAGGCGCTACAGAGGGTAGTGCGTACGGCCCAGTACATCACTGAGGCCAAGCTTCCTGTCATCCAGGACCTATATACTAGGCTGTGTCAGAGGAAGGCCCAAAAAATGGTCAAAGATCCCAGCCACCCTAGTCATAGACTGTTCTCTCTGCTACCGCACAGCAAGCGGTACAGGAGCTCCAAGTCTAGGACCTAAAGGCTCCTTAACAGCATCTATCCCCAAGCCATAAGACTGCTGAACAATTAATCAAACGGACAACCAGACTATTTTCATTGACCCCCCCCCCCCCCCCCTTTATTTTTACACTGCTGCTACTCACTGTTTATTATCTATGCATAGTCACTTTACACCTACCTAAATGTACAAATTACTACTACTAACCTGTACCCCTGCACATTGACGTGGTACCGGTACCCCCTGTAGCCTCGTTATTGTTATGTAATCTTATTATGTTACTTTTTATTTTATTTTTCACTTTAGTTTATTTAGCAAATATTTTATTAACTCTATTTCTAGAAATGCATTGTTGGTTAAGGGCTTGTAAGTAAGCATTTCACATTTCACAGCACTGTTGTATTCGGGCGCATGTGACAAATACATTTGATCTGATTTGATATCTCTAACACAGAGTGCTTTTCTCAGCTCTGAGCCCTGGGGCAGTGATGCTCTGTGATGCTCTGCTCTTTGGAGTTGAGAGCGTGTTTGTGCCCTTTTAACAGTTTAAAGCAATCTCCCAGTCCAGTCAGCCTTGTCAAACAGTGAGAAACTGCTACCACATGGTGTAGTGTAGACAGCACTTAGAAAGCCTCTCAAAGCCAGAGAATTTTCTACAGGAACTCCAGGTATGAGGTTTTAACCTGTCAGTACTGTCAGGTGAGATCTTTCCAGAGCTCTGTTGGATCTCAGAGATAAAATGTTAAACAGTATCCTCTATTTAATATAGAACTGATAGATCCCCATACCTCTGCTCATCAATGTGAAACATCTGTGAATGAGAGCTACACTGGCTCAGACCCGTACCATGTGATTATCCCCAGGCTATTGAGTTGGAAGTCTATGGCGTGAGACTACCATGTAGTTAAAGATAAAAAACATGACATTTATCTGAGACTCTACACTACATCTCTGTTCTAACCCTCTGTCCTCTCTCTCTCTGTTCCCTCAGTTGGTTATGCTGTGTTGGTCTACAGTACATCTCTGTTCTGACCCTGTCCTCCCTCTACTCCCCAGCATGCCAGTCTGTGTCGGTGATGGCTTGTGGCGGGACCTATGAGTACGCCATCGAGGAGTTCTGCCTGGGGAAATTCAGACTGGACATGGAGGAACTTGACCAGCATCACTGGTGCAGCTGGGAGGATACAGTGGAGTGAGTATTCTATGTAGCACTAATGTAGTATCTTAGTAGTATTCTATATAGCACCTATGAAGTATTCTCATATTCTACAGATGTAGGATCTTCACTTGATCACCCTGTTGCAGGAGAATTTTCCTGCAATGTGTCACGACTTCTGCCAAAGTTGATGCCCCTCCTTGTTCGGGTGGTGCTCGGCGGTCGACGTCACCGGTCTTCTAGCCATCATTGATTCATTTTCCATTGGTTTTGTCTTGCCTTCCTACACACCTGGTTCCAATCCCATTAATTACATGCTGTGTATTTAACCCTCTGTTTCCCCTCATGTCCTTGTCGGAGATTGTTTGTGGTTATGTGTTCGTGTATTTGTATAGGTGTGCGACGGGTATGTTTACCCATGTTTATTTTTATGTAGTGTTGTTTTTTTGGAGTCTGTTTTAGAATAATTAAACTACTCCAGTTCCACCAAGTTGGTTTCTCCTGCGCCTGACTTCCCTGCCACCTACACACACGACAATGACACAATGCAGGAAATGTCAAACTTGTAGTGTATTTTAGTTTTTAAAAGGCTTCTGAAGTTTGCAATTTCCACTCTGAAATGTTCGATTTGATTTTCCCTTACGAAAAATGTATCACCCCAACAAAAATGTTAATTAATTATAATCCCCATAATTCACATTTCCTGTTGCTGCAGGATTATCTTCCTGCTGTAGCAAACTGGCTCAAATTAAAATCTTACATCTGTATAGCATTCTATGTAATGTAGCACCTCCATGTCATTAACATTACAGTCACTCCTCAACCGGTAGGGAGGTAATAGGGATATGTAACGTTTATTTAATCAGCGTGTGCACAAACCTTTGGCCTGGCTATACTTGCAATTTGAATATGCTGGCGATAGGTTTGCACTTTTTCCGCTCTCACCCTCTCTTGGCTTCCTATGAGCATAACATTAAACTCTTGGAGGGTGACCAAAATGAATCCAAATGTAACAGGCCCAGCCAGTCCCACAGGCTGTTAACTCTAGGAGTAGCATCTTAAATGTAGACTGGGACTGGGCCCCAAATGGCACCCTATTTCTATTTACTGGGGTAGCGCATAGTATGCTAGTATACACCACTACGATGGTCATCAGTCCAGTCCAATGTCCTCCCACCAGGAACCAGGAATGCTGGGTTGACATGGTGTTTGTTGCCTGTTTGTCTGCCCCCATTGCTGGGGTTTTGTTTTTCCTCTCTGGCTGTAATGTTAGTCTGGATTTGTCAATCGGAGGCTTGTGGAAGGTGACACTGGTGTCCCAGCTGTCAGAGCAGTGCCAGGACACTCAGCCCTTTCCTGTCATCGACAGAACAGTCACCTGTCCCCCTCCACCCTGCCACAGGGAGGGACAGTTTGTGTACTTACATAAAAATGACTCTTCACTATTTATCTTCCTCTATCTTTCATTCTCAACATCCCTCCGTCATTGTGGCTGGAAATGTTGATTTCTCACGAGGGGAATTATCTCTAAAGGTGTTTGTTTTTCCAAATTATTTGTGAATGGCTGCACTGACACAGTGCTCTGGGGATATGCAGCTTAGAGAGTATCTCATATGGAACAGCTAAGCAACATCCCCAGTTCAGTTACTTGTCTTGGACATGCACACCAGAACAGTACCATTGTCTGTAGTAAGGCAAGGCAGACCACCCAGTGTTCACCACAGGAACGATGGGGAGCAGTCTCCTGATCCAGATGCAGCAAGGGCTACAGTAACCTTTCACATCTTGGCAGGCCCTTTTATATTTATTATTTTAGTTTAAATCTAGAGTCAGGTTCTGGCTTAGTGGGGGAGATAAACCCACACTGGATAAGGAAATAAACCAGTTTCAAGCAGTATTTGTGTATGCTTTCAGGGCAATGAAGACCCCCTGGTGTGTGTTCTGATGTACGCAGGGAGAAATGACCCCCGTCAATGCCTCTCAGTTTCAAACCGACATATTGAGTCTCTTTGCTTATAGTATCGTGAGCTCACAGACACGTTCATTCCTGTCTTTCTGCAGACATAATTAAGACATAATTAAAAGATTGTTCTGTTTAGCAGTGTGTGTGTGTGTGTGTGTGTGTGTGTGTGTGTGTGTGTGTGTGTGTGTGTGTGTGTGTGTGTGTGTGTGTGTGTGTGTGTGTGTGTGTGTGTGTGTGTGTGTGTGTGTGTGTGTGTGTGTGTGTGTGCATGCGTGCGTGTGCGCGTCCACCCCCCTCACCAGAGTTGACCTTGATAGTGATGGCATGTTAATGTTGTATTATGTTAGCATTACCAACACTGCTGTAGAACAAACACAAGAGAGCAGGGTGAAAGGCACAAATCAAGCCCTTAACCAACAATGCAGTTTTAATTTTAAGTTATTAATAAACAAATTAGGAACATTTGAGCAGTCTTGATACAACATTTTGAACAGAAATGCAATGATTCAATGGATCAGTCTAAAACGTTGCACATACACTTCTGCCATCTAGTGGCCAAAATCTAAATTGCACTTGGGCTGGAATAATATATTATGGCCTTTCTCTTGCATTTCTCAAAGATGATGGTACAAAAAAATACAAAAGAACGGTTGGCTTTTTCTTCTTATTATCTTTTACCAGATCTATTGTGTTATATTCTCCTACATTCCTTTCACATTTCCACAAACTTCAAAGTAATTTCCTTTCAAATGGTACCAAGAATATGCATATACTTGCTTCAGGGCCTGAGCTACAGGCAGCTAGATTTGGGTATGTCATTTTAGGTGAATTTTTTATTTTTTTAAAGGGGCGGTTCCTTGTTAAGACAAATAAGTGTTAAGAAAGTATTTACTCAAATAAACTGAAGTAAAAAAAGAAATTAAAAAAAGAAACAATAAAATAACAGTAACGAGGCTACATACAGGGGGTACTGGTACAGAGTCAATGTGCAGGGGCACAGTTTAGTTGAGGTAATTGAGGTAATATGTACATGTAGGCAGAGGTAAAGTGACTATGCATACAAATAGTCCGGGTAGCCATTTGATTAGCTGTTCCCGGAGTCTTATGGCTTGGAGGTAGAAGCTGTTATTAAGAGCCTGGCACTAGACTAGGTGCTCCGGTACCGCTTGCCATGTGGTAGCAGAGTGAACAGTCTACGACTAGTGTGGCTGCAGTCTTTGGCCATTTTTAGGGCCTTCCTCTGACACCGCCTGGTATAGAGGTCCTGGATAGCAAGAAGCTTGGCCCCAGTAATGTACTGGGCTGTACGCACTATCCGCTGTAGTGCCTTGCAGTCGGAGGCCAAGAAGTTACCATACCAGGCGGTGATGCAACCGGTCAGAATGCTCTTGACGGTGCAGCTGTAGAACTTTTGGAGGATCTGAGGACCCATGCCAAATAGGCGTTGTCGTGCCCTATTCACGACTGTCTTGGTGTGTTTGGACAATGATAGTTCGTTGGTGATGTGGACACCAAGGAACTTAAAGCTCTCAACCTGCTCCACTACAGTCCCGTCAATGAGAATGGGGGCATGCTCGGCCCTCCTTTTCCTGTAGTCCACGATCATCTCGTTTGTCTTCCTCACGTTGATGGAGAGGTTGTTATCCTGGCACCACACTGCCAGGTCTCTGACCTCCTCCCTATCGGCTGTCTCAGAGTTTGAGCCGGTGTAGTAGCCTCCTTAGTGATGATATATCTTTGTTGTAAAAATGTTATTTCATTTCCTCACACTTTGACAGGCATATACTGATCTCATTTTATGATCTTGTAAAAAAGGAATGTCCATACAGCTTTTTTCCATACAGTAACATAATACAGTATTTTGCCGAATTTATTCTATATTTAAAAACATTGTCATGGGTCTTTTAACATAAAGTAGGTGTTATGCTCAGACTGGCGAAAGCAATAGGGAAAGCAACAAGCCACAAAGCCTGTATGGCTATGAACAGATTCCCAAATAGTACCCTTTTACACTCCCACCCCATTTCCAAACTATGTTTATACATTCTCCTCTCATCAACAGTGTGATCAAAAGGGCTATTATAATTTAGTAGTTAGCGTGTCATGCCTGGCCTGTCTGTGTGTGGTCCTTTGAGGTGAGGTGGTTGTGCTTGGCTTAGGTTCTAGTCACACTTGGTCTCTCAGCCGTGAAAGGACTCATTAAAGTATGCATAGCCCCCCAGCTGCCTCAGCTCCTCCATAATATACACTGTACTGTTAGCACTGTTTTCAGGACAGTCAACCTGTCACTGTTCTGAGTGGACTGCCTAGCAGGTTTAGTTAGCACTGGTGACTTAGCATAGACTGTCAAACCCCTTAGCAAACCTGCACCAATGTAACTTGACGATTGAGCCTCAGACACAGAACTTCACTTGTTGTGAGATTACAGAGAGCAGGCAAGATGGGATCCTTTTCTATGTTGTAGTGTTTCTGCAGTCTTGGTCCCAACAATACAGACTGTGAAACCCATTCACAATCACAGAAAAACAAATCTATCAGAGGGCTGCACACCACTCCACTAGCATCATTTTAGAGACAACCTGCTGGCCACTGTGTAGAATACTTCACACATTCTGCAGAGTCTAGCAGCAAGCATAGAGCTGCACTGCTCTAAAGGTCCCATCGCGTGTGAACTACATGGGGCCACGTTACCTGCCCCAGGCCTGAGCTCTGTAGACTCCACTCCGTCTTCTCTTGGCAGGTTGCATCTCTCTCTCTCTCTCTCTCTCTCTTAGCACGCTATGATGACCAATCAGCTAAACAATCTCCCTCTGCTGTTAAATCACACACAAAAACCAGTAGGACCAGAGCATCAGGGTGGTTGACATGATGTAGAGAGCGAGAGGTGAGGATAAGACAGCGTTAAGCGCCCACGCTCTGTGTCACACATAAAAAATTGTCTAAATTTGCTGTGTTTTACAGGACCCACAATAGCAAAAGTCGTACATTTTTTTATCTTGACCCAGCATCCCTTGATATCAAAGTTTGGTCTTTGTTCCTGAGGTAGAGGATGTGTTCTATGGCCATCTGAGAATTAGGTGACCTATACGTGTGGTCAAAGAACACTATAATTTAACTAACGAACGGGCAGACGGACTATCTAACTAACTAACAGCTATTTTCCTTGATCCACTCTTCCCTTTCCTTCTCACTCTCTCCATTCAGCTCTAAGTTCATGTTTGATATAGTTTATGATCTACTCTCAGTGATCAGTCTGTTGAACGCTGTGGCAGTCGGTCATGCCTGTTTGGGAATCATTCATGATGTAGACATGCCTGTATGAGTTTACTGGCTAATAAGCTTCATCATATCCGCGCCAAATCTTATGACCTCAGGTGTTTGGAAATAACTGCGGTTCTTGAACCACTATGATTGCATCGCTAATTACACTGTAATCAGAGGAATTGGACTGTGTTTTTACATAGCTCTCCAGATGGCTGCTTGCCAGAGACTTAGCCTAATGCTCTAAAATAAGGAGGCCAGGAGGTTTGTTCTGTGTCAATGTCCCAAATGGAACCCTATTCCCTATATAGTGCAATGCTTTTGACTAAGGCCTGTATGTACTATATAGGGAATATCGTGCAATTTGCAGCTCATAATCCAAGCAACTCTTTCTTTGTGCTCTCCTGATCAATAGCCAGAATGTTCACCTTGGGACCTAATGTTTCCACTGGATTTTCGTTCAGGGAGAGAAGGTAAAGTCGGATGCTATTGCCAGGGATATCAGATACTTGTCTTGTCTGTCTCCACATCCCCTGCCTGCCTTTAGTTGAAATCAGTCAGTTTGGTTTGGCTGGAGGAGCGTCTCCGTCCGGATCCTGAAAGCTCAGCTTCGATCACCCTGTTTTTGGTCGATGAGCATTCTCTAAGCGTTCTCATGACTCGTGACTTGATTTCATTTTGTGGCAGTTGAGGGAAGCATTTATAAACCTTTATACCATGGCATTGTTGAATACTAATTTCTAATTGGCTTGAAGGAATGGCATTCTAGAGCGTGCATTATTTAAGTGATAATGCCAGAGAACCCGGTGTTTGGAGGATATATTGGCATGGGTGTTGCCAAACCGTGCCAATATATCCTCCAAACACTGGCTTCAAGAGCATTATCACTTCAATACAATGTGTTACCATAATCAAATAACGATTGACATATTTTCATTAAAAACATTCTTTTGATTAATGTATTCATACTATTTCATCCTTCCACAAGATATAATACCCAAGCCAGTTGGTCGTTCATTCTATCGGTTCGGTTGTCAGAGACATGACTCAGTCGTTCAGTCTTTTTGTTCTGTATCTATGGACGTGACCCAGTCGTTCGTTCTAAATGTTTCATTGCATACTGGCTGGCAACGTTCTTATCCCTTGCTTGCTAGCTAGCCAACTATGGCTAATTTAACCTCGCGTCAAAAAGTGCAGCCAGAATAACAGCAAAGTAGCTGCATTTGCATAAGCTGTTTTCTGCTGACATTTATTTGGATACATCTATAACAATGAGCTAATGAGGCGCAATTTCGCCTTGCATAGAAATTGCGCTCACTCGTGAGGACACTGTTGTTCAGAGGAGCTAGCCAACAACACAGCTAACACAATCACTTCAAACTGAAGCTGGAAAGACTGCAAACTAGCTGTACTTGGTTTCGTTTGACCTTTTTTCAATTGACATTTCTTTGTACATATTCATAAAAATTATGCAAGCTCATTCATGATTTCGACTGGCTGAGAAACGCTGCCTGCCTGCCTGACTTCTGACATGTTCATTACTATGGGACAGCTGGAGATCGAATTTGAATATTGAAACAATGTTGCGAACGTCGGAGAGACAGACAGCAAGGTTTATACAAATCTATGCTGTTGAAAACTAAATGTCAGTCTAAAAGAAATGTGAGATAATGTCTACATGCTTTTTATAGTGGCGATCAAGTTTATAAATTGCCTGGCTGGGCTGATGAGACAGTGGATTGCACAGTCAGATGGAACAGAGTAAATATGCATTTTAACGTCATAGATTTAGCCACTGGTAATGTGTGGAATAGACACCGGCTGGAATGCATTTTTAACGCATCAGCATTCAGGATTAGACCCACCTGTTGTATAATTCTCTACAACTGTAAGGGGTGCGTAACTGGTGGCAGGGAAGTCAGATGCAGGAGAGCAGAACTGGGTAATAACCGGAGCAGTTTAATTATCAAAACCAACGGCATCCAGAAATACAAAATATGGGTACAAAACCCGTCGCGCACCAGTCAAAGTGTGCACTTACAACAAACAATTTCACACACAGAACAGAGGGTAAAATACACGATAAGTAATGAGGGAAATGTAAACCAGGTGTGTGGGAAAACAAGACAAAACAAATGGAAAATGAAAGGTGGATTGACGATGTCTAGAAGACTGGTGACGTCGACCATCGAACGCCGCCCGAACAAGGAGAGGAACGGACTTCGGTGGAAGTCGTGACAATTACGCACAGTATATTTGCACGTTAGAATTCAATGGCTATGGCTCATTCATACATGTTTTAAGTTTGAGCTGCTTTTGAAAGCAAAAGTCTAATTGAAACCATTGTTGAATTCGATTTTCATAATAGCAAGCTAGGACGATGATTTGGTTAGCTAAACTAGCAAGTCTGTTTGGTTACCAAGGCAACTACTGTCGCTATCTAGTAAACGTTTTAGCTACTTCAGTGGATGTTGAACACGTTTCTAGCGGCAAATATGTTAAAGTATAGCCATGGTATAAAATGGATAATCAACTTGTGGCTCTATGCTTTCTCTGGAAAATAATCCAACTCTGTGGAAGGTTAGTTATGGGGTAAAAGTCCTTAAACTGTAAAAAAATGTCTTGCTTTTTTAATGAATTTGTATGTATATGTTCTTCCTATTGCAGTGCATTTTTTTCCATTCAAATATTTGTCAAAAATAGACAATAAAGAAATATCTAATCTATTCTATTCTGGCAATATAGAACGTCGCACAACCTTGAGATACAAAATGTGCATGTTTGAGAGACACAGGTTGTGTGTAGGTCTGCACAGATCAACAGATATTTACAATGCCTGGAGAAACATCCTATCAAGTGCCACAATAATCATATATTTTATGTATCGCTATATATCCCCCCCCCCCCCACATGCAGCTGCCTGGCGCCTAAAAAGAAGGCTCAAGTGCTGCTGGGATTGTTTCCATGTGCTCCTCTCCAAGTGGAATGCTTCCGAACGTTGTGGAGAGCTTCTAAAAACATAACCCACCCACCCCACCCACCACCACCCCCACATGCACGCACGTGTGCACAGTGGTGGAAAAAGTACCCAAAAGCCATAATTGAGTAACAGTAAAGATACCTTACTGGAAAATGACTCAAGTAAAAGTCACCCATTAGAATACTACTTGAGTAAAAGTCTTGAAGTACCTGATATTAAATGTACTTAAGTTTCAAAAGTAAAAGTATGAAACGTAAGAGCCACAAATCCAAAAAGCAAAACAGCCAGACCTTTTATTTTATTTGAGCTTGAGTTTTTCTGAAAGGTAAGTCTTACAGTCTCATCTGATGAACTTGCGCCATCACCTAGCTGCAGCAAGGATTCTTCCATGTGGTCCTTGATGTAGTCCATTCCTGAAATACAAGGGAGATGACAATAGAAATCATACAGTTATGTTTTTAGTGAGCCTACATTAATCCATCCCCCATCTATATACAGTTGAAGTCGGAAGTTTACATACACTTAGGTTGGAGTCATTAAAACTTGTTTTTCAACCACTCCACAAATTTCTTGTTAACAAACTATAGTTCTGGCAAGTCGGTTAGGACATCTACTTTGTGCATGACACAAGTCATTTTTCCAACTATTGTTTACAGACAGATTATTTAACTTATAATTCACTGTATCACAATTCCAGTGGGTCAGAAGTTTACATACACTAAGTTGACTGTGCCTTTAAACAGCTTGGAAAATTCCAGAAAATGTTGGTTTTAGAAGCATCTGATAGGATAGTTGACATCATTTGAATCAATTGGAGGTGTACCTGTGGATGTATTTCAAGGCCTAGCTTCAAACTCACTGCCTCTTTGCTTGACATCATGGGAAAATCTAAAGAAATCAGCCAAGACCTCAGAAAAATAATTGTAGACCTCCACAAGTATGGTACATCCTTAGGGGCAATTTCCAAATGCCTGAAGGTACCACGTTCATCTGTACAAACAATAGTACGCAAGTATAAACACCATGGGACCACGCAGCCGTCATACCGCTCAGGAAAGAGACGCATTGTTTCCTAGAGATGAACGTACTTTGGGGTGAAAAGTGCAAATCAATCCCAGAACAACAGGGCCTTGTGAAGATGCTGGAGAAAACAGGCACAAAAGTATCTATATCCACAGTAAAACTAGTCCTATATTGACATAACCTGAAAGGCCGCTCAGCAAGGAAGAAGCCACTGCTCCAAAACCACCACAAAAAAGCCAGACTACGGTTTGCAACTGCACATGGGGACAAAGATTGTACTTTTTGGAGAAATATCCTCTGGTCTGATGAAACAAAAATAGAACTGTTTGGCCATAATGACCATCGTTAAGTTTGTAGGAAAAAGGGGGAGGCTTGCAAGCCGAAGAACACCATCCCAACCGTAAGCACAGGGGTGGCAGCGTCATGTTGTGGGGGTGCTTTGCTGCAGGAGGGACTGGTGCACTTCACAAAATAGATGGCATCATGAGGTAGGAAAATTATGTGGATATATTGAAGCAACATCACAAGACATCAGTCAGGAAGTTCAAGCTTGGTCGCAAATGGGTCTTCCAAATGGACAATGACCCCAAGCATACTTCCCAATTTGTGGCAATATGGCTTAAGGACAACAAAGTCAAGGTATTGGAGTTGCCATCACAAAGCCCTGACCTCAATCCCATAGAAAATGTTTGCAAAACTGAAAAAGCATGTGCGAGCAAAGAGGCCTACAAACCTGACTGAGTTACACCAGCTCTGTCAGGAGGAATTGGCCAAAATTCACCCAAGTTTTTGTGGGAAGCTTGTGGAAGGCTACCCAAAACAGTTGACCCAAATTAAAAAATGTAAAGGCAATGCTACCAAATACTAATTGAGTGTATGTAAACTTATGACCCACTGCGAATGGGATGAAAGACATAAAAGCTGAAATAAATCATTCTCTCTACTATTATTCTGACATTTCACATTCTTAAAATAAAGTGGTGATTCTAACTGACCTAAGATAGGGAGTTTTTACTAGGATTAAATGTCAGGAATTGTGAAAAACTGTATTTGGCAAAGGTGTATATAAACTTCCGACTTCAACTGTAAATCAAGCAACAGGGTTAAGTAGGCTACCCATTGGACTGAACCACAAAGTCAGGATTGTAGTTCAAATGGCTGGTTCTCAAATCTATGAAGTGTCAAAATGTACACTATACAAAAGTTGTTTATGAATAATAAAATATTGTTAATTAACCACATTTTGTCTTACCCATTCTGATGGTGGTGTCATCCTTTGTCCACGCTGTTGTGAATTTGGGGAGAAGGATTGCAGCTGCGATCAGCTCAGGGTCTTGAAACATGTGGCTGAATCGTTTCTTCAGTCCCAGTTGTAGCACATCCAGAGGCTTACAGTACTTCAGGGACAATTTGATTGGGTCAAGTTTTGTGATCACTAGGTTGATAGTAGGAAGTAGCCACCCCATCTGGACATTGGTTTCAGCCTGCAGGACGTTGATGACCTTTACGACTGGGCTCATTGTGGCAACATACTCTGTGAGGAAGGCGAGTTCAGCTGGATTGAACCAGAGAAATAAAAACACTAATAATAAGACTAATGTGTTTCCTATCCTACAAAGGGGACCACTAACCATTTCACCTGATTTAACAACAGCAATCAATGAGTAGTTGACTAAATGATAGTATATGGCTACAATATGTGAATCAGTTATTAGTCAACATATTTAGACTATATTCAAGACCTTACATTATGATAAAATAATACATAATCCTTACTTACATTGGAACCTTGAAGTCTGTGCAGAGAACTCTGATGGCCGCCTCTCCTTTGTCTTTGACGATCCTCAGGAGTCCTTCTACATCCATGAACCAGGAGTTTCAACTTGTAGCGTTCAGGCGCAGCAGCTGGAGGTCACAAGTATCTTCAACGGTTTCAGCTGCGAGTGTGGATCTCCCGCGTTTGTTCCAAAGTGCCTGGCACTTGCCAAATGTTGAACAGGACACTTTTCTGTAAGCCTCACTGGATGTTGCTTTTAGGGAATTGCCTTTAGATACTAAGTTGAGTAGGTGGCAAGCACAACGCTGGTGCTTTGGCAGCTGGTACTCAAAACCATCACCTTCATTCAGGATCGTTACCACATCAACAAACTTCACTTCTTCACTCTCCTCTTGTTCCTCTTCACCATCGTCCTGTCCTGGCTAAGCTGCTTCACCCCCACCACCCACTGCCTCGTAATTTTTCATCTGCTCCATAAACTTGGAAAGCTTTCAAGAAGTTAGAGCCATTGTCTGTTATTGTTCTTACAATCTTACTCCGGATTTCAAACTCAGAATGGGTGTCATTTAGGGCACCTGCCAACACATCAAAGGTGTGCGATCCTCAACTGTTCACAGGCCAGGGATGCAGAGCATCTGTTGAGACTGTCAGGGTCTATCCAATGGGCTGTAACACCAATGAAACTCTGTCTTCTTGCAGACCCGCAGTCGGTGGTGGTGGCAATGTGGTCAACTCCTCTCATGGCCTCAGTCACCTTCTTCTTCATTTCCTTGGATGCTTCATCAATCCTGGAGCGCAGTGTGGGCCTTGATATTATCTTTGAGTTAGGCTGCAGATCCTGCACAAATTCTCTGAACGGTTTTTGTTCTACAACAACAAATGGTTGGAGACCTTGGACCACATACTTCACCACAGCTTTGCCAATGGATTTTTGAGACACTGTCTTCAGTAATGTGTTCTGCTTGATGGTGGAGGGAGTGTCAGGGGCATGTTTTCTCTTCAGTGTGTTTGCTGTCAGTTCTCCATACTTCTTAAGATGGTGTACCTGCTTTCTCTGAAATAATAATAAAAGGAAAAGAAAGACAATAGTTAGTTAGCGAGATAACTACCATCACCAAATACTTAAGGTATAGGATCCTAATTTTAAAGCTATAAACAACATTAGTTAAGGGAGTTTTTTTGTGAGCATTTAATATTACTATGAGAAAAAACAATGTTAATTGATCTAGCTAGTAGGTGATGTCAATAGCTTAAGTCTACAGTAATTAACTAGGTAAGAAGAACAACTTTATCAACTAACACATGGGGTGGCAGGTACCCTAGTGGTTAGAGCATTGGACTAGTAACCAAAAGGTTGCAAGATCGAATCCCCAAGCCGATAAGGTAGAAATCTGTTGTTCCGCCCCTGAACAAGGCAGTTAACCCACTGTTCCTAGGCTGTCATTGAAAATAAGAATTTGTTCTTAACTGACTTGCCTAATTAAATAAACACTTTAGGGCCCTTGGATTTGCCCAAATATGTGAGGATTGGCTCAACTCTGCTTGCATGTGCGCACAGACATGCACATTGCTCTACTCCCCTCAACCTCCCTTCATCTATATTATATGAGAACCCACGGTGACATTAAAGACTTTGAGCAAACAGACATAGAGACAGAAGGGTGAACAGACAAACAGAGAGAACATTTCAATACTATGAGGCCGTGCACTACCTACCTCCTTGAATCACTTTGCTGATTGCTGATTGTTGTGGTGAGTTGAAGATTAAAGAGAGATGACAAATGCTCAAGACCCTCTGAGTTTCTCCCTGTATAATTCATAACATTCTTAGAAAAAAATTGTGCGATCTAGAACCTAAAAAGGTTCTTTGGCTGTACCATAGAAGAACCATTTGAAGACACCTTTTGGGTGTCAGGTAGAACCCTTTTGGTTCCAGGCAGAACCCTTTTGGGTTCCATGTAGAACCCTCCATGTAGACATGGAACCCAAGAGGGTTCTACCTTGAGCCAAAAAGGATTCTCATATGGGGACAGCCGAAGAACCCTTTTGGAACCCTTTTTTCAAAGAGTGAAGGAATGAGGGAGCATCAGCAGCACCTGCTTAGACAGAGTACTAACAGAGAATATTCCTTAAAGCTAACTCATGCGCCATACTGTCAAATTATATATTTATTATAAAAAGTACTTGTATTTCTGAATAATTCCATTGGCATTACAGTAACTGATTCCATAGGAAGTCTTTGGCATAATTCGCTTGGATCTATGTCAATGTGATCATATACAGAAGTATCTTTGAAGAGCTGGCACTAAGCAGCTGCAGGAGTATTCACTGCTATGCAGACCAGGCTTTGACCAGAACAGAGCATACAGAACTACAACTACAATGAATGCAGAACAGAACATGTGTAGAGCTACCGCAGGTCAGCAGAACTTTTCTATGAACATATAGAACTTATAGATATTATTTCAGAAGACAGTGGAGCTGGCTGTAGAACTATATAACTGTTGAACTCTATAACTTTAGAAATAGAGATTAAAGTTACATAACTCTAGTAGAACTAGAGAGGTGGGTTAGCTGTTGCTGCTCCGCACATAGACAAGAGAGGGACAAAGCCAGGATACTGTTTCTCCCATCAACTGCTACAGAGATACAGTGAGCTAACTTGATGAAACAGTTTGACAGAGCGGCCTGTTTGGGATACTGAGGTTTGCAAAGAGGACAAGGAGGAGAAGTAATTTGGCATTCTCTGTGCTGCTGCCTCCAAAGAGAGGAGTGTGGCAAACTTTGTGGTGAGTGGTGACACAAATCCGTTTAAGTTTTGACGCTGAATCAAATAAAGTGCTTTGAGAGGTGGCTTTGACGGGAGAAGACTCCCCTGTCATCACACAGTTCCAGTTGAAAGACTGCATTCAAAGTACTTCAATACCACAGATAAAATAAAAAATGCAGGGTGGTGAAAAACCGGTTGTAAAAGATTTCCCCTTATCAACAGAAATGTCCATGTGCATATCAGAAGTACATCAAAAACCAGGCCCAGATGATATCTCTGTTTCCTCTGACTTTTCTGTACAGTTGGTACGATGTAGACTCAAACATACGCTGAGGGAAGAACATTTCAGAAATGAAGAAGTTCATGCAGATGTTAGATGAAAGAAAATGAACATGGAAAAACTATTGACCTGCAAACCGTACTGAGTTGCAGGTACAAGGTGTTCTCGCCTCTTTCTTGTTGAGAGTAAGTGGAAGTATCTTGCTGCTAAGCTACAGTCACATCCCTCTGTGTGTTGACGTTAGTCCCTGTCCCTCCTTGTCCCTCCACCCAGTTATATTTAGTGGTGTTAAACCCTCCTGAAATTCAATCTGATGACATATGGTGGCAAAATGTGCTGTAGGATTTTCCCACCCCATGTCCATCTGAATGGAGGGAGTTGGAGCATATCCTGGACCTCCCTGCTTTAGACACAGGAGAATCTAAACTGGTCACAGGGAATCTAAACTAGTTACTGTGTTGTCCTGACTCTATTTCAACAGCTACACAGGTGATTGGGTGATTGTCCTGTTGAAAATCAAATGATAGTCCCACTAAGCCCAAACCAGATGGAATGGCATATCACTGCAGAATGCTGTGGGAGCCATGCTGGTTAAGTGTGCCTTGAATTCTAAACAAATCACAGACAGTGTCACCAGCAAAGCCCCCCCACACCATAACACCTCGTCCTCCATGCTTTACGTGGGAAATACACAAATACAGATATCATCCGTTCACCCACACCACGTCTCACAAAGAGAATTTCGACTCCAGACCAAAGGACACATTTACACCGGTCTAATGTCCATTGCTCGTGTTTCTTGGCCCAAGCAAGTCTCTTCTTATTATTGGTGTCCTTTAGTAGTGGTTTCTTTGCAGCAATTTGATTATGAAGGCCTGATTCACGCAGTCTCATCTGAACAGTTGATGTTGAGATGTGTCTGTTACTTGAACTCTGTGAAGCATTTATTTGGGCTGCAATTTCTGATGCTGGTATCTCTAATGAAACTATCCTCTGCAGCAGAGGTAACTCTGGGTCTTCCTTTTCTGTGGCGGTCCTCATGAGAGCCAGTTTCATTGTAGCGCTTGATGGTTTTTGCAACTGCACTTGAAGAAACTTTCAAAGTTCTCTACATTTTCTGGATTGACTGACCTTCGTGTCTTAAAGTAATGATGGACTGTCGTTTCTCTTTGCTTATTTGAGCTGTTCTTGCCATAATACATTGAGGGAAAAAGTATTTGATCCCCTGCTGATTTTGTACGTTTGCCCACTGACAAAGAAATGATCAGTCTATAATTTTATAACATTTTTTACATGTGTTTTTTCTGGATTTTTTTGTTGTTATTCTGTCTCTCACTGTTCAAATAAACCTACCATTAAAATTATAGACTGATCATTTCTTTGTCAGTGGGAAAATGTACAAAATCAGCAGGGGATCAAATACTTTTTTCCCCTCACTGTATGGACTTGGTATTTTACAAAATAGGGCTATCTTCTGTATACCACCCCTACCTTGTCTCAACACAACTGATTGGCTCAAACATATTAACTTTTAACAAGGCATACCTGTTAATTGAAATGCATTCCAGGTGACTACCTCATGAAGCTGGTTGAGAGAATACCAAGAGTGTGCAAAGCTGTCATCAAGGCAAAGGGTGGCTACTTTGAAGAATCTCAAATCCAAAATATATTATGATTTGTTTAACACTTTTTTGGTTACTACATGATTCCATATGTATTATTTCATAGTTTTGATGTCTTCACTATTATTCCACAATGTAGAAAATAGTAAAGATAAAGAGAAACCCTTGAATTAGTAGGTGTGTCCAAACTTTTGACAGGTAATGTATACCTGGGGAAGGGTATAAAACAATTTTGAGAGTGTTGAAAGTTTCTAAGAGCACAGTGGTCTCCATGATTGGGAAATGGAAAAATATGGACATACCCAGACTCTGCCTAGAACAGGCTGTCTGACTAAATTGAGTAACCGGGCAAGAAGGACCTTGGTCAGGGAGGTGACCAAGAACCCAATGACCACTCTGCCAGAACTATAAAGTTTCTTGGCTGAGATGGGAGAACCTGCCAGAAGGACAACAGTCTCTACAGCAGGGATCATCAATTAGATTCAGCCGCAGGCTGAATGGTCGGGGTGGGGGGGGTGGAACATAATTACAAATAATTTGTAGACTGCAAATTGACCACAAGCAGCCCAAACAGATATAATATTTGACTAAAACCAAATCATTTCAAAACGTGTATTTGTATACGATCATGTGTCATTCATGCGTGGGAATACTTGGGAAAAGCTTTCCAAAATTAAATCAACTGGAGCTGATTTCCTGGTGTTTTACAGTCTTTTATGTTTAACTAAGAAAATATAAATATATTTTGCCCAGAAAACTTGGGGCCGCAAATAAAACCACCTGCCGGAACCCTGCTCTACAGCATTTCACCAAGCTGGGCTTTATGGGAGAGTGGACAGACGGAAGCCAATCCTGAGAAAAAGACACATGACAGCACACCTGGAGTTTGCAAAAAGGCACGTGAAAGATTCTGTGGTCTGATGAGACAAAGATGTAACTCTTTGGCCTGAATGCAAAGTTCTATGTCTGGAGAAAACCAGGCACAGCTCATCACCAGTCTAACACCATCCCTACTGTGAAACATCATGGTGGCAGCATCATGCTATGGGGATGCTTTTTAGTGGCAGGGACTGGGAGACTGGTAAGGATAGAAGGTACAATGAATGGAGCCAAATACAGGTAAATGAGAACCTGCTTCAGAGTGCAAACGGCCTTAGACTGGGGCCAAGATTTATGTTCCAACGAGACAATGACCCCAAGCATACAGCCAAAGCAACACTGGAATGGCTTCAGAACAATATTTTTTATAATGTTTTATTTTATTTATTTAACCTTTATTTAACTATGCAAGTCAGTTAAGAACAAACTCTTATTTACAATGACGGCCTATCAAAAGGCAAAAGGCTTCCTGTGGGGACGGGGGCCTTGGATTAAAAAATAAAAACAATATAAATATACGACAAAACACACATCACAACAAGAGAGCAACACAACATTACATAAAGAGAGAACTAAGACAGCAACATAGCAAGGCAGCAACACATGACAACACAGCATGGTAGCAACACGACATGGTAGCAGCACAAAACATGGTACAAACATTGTTGGGCACAGACAACTGTCAGTAAGAGTGTCCATGATTGAGTCTTTGAATGAAGAGATTGAGATAAAACTGTTCGGTTTGAGTGTTTGTTGCAGCTCGTTCCAATCGCTAGCTGCAGCGAACTGAAAAGATGAGCTTTGGGGACCTTTAACAGAATGTGACTGGCAGAATGGGTGTTGTTTGAGGAGGATGAGGGCTGCAGTAGATATCTCAGATAGGGGGGAGTGAGGCCTAAGAGGGTTTTATGAATAATCATTAACCAGTGGGTCTTGTGACAGGTGTACAGAGATGCCCAGTTTACAGAGGAGTATAGAGTTCAGTGATGTGTCCTATAAGGAGCATTGGTGGCAAATCTGATGGCCGAATGGTAAAGAACTTCTAGCTGCTCGAGAGCACCCTTACCTGCCGATCTATAACTGATGTCTCCTTAATCTAGCATGGGTAGGATGGATATCTGAATCAGGGTTAGTTTGGCAGCTGGGTTGAAAGAGGAGCAATTACGATAGAGGAAACCAAGTCTAGATTTAACTTTAGCCTGCAGCTTTGATATGTGCTGAGAGAAGGACAGTGCACCATCTAGCCATACTCCCAAGTACTTGTATGAGGTGACTACCACAAGCTCTAAACCCTCAGAGGTAGTAATCACACCTGTGGGGAGAGCAGCATTCTTCTTACCAAACTACATGACCTTTGTTTTGGAGGTGTTCAGAACAAGGTTAAGGGTAGAGAAAGCTTGTTGGACACTGAGAAAGCTTAGTTGTAGAGCATTTAACACAAAGTCCAGGGAGGGGCCAGCTGAGTATAAGACCGTATCATCTGCATATAAATAGATGAGAGAGCTTCCTAATGCCTGAGCTATGTTGTTGATGTAAATTGAGAAGAGCGTGGGGCCTAGGATTGAGCCTTGGGGTACTCCCTTGGTGACAGGCAGTGGCTGAGACAGCGGATTTTTTGGACTTTATACACTGCACTCTTTGTAGAGAGGTAGTTAGCAAACCAGGCCAAAGACTGATCAGAGACACTAATACTCCTTAGCCCACAAGAATGGAATGGTCTACCGTATCAAAAGCTTTGGCCAAGTCAATAAAAATAGGAGCACAATATTGCTAAGAATCAAGGGCAATGGTGACATCATTGAGGACCTTTAAGGTTGCAGTGACACATCCATAACCAGAGCGGAAACCAGATTGCATACCTGAGAGAATACTAGGATGCTTCAAAGACTCCTGACACTTGTTGGGCTCAAAGGCCTTTTACTTCACACCTTAGTGCTAATTGAATTTGTATCTGGTCTGTCCTTGCAAGCCTGGGAGCCTTAACTCAGCATTCAGCCCCATGAAGGAAAATATATCATTGTAATGTACTTTATTTTTCATTTTTCTTTCAAAATAGGATCAGACCAAACACTACTCACTCAGTTACAGGTTGGAATGGTGTCCTCAGGTCTCTGCTGTTTGTTTGCTAGAGCACCCTCTGTATAGCTTTGAAAAATAAAACCTTGGAAGCAGTAATCTCTCTGGTTAATTTTGGTCAAAATTAGGCTGTAGGTTTGGAGTTCTGATCTGGAGCGAAGGCCATGTCGTGGAGGGTAGCATCCTGCATATGTACCTGCCGAAAAATCCACGTTTTGTAAGGTTTGCGTAACTGGTGGCAGGGAAATCAGACGCAGGAGAGCAGAACTAGGTAATAGCCGGAGCAGTTTAATTGCAAAACCAACGGCATAAAAGAATAACAAACATGGGTACAAAACCCATCGCGCACCAGTAAACATGTGCACAAGCACTTACAACAAATAATTCCACACAAAGACATGGGGGGAACAGAGGGTTAAATACACAACACTTAATGAGGGAAATGAGAACCAGGTGTGTAGGAAAACAAAACAAAACAAATGGAAAATGAAAAGTGGATCAACGATGGCTAGAAGACCGGCGACGCCGACCACCGAACACCACCCGAACAAGGAGAGGAACCGACTTCGGTGGAAGTCGTGACAAGTTTATCTAACTCCAAATCTATCCTTATGTAAAAAAAACATGTTAAAAAACATTTAAAACATGTAAGAATGTGAAAGTCCTTGAGAGACCCATCCAAAGCCCAAACTTGAATCAGTGAAAATAATTGAAGATTGCTGTTCAAGCCCGCTCCCCATCTAACTTCAAATCCAATTGTGCAAAGCTGGTACAGACATACCCAAGACGACTCAAAGCTGTAATCACCGCCAAAGGTGCTTCTTCAAAGTATTGACTCGGGGTGTGAATACTTATGTAAATAAGATATTTCTGTATTTCATTTGTAAATTAATTGCCAAAATTTGTAAAAAAACGATTTTTCACTTTATCATTATGGGATATTATGTGTTGATGAGTGTGACATTTTTTTTATCGATTTTGAATTCAGGCTGTAACACAACAAAATGTGGAATAAGTCAAGGGGTATGAATACTTTCTGAAGGCATGGTGGTGAGGTTCTTGACATTGTGCCATATATTGGCTGTTATAAATGTCTTAGTTCTCAGGACTGAATATGTTCCAGTCAGCAGGCCCTTAGGAGGAAACATACTGTACCAGAGATGTTTTGGAAGAAAATACAAGGAGAGAAAAGGGACTGTCTAGGAATGATCCATTTCCTCCGATGATGAAATGTTGCAGATGACGTGACTTTGGCAAGCGTCCCATTTTCAGTAAAGCAGCGGTAATATAAAGGTAATCAATTCTGTCATGTAAACAATGGTAATCTGGAGTAATAACATTGGCCATGGCCGTACGTCTGTCATGGATAAATGTCAGAGGAGAGAATAGGGGCTTGCTCATATTTCTATTCCCTGTAGGAGATCTAATTTTACACTCCTTCTTCCTGTCTCTCAACCCTACCTCTCTCTCCCCCACTTTCCTTCACTGTCTATGTACCTCTCTCTCTTCCTCCCAGTCTCTCTCTCTCGTCTCCCTGCTCTCTGTTGCCCCTATCTATACTTTTGTCTTGCTGTTCAATTTTTCTTTTAGGAATGAATTCATTTGTGCCTAGATATTGTTTATTCCTGTCCATATGTCTGCTGCCACGGTACTGTTGTATGCCAAGTCATTATTGCAAAATAGAAAGTATTCTCATCTTAATAACCTACCTGGTTAAATAGAGGTCATATGTTATCAGTGGTGGAAAAAGTACTCAACTGTCAGACTTGAGTAAAAGTAAAGATACCTTAATAGAAAATGACTCGAGAAAAAGTTGAAAGTCACCCAATAAAATATTACTAGAGTAAAAGTCTAAAAGTATTTGGTTTTAAATATACTATATATTAAATATAATATATAAGGATCAAAAGTAAATGGAATTGCTAAAATGTACTTAAGTATAAAAATTTAAAGTATAAACCATTTCAAATTTATTATATTAAGCAAACCAGACGGCACAATTTTATTTTTAGATTTTTATTGACGGATAGCCAGGGGCAGGCACACTCCAACATCATTTACAAACGAAGCATTTGTGTTTAGTGTGTCCAGCTGATTTTTTATTTTTTTTTCACCTTTATTTAAC
The DNA here is from genome assembly GCF_965601325.2 of Salmo salar. Lineage (NCBI taxonomy): Eukaryota > Metazoa > Chordata > Actinopteri > Salmoniformes > Salmonidae > Salmo > Salmo salar. The sequence continues at coordinate 20,815,044 of NC_138315.1, forward strand.
TAGGCAAGTCAGTTAAGAACAAATTCTTATTTTCAATGACAGCCTAGGAACAGTGGGTTAACTGCCTTGTTCAGGGGCAGAACGACAGATTTGTACCTTGTCAGCTCGGGGATTCAATCTTGCAACTTTTCAGTTACTAGTCCAACGCTCTAACCACTAGACTACGCTGCCGCCTGAAGAGGCAGTAGGGATGACCAGGGATGTTCTCTTGATAAGTGTGTGAATTGGACCATTTTTCTATCAAAATGTAGCAAATACTTTTGGATGTATGGAGTAAAAAGTATATTATTTACTTTAGGAATGTGGTGAAGTAAAAGTTGGCAAAAATATAAATAGTAAAGTAAAGTACAGATACACCAAAAAATGTATTTTAGTAAAAATGTAGTATTTTTACTTAAGTACTTTAAACCACTGTATGTTATTGATGATAGTGTTTCCACCAGCTGTACATCTGAAGGTGATTAGCATGTATGGATATAATGTATGTCTGGCTTGGAAGATGAGCCAGATGGTCTGCCTTTACCCCATGTATCACTCTCCCACTGGGGGAAAGTTCTAGTTGGGACTGGGGGGTTGGTGGGAGCAAGGCGGGGGCTAAAGGGGGTTGGAGGGAACAGGACCCATTGGTTGTGTAAGGGAAACCTGGGGATTATAAAAAGGTCCTAGCTATGCCAGACGTTCCATGCCAGGGAGGATGTGGGTATAAATAATAGGCCATGTGGCGGGCATGCTCTGAGGAAAGGGGGAGAGGGGGCCCTTCAATCAGAGACCTGTCAGTAGGAGGGGAGGGTGTGTGTGCGCTTTTGAGAGTGTGTGTTTTTATGTATGGAGTGGACCCTCTGTCATTACCATGAATCATTACTCTCAATCATGACAGGACTGTACAGATTTGGTGAAGGAACTCACTCACTCACTCTCACACACACACACACACACACACACACACACGTTCTTCTATTCTCGTGGGGACCCAAAATGTATTTTCATTCAAAATCTTATTTTCCTTAACCCGTGACCCTGACCCAAACCATATATCATTTGCATTTAGAACCCACACTTCAGAGCCCCTTACCTTCCTATATGTCTATTCAAATATGTAGGCTATCATTTACCCTCATTATGATATACATTTTAGTCATTCAGCAGATGCTCTTATCCAGAGCGACTTACAGGAGCAATTAGGGTTAAGTGCCTTGCTCAAGGGCACATTGAAATATGTTTCACCTAGTCAGCTCTGGGATTCAAACCAGCAACCTTTTGGTTACCGGCCCAATGCTCTTAACTGCTAGGCTACCTGCCGCCCAACAGTATGAACCTTGCCCCATTCGCTTGATTTTACCTCCTTCTCTCTCTTTGTCTCTCCCTACAGACCTTATGGTGAGCTCACCAACTGCACCTACCTGATCGCCCTGAAGATGGACTGTTTCTGGCCCAACCGGCAGGTGGACGAGTTCTTCATCCGCATCCACAAGCACTACTTCCACGACTGCTCCCTGTCGGGACGGCAGCTGCGTGATCCGCCCAACCGTATCCTTGGGCCATTCATTGTGGTGCCCATCCTTGTCACGCTGCTCATGACTGCCCTAGTGGTGTGGAGGAGCAAACGCAGTGAAGGCATTGTGTAACCGGGGCCAACCCCAAGCTCCAGGCCCCCAGCCAGGGGAGAAGAGGTCTAGAGGAGGCCCCCTTCACCCTCCACCCAGGACGGAGACAGGTATACATAACGCTGCTGCTACTACAGAACAGACATCATGGACCAGGCAAGGGACTGGGAGGACTATCAAAGCCTGTATCAAGGACAACATTATAGACCATCTATGTTACTGTCACTCTGTTGGAGTTGACAATGAGCTACAGCCACAGGATATAGGAAAGGACATAGACTACAAGATGAGGATTTACAGAACTACACTGATTATACCCTGCAGGAGGACTTGTTTAAAAATGGAGTGTCTGCTTTCATTACCCTTTATCTGCAAATCCAATCTAGGTGGAGAATCACAAGCTGTTAGCCATGAAGGACAGATGGTGTATGATTGGTTTGAAGGACTTCCTGGGCACATGAGGTAATTTCCTGTGCAGTGAGTTGGGATACTTTGGCACAGCTCCTGAAGTGGACTTTTGACAGTCAGTCACCGATTGGTTGATAGATAGGATGATGCTATCATCTCTGTGCTTTATGGATGATGTCTGTGCACTCTATACTCACCTAATAAACACTGTCTGGATCCAACATCCCTGTACCTGCACCTGTCCCTGTCCATGTCCCTGTCCTTGTCCCTGCCCTGTCCCTGTCCCTGTTCCTGTCTCTAACAGTCAGAAACAACATATTTCTACACTCACCCTTCAATTCCTTACTTTGGCCTTTTGCCAAATCGCTGTAAGTTATCAAAAATAATATAACAAATCTAATTTGCCATGAATAGAAAGTGAATATGAAAAAGAGATGATTAAAAATGACTGATGTGCATGAGACTGAGGTACAACATACTGTGCAAATGATGATTAGGGGGTTTGGTATGATTGCTAGTCAGCCTATTGCAGATCTGGACAAATGATCCACCAAACACTATTATCCCTATGAATGGTTGACACAGGGCAGGAAAGGTCCACCCCCCCTGTACATTTTGACTGTGTACAACAAACTTGGATTAAAACAAAGACGTGACATTGTGAATCAGTTGCTTTGTAAGAACATGCTCCAGAACTTTGATGACTAGTAAGTCTTTTTTTTAAACCTCCCGCTTTGGGCTGGATACGTCAATGTGTAGTTCATACATGCATAATCTATGAGCAGAATTACTGTCTTACCTCAGTTAGCCACGAAATCCCTAGTTTGAAAGCAAATGTTTTATGGAAGATGTGTGGAGACATTTTCCCTACATTTTCCCACACGTGGGCCAGCCCCCTAGCAATTACAGTTCTAGCCAATGTGCTTCAGCCCCTCACCATTTCAGTGACAGCTGCACACACAGCAGAGCGAGAGAGAAAGCAATGACGTGGTGCACATATCTGCACATATGTGACGCAGTATGCAATTTTCAGGGACCACTTTTGGCTCGTGAGTGCTATTTTCCGAACTACTTGCTAAAAAGTATACAAAGTACCGGAGAATCTCTAAACAGTGATTTTGTATGATGACTCCTCTCTGCGTAGTCACACTAAGGCTAGTAGATTGTTTAGTAAGTTACTGATAAACTGTCATGTCTGTGTAACAGCAATGTTGAAGATTGGTCCCTTTATTGGGTCCTTAGCAAGGCTAATGGCATCATCACCCGATAGGGACATTGCCTTTAAGTGCAGAGTATCCTACTTATTGAATTTTCTGACGTACTCTTTATCTTATTAGTACTGAGAGGTAAAGTGTCTGTGTGTCCGGCTGCTTTTCTAATTGCCTTTATATTACTATGGCTGAGACCCGGCTTTGCCGTCTACAAGACCTGGACTCCCAAAGCCCCCATAGCTACCAGTTTACTCCTATTCACAGGGAAATACTCTCTCATCTCAGCAACCTTTCCACACAGACTTCAAAGCAATTTGATTGCTTTAAGAGATTTAATAACTTTACTGGTCCTCTGCTCAGCTCCCGTATTCAAAACCCTCCTCTTCATTATGAGTCTTGTCAGGCTCGTATGTAGAACATCGTGTACTCTGGGAAACACGGTAAGAGGGTTTAGGGTTTCCCGGGATGATGGTGTTGATGTGAGTCATGACCAGCCGTTCAAATCACTTCATGGCTACCGACATGAGTGCTACGGGGCGGTAGTCATTTAGGCAGGTTACCTTTGCTTTCTTGGGAAGACCAAGAAAGACCTGTTTGAAACATGTAGGTATTACAGACTCGGTCAGGGAGAGGTGGAAAATGTCACTGAAGACACTTGCCAGTTGGTCAGTGCATGCTTGGAGTACACATCCTGGTAATCCGTCTGGCCCTGCGATCTTGTGAATGTTGAACTGTTTAAAAGTCTTGCTCACATTGGGTATGGAGAGCGTGATCACAAAGTCGTCCGGAACAGCTGGTGCTCCCATGCATGCTTCAGTGCTGCTTGCCTCGAAGCAAGCATAAAAAGCATTTAGCTCATCTGGTAGGTTTGTGTCACTGGGCAGCTCGCGTCTGGGTTTCCCTTTGTAGGCCATAATAGTTTTCAAGCCCTGCAACATCCAATGAGCGTCAGAGCCTGTGTAGTAGGATTCAATCTTAGTCCTGTATTGATGCTTTGCCTGTTTGATGTTTTGTCTGAGGGCATAGCGGGATTTCTTATAAGCATCCGGCAGCTCTAGCCTTTAGCTCGGTGCGGATGTTGCCTGTAATCCCTGGCTTCTGGTTGGGATATGTACACACGGTCACTGTGGGGATGACGTTGTCGATGCACTTATTGATGAAGCAGGTGACTGAGGTGGAATACTCCTCAATGCCATTGGATGAATCCCGGAACATATTACAGTCTGTGCTAGCAAAACAGTCCTGTAGTGTAGCATCCGCATCATCTGACCACTTCTGTATTGAGCGAGTCACTGGTACTTTCTGCTTTAGTTTTTGCTTGTAAGCAAGATTTACTAAATGGAGGGCGAGGGGGAGCTTTGTATGCATCTCTGTGTCTGGAGTAAATATGGTCTAGAGTTTTTTTTGGTCCTCTGGTTGCACATGTGACACGCTGGTATAAATTAGGTACCTTAGCTGTATTAAACATGGCAGGTTCTCATGCATATATTATGTCATTTACAACTGATCAATAAATTAAAGAAAGCTTGAGGAAAGGACTATGGGAAAGCCTGTGGGTTGGGATTGAGGTTAGTAGTGTAAATGCAATTACATTTACAGAATGTTAAACAGTTCAGTGTCTCATGACAGAGCTGGTACAGAGGTGACAGGAATGTGGGATTTCAGTGTGCTTTATTTTCCCTGCCTGTGGCGTGTTCCTGGTGACCCCACAGTAGTTCTGCAACCAGGGCAAACCTCCATCTCTTCCTCTTTCCACTCCATCTCTCTGTTCTCTCTCTCTCTTCTCCCTCTCCCTTTCTCTCCCCTCTTTCTCCTCTCTTTTCCCTCCTCTCTCTCTCCTCTATCGCTCCCTCCTCTCCCTTGTCTCTCTTTTCATATCTCCCTCAGAGTTTCATGAACTTGTCAGGTCTCCCATGTTGTGTTAGCCAGAGGGACAAAGTCATAATATCATAATGCCACACACCAGCTACTGTCGTTAGACCTCTAACACTGAACCGGTTATGAAATCATTAAGAAAGGATAGGTGAGCAATGGAACATATGGTGGTAGCCTATGTCCAGGGTTGGGTTGGTTACTTTCTAAATGTAATCCATTACAGTTACTAGTTTTCTGTCCAAAATTGTAATCAGTAATGTAACTTTTGGATTACTCAAACTCAGTAACATAATCAGATTACCTTCCCTTTAAGAGGTGCAGGTTAGTTGCTAGCACTGTCACAAAGTTATAAAATCAGACTTTAAACCTAAACCTAACCCTAACCTTAAATTAAGACCAAAAATATTTTTGGGGTTTTCAATTTTGACTTTGCAGTTGGCACATCTAGTGGAAATCATCAGTTCTCCCTCAAGGACAAGACTCATCCCCAAAAAACGTCAATCTGCTTAAGATGCATTAGACAAAGACAAAAATGAATATTACTGAACAATTATTGAACAACATCTATTGCAGAATAGATCAATGTTAGAATTTACATAGCTGGCCATAAATGGATGTTGCATTCTACTTTGTGGGTTGGTTATGTAGGATTATTCTAACCCATTGCTTTCTACTACAGATAATAATACAATTATGATATATCTTTACATAACAAAAAAAAACAGTCTGTCAGATTTCCAGTCATTCCAATTAATGTAGTACCCCTTGATCTGAAAGAATAGTACTCAGAAATATGGAAATATAGATTAATTAATTAGTTTTACTGGAGTATAAAAACGAAGGACTAATTATCCTACTCTGTTGTTTATGATTTTGTTGTCATGGAGGACTGATTGGGTTCATTGCTTCTAGTTGAAAAATGCTGCTCTCGGAATGCCATGCACTGAGAACTACCGAAAGTGCTATTTGCATGTAAAAAATAAAACGTAACAAAACGTTTGCTCTGTTTGCTTCCATTTGGTTCTTAAACGGTAAACGGTTTCCGTAATGAATACACCCTTGGTCGCAAAACCAATTATAATAGGTAGCTTAAACTTCTTCAGTTCAACCATTATTGGGGTTAAAATACACATATACATTTGTGAACAGTCATCCACAACAACCACAATCCATAAAAGTCTAAATAGCTAAATGAGAGAGCAGCAGTGTGATTCACATCAATGCGCTATGTAGCATAGATATTAATAATAAGTGATATCGGTATCGCCCTTTTAGGCTACACCACTGCTGTCATCCTTACCTCAAAGTAGAGGTCTGTGCAAGACTCATTTATTCATCCCTTCCCCAACCGCAGCAGTACCAGCCCACATCCGCTGGCTTTCTGTATGAATCCCACCCACAAGAACTGGTCAAGAAACCCAACTGCAGTCCCACATTGTTATTGTAGCGCATGGGATGACGCAGCTCACTTGCCAGTCTTGGTTGTAGCAATTTTGACAGAGATTCTCACGTGGACCATTATATTAGGCTATTGGTATTACTGCGCTATATCAGCAAATGGGCTAGACATAGTTTGGAGACAGCTGAGTTGAAGAGACTTATTCTCTTGAGCTATCTTTTATAGCCTACCGACATCAGTATTGGCTGTGCAGCATTTAAGGTGATATGGCCTCAGCAGAAGTCAGGGCATTCATACTTATTACGCTTTGCCGAGCATCGCAGAGCTGTTGTGAAGGAAGTTGTAAAGGAAGTGAGTTGTGTGATTATATAGGGACCTCCTGCCCTCACCTACCAACAACAAATCATGTCAATGCAGAGCTATACCGAGTCCTCTGCAATACAACATTTGAGAGGAATTTGAGAGGTGCACAGCTATGCGGTATGGAGCTCAATTTGGCCTCTGCATGTCTCCAGAGGTACTGCAATTGCGTCACACCATCCATAAGGTGCCTTCAACCACAGTTTCGGATCAAGCATAAATTGGCTCTTAGGAGTGGGACGTTTTTCAGACAGAGACAAATATGGGTGATCAATATTTATTTATTTATTCTAGGCAATGTAGAAATAGCCTAATCATTTAGGAAGTACATTCCCTTGCAAAGATAAATGCCCCATGCTTCTCCGCACATGCATAAGCAGCCTAGTCTATTCAATGGCAACCCCTCATTCAGTCATTCAGGCCCCACATTTTTTTGAGGGGGGGGGGGCACATATCAGTTTGCAAACAATGTAAAAAAAATAATATATATCATTGCGTCAATAAAATCTCATACATTTTTTGTTTTCTTGAGTAAGGCAACTGTGTTTCAGCCTAGCTCAGTGCTTTCTGAGGTGGTGGGGCAAGCCAGCAGAAAATACGGAGAGTTGCACAGTGATTTTCTCAGTGTTCTGTCACTCATGGGGACACTATGTCACCTCAAAGTCTAAGAGGAGACCTTGAAAAATCTAGCCCTTTTGGTGCTGCCATAGAGTTACATTAGAAGTGCCCATCCAAGAATGCTCAAGGTCATTGGCCACAGATAAAATTACATCAAATAACGTTATATGTACAGTAGCTTTGATTGAACTGATCATGTCAACATCATACTTTCAAAATCTTAGCTAGCAGTCATCATCATGAATCAAGTCGACAATCTACTGGCAAATCCTTTTCAATCCTTGTCTTATGAAGAGAAATAATGTAGAGAAATTATAGATAAAATGTATCGGTGCTCATCGGCCATTGGACATAAACAACAAGTTGGAAATCACAAATTCAATGAGTGGTTTGGAAGGATTCAGTGACAGTGGCTGCGTGGTCCCAAATCTGGGATTAAGGAGCTCTTTTCCAAATTTAAAATGATAAATATTCAACATTGTCTATAGAATAGTTTGTGGTCATACGCTCATCCTTAAAAACATAGGTGTTGGGCTAATAAAGAGTACTGGTATAGAACAAGAAGGCCCCCACACTGTTAAAGCTCCCAATTCATCGCTTTATTGACAACGTTTCCATCCAAAACGGATTTTCATCAGGTCAAACACACTGAGTGTTCACATCCCCAAAAAAAACATTCCACCTCACATGACCATTGTAGACATGACGCATGGTGGGCGCAAAAAACTTTTGGATATCTCTAATAATTACATAACAATGAGATGGGTACATTTAATAGTTACAGAACATAATATATATTTACAAAATGACCAAGTGGGTAACCTGGAAGGCAAGACAAATCAAAGTGAAGTAACATATTCAGGTAAGAAATGGTCTGATATCAAACTCTCGATTCAGACCTCTAGGAGACATGGTACACAAATGGTGAATCCAATACAATTCTCTCCTCAATATTAGATTATCAGTATCTCCGCCCCTCCTGGGAGTCTTAACATGTTCAATGCCAATGTTTCTCAAAGAGCTAATGTTGTGACGAGCCTCCATGAAATGCACAGCCACAGGGCATGCTGTCAATGAAGCATGATTTGTGCTGCACTCAAAACAACTGTTAAATCGGAACTGCAAAAACTTGACTTCAGTGAGTTCAAGACAACTGGGAAGTCGGGAATAAACAAGGTCTGATTGGGAAAATACGTTTTGAATGGTCGTCCATCTCGGAATTGTAAATCCGGCCTCCAGTTGTTTTGAAAGCACCATAAATCCAGAGAATGCCAGAGTTTGATGACAAAATTTGCCCACGAAGGACTGCCTCGCCACCTTCCTGTTCAAGTGAGCACAGCATAACAAGATAAGTCCAAAAATGTATTGTACAGTGGTTCCTCCTTTAAAAGTTGTGTCATACTGCGACACACCTTGCATGCTGCCGCAGCATTCTGTGGCACGTCATTTAATTGTCAGCCGTTTCTTTTGTTAATGCAAGTTATTGCTAGTTTGACCACCAGAGGACATCTTTGAGAAGCATTTGATAGTATTCCATATTGGCATTACCAGACAATTTAAAACCTTTTTTTGAAATAACATAGTATATGGGATTGATTTTAAGAAATTTGGCTTAATTAATTTGATTAATATTTTGGTGTTTCTAAACGAAAAACAAAACACTCAGGGTTTCCGTTAGGATGGAATGGAAAATATGGCGATGTACAACATGACGGTCGGGAGTAGCCTACAGGATTGGAGGATTCTAAATTGTTTGCCTTCATTAGACAACTTTGTTCCAATATTTCTGTAAATCAGTGATATTTATTCCCATAGTAATTCGTTATGGATCCATAACTAAATCAACATTTGCGTTTGGAAAGACAATTTTTTATCAGTATTTTATTAACAAAATGTGTTTATTTGTTTATTAGGCTACTGTGCAGTCTACAATATCTACTGTGGTAAACATGGGAAAGTGCCTAATTCCTTACATAAGGGAGAGCAGGCCATTTATGGACTACAGAATGCGGGGCACGCGGGAGACCGGGGTTCAAATCACCGTTGGGGAGGAAGGAGTAGGCTGTACTTAAATAAGAATTTGTTCTTAACTGATTCCATATGTGTTATTTCATAGTTGTGATGCCTTGAATGTTATTCTACAATGTAGAAAAGAGTAAAAATATAGAAAAATCCTGGAATGAGTAGGTGTGTCCAAACTTTTGACTGGTACTTGCTGCAACGGAAAATATGGTGCTGTACAACGTGACGATTGGCAGTATAATACTGGGCTATTTAGCTAAAGAATCCCCGCAGGGCACGAGAAAGGAGTAGGCTGTCCTTGTAAATAAGAATTTGTTCTTAACTGACTTGCCTAATTAAATAAAGGTTACACTAAGAGTATAACATTTCTGCACCCTAATTTTCAAATTCTTGTCCAACCAATACTCAAACGGAGATTAAGTGAAAATAAAAATCTCATTGATTTATGGAGACCAGTCTCCATGCCTGCCTCAGAGCAGCACAAAACGGTGCAAAAATAATTGTAGGCTTTTGCTTCTAATTTTTATATGCTCTTTAAATAAATATGACCTACACCATTTTAAACAGAACATTACTCAACACTAGTGAGACTCATTTCGCCTATGGTAGGCCTACAGTATATATAAAAAAAAAATATTCAATGACGTGACTCTCCGCCAATAAATACATTTAGAGTATTGGGGGACTCTAAATTAATATCTAAGGGGTGTTTTCCATTAGATATTCTCAGATATTCTCACAGATCCTAAGGTGCGTTTATATCATTCTAAATTAATTAATAATAATAATAATAATAATAATCACTTTGTTTAAAAAGTAATGATATTTTGGAGATTTACTTTTCATTTAACCTAGAGTGAGCGAGAAAAAGGCAATTCTTGGACATGGGGTGAGACATTCTCACTAATTTGTAAATAAAGCCAGTTTGTTATATAGAATTATTTATTTATGGAGAAATCTAACTTGAGTATTAAGCAGACATCACTTGCTTATATTCAGTCAATACATATCTTAAGAATATCATGGAATATTTGAACAAGTAATTTGTTATGGATCCGTAACTAAATAAACATCAGCATTTTGAAAGAGTATTTTTATCATTATTTTATCAACGAAAGCATAAAGATGTGCAATACTGTACAGTATATGCTTTATATTTGGATAATAAAGCATTTAAGCATTCTGAAGATATAAGCTAATAATAACCTAAAAATGAATAATAGTTTTTCCCCTTTCCACACGTTAAATATTCAAAAATATAAATTGTTTTTAGCCACAATCGGCCCCAACCACAATTAATACATTTGGGCACCATCGATAGCGTGCTGGACTTTGGGCTAGAATGTTGAGGATTCGAAACCTGCTCCCTGCTTGTTTCATTACATTATTATGCCGGTCTCAGAACAAAAAGCCTGGATTGTTACTCCCATCTCGTTCCTCGCATCATTCAGCATGCTTGTGAGCGTGCTGGCAGGATGTACTGTTTTTTATTCTGTATATATGAATTACAAATCAGCCTTTACTTAAATCATGTTTCTAGTCTATTGCATAGTTACATTGTGTAATCATTGATGTCCCAGGAGCTGGAGTGGTAAACACTGTGTATAACTGTAATACATACATGCAGACACAGCATCATTCAAAGAATGGAGTTTGATACACCTGGTACTGGATATGACTGAAAAAAATACTTGCTAAATAGAGATTTTCATTAACTTCTTAAAGTGTAGGGGGCAGTATTTTCACGGATGAAAAACGTACCCAAATTAAACTGGTTACTAGTCTGGCCCAGAAACTAGAATATGCATATTATTAGTAGATTTGGATAGAAAACACTCTGACGTTTCTAAAACTGTTTGAATGGTGTCTGTGAGTATAACAGAACTCATATGGCAGGCAAAAACCTGAGAAAAATTCAACCAGGAAGTGGAAGATCTGAGAATTGTAGTTCTTCTTTCTAATCCCTATCGAAACTACAGTGTCTGTGGGGTCACGCTGCACTTCCTAAGGCTTCCATTGGCTGTCAAAAGCCTTCAGAAAGTTTTTTCATCGTTGTCCTGTTACCGGGCAGAGAATAGGAGCTCAGTCAATGAGTGGACTGCCTAGGGACAAAGGGATTGGTGATGTGCGATCACGCGAGCGCCCCTTTCCTTCTTTTTCTTCTTGAATGAATACGCTATTGTCCGGTTGGAATATTATTGCATGTTTACGTTAAAAATACCATAAAGATTGATCGTAAACAACGTTTGACATGCTTCTAAGAACGGTAATGGAGCATTTTGACTTTTTGTGTCTCGAATTGCGCTCGCGCCTTTGGATAGTGACCTGAACACATGAACAAAACGGAGGTATTTGGACATAAATATGGATTATTTCGAACAAAAACAACATTTCCTGTGGAAGTAGCAGTCCTGGGAGTGCATTCTGACGAAGATCAGCAAAGGTAAGAGAATTTTTATAATACTAATTCTGAGTTTAGGTGACCCCAGACCTTGGTGGGTGTCTGTATAGCTTGCTTTAATGGCGAGCTATGTACTCAGAATATTGAAAAATGTGCTTTCGCCGAAAAGCTATTTTAAAATCTGACACAGCAGTTGCATAAAGGAGTACTGTATCTATAATTCTTAAAATAATTGTTATGTATTTTGTCAATGTTTATGATGAGTTTTTTTGTAAATTGATGTGCTCATTCACCGGGAGTTTTGGTGGGAATACATTTTCTGAACGTCACGAGCCAATGTAAAATGCTGTTTTTGGATATAAATATCAACTTTAGCGAACAAAACATACATGTATTGTGTAACATGATGTCCTAGGAGTGTCATCTGATGAAGATTGTCAAAGGTTAGTGCTTCATTTAGCTGTGTTTTGGGTTTTATTGACATATCTCCTTGCTTGGAAAATGGCTGTGTGGTTATTTTTGTCTATGTACTCTCCTAACATAATCTAATGTTTTGCTTTCGCTGTAAAGCCTTTTTGAAATTGGACAATGTGATTACATTAAGGAGAAGTGTATCTTTAAAATGGTGTGAAATAGTCGTATGTTTGAGAAATTGAAATTATGATATTTTTGCTGTTTTGTATTTCGCGCCATGCTATTTCACTGGCTGTTGAATAGTTTGGGACGGTCACGTCCCACCTTGCCCAGAGAAGTTAATTAACTTTATGACAACAAAATATGCACAATCATTTGTCTCTACATTAACTAACATATTCCTCTCAATTGTACATTTTTTGCATGACTCGTTATGACGTTATAACTACTTACATTTGCTTCCCCCGTAATGTTTTGTCAGCCATCTTTGCTGAAGAAAGTCACCAGGGACAGGTGGCTCACGTCAAATTCATCATTGGAACTACTCGATATGATTGGTCATATAAAAACCTTGGGACCCAAATGCATAATGAGTGCTCTAACTCCTCCTTGTGGTGGTCTGGAGCAATGAAGCCGTGACGCTGGGTACCTCTAAGTCCCTCGGTGTAAGCTCACAACTTTTAAAGGAGGAACCACTATATGCTGCTGCAAAAATTATGTATTATGCCATGGAGATATGTATACTGTAGCTAAGAAAGTAATACTAAGTGTAAGTTGTGTAGTAAGATGTTAGTAGCCCATGTGCCTCACCCTAATAATTTGGTCTATTTACCGCTCTTAATTTTGCCTACTGTTCTGACTTGGTGGTGGACATGTAGCCTATAACCTGTTTTAGAGAAATGTAATCATCGAATATTGTAAGAGATTTCATTGTCTGCTTATATGCCCCCTTTTTTTATCCTATGGTTCTGACTTGGTGTACAGGGAGAACACTGTAAGAACAGCCCATGTTCTGAATTCTGTCGAGGTACATTTCAAAAGTGCTAAACAAATAGTTATATTGACTAACGTTACCTCCGTCGTAGCTCGCTCATTAATGTCTTAATCAAAATTACGGACTGCCTCTTATCCACTTGTCGTCCCTGTCATGACTCTCTCTCCTTGGTGAGGATCAATGGCTGACAGATAGCCAGACTCTCTCTCTCTCTCTCTCTCACAGGGCCGGTTTTATGACTTAACAGCCGGTCATAAAATGTTGAGAGAACTTTCTCTTTCATGGTGTGTAGCATGGGAAGGCTGGAAATCCTTTGTTACACAGAGAGACTATGCTGCCAAAACTTCAACATCAAACAATGGACATTTAAACAATATTTCTAACATAAAGCATGTTGGGAATGATGAGAGATGGAATATGGAAAATGCATGTATATGTTGTTGGGCTCCTGAGTGGCGCAGTGGTCTAAGGCACTGCATCTCAGTGCAAGAGGTGTCCCTACAGTAACTGGTTCAAATCCAGGCTACATCACATCCAGCTGTGATTGGGAGTCCCATAGGGCGGTGCACAATAGGCCGTCATTGTAAATATGAATTTGTACTTAACTGACTTGCCTAGTTAAATAAAAAATGTTGATGTCATAAAAATTATCAGAAGATGTTATAGAAACATTTTTACTTTAAAAGCTTTCACAATGTATATATCAGATTTACATCTAAATGTTGTAAAAATGATATGATTAAATATGAAAATATTATTGAGATAATGGCTTTTCATATAAACCCGGGCCCAGTCAGTAACCACGCCTATGTGAGCACAGAATTTGTGTCAACAGGACAGAACACCCTCCAAGGCCAGAGTGCTTAAAAGGACTCGTTGAGAATTTAACTATAGACCAGAGAACATGAGGACATGGACCACACGTTGAAATGGTTAAAACTACAAGTCCAGAAAATGGTAAAACCTTCTGAAGAAGGTGAAGACTAGACCAAACATTAATAGTCTGCAGCTGGGTATGTGAAGTAGTCTAGGACAATTGACCAAAGACGGGCGGGAAGAACAGATCCCTCTCACCACCGTGTGGTACACCTAGAGGTAACCATTCTAAGAACACTCCATGATGAATTTAATCAAGTCATAATTAAACGTAGTGGGTAATTATTCGATAAATAGCAGTCATCACATTAATAATAGTCACGTCACAACATATTGGTGCCCCATGTGAAGAATCAAAGATAGAATGAGGCCTTCATGTTGAGTTCAGCCTATATGAAATTGGGCAGCAGATTACGTTATCCACCCAGATTACGTTATACACCATTAGAACTGTAGGCAGGAATTGTTGAGGTGTGTGTGTTTCCATTTTAACAAGATACATAGACGTTGCCTCCGGTGTTGTTTCTCTGATAAAGTCAGCATGTAAGGGTTAATTACTGAATACTACGAGCCAGGACATACATATGGGCTGGCCGGTTTCGGTATTCTGAAAAATAGATTAGTTGGGCCAAAAAGTAGTACTATTTCTGTCTCTCGTGTTTCAGAAGCGGGTAGACTCAGTCATTATACATTTTTTGAGCTGAGACATATGGGCCGGCCAATTAGAGAAATTTGAGTAGATATGTTAGCTTGACCGAAGTGAGTAATTATCTCTGAATCTCTTGCGTTTCAGTAGCGTGGGTAAAAAAAACAGTGTATTTCTTTGTTACCGCGCATTCGGGAAACATTGCGAAAAATAACACTGAAATGTGTTGAATGTGAGACGTCACTAGTAAACACGTTCCCTTGTTGAAGGGGACCCTATTTTACTCAGAAGTGAGATTCCAGTACAAAGTAGGGTTAGCTTTAGTTAAGCCAACAAAGGGAGAGCAGCCATTTTTCCTTTGTTCACATGGCGACAACGCCTGTGCCATGGGAAACGGAAGTTACGCCTCCTTTGGACTTCTGTTTGATTTTAGCTTTCTGGTGGGGGTCACATGTGATATCCAGCCAATCTCAACTGATTGGATATCATTGTCTCATTCAATTTTAACTAGGAAGTTAAAATTGCCAAAACTTACCTTTTCAGGGTGATCATTTGGATAATATCCAAATTGATTTGTTTCAACAGAGGACACATGTAAACTTTTCCACATTAACCTAGATACAGCAACACTTTCAGGTTAATTAAAGTTTAAATTCCCAGATAGCCTATACAGGGATGACTAATCATTGACATTTGATTAACTTCTCAGGGCTACGTGGGACGCTACCATCCCACCCACGGTTCACACTATTCAACAGCCAGTGAAATATCAGGGCGGCAAATTCAAAACAACAAAATCTCATAATTCAAATTTCTGAAACATACAACTGTTTTACACCGTTTTAAAGATATACCTCTCCTTAATCCAACCACATTATCCAATTTCAAAAAAGCTTTACAGCGAAAGCATAAAGTTAGATTATTTTAGGACAGTGCCAACACAAGAAAAACCACACAGCCATTTTCCAAGCAGGAGAGGGGTGAGAAATATAGCTAAAATTAAGCACTAACCTTTGACGATCTTCCTCAGATGACACTCCTAGGACTCAATGTTACACAATACATGTATGTTTTGTTCGATAAAGTTCATATTTATATCCAAAAACCCCATTTTACATTGGCGTGTGATGTTCAGAAAATATTTTGCCTCCAAAACTGCCGGTGAATCAGCACAACAATTTACAAAAATACTCATCATAAACGTTGATAAAATATTAAACTGTTATTCAAAGAATTATAGATGAACATCTCCTTAATGCAACCGCTGTGACAGATTTCAAAAAAGATTCATGGGGAAAGCACAGTTTGCAATAATCTGAGTACGGCGCTCAGAAAAATACATCAGGCAATACAGATACCCAGTCATCTAAAATCATAAATAGCATTATAAATATTCACTTACCTTTAATGATCTTCATCTGAAGGCACTTCCAGGAATCCCAGGTCCACAATAAATGTTGTTTTGTTCGATAAAGTCCATAATTTATGTCCAAATACCTCCTTGTTTTTTGCATGTTCAGTAAGCTACTCCAAATGTAGGAAGCACGACGAAAAGTCAAAAAATGTTATATTTATGTTCGTAGAAACATGTCAAACGTTGTATAGCATCAATCTTTAGGGCCTTTTTCACATAAAACTTCAATAATATTCCAACCGGACGATTCAAATGTCATGAAAAACGTTATGGAACACAGCTACCTCATCACGTGAATGCGCGCCAATGAACTCATGTAATTTTCTGAGTCACCAACTTCCCGGCCTTCTTGTTCGCTCTCTGTTCGCTGCAAAAGCCTGAAACAAGGTTCTAAAGACTGTTGACATCTAGTGGAAGCCTTAGGAAGTGCAAAATGAACCCTAAATCACTGTGTGTTAGATAGGCAATGACTTGAAAAGACTACAAGATTCAGATTTCCCACTTCCTGGTTGGATTTGTCTCAGGTGTTTGCCTGCCATATACGTTCTGCTATACTCACAGACATCATTCAAACAGTTTTAGAAACTTCAGAGTGTTTTCTATCCAAATCCACTAATAATGTGCAAATATTTGACTCTGGGCCCGAGTATTAGGCAGTTTACTCTGGGCACGCTTTTCATCCGAAATCGAAAATACTGCCCCCTATACCCTAAAAAGTTAATTATTAACATTGATTAATAAATAGAATTTGCTTTTGCAAATTCATTCACGTCCAACTCCCACATGACTGATCCAGTACATTTTACATTTTTAGTCATTTAGCTATACTCACAATGAACCAGTACTGCTGGTTCATTAACGTCTTTAAATAGATGAAAATTGTTTTTGCAGCTTCCAGTGACTGTACCCAAACTATAAAATAAAATAAAATGTTTTTTAATAATATGCAAGCTATCAGAGGGGGTGGTCCCCAGTCCCCCGCTAATTAGTGAACCCTCACCCATAAAAGGGTGATTGCTGACCTCGGGGAAAAACAGCAGAAATTGCGACCAACACTTGCCAAAATCAGGCCTTGTAAAGGTTCTCTCCAGTTTAACCCTGGTCTATCACCATCAGAGATTGGCATCGGTCCAGTACCGCAGTGCACAGCTGAAGCACGAGCAAGAAATGGTTGATATGGAAATATTGATTTCTAAGCAAGCAGAGGAAATCTCATCACTTAATCTCTTGCACCGTACTCAGACCTCTACCTGCAATCCATGACATATAAGTATGAGGCCGAATGGAGCAAGTGCGACACTCACGTGTCTGAAATAAGTACTCTAAGTGCCCAAGTGGACTCTGCTATGCAGCACAATACCACCCTTAGGTACTATCTGGAGGAATTCCAGAACAGTCACGCAACCTAGAAGTTCTACTACGTGAAGTACTAAAGCGAGAATAATTTGAGAAAAGGGAAAAAGATAAGTCACTAGGACTAGACGTGGAATTGTCGGACAACAGGTCCGCCGGAATTAACACCCTTAGCAAGGACGTTAACAATCAAATTACTCCCGCTCTCACTTGAGACCCTATCCAGGGCCCGCTCGATCAAGACACAAGCCCACAGGCTTTGTCTATAGACTCTGATACAAAGGTTGCGAAGAAAAAGGTCAAAAACTTAGCAAGAGCCAATTCCACTCAAAACCCGAAGTCGATCTGTTTTGCGAACAATAACTCCACTTTGTGGGGAATATGACCACAAAACGCAACCCAAACAGCCCATACTTGGAAACAATCCTGGAGGACTGCTTAACCTGTGATGCGCTAATTGATTCGGGCTTGACAATGCTCATCTCTTATACGTCGTTCAATGATCTCAAAAGGGCTTTGAAGCCAGCTAAACATTGGTTAAAAACAGAACGATGCAACACTCCACTTAGAGGTTTCACTCAGACTACGTCGACACATTGAGACTCATGCTGAAACTACACTTCCAGGACATATCGCTTGTTCACCCTGTGTATGTTACCAGCCTCAAATCTGAACCCCTGCTACTCGGAACAGAATTGATGGATCGTTTACTCCCACTGATGGATTGGAAAACAAACCAAGTATGGTCACAGTGCCTTCTCCAATGACCACATTGTCTTCTCTAGCTGCAACGCAGTCATCCACGAGGGGTATCTGTCGACAGCACCCCTTGAGAAAAAGACGTTTCGAAACCTCTTGGTGCAGAATCCGACGCAAGGAGATATGATATCTCGTCACATTCAATCAGCAAACCTGATTGACTATTATTTTCATGATTTCGAGCCAGCAGTCTCTGTGAATGAGCAACTTCCCTCCTCCTTGGAGTCATGCAATACTGTAGCTGAGATGAACTTCTCTTGTCCTTCGGACACTTCCGGAAGCACTGCGGCCGTCTCAGGAATAAAAGCATCAATGTGCAGAGTGTATTCTGCTTCCGATGATACATTTTCCACTTTGAGGGACTGAAACCTCTTACAATGACACCAACGGAGTCAGTCCCACGACTGACCCGATGATTCCCACTGGTGTAACACTGTGTGATATCGCAGACAGATATCCTTGTCTCAGTTTCAGAGTAATTTCAGAATAAATCGGTAGGATAACTGGTCCCCTTGTGTACCAGTACCAATGCCAGCACAGTCAGTCCAGCCACAATCAGTGAGAAGGTTAGAGACCTCACAAGTCAAATTGCTATTGATAACAGCGACAGAGGAGTTCGTAGTCACTCAGATTCCAATACGTGAAAGGGATTATCCAAAACACTCTTCTGATGGCTAACACACATGCCACCAATAAAAAAAAACTCCATTCAGGAGGAAAGTTATTAGAAGTCATGAACCATGATCACACCGCGTACGACTGGTTCAGTGCTTATAGAGTACTTCCGTGTAGTAAAATAGTGTTGTGGCTTTGCTGGCATGCATCCAACTTTCTTTTTTGCTACACCAAGATTTACATGTTAAAATCACCACTGAGTCTATTTAATTGAGACCACATTATAGGCCTATTCGGCGTGCTTGATCTGGCATGCCCAACTAGGAGAGGAGAGGTAGTCTACTTAACATGAAGTAGCGAATTCTGAGTGTGTGAATAATGCAACAAATATGTGTTTTTAATACAATAGGTAGGCCTAGGCTAGTGCATACAAAGCCATTTCCAAATAATCTGTAGGACAACTCAAATATTTTCATCCCAAAGTTGTCTGATCTGACTGCTGCCTCCCAACTGCAGCGTTGAAATTCTGACCGCACCACAATGGTCTCTGTCGGACCCGCAGGTCCAGTGGGATGTGTTTATTCAAGTTGGATAATCTTTGGATGCCGACAGCAGTCGCACCATTGTAAGAAAAAGCATGGACTGTAGCCTACAAAAGCCTATTCATGCTCTTTTCCCGTGATACATCAAAGACATTTGGTGTGTTGGTCATCATAGTGGTCTCTGACGTGGTTAGACTTGCTCAGGCGTAACAAACTAAAACTAAAACTTGTGACTTTGTTCAGAAAGGTGTAAAAAAAAAAAAAAAAAGCACAAACATCCTTAATGAATTTAAAAGTAATGCTAGAAGTAGGCCTAATCATCTAGGTTTTCAAAAGTATCTGTAATCTGAGTAAAATATTTTTGCGGGTAATTACATTTACAGTTTTTTTGTCATTCTTATGTAGTCCATTACTCCCCAACCCTGCCCATGTCCACACTACCACAATACAAAACCACAATATTGCCCATTCTAATCACAACTGCATGATTCTGTGTCAATACACACCTCAGGGGAGACAGTGTTTGACCATTCATGCTTCAATATGCTCTCTCTATCAGACGTCCAGTTTGCTATCTATAATAACTCCTGTTGGATTTATCAGGACTGGTACAGTATGGAAGATCCAAGGCTGACTTCTCTTATGCCAGGTGGCCCAAGCATGTTGGATCTAAAATGGGCATATATGCTACTGTAAAAACACACTATGTAGCAGTGTAACACTGATCTTGCTGTTCTAGCAACAGCGATACACATACAGTGCATTCAGAAAGTATTCAGACCCCCTGATTTTTTTCACATTTCGTTACGTTACAGCCTTATTCTAAAATATACACAATTGTTTTTTTCCCCCTCATCAATCTAAACACTATAGTGACAAAGCAAAAACAGGTTTTTCGAAATGTTTGCAAATTTATTAAAAACAAACAAATAAAATATTGCATTTACATAAGTATTCAGACCCTTTACTCAGTACTTTGATTAAGCACCTTTGGCAGCGATTATAGCCTAGAGTCTTCCTGGGTATGACGCTATGAGCTTGGCACACCTATATTTCAGGAGTTTCTCCCATTCTTCTCTGCAGATCCTTTCAAGCTCTGTCAGGTTGGATGGGGAGCGTCGGTGCACAGCTATTTTCAGGTCTCTCCAGAGATGTACGTTCAAGTTCAAGTCCGGGCTCTGGCTGGGCCACTCAAGGACATTCAGAAACTTGTCTCGAAGCCAATCCTGCGTTGTCTTGGTTGTGAGCTTAGGGTCATTGTCCTGTTGGAAGCTTAACCTTTGCCCCAGTCTGAGGTCCTGAGCACTCTGGAGCAGATTTTCATCAAGGATCTCTCTGTACTTTGCTCTGTTCATCTTTCCCTCGTTCTCCCAGTCCCTGCCACTGAAAAACATCCCCACAGCATGATGCTGCCACCACCATGCTTCACAGTAGGGATGGTGCCAGGTTTCCTCCAGACGTGACGCTTGGCATTCAGGCTGTCATGTGTCTTTTACTGAGAAGTGGCTCTCTATCATAAAGGCCTGATTTGCGGCATGGTTTTTGCTCTGACATGCACTGTCAACTGTGCGACCTGATATAGACAGGTGTGTGCCTTTCCAAATCATGTCCAATAAATTGAATTAACCACAGGTGTACTCCAATCAAGTTGCAGAAACCTCTCAAGGATGATCAATGGAAACAGGATGCACCTCAGCTCAATTTCGAGTCTCATAGCAAAGGGTCTGAATACTTATGTAAATAAGGTATTTCTGTTTTTTATTTTTAATACATTTGCAAAAAAAATCTAAAAACCTGTTTTCACTTTGTCATTATGGGGCATTGTATGTAGATTGATGAGGATAAAAAACTATTTCATACATTTTAGAATAAGGCTGTAACGTAACAAAATGTGAAAAAAGTAAAGGGGTCTGAATACTTCCCAAATGCACTGTATCTCCTGGTTTTAACATAACACACCGAGTCTTCCACTGACACTGAAATATTCAAGGAATGCATGGTGACTGAAGGAATTGGCTGACAAAATCTATGGATAGCAGACTATAATTTCGTCGGGCAAACAGGTAGGCCTACTTCTTATTTCTTGAATAGGAAGAAATAGGCTCCAACACAAATCCCTCTTGTTGTAAGTAGCCTAAAGTCGAATTAAAATACTGTTTAAATGAACAAGGCCTTCGTGAATTAGCCTACTTTCAGCACCCATGCACTGTCCATCTTCACAGCTGCAGCTTCATAGTAATGTAAGTTATGTAAATTACTAAAATATGCCTTATTGTGATGTCAATAACTCCAATAAATAGCTTTATTACAGGCAATGAAACATATTGTTTAAATTAATATCAATTATAGCAGTTGCAAGCTTACCTCCGGTTCCCCTTCTCATCTTCGCGCTGTCCTTCTCAAACTGAACAGGATATCAGTAGGCCTAGTCCGTGTGAACAGATATATTTTTGGGACAAATACAAATATATTTTTGGGAGGAAACTTTTTACTTGCTTCCTGAAGTGCCACCGTGCACAGCA
Source organism: Salmo salar (assembly GCF_965601325.2). Taxonomy (NCBI): domain Eukaryota; kingdom Metazoa; phylum Chordata; class Actinopteri; order Salmoniformes; family Salmonidae; genus Salmo; species Salmo salar. The sequence continues at coordinate 20,837,077 of NC_138315.1, forward strand.
TAGCCATTGGTGATGCAGGACAGAAGGGCTCATGATTGGGATATCCTATGAACTGCAGTCTGTAATGCAGTGTAGCCTAGTTTTATATACACCATCCTAGCAGCAGAAAAACTCGGGAAGGAAGTACATTTTCTCATAACCTTTTGCTTCTCAGATTATGCTCTTCGTATAGCCTAGGCCTATAGCCTATAATATAGGTTATTGATCATTTGATTGAGACCACACTAGGCACTCTTCATATTGCGCCCACAGCAGAGAATCAGGGATGAGGGGCAGCACCGGGCACACATAGAGATATAATAAGCAACTCATTCTCAAACACTGAGCAATATGACATTTAATCGATTACAAATTACATGACACTCCCCTGGACTAAATCAAAAATGACTAAACCCTCCCCCTGATTGAAATTGAAAAAGCATGACCCTCCCCCATTTTCCTCTGGGTAGCAATTATGTAAATGTCGACCGCGCCGTAACTGGCCCATGGTGAGAAAACAACATGTATTCAACAGTCAAAACAGTCAGAGTCAGAGACATCACAAAGATGAAAGACACATTCAGAATCATGAATAAAAGGACAGAAAATGTAATCTCTAATCTCCTTGCTAATGATTCAAGGAGTCGTTAGTCAGTGAAATGGCACGGGGCCTAATTGCAATCACACAAAAGTTGTTATTTTTGGGGTACACTGACATGAGAGATTCTGGAGGGGACCCAGCAACTTATCAAAGAGCCAGTTTCACAGGGAGACAGACAGGGATGAGGAGAGAGATGGCGTGAAAGAGGAAGAGAGAGAAAGAGACAGACAGGGACGAGGAGAGAGATGGAGTGAAAGAGGAAGAGAGAGAGAGAGAGAGATAGAGAGAGAGAGAGAGAGAGAGACAGACAGGGACGAGGAGAGAGATGGAGTGAAAGAGGAAGAGAGAGACAGGGACAAGGAGAGAGATGGAGTGAAAGAGGAAGAGAGAGAGAGAAAGAGACAGGTCATGAGCAGATGAGCTCCTGCATTTTTCAGCATGTTCTTAAAAAATATATAAAATTTAGAGTTAGATAAACTTGGATTTATTCAGGATTATATACAGGATTCTACCCTCCACAACATAACCTTCACTCCAAATCAAAACTCAAAACCTACAACCTGATTTTGGACAGAATTACAGAATTACCTGGAAGGCTTTCAACTACCAAAGATGATTATTCCCAAGCTATACAACAAATGCTCTGACAAACGAACAGAAACCTGAAAACACCATCCAACCTGGAACTGAGTGAGTAATGTTTAATCTGAAGCTATATTTTATATTCAAAAGCCAAGAAGAAAAATGCATTACAATAATATATTTTACTTTATAAGGACTGAATGCTAAATTAAGGCTACCAAGCTGCTAGGACAAAGAGATACAACTTCAATTAGCACTGTCGTGTCAAGTGGCCTTTAGCCCAACAATGGCAGGAGAATCAAACAGGCTACCCAACCAAATGCAGAGGGTTTTGAAGCTGCCTCACGCTGTTCAGAGGTAATTAAAATACAGTACCCTCTGTATGTGAAAAATGATAAGGCAAAGAAGAGTACAAAATGAAGCTCCTTATGGAAAATCTAGAGACACTTTTTGCTGACTGTTATAAAAATGGGAACATAAGCAACTTAATCTTCCACACAGACAATCCCCTGGCATGGCACAGTGCTATATAAATAAACTACGCCTCTGTTAAGATGGGGGGAGTTAGCGATAGGTGGAAACTCAGGATATTAGACAATGAGGACCCTGAGTCAGCTAATATAAATCACTATAAGTCTGGAACAGTATTGGTACAGGGCAACCCCAAACAGTTTCAGCTGGACTTTCACCTAATCAAAGAATTAGCTCAGCAGGAGAAGCTTTCCCTTGAGAAAGATACCCCCACCCCGAGCGGGTCAGACCAGACCTCTTCATTATATAACCCAACAGACGAGCAACCCCCAGCGGAAAGTCAACCTTCCAGCACAGAGTACTACTCCCTCATTTAAATGAAGGATAAATTCACCCAGCTGGATGTTAGGCAGGTGGAGCTGGAACAGCAGGGGATTACATTCCAGTCAGCACAGACCCAGACAACAGTCCAGCACAACAAGTTAACTAGAGCTGGAGAGCTGGAGGTGGAGAGAGACATATGCACTCTGGACTGTAGTGAGACAACATAAACAGGAGAAAGAGCAGGAGGTGGTGAAGAACAGAGCACTAGAGGAGAGGATCAGACTGCTGGAGGAGAAGGTGAGGGGGATGGAGGAGAGGATCAGACTGCTGGAGAAGAGGGTGAGGGGGATGGCATGTGACAGAGAACAACCTACTAGAGAGGTGGCCACCCCCACAGAGAAGCCAGCAGAACAGCCCACCTCAGCTCCCAACAAAAGTCTCGACACCACAGCAGTACAATCCACCCCTGACCATAGCGTCAAAATCAGAGTGGGACAGACAAAGGAAGAACCCCAAGCCCAGGGGATCTCACCACCCTGTCAGACACCCTGATAGTCCCCTGACAACCCCCCCACACCCACTGAGGACATACACAAGACACAGATTGTACTCCTTATGGACTCAAATGGGAAATATATACAAAAACTCTGGTGTCCAAACACCCAGCGCACCCTAGACCTTCTGTCTGAGGACCAACTAGGGTCACCCAGCCACATAATAATACACACAGGCACAAACGACCTGAGAGCACAGCAGGAAAGGGTGGCCACAGCACTCAAGGGAGTGATTGAAAAAAGCTTCTTCTACTTTCCCCAATGCACAAGTAGTTATCTCCACCCTGATACCACAAAAAAGTATTCCACCCTGCTACCATACAGCGGGTAAACGCAAGTATTTCCTGTGATTGTGCCTCAAAACCAAATGTTTTCCTGGCCCACCACTCCACACTGGACTTGAACAGCCTTTACGACCAGGTCCACCTATACATCGCTCTCAAACGCAGCCCCAACACTTCACACAGGAGCAACAGATCAATAGACACCCCGCCCAGACCAGCGAGACACTCTCCCAGATCTGCGGGACCCCCCCCCCCCCCGGACCTACACATAGAGGACCTACGCCGAGAGGACCTACATCCAGACCACAACACCACCAGCCACATCCACACCCCCACCCCAACCAATCAACACCCCCTTCCCAAGTCAACCATGCCAACACCCCAATTAAGCCTCCTCAGATCAGACCTATGCCCCTCCTGCCCACTCCATGCCCCCCATTCCCACAAAGAGGGCCTCTACATGGAAGTCACAGATTCGCCCAGGCCGTGAGCGGGCAAACAGGCCCAACCCCCACTCTTACACTAGCCCAAGCCAATGGAATGAACCAGATGCTCAGCAGGCTCTGCTCACACTTACTGGCCTGAGGGCAAACCACACGACCAACAACATTGGACACTTTATGGAGCACAAAGCCTTCACTATCTCATCCTGGAATATCCAAGGCCTGAGGTCATCTGCCTTTGGCCTAAAGAGCAGGAACCTGGACTTCAGGAACCTGAACAGAGAAAAATGTTCTCCTGTGTGCTACCTATATCCCCCCACTAGAATCCCCATACTTTAATGAAGACAGCTTCTCCATCCTGGAGGGGGAAATCAATCATTTCCAGGCCCAGGGATATGTACTAGTCTGTGGCGACCTAAATGCCAGAACCGGTCAAGTACCTAACACCCACAGCACACAGAGGGACAAACACCTGCCTGGGGTGACAGCATTCCCTCCCCCATATGCCCCCCTAGGCACAACTATGACAACATAACCAACAAAATGGGTCTCAACTCCTGCAGCTCTGTCACACGCTGGGTATGTACATAGTCAATGGTAAGCTTCAAGGGGACTCCTATGGTAGGTACACCTATAGCTCATCTCTTGGCAGTAGTACTGTAGACTACTTTATCACTGACCTCAACCCAGAGTCTCTCAAAGCGTTCACAGTCAGCCCACTGACACCCCTATCAGATCACGGCAAAATCACAGTCTACTTGAATAGAGCAATACTCAATCATGAGGCATCAAAGCCAAAGGAACTGAGTAATATTAAGAAATGCTATAGATGGAAGGAATGTAGTGTGGAAACCTACCAAAAAACAATTAGGCAACAACAAATTCAATCCGTTTTAGACAACTTCCTGGACAAAACGTTCCACTGTAATAGTTGAACGTTTTGTCCAGGAAGTTCAACTTGGCAGTTGAAAATCTTAATAGCATATTTGACCTCTCGGATTCCCTAGCAAATCAAAAAAATTCAAACAGAAAACCGAAGAAAATTAACAATGACAAATGGTTTGATGATGAATGTAAAAACCTAAGAAAGAAATTGAGAAACCTGTCCAACCAAAAACATAGAGACCCAGAAAACATGAGTCTATGCCTTCACTATGCTGAATCTCTAAAACAATACAGAAATACACTACAGAAAAAGAAGGAACAGCACGTCAGAAATCAGCTCAATGTAGTTGAAGACTCAATAGACTCTAACCACTTCTGGGAAAATTGGAAAACACTAAACAAACAACAACACGAATAATTATCTATCCAAAATGGAGATGTATGGGTAAACCACTTCCGCAAAGGCGGAGGTGTTGCTAACATTAGCAAATTTCAATTTACAAAAAAAACTGACGTTTTCGTCTATTGAGCTTCTAGTCATGAAGAGCAAACTAGAATGTTATTTGGCCCTAAACAGAGAGTACACAGTGGCAGAATACCTGACCACTGTGACTGACCCGAACTTAAGGAAAGCTTTGCCTATGTACAGACTCAGTGAGCATAGCCTTGCTATTGAGAAAGGCCGCCGTAGGCAGACCTGGCTCTCAAGAGAAGACAGGCTATGTGCACACTGCCCACAAAATTAGGTGGAAACTGAGCTGCACTTCCTAACCTCCGGCCAAATGTATGACCATATTAGGGACACATATTTCCCTCAGATTACACAGATCCACAAAGAATTTGAAAACAAACCCGATTTTGATAAACTCCCATATCTACTTGGTGAAATACCACACTGTGACATCACAGCAGCAAGATGTGTGACCTGTTGCCACAAGAAAAGGGAAACCAGTGAAGAACAAACACCATTGTAAATACAACCCATATTTATATTTATTTATATTCCCTTTTGTACTTTAACTAGTTGCACATCATTACAACACTGTATATATACATAATATGACATTTGAAATGTTTTTATTATATTGGAACTTCTGTGAGTGTAATGTTACTGTTCATTTTTGTTTATTTCACTTTTGTATATTACCTACTTCACTTGCTTTGGCAATGTTAACATATGTTTCCCATGCCAATAAAGCCCCTTGAATTTAATTGAATCGAGAGAGCGAGAGAGAGGGAGAGAGAGGAAGATGAGGAGTGGAATGAAGTGGAGGTGAGCAGAACTCATAATGAGAGTGTAATTAATCACTTTGATGCATTAGAAATCAGTAAGAACTGAACCCAGACCTGACCTTAGCTGATGACTTCAAAATGGTAATTGGAGACTGGAAATGCAGTTTCACACTGTTTAATAATCAGACTTGGAACCAAAGGAAAAGGTCAGTTCGTCTGAATATTTCACATAACACAGAACTCATAATCCACAACATATCTCATCGTCATGAATGTTGCCAGAAAATATACATATCAAATGGTCAAAGATGTAGTTTGACCGGAGTTCCTTCTATCTTCAATAATAATATATACAATAATATACAATAATAACTAGCATATTAAAAAGTGATAAATAAAACTCAAATCAACCTTCTGGATAGAAGAGTGCATGGATCAAAGCCCTGGAGGAAGCAAGAAGCATTATCTCTGTCTCCAGTAATATAATTTATCCTTCACACAGACAGCTCAGATTAGCTAGCAGAGGATGAGCACAAATTACATTTTTCAATTGAGCACATTTGGATCCGGCCTTGCAGCTATGTCCAGTGGCCCAGATTCACAAGGCACGGGCGGAGACTTCTGATATCACAAGAGACTCGATTCTGCATCCCAAATGGCACCCTATTCCTTTTAAAGTGCATCATTTTTAACCATTGATCAAAAGTAATGCAAACAACTAGAGCACTATTTAGGGAATAGGGTACCATTTGGGATGCAGACTCAGAGTCATAGACATTCATATTCATTGGAGAGGTTGTACTTTCAAAGTACTATTGTAGGCATATTCATTGTCACATTTCACTTATCTGGGTATAACTTCTGAATCCCCTGTTGTTTCAGAGCAGTTATAAGAATTTCAGCATTCCATAATTTCTTTGTGAATGGGGTTTGTCTGATATAAAAACCATGGTATGGTAAAGACAAATTGATGGGAAGGTACAGTATATGAATATTAATGATTGAATTATGATTTTGGTTTGAAATAATACCTTTGCTACTTTTCAAAGTGAGTGTGAATGAGAGAGAGAGCGAAAGAGATCGAGAAAGAGAAAGGGGGAAAAAGAAAGAGAATATTGAAATGTATGTACAGTGCCTTCAGAAAGTATTTATACCCAGTGACTTATTGCACATTCTGTTTGTGTTACAGCGTGAATTCAAAATTGATTAAATACCCCATAAAGACAAAGTGAAAAGTGAAAACATGTTTTTAGAATTTTTTAAAAATGTATTGAAAATGATATACAGAAATATATTTTACATAAGTATTCACACCCCTGAGTCAATACTTTGAGTCAATACTTTGTAGAAACACCTTTGGCCTTTCTGGGTGTATTTAAGAGCTTTCCACACCTGGACTGTCCATTGTTCTTTTCAAAAATCAAGATCTGTCAAATTGGTTTTCAGGTCTTGCCATAGATCTTCAAGTAGATTTAAGTCAGGAACATTCACTGTCTTCTTGGTAAGCAACTGTAGATTTGGCCTTGTGGTTTAGGTTATTGTCCTGCTGAAAGGTGAATTAATCTCCCAGTGTCTGGTAGAAAGCAGCCTGAACTTTAGTGCCTTGTTGCAAACAGCACGCATGTTTTAGAAAATGTTTATTCTGTACAGGCTTCCTTCTTTTCACTCTGTCAATTAGGTTAGTATTGTGTTCAGTTTTCTCCTATCACAGCAAGTAACTGTTTTAAAGTCACCATTGGTGAAATTCCCTTGTCAGTTTCCTTCCTCTCCGGCAACTGAGTTAGGAAGGACTTCACCATGCTCAAAGGGATATTCAATGTCTGCTTTATTTTACATTTCTAGCTATGTACCAATAGGTGCATTTCTTTGCGAGGTATTGTAAAACCTCCCTGGTCTTTGTGGTTGAATTGGGGTTTGAAATTCACTGCTCGACTGAGGGACCTTACAAATAATTGTAAAATCATGTTAAACACTATTATTGCTGTCCATGCAACTTATTATGTAACTTGTTAAGCAAATTCTTACTCCTGAACTTATTTAGTTTGGCTTGCCATAACAAAGTGGTTGAATACTTATTGACTCAAGACATTTCAGCTTTTCATTTTTCATTAATTTGTACAAATTTCTAAAAACATACAATACAGTTCAAAGGTTTGAGGTCACTTAGAAAAGTCCTTGTTTTTGAAGAAAATGACATGTTTTGTCCATTATATAACATCAAATTGATCAGAAATCCCTTGTAGACATTGTTAATGTTGTAAATGACTCTTGTAGCTGGAAACGGCAGATTTTTTAAGGAATATCTACATAGGCGTACAGAGGCCCATTATCAGCAACCATCCCTACTGTGCTCTAATGGCGCATTGTGTTAGCTAATACAAGATTATCATTTTACAAAACCCTTTTGCAATTTTGTTAGCACAGCTGAAAACTATTGTCCTGATTAAAGAAGCAATAAAACTGGCCTTCTTTAGAGTAGTTGAGGATCTGGAGCATCAGCATTTGTGGATTCGATTACAGGCTCAAAATGGCCAGAAACAAAGAACATTCTTCTGAAACTCATCAGTCTATTCTTGTTTTGAGAAATTAAGGCTATTCCAATGCGAGAAATTGGCAAGAAACTGAAGATCTCGCACAACGCTATATATACTACTCCCTTCACAGAACAATGCAAACTGGCTCTAGCCAGAATAGAAAGAGGAGTGGGAGGTGTTGATGATCAGTTACTTGAGAAGGAGACCAAGTCAAGACGCTGGACCGGGTGGATTCAATTATAGTAAGGCAGCTTTATTAAGAGACAAAGATATTTGGCAAAACGTGCACGGACTCGTTCGTTTAGCTCTTAGGGAACTAGCGGAAGAGCCCCGAAACATAATGTGCATCTGTTTTATACAACATGATTGTAATGTAATGACGTATGTTGAGTTTTGTAGATTCGTCCTCCTGACTGGTCGATGAGTGGAGTGACGATCTGGTCTCGGGTCGGTGTCGACTCCCCATTGGTCCATGAGTGTGTTCTTTGTTTCGCTGACCCAGCCCTCTGGGATGGGTTTGTGTGTGTGCGTACGTGTGTATTTTGTGCTGAGTCATTGTCTGTGTATCTCTGTAGTCACAAGATGTTATTGCGAGACTGGACATGGCCCCTGTGATCAGGGCATTTCCTGTTTTATCAGTGCTGTGTAAGGTCTAATTCGGCCAATCTGTTTCTGGGTGTGCGTGTATAGCTAGTATCAGTTCAACACAGAATGTGTCTTTTGTATCAGCAGATAAGTGTTGCGCAATAGACCAGCTTATCAAATATATTTATTACAAATCCCCCTCTTCACGTCTAAAAGACGTGAACCATAGAAACCGAAATTTGCAGCTGGCAAATTTTGTGAGTCCCCCTCTTCACAATTACGGAGGATCGTCTTGGATCCAGACTGGATCTATATCAGCAGCGTCAAGCAGTGGGTACATTTGGGCCGCATCCGCAGGGTTAGGGGAGATCGCAGTAGTAATTAATCTATTGGCCAACGTGCGTGCACAAGGAATACAACAGCAACCGCATAGCACTAGGATAGCAACAAAGACAGAAATAGAAACCAGGATGGAAGACACCAGAGTTTTATATTTACCAAAGGCATCCATCCAGGAGTCCCACATAGAGGTATCAACCCCAGAGTGCCGCTTCATTTTACCGTTAAGGGTCTGAAGGCCCTCAACGGCAAGGGAGAAGCTTCCATCCGGCGCCGTGTTGTTGGGAATGAAAGTGCAACATTGTTCCCCAAAGATTGAGCAAACACTACCCTTTTCAGCCAACAACATGTCAACAGCTATGCGGTTCTGGTAAGCCATAAGGGAAGTTGCAGACAACTGACTATGTATTGCCTCGAAACCCTGTTGAGTAAGATTACCCAATTTCTGGACATTATAATGGATATAGTTAATTCGATCGATATTTTTGTTAATGGTGCACCACCAGCATATAGAGGATTCGAAGCCGGCAGCCACTTGATCTACTAACTTGTATTCATCTGGAACCCAACAAGGGACACCTATGGCGTCAATATAGGTGGGGTCCCCCGAGGAGCTGCCGAGGGAACGTTTAGCTCGGGATTGGCCCCCCTCGTTCTCCATGCTGGTCAACAGGTCCTGAAGTTCAACAGGGTAAATTGAAATGGGGAGAAGAAGAGAAACAAGGGCACAAAGTCCGGTGGCGTTTCCGGGAAACCCATCGTACAGGTGGGTTCCGCCGCACCACCACCACACGTCCGCCCTGGAAACATGTTTAAAAGCCATGTTAGGATTATAAGTAAGATTACACCAAGCTAAGGGCACCCCACCGAAATCAGGTGGGCCTCGGGACATATTTACACACATAAATTCGGCTTTTGCAACCGTTGAAGAAAACAAGGGGCTCTCGTCTAGATGCCTTTACTAATGGGAAGACTTTATCCCAACTAGAGCAGTTTGGATGTGGGTTATCATGCTTCATTACCGGAAGTACACACGCCGCAGGGATAACCACCGGCACAATACGAAGGAGTGGCCGTGGCCCCATACATACCACACAGCTTGTTTTACCGGCTTCCTCAGCCAGCAGCAGCCAATTATTACCGAAACCGGAGATGCCAGTGGCCGTAAGGATCTCCCCATCAGGTGTAGAAGGAGCTGTAAGGATGGTAACGGAATCAAAAATTGGGCTAGTGAGGTTTATCCCTACAGTAATTGAATGTACCGTAGAATTAGTAACCACACATACCTGAATTTTCCAATATACAGGTGTGGCGGTGCAACTTACATAAGGAGCCAATCTAAAGTCTTGACAGCCCGTGGAAGACACTGGACGGATGCCAACTTTCAATCCTGTATGCTCAGTGGCGAGAGTCAAACGAGGCCGCCACTGAGTACCTAACCCGGTTGAGGTGTAACTGGACCAGTCATATCCGGTCTCAGCCACTAGATTATCCCAGGTCCAGTCACCATGCTGGGCCCCTACAGTCATATACCAATCCCATCCTCTATAGGATCCTGCTGATGTTCCTTTTTTAGCTGAGAGGTGTGACCCTCCCAGGGTATCCCATAAAATAAGCGCAGAAGTGGAAATGTTACTAGGTATGCATAGTGTGGTGCTCCTAACCTGACCAGGGGTGCATTCTTGGTCATTTGAGGGCGTGGAGCGAGTATGGATCCTATGGGTCGAGTGCGGCTGTGTACTGTTACCAGTGGTTATCTGAGTGTAAGACAGTGTATTGTTGGGTGTGTTCCTGTGCGTGAGTTGTTGTACTCCCCATGTGAGCGTGCCAAACAGTACCCCAATCAGAATTATAAAGAAGAGAAACAGTGGGGCAGATATCCCCAGTCTCACCCAGGGAGGGAGATCCCTTCCTTGAGGAGCCTTAGGGCGAGGAAAAGGGGGCGGTGGCACCATTTTCCTCGTCCAAGGAGTCAGTGGTTGGGGTCGAATCAAGGGCGCGTAAGTCGGCCCTGGTTTCAGTCAATGTTCTGGAAGGAGTTGGGGCTGGCGTGCAATGTGTTAGGTGGTGCCAAGGTGCGCCTGATTTACCTTTGACCTGGACTGAGTGTGAAGTAACTTCCTTCACTTCGTACGGTCCAGTCCACCTGGGTTCCAGCCACTTTCTCTTGTGGACTCGGACCCTCACCCAGTCCCCAACTTTTACCTTCAGTGTTGGCGAGTCTCCCGACAGCTCCCCCTCTTGGACCTTGCGGATCTGTGTGGAGAGAGCTGCAGAAAGTTCTGTCAGTTTTCTCACATAGTCAGACATTGCAATTTGTTGTACATCAAGGGCGGGCATATGACCTCCCTCCCTTGGTGGACCAGGCATGACTCTGCCAGTCATTATCTCATGGGGAGAGAGATGGGTCCCTGCTCCTGGAGAGGCTCTCATAGCCATCAACGCCAGGGGCAGGGCCTCAACCCAAGTCAACTTTGAACCAGCACATACCTTAGCTATTTTAGCTTTCAGGGTTTGGTTAGCGCGCTCCACAAGACCCTGTGACTGGGGCCTGTACACTGACCCAAATTTGTGTTCAATCCCGAATCTCTCCTCCACCTGTCTCAGGTGTTTGTTACTGAAATGGGACCCATTGTCGGATCGAATTTGTCTTGGAACCCCATACCTAGGTATGAGCTCCGTCTGTAGCCATTTTATGACTGACTTTGCGTCTTCCTTTGCTGTTGGTATTGCCTCTACCCACCTGGAGAAACGGTCCACCATTACCAGTAGGTACCGTTTCCCCCCCACTACGTTGTCTGACCCCATGTCTGTGTAATCTATGCTAATGTCCTGGAAGCATGCATTAGGGACAGGGTAAGAACAAATGGGCGTTTGATAGTTTTTTTTTTTATTGTGACTCCCACATATGTCGCACTCATCGCAGTGTAAGTCTGTCATGTCCTTCATATGAGGATGCCACCAGACGTATGACACCTTCTGAAATGTTTTCAGTTTTCCCTCATGTGTAGGCCCATGAGCCTCGCGTATGAGTTCAGGACACAGGTTTGCGGGGGCTACCAGTCTGCCATCATGGCATCTCCACAGTTCATCAGGTCCTTTGGTCGCCCCCTTCTGTGCCCATACTGAGTGTTCGTATGGTCCTGCCCCAAGCTGCATCTCCTTGATGTCTCGTGGGGTCAGTTCGGTCTGTGATGTTTCTGGCCGCATCACCATCTGTCTGGGTGTGTAGCCTCCAGCTTTCTTCGCCGCTTTATCGGCAGCATCATTCCCTTCGCTGATTCTGTTGTTTGATCGTTGATGTCCCTTGCATTTCATTATAGCTACCTTTTCAGGCAGGGAGACGGACGAAATCAGTTTCTCCATTTGTGTCTTGTGTTTAATGGGGAGGTTTCCTGTGGTAGTAAAGTTCCTTCTCACCCATTGTGGTCCGTCTATGTGGACGGCTCCGTGTGCATAGGCGGAATCGGTATAAATGTTCACCGTTTTTCCTTCTGCTTTTTTCAATGCTTGTGTTAGGCCTATGATCTCGGCAAGTTGTGCGGATGCCGGTTGTGGAATGATGGCTGCTTCCAGTGTTATGTGTGAGCCATCTGATAATTGTTGCACCACAGCGTAGGCTGCTATGTTACCTTCTTCTCCTCTGTAGCAGCATCCGTCTGTGTACAACCACAAATCAGGGTTTTGATGTGGCATGTTTTCCAGGTCAGGTCTCAGCTTTAGTTCTTGCGCTGCTCTTTCGGTGCATGAGTGAGGTAAACCTTCCTCTGCATTTAGCGCGTCTGCCATGTTTTTGTCAGTGTTAACCTCTATGGGACCGGCGGGACGAATTCGTCCCACCTACGTAACAGCCACTGCCATCCTGTGGCGCGATTTTCAAAATCTTCAAAATCATATTACTTCAATTTCTCAAACATATTACTATTTTACAGCCATTTAAAGATAAGACTCTCGTTAATCTAACCACACTGTCCGATTTCAAAAAGGCTTTACAACGAAAGCAAAACATTAGATTATGTCAGCAGAGTACCAAGCCAGAAATAATCAGACACCCATTTTTCAAGCCAGCATATAATGTCACCAAAACCCAGAAGACAGCTAAATGCAGCACTCACCTTTGATGATCTTCATCAGATGACAACCCTAGGACATTATGTTATACAATACATGCATGTTTTGTTCAATCAAGTTCATATTTATATCAAAAACCAGCTTTTTACATTAGCATGTGACGTTCAGAACTAGCATACCCCCCGCAAACTTACGGGGAATTCGCTAACATTTTACTAAATTACTCACGATAAACGTTCACAAAAAGCATAACAATTATTTTAAGAATTATAGATACAGACCTCCTCTATGCACTCGATATGTCCGATTTTAAAATAGCTTTTTGGTGAAAGCACATTTTGCAATATTCTAAGTACATAGCCCAGGCATCACGGGCTCGCTATTTAGACACCCGGCAAGTTTAGCACTCACCATAATCATATTTACTATTATAAAAATGTCATTACCTTTTGTTGTCTTCGTCAGAATGCACACCCAGGACGTCTACTTCAATAACAAATGTTGGTTTGGTCCAAAATAATCCATCGTTATATCCGAATAGCGGCGTTTTGTTCGTGCGTTCCAGACACTATCCGAAATAGTAAAGAAGTGTCGCGCGCTTGGCGCAATTCCTGACAATAAAATTCAAAGTATTCCATTGCCGTACGTCGAAGCATGTCAACCGCTGTTTAAAATCAATTTTTACGTCATTTTTCTCGTAGAAAAGCGATAAAATTCCGACAGGGAATCTCCTTTTCGGCAAACAGAGGAAAAAATCCCAAAGGCGGGGGCGGTCGGGGTCACGCGCATAAGCTAGTGTCTCTTGATGGGCCACTTGAGAAAGGCGATAATGTGTTTCAGCCTGGGGCTGGGATGACGACATTCTCTTTTTTCCCGGGCTCTGAGAGCCTATGGACGACGTGGGAAGTGTCACGTTAGAGCAGAGATCCTTAGTAAATGATAGAGATGGCAAAGAAGTTCCAGAAATGGTCAGACAGGCCACTTCCTGTAAAGGAATCTCTCAGGTTTTGACCTGCCATTTGAGTTCTGTTATACTCACAGACACCATTCAAACAGTTTTAGAAAATTTAGGGTGTTTTCTATCCATATGTAATAAGTATATGCATATTCTAGTTACTGAGTAGGAGTGGTAACCAGATTAAATCGGGTATGTTTTTTATCCAGCCGTGTCAATGCTGCCCCCTAGCCCTAACAGGTTAACAAACGTGATGTGTGACTGTGTGCACTTATTCTGTATCTTGTTTTTTCTTTCAGAGCTGAACGTGAATTCTTTGCTCATGAGGTAAGATGCCACTCCATGATGGGTGTGGATTTCCAAAGGGTGACACATTACCAGGTGGGCTGTCTTCTCAATGGCTTTAGCCACCGCTGCCACATACCTGGAGCATGTTGTTTGTCCCAATTCGATGTGGTCCAGTTTGGAGGAATGGTACATCAGCACTCTCCTCTCCCCCTCTTGTTTCTGAAACAGGACGGACGATGTAAAACCTTCCTTTTCAGAAACATCCAGATGGAATTTTGACTGGTAGTCCGGGGCAGTGAGAGCTGCGGCCACAGAGAGATCAGTTTTCAGAAGAGCAAAAGCCTCGGATGCTTCTGGCGTCCAGGCCAGAGGAGCATGGAAATTTCTTGCCCCTGATGTGCGGACCATTTCACGCATCGGCTCGGTTCGTGCCGTGTAGTCGGGGATGTGGGTCCTTGAGAGTATGGTGGTGGGTCAGTAGGCAGTGCCGGGTATAGTCGAGTCGACGGCTGAGTAGCCTCTTCTCCCTTTGATATGTCTGTATGTGAGTCGGCGGCTGTGGAAGTCACAATCCCCATCATATCTGGTTTTTTATATGGGAGTGCCCTCCTGGTTTCCTCTATTGCCCAAACCCCTATTCTCAGTTCTGCTTCTGCCTTTTCTCTGTTCTTAGTCCCTTTTTTCTTAAACATATGCTTTCTGTTACCTTCTATCTCACCTTCTATTCCTTTCTGAACTGCCTCCTTCAAACCTTCCTCCATCACCATCAGCTGGCCTTTAGTGGGAGCTCCCCCGCTAAAATAGCCCGCCTGTGTCCATCTCAACTTCACTTCCTCCCACACTTTTCTTATTGCTTTATATTGTTCCTCTCCTCCAGCTCTATCCTGTATTTTTTGTTCCAAATATTCACTAAATTTAAGTTTGGTTGGTGGAGTGGCTGCCATGTTATTATTTTGTATAAATGTCCCTTTATTTTTGTATACTTAGCCCGTCGTTGGTCAAAACCAGCGATGTATTCACGGTGTTGGCACAGTCTTATCTCTGGTGCCCCACCCTCGTAGACAAAGTTTTAAAATTGTAATTTGATAAACTGCGTAAAATACCCCAAGACAATACCAACAGCACGGCGGCTGCAAAATTATATTTCCACAATTTAGTCAGTTCTAATTAGTTCTCAAATCGACAGTCAGGGTCTCATGGAACGGACCATATGTCCAACAAAAATCACTCCTCCTGGCTGAGTTTAACCTCAGTCATCCACCTATCTAGACAGACAAAACACTCTCCTGGGCTGAAAGCCACTTCAGACTTACGGGCTGTGTACAAACAAGCACTCTCAACAGGGCTGAGAACAAGTCTCAGACGAACTGGCTGTGCACGGGTCCCTCCCTACCACATATCAACCGGGCTAAAATAAATCTTAGACGTCCGGGACGAAACTAAACACGTTATCACAGGTTATTATTTTCCCAAGTCATCCCACTATAGTCGGATGCTCTAAACTCCTCGCCGCCTCAGTCGGCCATGAAATTAACAGGGTTATTAAATTAAGTTATCTTACTTTATCCATCCGCATTTAACTGGGCGTTCTCTTCTGGTTAGCTATTCCAGTAAGCCTTCCCTAGTTAGCAGATATATTCTATCAATGTTGCGCCACACAGGCTTTTAATTTAACAGGGGAGTCACACACGATCTCTCTATTTCACTCTTATGTACCCGACTTTGTATTAATGTCTCCTATCCACACGCCACTGTGGATGGTCATAATCTCACGGAATACATTTGTACCAATCCCAGTTTCTACTGATGCTACTTGGTATCAGGCCTATTACCAAAAATATCCTTGTACTCAGCCTTAACGTTTGTCAATATAATTTCATAGAATTTTAACAGTAATTCATACTCACGCCCAGTACTTCTGATCAAAATTTGGATAAGACTATAATACAATATGCAGATTTTGTTTTAACAGGCTCTGATTACCTTTTTTTTTTTGTCGAGCTCGTTGATCAGTTTCCCGGGGCAAGTAGAATCGCCGATGGCTCCTGCGGACAGGTCACCCGTCCTACAAGATTGTCCTGGACTTGTCTCCTCTCACATCAACCATTTATGGACCGAATTCAGAAGTATGAAACCATCCTCTGCTACCAAGTTTTGTTGATGATCAGTTACTTGAGAAGGAGACCAAGTCAAGACGCTGGACCGGGTGGATTCAATTATAGTAAGGCAGCTTTATTAAGAGACAAAGATATTTGGCAAAACGTGCACGGACTCGTTCGTTTAGCTCTTAGGGAACTAGCGGAAGAGCCCCGAAACATAATGTGCATCTGTTTTATACAACATGATTGTAATGTAATGACGTATGTTGAGTTTTGTAGATTCGTCCTCCTGACTGGTCGATGAGTGGAGTGACGATCTGGTCTCGGGTCGGTGTCGACTCCCCATTGGTCCATGAGTGTGTTCTTTGTTTCGCTGACCCAGCCCTCTGGGATGGGTTTGTGTGTGTGCGGACGTGTGTATTTTGTGCTGAGTCATTGTCTGTGTATCTCTGTAGTCACAAGATGTTATTGCGAGACTGGAGGTGGCCCCTGAGATCAGGCATTTCCTGTTTTATCAGTGCTGTGTAAGGTCTAATTCGGCCAATCTGTTTCTGGGTGTGCGTGTATAGCTAGTATCAGTTCAACACAGAATGTGTCTTTTGTATCAGCAGATAAGTGTTGCGCAATAGACCAGCTTATCAAATATATTTATTACAGAGGCCCCGGTGCACAACTGAGCAAGAAGACAAGTACATTAGAGTGTTGAGTTTGAGAAACAGACGCCTCACAAGTCCTCAACTGGCAGCTTCATTAAATAGTACCCACAAAACACCATTCTCAATGTCAACAGTGAAGAGGTGACTCCGGGATGCTGGCCTTCTAGGCAGAGTTCCTCTGTCCAGTGTCTGTGTTCTTTTGCCCATCTTAATCGTTTCTTTTTATTGGCCAGTCTGAGATATGGCTTTTGCAACTCTGCCTATGTGTTATTTTTTGGACAATATATGCGGCTCTTTGTTTATAATGCACTGTCCACTCACGCTTGACGCTTTTCCAAGTTGATGCCCAAGAGAACAAACATCCTCAGATCACGGTCTCAGATCATGTTCGAGCCTCGGATTGGACAGTGAAACACACACGCTGGCACCTGCAGGCGACATGCAGAGGTTTCATTTCTCTCTCATACTGTCATGGCTGAAGCCAGCGCAAATTCCTACCATTTATGTGTCCAGGTTAAACATGGGACGTCCCTCATTATGAACAAACAGTCGGGTAAATTCATGGTTATTGCATCATTTTTAGATCTATTAGAAGCGATTAATAGACGAAACAGCAATGAACCAATTGACTGGCCACAGATCAGGGTATTCATCAGCAAAGACGCAGTGCAAGCTGATAGAACTTTGGAAAACCAAATTGAAGTAAAAATGATTGATGAAATCGAAGTGTGTCATCTGTATGGTGATTTGCGATTCATAACTTTTTACAGGTACTACCAGTAGTAGTAGGCCAACCGATAACACCAAGACAGAATGCGTTTGAAATGATGATGCGCCACCGAGAACAGCTAGCATGTCCAGCAAAGTACATCACCAGTGGCACGCACACACTTCGTGCAGATCAGCAGGTGGGGGCTTTTCGTGGCAGCCAGACGAGACAATCGAAGGAGGATGCGGTGAGCAAAGTTACTGGGATCGAATTTAGTCACGCTTGATCTATATAGATTGTTGCTTCTAATAGTGCATGTTATAAACAACATTTCTTTTTGATGATTAAAGGTTATACTCTATGGCTGGATTTATGTATTTTATCCAATGCTACATTCATTTGGCAGACCTAACTTGATTGACCCTCTTTCTACAAGGCCTAGTCTATGAGAGGCCTAACCATATTTGTATTAATATTTTGTTAACGCCTAGGCAATAGAGATGGTATTGTACTCATTATTATGCATCAACATTTTAATTTGATTACAATTATTTATTGCTAATCATTCTTGAATTTGTATAATTCAAATAACCAGCAAACTTAACAGTTTTGTACATCATTATTTAGAAATGTTTGGTAAGAGGAACGGCGTATGACAACAGTTCCCTTCTTCTAAAGGAGGGGAGAGGAGATACATGCTAGTCCAGCGCAATAATGTCATACAATTAAGTAGATTTATGAACTGATAATACATTCATACATTACTTTTTTTCAATCATTTTTGAATATGATAGAATATTGCATTCTATTATACATCCTATGTGAATAATGTTCATTAATGTTAATTTGTGTATTAATAATAATAATCTGAAAATCAGTCTGAAATTGAATATTTAGCATATTGTTCATGTCCATATAGCCTAGGACAATGTCATAAAGTACTGCTACTCCTTATCCACCTAATTATTATTATGTATTTATTTTCGCTCGCCTCACTTTTCTGGGGGGAAAATCCAATGCATTTTTTGGGGGTTGAAATGTTTGCAAATTTATTACAAATAAAAAACAGAAATACATAAGTATTTTACCCCTTTGCTATGAGACCCGAAATTGAGCCCCAATGCATTCTGATTCCATTGATTTACAACTTGATTGAAGTCCACCTGTGGTAAATTCAATTGATTGGACATGATTTGGAAAGGCACACACCTGTCTACAGTTTACATACACCTTGCCAAATACATTTAAACTCCGTTTTTCACAATTCCTGACATTTAATCCTAATTAAAATTCCCTTAGGTCAGTTAGGATCATCACTTTATTTTAAGAATGTGAAATGTCAGAATAATAGTAGAGAGAATGATTTATTTCAGCTTTTATGTCTTTCATCACATTCCCAGTGGGTCAGAAGTTTACATAAACTCAATTAGTATTTGGTAGCATTTGCTTTAAATTGTGTAACTTGGGTCAAATGTATCGGGTAGCCTTCCACAAGCTTCCCACAATAAGTTGGGTGAATTTTGGCCCATTCCTGACAGAACTGGTGTAACTGAGTCAGGTTTGTGGGCCTCCTTGCTCGCACACGCTTTTTCAGTTCTGCCCACAAATTCTCTATAGGATTAAGGTCAGGGCTTTGTGATGGCCACTACAATGCCTTGACTTTGTTGTCCTTAAGCCATTTTGCCACAACTTTGGAAATATGCTTGGGGTCATTGTTCATTTGGAAGACCCATTTGCGACCAAGCTTTAACTTCCTGACTGATGTGAGATGTTGCTTCAATATATCCACATAATTTTCCTACCTCATGATGCCATCTATTTTGTGAAGTGCACCAGTCCCTCCTGCAGCAAAGCACCCCCACAACATGATTCTGCCACCCCCGTGCTTCACGGTTGGGATGGTGTTCTTTGGCGATATAGGACTCGTTTTACTGTGGATATAGATACTTTTGTGCCTGTTTCCTCCAGCATCTTCCAAAGGTCCTTTGCTGTTGTTCTGGGATTGATTTGCACTTTTCGCACCAAAGTACGTTCAGCTCTAGGAGACAGAACATGTCTCCTTCCTGATCGGTATGACGGCTGTGTGGTCCCATGGTGTTTATACTTGCGTACTATTGTTTGTACAGATGAACGTGGTACCTTCAGGCATTTGGAAATTGCTCCCAAGGTTGAATCAGACTTGTGGAGGTCTACAATTTTTTTTCTGAGGTCTTGGCTGATTTATTTTTGATTTTCCCATGATGTCAAGCGGCACTGAGTTTGAAGGTAGGCCTTGAAATACATCCACAGGTACACCACCAATTGACTCAAATGATGTCAATTAGCCTATCAGAAGCTTCTAAAGCCAAGACATCATTTTCTGGAATTTTCCAAGCTGTTTAAAGGCACAGTCAACTTAGTGTGTGTAAACTTCTGACCCACTGGAATTGTGATACAGTGAATTATAAGTGAAATAATCTGTCTGTAAACAATTGTTGGAAAAATTACTTGTGTCATGCACAAAGTTGATGTCCTAACCGACTTGCCAAAACTATAGTTTGTTAACAAGAAATTTGTGGAGTGGTTGAAAAACAAGTTTTAATGACTCCAACCTAAGTGTATGTAGATGTATCATCCCTGATTTTTTTTTTATATCTCCGAGATATAGGACAAACACTTCAATACCTTATTCCTTATTATTTATTTTTTGACTGTCTGTTTTCCCATTCATGAATATGCTATTCAATGTGTTTCTATGGCTATAGCAGTAAAAGCCAAACACAATATTTTGTTAAACATTTGTTTTATACTTTTGTTTTATACCTACAAGGGTCCAAAAATGCCAAACGTAATAGCTAAATGATCCATGGTGTGATTATCTTAGAACAATTCCATATGTTAGCTTACCAAGGGCTTAAACTTACAGGGGGTAAATGGATCACGTTTTATTGGGGCATTTTCTTGCTGAAAGGTTAACCTGTGAGCATAACCTTGCCCTGACTAAAAACTATGCTCTAAGAAAATTAGGAACATGAAAAGAGAAAAAGAGAATCAAACACTGCAGAGACAATGCTACATAAAGACTTGAACATTACCACTTTCAATGTCTTAAATAGGTAAATAGTTTGATTAAAAACAAAGCAATGTTGTTTAATTTCCAAACAGTACAGATCCATGATTGAAGCAGACACCAGTGTTGAGTGATGGAGGCGTTAAGGCAGGGATTCAGCTGCGCAACTAGAAGCTGGCCCATACGCCTACTGGGTCATTACTCAACTAACAGAGAAAGAGAGAAAAGAGAGAGAGAGAGAGAGAACAAACACCAACAGAATAAAGAGAAGATGGGCTTGCTCCTACCTATCTGGGCTTGCTCCTACCTATCTTTCCGATTTGGTCCTGCCGTACATACCTACACGTACACTACGGTCACAAGACGCAGGCCTCCTTACTGTTCCTAGAATTTCTAAGCAAACAGCTGGAGGCAGGGCTTTCTCCTATAGAGCTCCCTTTTTATGGAATGGTCTGCCTATCCATGTGAGAGACGCAGACTCGGTCTCAACCTTTAAGTCTTTATTGAAGACTCATCTCTTCAGTAGGTCCTATGATTGAGTGTAGTCTGGCCCAGGTGAACGGAAAGACATTGGAGCAACGAACCGCCCTTGCTGTCTCTGCCTGGCCGGTTCCCCTCTCTCCACTGGGATTCTCTGCCTCTAACCATATTACAGGGACTGAGTCACTGGCTTACTGGTGCTCTTCCATGCCATCCCTAGGAGTGGGTAGAGTGGGTTGAGTCACTGATGTGGTCTTCCTGTCCGGGTTGGTGCCCCCCCTTGGGTTGTGCCGTGGGGAGATCTTCGTGGGCTATACTCGGCCTTATCTCAGGATGGTAAGTTGGTGGTTGAAGTTTCCCTCTAGTGGTGGGGGCTGTGCTTTGGCAAAGTGGGTGGGGTTATATCAGGCCTGTTTGGCCCTGCACGGGGGTATCATCAGACGGGGCCACAGTGTCTCTCGACCCCTCCTGTCTCAGCCTCTAGTATTTATGCTGCAAAAGTTGATGTGTCGGGAGGCTCAGGTCAGTCTGTTATATCTGGAGTATTTATCCTGACTATCCGGTGTCCTGTGTGAATTTAACTTGTTATGGATAGGGGGCAGTATTTTCACGGCCGGATAAAAAACGTACCCGATTTAATCTGATTATTACTCCTGCCCAGAAAGTAGAATATGCATATAATTATTAGCTTTGGATAGAAAACACTCCAAAGTGTCTAAAACTGTTTGAATGGTGTCTGTGAGTATAACAGAACTCATTTGGCAGGCCAAAACCTGCGAAGATTCCAAACAGGAAGCGCCCTCTCTGACTATTTCTTGGCCTTCTTGATCATCTCTATCCAAAACAGGGGATCTCTGGCATAACGTGACATTTTCTAACGCTCCCATAGGCTCTCAGAAGGCACCAGAACGTTGAATGGTGACTTTGCAGGCCATAGCTGAAAAACAGTAGCGCATTTGGATAGTGGTCGATCTGAGAACAATGAGACTGGGGGCGCGTGCACGAGCCGACACCATGTTTTTATTTTTTCGTCTTTGAACGAAAACAGGGTTTCCCGGTCGGAATATTATCGCATAAAAATTGATTTTAACCTCTAGGGTCGGCGGGACGAAATCGTCCCACCTACGTAACAGCCAGTGGAATCCTGTGGCGCGTTATTCAAATACCTTAGAAATGCTATTACTTCAATTTCTCAAACATATGACTAATTTACAACATTTTAAAGACAAGACTCTCGTTAATCTAACCACACTGTCCGATTTCAAAAAGGCTTTACAACGAAAGCAAAACATTAGATTATGTCAGCAGAGTACCCAGCCAGAAATAATCAGACACCCATTTTTCAAGCTAGCATATAATGTCACAAAAAACAAAACCACAGCTAAATGCAGCACTAACCTTTGATGATCTTCATCAGATGACACACCTAGGACATTATGTTATACAATACATGCATGTTTTGTTCAATCAAGTTCATATTTATATCAAAAACCAGCTTTTTACATTAGCATGTGACGTTCAGAACTAGCATACCCCCCGCAAACTTCCGGTGAATTTACAAAAAATGTACTAAATTACTCACGATAAACGTTCACAAAAAGCATAACAATTATTTTAAGAATTATAGATACAGAACTCCTCTATGCACTCGATATGTCCGATTTTAAAATAGCTTTTCGGTGAAAGCACATTTTGCAATATTCTCAGTAGATAGCCCGGCATCACAGGGCTAGCTATTTAGACACCCAGCAAGTTTAGCACTCACCAAAGTCAGATTTACTATAAGAAAAATGTTATTACCTTTGGTGTTCTTCGTCAGAATGCACTCCCAGGACTTCTACTTCAATAACAAATGTTGGTTTGGTTCAAAATAATCCATAGTTATATCCAAACAGCGGCATTTTTTTCGTGCGTTCAAGACACTATCCGAATGGTAAAGAAGGGTGACGAGCAAGACGCATTTCGTGACAAAAAAAATCTAAATATTCCATTACCGTACTTGGAAGCATGTCAACCGCTGTTTAAAATCAATTTTTATGCCATTTTTCTCGTAAAAAAGCGATAATATTCCGACTGGGAATCTGCGTTTAGGTAAAAAGACGAAAGAAAATAAAGCATGGGGTCGACTCATGCACGCGCCTAAGCCCATTGTCCTCTGATCGGCCACTTGCCAAAAGTGATAATGTGTTTCAGCCTGGGGCTGCCTCGATATCATTCAGCTTTTTCCCGGGCTCTGAGAGCCTATGGGAGCCGTAGGAAGTGTCACGTTACAGCAAAGATCCTCAGTCTTCAATAAACAGAGACAAGATGCTCAAGGAATGGTCAGAAAGGGCACTTCCTGTAAGGAATCTTCTCAGGTTTTTGCCTGCCATATGAGTTATGTTATACTCACAGACACCATTCAAACAGTTTTAGAAACTTTAGGGTGTTTTCTATCCAAAGCCAATAATTATATGCATATTCTAGTTTCTGGGCAGTAGTAATAACCAGATTAAATCGGGTATGTTTTTTATCCGGCCTTGTAAATACTGCCCCCTACCCCCAACAGGTTAAACAGCGGTTGACATGCTTCGAAGTGCAGTAATGCAATATTTAGACATTTTTTGTCACGAAACGCGTCGGGCGCGTCACCCTTCTTTACCCTTCGGATAGTGTCTTGAACGCACGAACAAAACGCCGCTATTTGGATATAACTATGGATTATTTGGAACCAAACCAACATTTGTTATTGAAGTAGAAGTCCTGGGAGTGCATTCTGACGAAGAACAGCAAAGGTAATCCAATATTTCTTATAGTAAATCTGAGTTTGGTTAGTACCAAACTTGGTGGGTGTCAAAATAGCTAGCCATGATGGCCGGGCTATCTACTCAGAATATTGCAAAATGTGCTTTCACCGAAAAGCTATTTTAAAATCGTACACCGCGATTGCATAAAGGAGTTCTGTATCTATAATTCTTAAAAATAATTGTTGTGTTTTTTGTGAACGTTTATCGTGAGTAATTTAGTAAATTCACCGGAAGTGTTCGGTGGGAATGCTAGTTCTGAACGTCACATGCTAATGTAAAAAGCTGTTTTTTGATATAAATATGAACTTGATTGAAAAAAACATGCATGTATTGTATAACATAATGTCCTAGGAGTGTCATCTGATGAAGATCATCAAAGGTTAGTGCTGCATTTAGCTGTGGTTTTGTTTTTTGTGACATTATATGCTAGCTTGAAAAATGGGTGTGTGATTATTTCTGGCTGGGTACTCTGCTGACATAATCTAATGTTTTGCTTTCGCTGTAAAGCCGTTTTGAAATCGGACAGTGTGGTTAGATAAAGGAGAGTCTTGTCTTTAAAATGGTGTAAAATAGTCATATGTTTGAAAAATTGAAGTTTTTGGATTTTTGAGGAATTTGTAATTCGCGCCACGCCTATCATTGGATATTGGAGCAGGTGTTCCTTTGCGGAACGTCTAGATGTAAGAGGTTTTAAGTATGCTCTGTCTAATTCTTTCTCTGTTTTTCTCTTTTTCTTTCTTTCTCTCTCTCGGAGGACCTGAGCCCTAGGACCATGCCTCAGGACTACCTGGCCTGATGACTCCTTGCTGTCCCCAGTCCACCTGGTCGTGCTGCTGCTACAGTTTCAACTGTTCTGCCAGCGGCTATGGAACCCTGACCTGTTCACCGGACGTGCTACCTGTCCCAGACCTGCTGTTTTCAACTCTCCAGAGACAGCAGGAGCGGAAGAGATACTCTGAATGATCGGCTATGAAAAGCCAACTGACATTTACTCCTGAGGTGCTGACCTGTTGCACCCTCTACAACCACTGTGATAATTATTATTTGACCCTGCTGGTCATCTATGAACATTTGAACATCTTGGCCATGTTCTGTTAAAACCTCCACCCGGCATAGCCAGAAGAGGACTGGCCACCCCTCATAGCCTGGTTCCTCTCTTGGTTTCTTCCTAGGTATTGGCCTTTCTAGGGAGTTTTTCCTCGCCACCGTGCTACTACACCTGCATTGCTTGCTGTTTGGGGTTTTAGGCTGGGTTTCTGTACAGCACTTTGTGACATCAGCTGATGTAAGAAGGGCTATATAAATACATTTGATTGAAGATTAGAGAGAGGGAGTCAGAAGCTGTTATACCATACCTTTGTCTAGCTGGATGGTATGCTTACAACACCCCTACACACACACACACACACACACACACACACACACACACACACACACACACACACACACACACACACACACACACACACACACACACACACACACACACACACACACACACACACACCACAGACTTAGCATTCTCATATCAAAATGCCCCCCACACACAAACCCCCTGGCCCCCTACCCGACCTCCCACAGAAACAAAACAAACCCTTGTGATTGGTGAAGCAGTTAACTCAACCGCCAAGAAGTGTAAACAAATCAATCAATCATTCAAAACGCCTCTAACTGAAACAATACAATCTGCCAGCGCCTTTGAACAAGAACCCATTAGAATAGAAGCATGTCATCACTTCCATATTTGAAAGGAGGGAATTGTTGTTCTGCTCCTGCTCTGAAAAAATGACTGACTTCATCTGCCATCCCATATCTGGATTTGTGTGTGCGGGTAGATTATCATAAAAGACGATTCTTCAGTTTTTCCTGCAAATTAGCATTTTTTTGTCATGAATCTTGTTCTGGAGGCAGCTCTGCAGAGTGGCACAGCCACAATGTCATAAAATCTGATTTTAAACCTTAACCTAACCTTAACCACCATGCTAACACTAATGCCTAACCCTAAATGAAGACCAACATTTTTACAATGTAGCAAATGTTTTCTTTGCAGCTGGCCTATCTAAGGGGAAATAGCTCAGTTCTGCCTCTAGGACGAGACTCATAACAATAAACGTCAACCTATGTTTTTCATGGCTTCCACTTTGTGAAATGGGTGAACATCAAATTTTGAAAGCACATAATAATATAACACAGTTTGCACTGCAGACAGACTGTGGTTGTTTGTTGGGTTTGGATGTGGTGGTTGATGATGATGATGGCTACACTCGATTAAGGCAGCCCCCCAAACATCTCTGATTCAGAGGGGTTGGGTTAAATGCGGAAGACACAATTCAGTTGAATGCATTCAGTTGTACAACTGACTAGGTATCCCCCTTCCCCTTCCCTTTTTGAAAAAAAAGGGTTCCAAAGCGGTTCTTCGGCTGTCCACATAGGAGAACACTTTTTGGTTCCAAGTAGAACCCTTTTGGGCTGGGTTCTACATGAAACCCCAAAGGGTTCTACCTGGAACCAAAAAGGGTAAATCCAAGTGTATAAGATCTGAACACAAAACTAAACACTTTTCTCTAACACTTTTTACACGCATCAAGGCATTTATAGTTTTAATGAAAATGCATCACAGTGTTTAGATTATAAATACCAGAACATGTTTATTTGCTGTAACCCTTTTTAAACACATGAACACATCAGCACAAGGCGTTTAGGTTTTAAACACTAAACACTGGGGGGGCGTTGTTTTAACACTGTAGGGTGTAAAGCCGTGTTTACATATTTCACAGCATTCCTTACAAGTTGGAATAGTTTCGAAAAATGTAACTTTATCTTTGTATAGTATGAGACCAATTAATCAATCAATGTGCATGATGAAACATAGATATTAAAATAAAATATTCTAAAAATCAACCTGCAACACAGCATGCTGGGAAATATGATGAGGCCACTTCCACGTCTTTTTCACTCTGAGAGTTAACGGAAATGAACTCAACACAGTCAAGTAACACCACCAATCGATTGAAAATATTTCTTGAATCAAATGACCTGTTCAGTTGTCCTGAAATTTAGTTAAGGTGAAAGACATTCCTAACACTGATCTTAATAAAAGGCATGGAAAGTCACATCAATTTCTAATGACTAAATGCATTCTAAAACAGGACAATGGGGAAGTAAACAATAGTGTTTAAAATCTGAACACTTAGGAGATATAGGTGTTCTCCTGGTTGGACTGGAAAAAGGTTGAACAGACTGGAAAAAGCTGACTATCATGTTTAATCTTGCATTCTAAACGCTTGTGTTTACGATGAGAACACTTAATGACAAATCTAAATACCTAATGTTTAAGTTTTAAACACTGACATTAAGGTTATAAACGTGTCACATTTTATGGTTTTACAGTGTACATGGAACTCAAATGCTTTCTACCTGCAACCAAAAAGGGTTCTCCTATGGGGACAGCTGAAGAACCCTTCAAAGTTCTAGCCAGCACTTTCTTTTTTTTTAAGAGTGCACCCACAGATTTGACTGGTCATACTATTTAAAAAAAATGTATATATATTTCACCTTTATTTAACAGGTAGGCTAGTTGAGAACAAGTTCTCATTTACAACTGCGACCTGGCCAAGATAAAGCACAGCAGTTCGACACATACAACAACACAGAGTTACACGTGGAATAAACAAACATACAGTCAGTAATACAGTAGAAAAAAAGAAAAGTCTATATACAGTGAGTGCAAATGTGGTAAGATAAGGGAGGTAAGGCAATAAATAGGCCATGGTGGCGAAGTAATTACAATATAGCAATTAAACACTGGAATGGTAGATGTGCAGAAGATGAATGTGCAAGTAGAGATACTGGGGTGCAAAGGAGCAAGATAAATAAATAAATACAGTATGGGGATGAGGTAGTTGGATGGGCTCTTTACAGATAGGATATGTATATGTGCATTGATGTGTGAGCTGCTCTGACAGCTGGTGCTTAAAGGTAGTGAGGGAGATAAGAGTCTCCAGCTTCAGTGATTTTTGCAGTTCGTTCCAATCATTGGCAGCAGAGAACTGGAAGGAAAGGCAGCCAAAGGAAGAATTGGCTTTGGGGGTGACCAGTGAGATATACCTGCTGGAGCACGTGCTACTGGTGGGTGCTGCTATGGTGACCAGGGAGCTGAGATAAGGCGGGGCTTTACCTAGCAGAGACTTGTAGATAACCTGTAGCCAGTGGGTTTGGCGACGAGTATGAAGCGAGGGCCAGCCAACGAGAGCACACAGGTCGCAGTGGTGGGTAGTATATGGGGCTTTGGTGACAAAACGGATGGCACTGTGATAAACTACATCCAATTTGTTGAGTAGAGTGTTGGAGGCTATTTTATAAATGACATCGCCGAAGTCGAGGATTGATAGGATGGTCAGTTTTACGGGGGTATGTTTGGCAGCATGAGTGAAGGATGCTTTGATGCGAAATAGGAAGCCGATTCTAGATTTAATTTTGGATTGGAGATGCTTAATGTGAGTCTGGAAGGAGAGTTTACAGGCTAACCAGACACCCAGGTATTTGTAGTTGTCCACATATTCTAAGTCAGAACCGTCCAGAGTAGTGATGCTGGACGGGTGGGCAGTGATCGGTTGAAGAGCATGCATTTAGTTTCACTTGCATTTAAGAGCAGTTGGAGGCCACGGAAGGAGAGTTGTATGGCATTGAAGCTCGTCTGGAGGTTAGTTAACACAGTGTCCAAAGAAGGGCCAGATGTATACGGAATGGTGTCGTCTGCGTAGAGGTGGATCAGAGAATCACCAGCAGCAAGAGCGACATCATTGAAGAGAGTCAGGCCAAGAATTGAACCCTGTGGCACCCCCATAGACTGCCAGAGGTCCGGACAACAGGCCCTCCGATTTGACACGCTGAACAATATCAGATAAGTAGTTGGTGAACCAGGCGAGGCAATCATTTGAGAAACCAAGGCTGTTGAGTCTGCCAATAAGAATGTGGTGATTGACAGAGTCGAAAGCCTTGGCCAGGTCGATGAATACGGCTGCACAGTAATGTCTCTTATTGATAGCGGTTATGATATCGTTTAGGACCTTGAGCGTGGCTGAGGTGCACCCATGACCAGCTCTGAAACCAGATTGCATAGCTGTACGTTTTTTTTGAAATGGGAGAGTGAGGGGGTGAGTGAGGAAGATGGGTTTCTATGGTTCTTTGTAGCTCAGTTGGTAGAGCATGGCACTTGTAACACCAGGATAGTGGGTTTGACTCCCGGGACCACCCATATGTGAAATGTATGCATGCATGGACAAAAGTGTCTGCTAAATGGTATATCTTATTATGGGTATAGGCACAATGAAAAACCCTTTCTGGCAGGCTGACTGACTGATTTGGGGCTCCTGAGTGGCGCAGCGGTCTAAGGCGCTGCGTCTCAGTGTGAGAGGCATCACTGCAGTCTCTGGTTCGGATGCAGCCTGCATCATATCCGGCCGTGATTGGGAGTACCATAGGGCGGTGCACAATTGTCCCAGCGTCGTCCGGGTTTGGCTGGGGTAGGCCGTCATTGTAGATAAGAATTTGTTCTTAACTGACTTGCTAGTTAAATAAATAAAAAATCTTATACCATACACTCCCAGTTTAACACAACATGGAGAGTTGTTTTGCTTTGTTTGCATAAGACCTTCACTTCTCATTATCATCACAATTGCTGTACAGCAATTTAACACCCACCGAAGTGAACTGACACAATCAATAAACAACAACAACATAATGGCATATATGAGCACCTCTTTAATACTCAGCGCTAAGAGCCTGCATTTGAATCATAAGCTAAAGGGGATTACATTTATTGGTGGAATCACAATAATAAGAGTCTATGATGAACATAGGTAACTTAAGGGGAGATGAATTATGTAAGCTCCTTGTTTGCCCTTGACATGGTACAGTGTCTCCAGTGGACAGCTTATAGCAAGTGTAATAATTCATTTTATAAACTGGGTGGTTCGAGCCCTGAATGCTCATTGGCTGACAGCCGTTGTATATCAGAGCGTATTTTTTATTTTCGTATTTTTTATTTCACCTTTATTTAACCAGGTAGGCCAGTTGAGAACTAGTTCTCATTTACAACTGCGACCTGGCCAAGATAAAGCAAAGCAGTACAACAAAAACAACAACATAGAGTTACACATGGGATAAACAAATGTACAGACAATAACACAAAAGAAAAATCTATGTACAGTGTGTGCAAATGTAGTAAGATTAGGGAGGTATACCACGGTATACAGCTTTAATTACGTTGGTAACCAGTTTATAATGGCAATAAGGCACCTCAAGGGTTTGTGGTATATGGCCAATATACAACGGCTAAGGGTTGTGTCCAGGCACTCTGCGATGCGACGTGCGTAAGAATAGCCCTTAGCCGTGGTACAGTGGCTTGCAAAAGTATTCACCCCCCCCTTGGCATTTTTCTTATTTTGTGGCCTTACAACCTAGAATTAAAATAGATTTTTTGTGGGTTTGTATCATTTGATTTACACAACATGCCTACCACTTTGAGATGCAAAATATGTTTTATTGTGAAACAAACAAGAAATAAGACAAAAAAAGAGAAAACTTGAGCGTGCATAACTATTCAGCAATTACAGCTGCAAGTCTCTTGGGGTATGTCTCTATAAGCTTGGCACATCTAGCCACTGGTATTTTTGCCCATTCTTCAAGGCAAAACTGCTCCAGCTCCTTCAAGTTGGATGGGTTCCGCTGGTGTACAGCAATCTTTAAGTCATACCACAGATTCTCAATTGGATTGAGGTCTGGGCTTTGACTAGGCCATTCCAAGACATTTAAATATTTCCCCTTAAACCACTCAAGTGTTGCTTTAGCAGTATGCTTAGGGCCATTGTCCTGCTGGAAGGTGAACCTCTGTCCCAGTCTCAAATCTCTGGAAGACTGAAACAGGTTTCCCTCAGGAATTTCCCTGTATTTAGCACCATCCATTATTCCATCAATTTTGACCAGTTTCCCATTCCTTGCCGATGAAAAACATCGGATGATGTTCTTGGGGTGATGAGAGGTGTTGGGTTTACGCCAGACATAGCGTTTTCCTTGATGGCATTTTAGTCTCATCTGACCAGAGTACCTTCTTCCATATGTTTGGAGAGTCTCCCACATGCCTTTTGGTGAACACCAAACGTGTTTGCTTATTTTTTTCTTAAAGCAATGGCTTTTTTTCTGGCCACTCTTCCGTAAAGCCCAGCTCTGTGGAGTGGTCCTATGGACAGATACTGTGGTCCTATGGACAGATACTCCAATCTCCGCTGTGGAGGTTTGCAGCTCCTTCAGGGTTATCTTTGGTCTCTTTGTTGCCTCTCTGATTAATTCCCTCCTTGCCTGGTCCGTGAGTTTTGGTGAGAAGCCCTCTCTTGGCAGGTTTGTTGTGGTGCCATATTCCTTCCATTTTTTAATAATGGAATTAATGGTGCTTCGTGGGATGTTCAAAGTTTAGGATATTTTTGTTATAACCCAACCCTGATCTGTACTTCTCCACAACTTTGTCCCTGACTTGTTTGGAGAGCTCATTGGTCTTCATGGTGCCACTTGCTTGGTGGTGCCCCTTGCTTAGCGGTGTTGCAGACTCTGGGGCCGTTCAGAACAGGTGTATATATACTGAGACCATATGGCAGATCATGTGACACGTAGATTGCACACAGGTGGACTTTAGTTAACTAATTAAGTGACTTCTGAAGGTAATTGGTTGCACCAGATATTATTGAAATAAGTTATTTTTTCATTTCACTTCACCAATTTGGACTATTTTGTGTATGTCCATTACATGAAATCCAAATAAAAATCCATTTCAATTGCAGGTTGTAATGCAACAAAATAGGAAAAACTCCAAGGGGGATGAATACTTTTGCAAGGCACTGTATATTGGCCATATACCACACCCCCTCGTGCCTTATTGCTTAAATAAATACAGTATATCATTAGACATTATAAATGCACCTACAGTTGAAGTCAGAAGTTTACATACACCTTAGCCAAATACATTTAAACTCAGTTTTCTCAATTCCTGACATTTAATCCTAGTAAAAATTCCCTGTCTTAGGTCAGTTAAGATCACCACTTTATTTTAAGAATGTATAATGTCAGAATAATAGCAGAGAGAATGATTTATTTCAGCTTTTATGTCTTTCATCACTCGGAAGTTTAAATAGCCTTCCCTGTAGCTCAGTTGGTAGAGCATGGTGTTTGCAACGGCAGGGTTGTGGGTTCGATTCCCACGGGGGGCCAGCACAGGGAGAAAAAAAAAATTGGAAATGAAATGTATACATTCACTACTGCTAAATGACTAAAATGTAAATGTACACTCAATTTGTATTTGGTAGCATTGCCTTTAAATTGTTTAACTTGGGTCAAACATTTTGGGTAGCCTTCCACAAGCTTCCCGCAATAAGTTGGGTGAATTTTGTCCCATTCCTCCTGACAGAGCTGGTGTAACTGAGTCAGGTTTGTAGACCTCCTTGCTCGCACACGCTTTTCCAGTTTTGCCCACAACTTTCTGTAGGTTTGAGGTCAGGGCTTTGTGATGGCCACTCCAATATCTTGACTTTGTTGTCCTTTGGAAGTATGCTTGGGGTCATTGTCCATTTGGAAGACCCATTTGCGACCAAGACTTAACTTCCTTACTGATGTCTTGAGATGTTGTTTCAATATAGCCACATAATTTTCCTTCCGCATTTCCACTTCAGGGGTGGAGATGGAGAGTGACTGCATTTCAGCCATGCGTAATTGGCCGACTCCCACCACGGTAAAGGAAGTGCAGCGGTTTCTAGGGTTTGCCAACTACTACCGGAGGTTTATCCGGGGCTTTGCTCAGGTAGCGGCTCCATTACCTCACTGCTGAAGGGGGGACCGGTGCGTTTACAGTGGTCAGCTGAGGGCTCTGTTTACCTCGGCTCCCGTACTGGCTCATCCGGATCGCTCTTTGGCGTTCATAGGGGAGGTGGACGCGTCCGAGGCTGGGATAGGAGCCGTGTTCTCTCAGCGCTCGGGTACACCACCAAAGCTCAACCCCTGTGCCTTCTTTTCGAAGAAGCTCAGCCCGGTGGAGCGAAACTATGACATGGGGGACCGGGAGTTGTTGGCTGTCGTCAAGGCTTTGAAGGCGTGGAGACATTGGCTTGAGGGGGCTAAACACCCTTTTCTCATCTGGACTGACCACCGCAATTTGGAGTACATCCGGGCGGCGAGGAGACTGAATCCTCGCCAGGCAAGGTGGGCCATGTTTTTTACCCGTTTTGTTTTCACCCTATCCTACAGACCAGGTTCCCAGAATGTGAAGGCAGACGCACTGTCCCAGATGTATGACACAGAGGAGCGGCCCATGGATCACACTCCCATACTCCCGGCCTCTTGCCTGATGGCACCGGTAGTGTGGGAGCTGAACGCGGACATCGAGCTGGTGTTGTGTACACAGCCCACTCCCCTCCAATGTCCAGCTGGGCGTCTGTACGTTCCGTCTGCTGTCCGCGACCGTTTGATCTACTGGGCCCATACGTCACCCTCCTCTGGTCATCCTGGCATTGGTCGGACTAGTGTCTTAGTGGGAAGTACTGGTGGTCCACTTTGGCTAAGGACGTGAGGGTTTATGTCTCCTCCTGCTCAGTGTGCGCCCAGTGCAAGGTCCCTAGACACTTGCCCAGAGGGAAGTTACAACCCTTACCCGTTCCTCAACATCCGTGGTCGCACCTGTCGGTTGATTTCCTAACGGATCTTCCTCCTTCACAGGGTAACACCACGATTCTGGTCATTGTGGATCGGTTTTCTAAGTCCTGTCATCTCCTCCCTTTGCCCGGTCTCCCTACGGCCCTACAGACTGCGGAGGCCCTGTTTACACACGTCTTCTGGCACTACGGGGTGCCTGAGGATATAGTATCTGATCGAGGTCCCCAGTTCACGTCAAGGGTCTGGAGGGCATTCATGGAACGGGTTTTCACCCCGAGTAACGGGCAAGTGGAGAGAGTGAACCAGGATGTGGGTAGGTTTCTGCGGTCCTATTGCCAGGACCGGCCGGGGGAGTGGGCGGCGTTCTTGCCCTGGGCAGAGATGGCCCAGAACTCGCTCCGCCACTCCTCCACTAACCTCTCCCCCTTCCAGTGCGTACTGGGGTATCAGCCGGTTCTGGCGCCTTGGCATCAGAGCCAGATCGAGGCTCCTGCAGTGGATGACTGGTTTAGATGCGTTGAGGAGACATGGGACGCCGCTCATGTGCACCTTCAGCGGGCCGTGAGGTGCCAGAAAACCTGCGCAGATCTCCACCACAGTGAGGCCCCGGTGTTCGCACCGGGGGACCGGGTCTGGCTCTCGACCTGAAACCTGCCCCTCCGCCTGCCCTGCCGGAAGCTGGGCCCGCGGTTTGTGGGGCCATTCAAAGTCCTGAGGAGACTGAACGAGGTTTGTTACAGGTTACAGCTTCCCCCCGATTACCGTATTAACCCCTCGTTCCATGTGTCTCTCCTCAGGCCGGTGGTGGCTGGTCCACTCCAGGAGTCTGAGGTGCGGGAGGTTCCTCCGCCCCCTCTGGACATCGAGGGGGCCCGGTGTATGCAGTTTGATCCATACCGGATTCGAGGCGTCGGGCGAGTGGCCTTCAGTACCTCGTGGAATGGGAGGGGTACGGTCCGGAGGATAGATGCTGGGTGCCAGTGGAGGACGTATTAGACCCATAGATGCTGCGGGATTTCCACTGTCTCCATTTATCTTTGTTTTCTACACACCTGGTTTTCATTCCCCAATTACATGTTCATGTATTTAACCCTCTTTTCCCCCCATGTTTTTTGTGCGTGATTGTTTCTATGTTTATTTCGGTTCATGATGGCTGGTATTTCGACGGGTGCTGTTTTCACCCGTGCGTAATATATTTACTGTTTGTATTAGGTCAAGTGTATTTGTTACCTTGTGCCTTCATTTTTGAGTAAAGTACAGTAAAGTAAAGTGCTCTCTCATTTTGCTCTCCTGCGCCTGACTTCATGCACTAGCTACACTCACCTTCTGACAGCATCACCCTTTTTCCTCCAAACATACTGATGGTCATTATGGCCAAACAGTTCTATTTTGTTTCATCAGACCAGTGGACATTTCTCCAAAAAGTACGATCTTTGTCCCCATGGGCAGTTGCAAACCGTAATCTGGCTTTTTTTTATGGCAGTTTTGGAGCAGTGGCTTCTTCCTTCCTGAGCGGCCTTTCAGGTTATGTCAATATAGGACTCGTTTTACTGTGGATATAGATACTTTTGTACCTGTTTCCTCCAGCATCTTCACAAGGTCCTTTGCTGTTGTTCTGGGATTGATTTGCACTTTTCGCACCAAAGTACGTTAATCTCTAGGAGACAGAACGCGTCTCCTTCCTGAGCGGTATGACGGCTGCGTGGTCCCATGGTTTTTATACTTACGTACTATTGTTTGTACAGATGAACGTGGTAACTTCAGGCATTTGGAAATTGCTCCTAAGGATGAATCAGACTTGTGGAGGTCTTGGCTGATTTCCCCATGACGTCAAGCAAAGAGGCACTGAGTTTGAAGGTAGGCCTTGCAATATATCCACAGGTACACCACCAATTGACTCAAATGATGTCAATTAGCCTATCATAAGCTTCTAAAGCCATGACACTGAACATTTTCTGCAATTTTCCAAGCTGTTTAAAGGCACAGTCAACTTAGTGTATGTAAACTTCTGACCCACTGGAATTGTGATACAGTGAAATAATCTGTCTGCAAACAATTGTTGGAAAAATGACTTGTGTCATGCACAAAGCAGATGTCATAACCGATTTTCCAAAACTGAAGTTTGTTAACAAGAAATTTGTGGAGTGGTTGAAAAACAAGTTTTAATGACTCCAACCTAAGTGTATGTAAACTTCTGACTTGAACTTTATAAGGCATTATGTGTGTGTGCCTTTAAAAAGTTTCTTGTTTGCTCTTGACATGGTATGGCAGGCACACTTTCTCCTCTCCTGACACACAGACACTCGCCACCTACCTGACCTCCCACAGAAAGAAAACAAACTCCTGTGATTGCTGGGGCAGTTAACTCAACCACCAAGAAGTGTAAACAAATCAATCATTCAAAACACCTCTAACTGAAACGATACGATTTGACAGGCCCTATGAACAAGACCGGTTTGAGTAGAAATATATCATCACATGCGTGTTTGAAAGGAGGGAATTGCTGTTCTGCTCCTGCTGTGAAAAAATGACTACATCTGCCGTTCCCGTATCTGGGTTAGTGTGTGGGTAGATTATCAGTAAAGACAATTATCCCCGTTTTACATGGCTTCAACTATGTGAAATGGGTGGCAATCAATTTCTGAAAGTAGATAATCATGTGACATAACACACTGTGCACGGCAGACAGACTGTGGTTGGTTCTGGGTTTGGATGTGGTGGTTGGTGATGATGGTTACCCACAGATTTGACTGATGACATCATACTATACTCTTCACTGTACTGTTTTTAGAAACTGAGCCCTATTGCCTAGTCATTACTTATACTTTCATGCACAGTTAAAAATTAAATAAATACAAAAACCTTCACTGCAAATTGCTTCAGTGACCAATACTCAAAGACAGCTAGGCATTGATATCAAATGGTAAAGTAACAGGAACTCATATAGAGTTGGACCCAGACACATACAGCAGCTCAGTATAGACTAGTAAAGTGTTCCAAGGGTTATTTGATCCTGGAGAGGCTGTAACGGGGGTTAGAACACGAACAGAAATAGCCAGCTGAAGCTCTTGATAAACTTTTCTCACTATCCACACACACAGACTTCACTACATAATCCATCAGTGATTTATGGGCTGTTTCTCCTGACTGCTGTCGGACGACTTGGGGTCAGGGGAGGTCATGGAGGGACGTATTGATCTCCGCCGTATCACCCGATCACACTACATCTACTCAGCACTTCCCAGCAGTGGCGGTCCTGGTGGTGATGTGAGAGGAACAGTGTCTCCTTTCCTTTCCCTGCGCTATGAAGGATGCTGGGATCTCCAGGTCAAACTGTGATGCTGGGACGGAGAACCCATTTCTCCATTTGGTCGGGATGGATGTCAGAAGACTTATTCCATCTCCTGGCCTGAATCCTGTTGCTACTGTATGTCCTTCAATGGCTATAAAAGTCTATGATGATCATTAGCTAAAATAAGTATAGATGGATTATGGAAGCTCCTTGTTTGCCCTTGACAAGGTACAGCGTCTCTGGCGAACAGCTTATAGTAAGTGTTCTAATGCATTGTAAGTGCATCATTCTGCATTATAAATGCACCTATTCGGCATTATGTGTGTGCCTCAGAAAGTGTCTTCTTTGCCCTTGACATTGTATGGCACACTGTCTCCTCTCATGACCTGGGTGTTCTCAGTAAAAACAGTTTACACTGCTAGCTGCTGAAGATCTATGTTCCCTGTAAAACCATGGCTACTGTGTGACTGGGAATAATTTAGTGTGTTTTTACAGAGGCATTTCATAATTTACCCTTACCAAAAAAACTGGCTTCTGGCAAACAAGTGTGGCAAACTTTTGGCCAATTTGCAGAAAGGTCACATTTTCAGATGCAAATTAATATTTTGGAAAATTGTTCCGGTAAAATTGCCTCAATTTGTGAACTTTTGGCAAACAATTCTGGGAAATAAGATCAGGTTTCTGGTTACTGTGTGTTAACATTGAAATGTATCTACACAAACCAAATCACAACTTTAAATGAAATTACTTCACAGAGAAAAAAACTAAACATACTAAATATATACGAAACAACATGTATTCAATGTCTTTAACGGAATAAATCCAATACAACTTGAAATCAGCATGGTAATGAAGAAATTGCAAACACTAGATATTTCCAAAATAAATGGTTTAATCTTTATATGTAGCTACAACATTTACATGAGAGAAATGTGGGGATGGGGATGTTGACCTTAGGATGTTTAAAGGGACAATTACAGAATTATTTACAAATATCTCAAAGTGCATAAAATAAACAAAAAATAAATAGGAAAAAATTGGACCTAACTAGACAGGGCAACTGACAAAGAACCCAGCTGACGCTACAAGGCACAAGGACACCCCGAAGCACAGCTATCAACATAAAGCCTTCCTAAAGAGAAAGGTCTTTAGGTCCGTTTTAAAGGAGCCCAGAGTCTGTGGTGCCTTCAGGTGGTCCAGGGCGGCATTCCTGAGGCTGTGGGCTAAAAGCCTGATCCCCCAAGGAGCGGTGCTTGGTCCAGCTGAGGGTGTGGGTGGGGTTATGGAGGGAGAGCAGTTCTTTGAGATAAAGAGAGTCTGGAAAATCAGTAGAAAGGTTTCAAATTCATTCCGGAATGAGACGGGGAGCCACTGCAGAGATGCCAGGATGGGGGTGATGTGATGGTGTTTCCGCACTCATCAGTATCCTGGTAGCACTGTTCTGGATGTACTGGAGCTTCTGGAGACTCCTGCCAGGGATCCAGATGAAGAGTGTGTTACAGTAGTCCAGCCTTGAGGAGATAAATGCATGGACAGGCTTCTCTGCATCAGACTGAGTGAGGGGGTGGGACGGAGTTTGGCAATGTTCTCGAGGTGATAGAATGACGCTTTACACAGTTGTTTGATGTGGCTGTCAAAGGTCAGGGAGGAATCAAGCTTCACATGCATATTGGAAACTGAGTGTGTTACGGATACAGGTATCCTGAGTGTGTATCCTGTATGTGTATTTCTTTTCTCTTCTTCTCCTCCTCACAGGTGACAATCATCACTCCCCAATCAGTCACCAATCAGCCACAATCAGAAGACACCTGCTCCTTTTCCCTCAACCAATCACATCCCCTTTCCCTTGGTTTAAAAACCCATTCAGTTGTTCTCCCCAGATCAATCTTTGTGTTCATTCTCTCTCTCTGTATTGATCTCTCTTTTGTATTGCAACTACATGTCACTTTGTCCATCAGCCTGTGAGTATTGTTTTTGGTTAAAGTGTTGACTGTTTGTAGGTGGGAAAAGGGGGTACCAAGACAAGTCGCCCATGGGCATACATTACCCGTAGGAATACTTTGTCGAAGTACCCTAGTTAGAACTGGGCGGACCACCCACTGTATTTTTGGTTAGTGAGTTAGCTGTTGTTGAAGCAGGTAGACTAGCTTAGGGGTGTTTTTGGATTATTGTTTCTTTGTTTGGGTCCAGCTCAGCCCCTTTTCTCACACCCCATTACCGTGTGTTTATAAAAAAACATTAGTTTGACGGTAGATTGTAGTTGTCTGGTTATTTGTTCTCACTTATAATTTGCAGGAGTTATGTTACGGGTCTAATTTCCATCCCCCCCTAGACTGCAGGGCCAAAGGGATTCGTAACAAGTGGGGGCTCATCCGGGATCTGTCTTTACTGACACCCATGCCGCCCATGCAGATTGTTATAGTGGTTAGTTCAGTGTTGAGCATCATAGCATTAGTGTTTGCTATTTGGTAGCTCTTGTGTTATAGTTCAAGATGGCTACTTTTGATGTGAAATCCTTTTTGGATAAACCTTCGTGGGAGGTGTTTGATAAATGTCGTAAATTGATTTAATGACCTTAACAGACCATTATTCATTGTCTATTTCGCACAGTTTAGTTAAGGCGGAGGTTAAGAAACTAGTGTTAAATATTTTGTTGGAAGAGCAGGTGCTTGTGTTACCGCTGCCTGAGCCTACTACCCCTGTAAGGGATGTTGCGGCTCCGGTAAGCCCATTGGTGTCTAAGGGCGACGCTAAAGTTCCAGCCACATTGCCCCGTTTTGATCCCCTCTCCCCACTGTCAACCGGTGATGCCAGGGGGATGTCCATATCGGATGACAGTGGGGAGAGGGGATCAAAACGGGGCAATGTGGCTGGAGCTTTAGCGTCGCCCTTAGACACCAATGGGCTTACCGGAGCCGCAACATCCCTTACAGGGGTAGTGGGCTCAGGCAGCGGTAACACAAGCACTTGTTCTTTCAACAATACATTTACCACCAACTTTTTAACCTCAGCCTTAACTAAATAGTGCGAAATAGACAAGGGTCAGTAAATCAACTTTACGACATTTGTCAATTCTCCCATGAAGGGTTATCCAAAAAGGATTTCACATCAAAAGTAGCCATTTTGAACTACTAAACCAATACCAAACACTAATGCTATGACGCTCAACACTGAACTAACCACTATAACAATCTGCATGGGTGTCAGTAACAACAGATCCCGGATGAGCCCCCACTTGTTATGAATCCCTTTGGCCCTGCAGTCTAGGGGGGGATGGAAATGAGACCTGTAACATAACTCATGCAAAGTATAATAGTGAAAAGGAACAGTGAGAACCAAAAACAACTGAAAGTTACTGTCACACTAAATGTTTATTTTTAAACACACGGTAAAGGGGCTGAGCTGGACCCAAGGAAAGAAAAAATAATTCCAAAAACACCCCTAAGCTAGTCTACATGCTTCAACAACAGCTAGCTCACTAACCAATAATATACATTGAGTGGTCCGCCCAGTTCTAACTAGTGTATTTAGACAAGGTTTACCTACGGGTAGTGTGTGCCCATGGGCGACTTGTCTTGGTGCCCCCTTTTCCCAACAAACAACACTCACATGATAACCGGAGAAATGGGACATGTAGGAGCAATACAAAAGAGAGAGCTGGGGACACAGAGCTTGAGCTGGGGACACAGAGCTTGAGCTGGGGACACAGAGCTTGATCTGGGGAGAAAACAACTGACTGGGTTTTTAAACCAAGGGAAAGGGGCTGTGATAGGGTAAATTAAAAGGTGCAGGTGACTTCTGATTAGTGACTGATTGGGGAATGATGATTGTCACCTGTGAGGGGAGAAGGAGAGAAAAGAAACACACATACAGGATATCTGTAACAGAGTGGGAGAGAGGGATGTTGTGTCCTGCAATGGTGAGGTGTGTTATTATTGGTGAGTGCTGGACCTGGAGGGGGTGTAGGGACTCAGTTTTGCTGAGGTTCAGTTGAAGGAAGTTACGCTTCATCCATGCCCTTATCTTCTCAAGGCAGGAGTTCAGATGGGCACATGCATCAGAGGAACTTGGGGCAGTTTTTACATACAGCTGGGTGTCATCAGCATAGCAGTGGAATGATATTTCATGCCAGTTGATTGACACGACCGAGGGGGAGAATGTACAGGATGAACTGGATGGGTCCAAGAACAGATCCTTGTGGGACACCGCGTTGGGTCCGGGACCACCAAGCAACAAATTCTCAGTCCTGTCTGAGAGGTAGGAGTGAAACTAGCTCAGAGCTGGCCCTGACAGTCCAGGAGGATCAGGAGACTGGGGGGGGCTGCATCAGCAGGTAGTTGATGACCCTGGTTAGGACCGTTTCAGTTCCCTGGGTCGGCTGGAAACCTGACTGGAACTTCTCAAATATGTTATGATTGAGAGCTGTACAGCAACAACTTTTTCCAACACCTTGGAGAGAAAGGGGAGGTTGGGTATTGGCCAGCACTTCTGCATCTAGGGTGGGCTTCTTCAGAAGGGAGCTGATGACAGCGGTCTTAAATGCAGGTGGAACACTGCCAGATTGGAGGGAGTGGTTAACAATCTGGATTATCAGAGGGCTGAGTGCAGGGGTGCATAATTTGAGCAGGGCTGTTGGAATAGGACCCAAGGTACAGATTTTAATTATGAGATGTTTTTTTCAATACCTCCCTGGGTGACTTCAAAGGAAGCAGGAGAGAGACCGAGTTGGCGTTGGTGGAGGGTCAAGGGTGGTAGAGCTGGAGATGAAAGATCTTATTTTGCTGACCTTTGTTTTAAAAAAGCAAATGAAGCTGTTACACTGCTCTTCCGTTGTCTCAATGGGCAACTGGGACTGGGTTTGTAAAAGATGGTTTATGGCAGAAAACAGGTTTGTTGAGTTTCACAGATTGTTACTGATGAGATTGGAGTAGAATGTCGACCACGCCTCTTTCAGGGCCTTGGAATAGGCCTGTTGGTGCTCTTGAAAGGTACGTTTGTGGATGGTGAGGCACGAGTTTCTGAGACGCCTGCTCTAGGATGCGTCCAGTAGATTTCATATTTCTCATCTCTGGAGTAAACCAGGGAGCTGAGCGAGCAAATGCAACGTCCCATATTTTTATGGTGGCATGGAGGTCAGGCGCACTGCCCAGGGATTGGTTGTAAAACTCCAGTTTCATCCACTGACGAAAAAAAGCTGTAGATGACAGGTTCAAGATGTCCTCTGACAGGCTGGCTGGGTCTGTTTTTCCAGTTCCGGAAACACATGGGATGCTTGGACTTGGTTAGATGAGGAAAGAATATCAAGTCCAGTGTGAGAACCTTGTGGTCAGACACAGAGGTCATAGACCCTAATGTTTTTGATGGCGGTGGAGTCAGTGATGACCAGGTCAAGTATGTGCCCACAAGTGTGATTGGGGGCATCGTTGTTTTAATGGCTTCCACTTTGTGAAATGGGTGAAAATCTATTTTGAAAGCAGATAATGTGACATAACACACTGTGCACTGTACTGCAGACAGACAGTGGTTGGTCTTTAGTGCTGGGTTTGGATGTGGTGGTTGATGATGGCCACCCATAGATTTGACTGATGACTCATCATACTACACTCTTCAGGGCACTGTTTTTAGAAACAGGAGAGTGAGTGAGGGAGATGGGTTTGTATGGGTATAGGCATAACTGACTGACTGTTCAGATACCATGCTCTCCCAGTTTAACACAATGGAGTTTCAATATGGGAGTTTCATTATCATCACAGTTGCTGTACAGCAATTTAACACCCACCGAAGAAAAATGGTACAATCAATAAACAACAACAGTGTATTTTTGAGCACCTCTTTAAAGGCCCAGTGCAGCCAAAAACGTTATTTCCTGCGTTTTATATACATTTCCACACTACGAGGTTGGAATAACACTGTGAAATTATGAAAATGTCCCTTTAGTGTAAGAGCTGTTTGAAATGTCAGCCTATTTTGGTGGGATGGAGTTTTGGCCTGCTTGGTGACATCACCAGGCAGCAAATTAGTTAATAGAACAATAAGACAGAGTTCCAAACCTCTCTGCCAAAAACAAAATATATTTTGTTTCTTTTTGACAATTTAAAACAATCACATTAAGTTACTTAATTGTTACCCAGAAATGACTTGATATTGAGATAAAAACAGCTGCGTTG
This sequence comes from Salmo salar, assembly GCF_965601325.2. NCBI lineage: Eukaryota > Metazoa > Chordata > Actinopteri > Salmoniformes > Salmonidae > Salmo > Salmo salar. The sequence continues at coordinate 20,880,139 of NC_138315.1, forward strand.
GACCTTTAATTCTCAGTGCTAAGAGCCTGCATTTGGAACAAGCTAAAACCAAATACATTTATTAGGGGAATCAGAAGAAAAAATAGAATCTCTCCACTCTACTTTGTAATGCCTATTACTTTACTAGAGATTCATATTTTGATATCAAAGTATATTATGGAAATAGACTTATGCTACATTGAATTTATATCAGCGCTTTTCAAGGGTCCAAAGGCAGTGCTATGAATATGGAACATGGGTTATTTCAATGAGAACTTGTACAGTAAGTGGGTTGATACATCATTGAGAGGCATCCTCCTGACAATGTCTTTCAGGACACTCTCTGTGTGTGGGAGTACCAACTACCCACTGGGCACTGACGTCAATTCAACGTTGGTTCAATGTAAAAAAAAAAAAATGTTTTTGAACGAAACAAATGCAAAGCCCTCTGTCACCCAGAAACGTATTCGTGTCTGCCTGCATGCTGAAAATCTTTGCCAGTGTGTGTGCATGTTAAGGCTAACTGATTTGGAAACAAACATTTTGTCCCTGTTCTACACTAAATTGATAACATCTCTTTCAGACGGCCATGAACAAAGGGGCCAGAAAAATGAGGGGAATCAGCACTTTTCCTAAATGAAAACTGTCCTCAAGGTTGTAGAGTGTGCTAAAGAAGGTACAGGCTACGTGCAGAGGAAGCGAAAGTGTATGGCTGAACAGTTCTGGGTGTATACTAGTTAAAAAGGCAGTAGCAATGAGAGAAATCTTTCATGGGGAAAGGAAGAAGCTTCGATCCAGTGTAAAAGACAGTACAGCAGGGTGTCACAGCCTCAAGCAAGATGGCCCTCTTCCTGACTGCTCTGTACCTGCATGCCTCCTGCCGCAGCACAGCCGTCTCCCCCTTTTTAGAAGAGAGCGTGGGGCGGTACTTATGGAGCCAGATACCTGCCAAAAGGTTGAACGTACGTATCGTTAGGTTCGTAAGAAAATCCATACGTAAATTGTTAGGATCGCAAGAAAAGCCATGTGTGAAATGTAAACGTGCAGGATACCTCTTTTCGGTTTCCCTGACTTCCGTTTATATTATACTGTGTTTTGCTTGTTTGGGTAGCACTCCTCACAGGCTGTTTTTTGTTTGTTTGTGAGGTGAAACTGGCAAAACTCTTAAAAGGTATTATTGTACGTCATCATAATCGTAACATGATGTTGGTATGTTCACAGATTAATTTTCATGGCTTTTCTTACGATCATAAGAATGTACGTCTAGATTTTCTTACGATCCAAACGTTCAACCTTTTGGCAGGCATCTGGCTCCATAGGTACTGCAGGCATCTGGCTCCATAGGTACTGCAGGCATCTGGCTCCATAGGTACTGCAGGCATCTGGCTCCATAGGTACTGCAGGCATCTGGCTCCATAGGTACTGCAGGCATCTGGCTCCATAGGTACTGCAGGCATCTGGCTCCATAGGTACTGCAGGCATCTGGCTCCATAGGTACTGCAGTCATCTGGCTCCATAGGTACTGCAGTCATCTGGCTCCATAGGTACTGCAGGCATCTGGCTCCATAGGTACTGCAGTCATCTGGCTCCATAGGTACTGCAGTCATCTGGCTCCATAGGTACTGCAGGCATCTGGCTCCATAGGTACTGCAGTCATCTGGCTCCATAGGTACTGCAGTCATCTGGCTCCATAGGTACTGCAGGCATCTGGCTCCATAGGTACTGCAGTCATCTGGCTCCATAGGTACTGCAGGCATCTGGCTCCATAGGTACTGCAGGCATCTGGCTCCATAGGTACTGCAGTCTACAGTCTCTCTGCGAGCCAGGCTCTCTCACGGTGCAGGAGAGATTGCACATACCTGCAGAAGTTGTGAGTGATTGACAGCTGTCGGCTGAAAAACTGTGTATGAGGTGGTCCAGTGGAGTGTATGTGTGTATGAGAGAAAGAGGTGAGGGGGTCCAGTGGAGTGTGTATGTGAGAGAGAGAGGTGAGGGGAAGTGGTCCAGTGGAGTGTGTATGTGAGAGAGAGAGAGGTGAGGGGAAGTGGTACAGTGGAGTGTGTATGTGAGAGAGAGGTGAGGGGAAGTGGTCCAGTGGAGTGTGTATGTGAGAGAGAGCGAGAGGTGAGGGGAGGTGGTCCAGTGGAGTGTGTATGTGTGTGTGAGAGAGAGGGGTGAGGGGGTCCAGTGGAGTGTGTGTGTGAGAGAGAGGGGTGAGGGGGTCCAGTGGAGTGTGTGAGAGAGAGAGGGGTGAGGGGGTCCAGTGGAGTGTATGTGTGAGAGAGAGCGAGAGGTGAGGGGAGGTGGTCCAGTGGAGTTTGTATGTGAGAGAGAGAGAGAGGGGTGAGGGGAGGTGGTCCAGTGGAGTATGTATGTGAGAGAGAGAGGTGAGGGGAGGTGGTCCAGTGGAGTGTGTGTGTGTATGTGTGTGTGTGAGAGAGGTGAGGGGGTCCAGTGGAGTGTGTGTGAGAGAGAGGTGAGGGGAGGTGGTCCAGGCTGCTGACACTGAACGCCCTCTTTCTCAGGAGACTGACTCACTATCTGACAGCCTGGATTAACCTGCTATGGTCATCATTTCAGCACAGAGTTAGTTAACACTAAACAGCACTGTGTGAGACCTGGAGTGTAATCATTTGTCTAAAATGTTTTGCAAATAAAACTAGAGTTTCTATTGGACAAATTCAGGTAGGTCCCTCCCTGTTTCGTTTGGTTCGTAGTGAATACACCCCTGAGAACTAACGTGTCAACATCAGTAATTAGCTTAATATGTCATTAACGTTGTTGTACACAGGACAGTTATAACTAGTGGTGTAACGGACTGTAGTTGGTCCGTGATCCGTACGGGTCACCCCCCACGGTTCGGCAGATCAATTGCAAAGTTTAACCATCATAGTGTGAAACACTTTTACTGCTGCTTATACTTTTTAAAGTAATAATCCCCTAAATCTTGATGCAGAGTTGCAGTGAAAATATAAAGACAAGACAGATGTGTGCTGTGTTTTACTCTGAAGCCTGAAGGTTGATTTGATCATTTTTTAAGCAGTTGTGTGTACTGTTCACGTGAACGGAGCATGTTGAATTCCAACGAATCAATCCTGGATTCTCGCGTTGCAAAAATCTAAGAAGAAAAAAAAGCAGTGACAGCCATGGCTGGCGGAGGAGCTGAAGAACTGGAAAAGCCTCCCGCTTCATTTAAGTCTATGGGAGCATTGGGAGCATTTTGTATAGGAGCATTTTTGCTTCCCTGTCGAATATGATGATGGAAGAAGAGTGGTGGACAACACCATTACGGTGTGTAGGCATTGTGCCACAAGAAAGCCGTATGATCATGGAAATACATATTTAAAGCGTCATCACCCTGGTGTGTCAGTGACGGGAACCAACTCAGCCAAGGGACAACTTCTCACCGCGGCATTTAAGCAGCCCTTTGCTGCAGAATCAGACCGGACTAAGGCCATCACTAAATCTATTGGGACGTTTATCGCTGCAGACATGAGGCCATACTCTGTTGAGGAAAACAAAGGGTTTAAAAATATGGTGAAAGTCCTTTAGCCACGCTACGAAATCCCCTCGCGCACCCACTTCAGTATGAAGATCGTGCCAGATCTTCATGAACAGGAAAATATCAAAATTGTCGATGACTTATCCAAGGCATCCTCTGTTGCCCTCACCACAGACGGGTGGACCTCCAGGGCAACGGAAAGCTATGTGGCCGTGACTGCTCACTACACCACAGAGGAGTGGACCTCCAGGGCAACGGAAAGCTATGTGACTGTTCCCTACACCACAGAGGAGTGGACCTCCAGGGCAACGGAAAGCTACGTAACTGTTCACTAAACCAGAGGAGTGGGAGATGCTAAGTCCGGTGCTACAGACACACCCCCTCTATGAGAGTCACACAGGCACAAATCTGGCGCAGGTACAGCTAGGAGCAGCTAGGAGAGTGGAAGCTAAAGAGGCACAATAGCAATATCCCAACCACCACAGATAATGCCAAGAACCAAGTAAATGCAGTGATAGAGGCTGGACTGGGGCCACAGATAGCTTGCTTTGCACATGTGATCAATTTAGCATCCCAAAGGGGAATCTCAGTGAACCAGATGGACCGCCTCCTTGGGAGGATCAGGAAGTTGGCTTCCTTTTGCCACCGATGCACAACAGCCACTCATGTGCTTTAGACCAAGAAAGAAATGTTACAGCTACTGACCCACAAGCTCATACACCATGTCACAACAAGATAGCTCTCCAACATGTCATAAGTGGAGTTCCATCTTGAGCAGCAGGCAGCTGTATACTCTGCACTTACAAACAAGACCTTGAAAAAAAATAGACATCGTCACCTTGTCTGATGACGTGAAAGCGGCAGAGGTCCTCCAGATGCTCAAACCCCTCAAAACGGTTACAAGCCTATTGAGCACTGAAACTGCACTGTCTGTGTCCATGATCCTATCTCTGAAAACAAGGATTCTACAATCTATGGCCCCAAGTGAGGAAGACAGCACCATCACTAGATGTCAAGGCTCCCATTAGAGAGGACCTGAACCCCAGATACCCCCCTAATGTACAGAACTACCTTCATAGATCTACTGCACTGGATCCAAGGTTCAAGTCCCTGTCTGTTCAAGTCCCTGTCTCACCTAGACCCTGCCCTACGCCGGAGGACATACAGTGATCTCACCACTGAGACTGTGGCCACTGAAGACGTAAAAAAAGAAGTGAATTACTTAGATAAATATACTGCAGTCTATGCTATTGCTATTAGAATCATTCATTTTTGATTTGGAATAATAAATGGCTTTTATTAAATGTTATTGCCACAATTATAGTTGTATGAAATATGAAAATATATAATGAGTTAGTTTAATAGATAAAGTCATTTTTTCTGCAGGGTCAAGCCACAGCGCTGACAGGAGCAGAATCAGAGGCATCTCCTCCACTAAATCATTTGGCCATGAAGGAGCTTTTCAGGGAGACCTTTGCGAGCAAGGACACAGGCAAGACGTTTGCCAACACCATCAAAGAGGTGGCATCATCCTACAAGGCAGCAAGCGGCATTCCAGTGGATGGTGATCCACTGGCATAGTGGATAAGCAATGAATGTAAATACCCTCACATTGCCATGATGGCAAGATGCTACCTGGCACTACAGTTGCTAGTGAGAGGGTGTTCTCCACGGCAGGGGACATAGTGACTGCAGAGGTCTACCCTTTCCCCAGACAATGTAGACATCCTCATCTTTAAGTTAAGCTCAGGTCTGCTTTCTTTTTTTTGATGTGGACACAGGCTATTTTTTAATTCACTATTGTTCAAAGGAAGAAGGTATCATGCCTCATATTGCACTTTAATTGAACAATTGAGTATTGAATATTTTATTTTAAGATTTTATTTAAACATTGAAAAGTTCCTTGATTTAAGTAATAAATGGAAAGCAAAGTTATTTGTCTCCCTTATTTTTTTTGCTGATCTGAAAAACGATCTGCTCTGCGACTCGAAACCGTGATCCGAACCGTGAGTTTTGTGATCCGTTGCACCACTAGTTATAACATTGCAGTTCAATTAACATTGTTGCCAGCAATTACAATCCATGAATGTGTGTTAAGGACATTGACTGTGGAAAGAAAGAAAAAACACAATAAGTACATGTTTTTCCTTATTATATCCTCTTTAATATATCTTAAAAAATTGATATACAATCTGAGAAAGAAAAGGAGGATTTAAACTGAGGAACAGACAGACCCTCCCGAGCCCCACAGAGAACTAGGCTAGCTGGACCAGTAAAATAAGGAGTGTGGGGCTAGGAACCAGAGCATGCTAAAAACAAGTCACATGAACCCCTGTCCATTTGAACACGCACGCACGCACACACACACACACACACGCACACACACTCCTCTAACATACCTACTGTAAAATACACCACCTCCTGATCACATACATTTTGCCTCATGCAAACATGTGAATACAATTTTTTAATACAGTGATGACACTGAATCTAACGTTCCAATATGCACACATACAGGCACAACGCCAGCCCAGGCAAAGCCAAGCAACAAACCCACACACTCAAAGATATACATATCTCTCAGAAACACACACACATAGAGGGGGACATTCAGACACATGAGGACATGCATACAGAGGAGACCACAGGCCCTTCCCTTTAGACACCTCACTTGCCTCACAACAGAGGACTCTCATACACAACCTAGCAGAGAAGAGAGCCCTCGTATTCCCCCTACCTCCATGGGGGCAGAGGAGAATGCATGAGTGTGGTGGGGCCTAAGAGAGTGGAGGGAGAAATGTCAGGATGGAGGGATGGAGCAAGACAGACAGACTTTCAGAGGCACAGTGCCCTCTACGTTTGGCTTCCCCAGAGGTCAGGGGAGCTGAGATAAGGTCAAGGTTCAGGTGTGGTGGTAGAACTTGTACTGTGGTACAGCTTGAGTCTTTTCCTAGGAGCTTCATCTGGACAGTGTTACAGTGTGTCTGGGGCACCGGTAAATTGTGTGCCCCCTGTGGATGAGTGAACAGAACAGACAGGAAGTGGTACCCTATTCCCTATGTAGTGCACTACTTCTGACCAGGGCCTATAGGGCTCTTGTCAAAAGTAGGGTAATATACAGGGGTGCCATTTCAGACGTACGCTGAGTGAAGTGGACACTAGAATGGGGACTGACTGGGTCGGTGGCACTTGTCATTCACATGCTGTCTGATGAGGTGGGTGTGGGCGGGGGAGTGCAGGCCTTGAATGAGTGACATAACAGAGATGTTGTTTTTCCAGCTGTGTGTGTTTCTGTGTGGCTGGGTGGGTGTGCATGCACAACCAAGTGCTGTGTGTTGTGAGTAACTAGTTGAGTGTGTTTGCTTTTCAATGTGCGTGAAGGGATTCTGTGTGTGTGTGTGCGCTCGTGTGCATTTCCTTTGCAACCAGACATGGCAGGCACTAGAACTGAGAAACACTAACAGATAATCTCTCTCTTTGATTCGTCAATTCTTAAATAACAGCTAAGTGGATTGGTTAAATCCCGGGTCCTCACTGCCACATGCGCTCACTATTATTGGCTCAGACACACAGAGAGGCCCCGTCATTGGACAATCCCTGCGGTGACGCAGCATGATTACTCTAGGCCACTCAGGGCAATTAAAGCATAATCCCTCAAACTTTTAAAAAACAATTTTTCTTGTAAATCTTTTTTTTCTTTCAGCGTCATCGTATTGCAGTCAGGGCGTGTCAGCAATGTGCAGCGGTTGGTTGGTTGACGAGACGTTAGGGGGCGGGGTTCAGCTGCGCAGTCGAAGAAAGGGGGGGTTGCAGGCAGCCGGCGCAGCTGACGCAGTCATCATCTTGCATAGTGCTTGATGTAATCTTGAACCTTATTCCGGAAATCCTCCTAGAGCAAGACACACAAACAACATCAGTGAGCTTTTCTGGATCTACTGTACATCCTTGTTTACATTTTTACAAACATCTTACCTCCATCTGCTCTGAAAATCTTTAGGCCAATATTCATACAGTGGGTTCATCAGTTTAAATGACTTTGAGCGAGACATTCAATAATAATCCAGTAAGCTGCTTCAGGGGTTGATGCCAGTGATACAGTGGGATGAAAACGTTACCAACAAACCCTGCGCACTTCCTGGCAAGCAAAACATGATACGACCACTGAGGGCACGGCAACAGCCAGAGCTATGAAAACATTACCGCAGAGCATCCGTCCGGCCAGGCAATACGGTCCCCATTGCCAGACTGTGGAGATGGAGGTAGATCCGGAGGGCACTGCTAAAGCTCTGGCTCCGGGTAAACAGCCTCCAACAACAAGATGCCTGAGAGGAACCCAGGAGGGCTCAGGATTCCTCAATTAGCTCTGCTGGCCCGTTGTTCTGTACCCAGCACCAGGCTGTAAATAGCCCCAGTCTACAGGGAGTCTGGAGGAACGCAGTGAACAGCCCATCTTTGCTCTGTCTGTCTGTGACCACCTCTGTTTCCCCAGCCGGTTCATACACAGTGTGGTGGGCCTAATTGATCCTTCTGAATGGTATGGAACACTATAGTGCAGTACCTCCCCTACAGAACTGGGAGGTTAAAGCCTGGGCCAGAGTGAGTGTGTGTGTCTGCCATGAGGGTGTGTGTGTGTGTGTGTGTGTGTGTGTGTGTGAGTGAGAGAGAGAGAGACTGTGTACTCTGTGCATGTGTGTAGAGTTTATATGAAATAAAGTCAAATTAATTCCCATGAGCCTGTCTGGGGACAGTGTGCTAGATGATTGGAGAAATGGAGCCAGGTTGGCATGGCAGCGTACGTAGCGGCACAGGTGGCAGGAGCAGCTCAAGGCGATTGATATCCTTGGCTCGGTTTGTCTCTCCTGGGTCAGCTTGCCCCCTGCCCTTTTCCTTTTCCAGGGCCAGCTATATTAAACCACACCAGCTCAGGTCATGCACAGCACAGCACAGTTCTGAGAGCAACAACCAACGCATCCAACAAAAGCCTATTTTCTGCTCTTCTCACTAGTGGTCCAGGATTTGGGTTCGATTGGGAATTGATGAGGTTAGAAGGGGGTGGAGTCCGCTAAAAGACTACACAGCCCTGGTATCAGGAGACAAGGCAAGTGAAAGAAGCAACTGTAAACCCTCCTCCAATCTGCACAGGGACATCCCATAGACATCAACGCATTATTTACCCATCAAGCTCCAGTTTCACAGATGCACGTTTCCCAAGATAGGATTCATTCCTTTGAGAATAAGCTCAGAATGAGGCTTGGTCAGGGCTGGAAAAGGCCAGAAGAGTCTCAGACACAATGCTTTAAAATGGTGACGACTTTAGGACAAATGTGTGTGGCTGACTTACAATTGACATTTTCGTCATTTAGCAGACAATCTTATCCAGAGAGACTTACAGTTAGTACTAGACTTAGTTCCTAGCATGTCATCTAAAAGAGCCCGGGCCTGCTACTCAATAGCTTACTTTACCCTCAGGGAAAAACAATTAGCACTACAGATCTCTCTCTCCGTCCGTCGTTGCATGAAAGCTTGTATGTAAATGTAGATGAATATCACAATCAGACGGCTGGTTGGTAACCTGCTATTTGAGTCATAATCCATCCTACTGGGTCTCCACAGTCCTTAACGAAAGCCAGAGGGCAGATGACCTGGGGGGTAGATTATGACGTTGGTCTGTTATGTGAAACTCCAAGGACGTGGGGAGGACAGAGACAGAGACTGATATGGAGGAGGATAGCAGTGCGGAAACCAACCAAACAAAGCCTGTAGTTGAGGCAGACACTGACTGACGGACTAACGTTAGCGGCCATCCATTAGTGAACTGAACCATGTAACCTTTCCTACTGAATTAGCTCACATCCTCCCAGCAGGCAGGTACACCAGTGTTCAAAACACCTCTTCTGTTCAAAACACCTCTTCAAGAGGTAAATGAATTAATGCAAATGGCTGTACTTCGCCTTGGGTGGAATGTGCTCTAGCTTTACAGTCAGGCCATAGCAACAGAGCAAAGTAAATATCACTAAGTTAAAGAGCCCTCAGCACAGCTAGGCAGACAGAACAGAGACTTTGAACTAACAGTTAGAACAGGGACCCCGGAACACTCCAAGCTGAGACCTTGGGGGATTCAACTGCTGCGCCCCCCCCCCCCCCCCACTTTACATAACTCTGCAGCCTTGCTAAATATTTTGGCAGTGAGCCGAGCGCAGCACAGAGCTTGAAATAGCCCCCCCACGTATTTCTGCGTATTAATCTGCCCCATTAAAACAATCTGAAGTGTTTGTGGTCATGTGGGCCTTTTTATATTAGGTTATACTACAACTACTCAACATAACAATGGAGATGAATGATGACATTCAGAACAGTTCTTTGACATACAAGTCAATGTCATCAAACGAATTCAAAAGTAAAAGTGCAGATGTAAATCAACCTAGTCCTGCAGATTTATAAACCATTTTCCTCGGGGAATAGGTCAAAACTACATACTGTCCCTCCCCTGCTACAGCGAATACAGGAAAAGAGACACGCTGAATTTCCTGTCAGATCTCATCAATGTCACCGTTTTGACTCCCAGGGACATGTTTATTACACACGACTGGCAGAGATGACATGCGCTCTGAAACCCTCAGTCACTCTTTGGTTTGGCAATTCAGACGTTTTCAGAAACCAAACTGACCAATCAATGGCCTTCAGTAACCGTGTGACATGATTTGTAACACCAAACAAGGTTACTTCAGAACACAGGGCTGCATGGCCCCTCTCCTCCATGTCCTTTACATTTACATAGTCATTTAGCAGACACTCTTATCCAGAGCGACTTACAGTTAGTGCATTCATCTTAAGATAGCTAGGTGGGGCAACCACATTTCTCAGTCATAGTAAGCAAAAGTTTTCCTTTAAAGTAGCGATCAGCAAAGTCAAGTGTGGGTGTTCGTTCACAGAAGGCTGTTGGATTATTTCAGATACTTGACCTTTTTGTATATGTCATCCAGAGATGTTCTCCACTGCACCGTTTTGCGAGTCACCCTCAAACACTCACCCCTCCAGCTAAAAAAGCCTGATAGCCCAAATTGGATGTAATCTGTCCAGATGGGAACAGACAGCTCAACATAGCATTAATGTGAGTCTACTGTGTGTTCCTGTCCCGACGCTACTGTGTAGGGACAGCACCTGCCGTGCTAGACCTGCTGCACACACCACCACTGCTACAGGTAGGGTAGGAGCAGCAGTCAAGCTATGTAAAAGGCAATCACATCATCTGAACACCAACTCAGCAGACGCTGTCAGGGAAGACCGCAGGGGTGGGAGAGCGGAAGGGATGGAGTGGTAGGAAACGAGACCTCCTGATGGCACTCATCTCGCACTCTATCACTTCGAATCCCCCTCTTCCTCTTTCCTCCCCATCAGGACTAGGGATAGAACATTTCAGAGCCCTCTGGCTCACCTGGTAACGTGATCAGTTTGCACCGATTCAGGTCAGATCATGTCAGGTAGAACTAGCGCTGAAGGTGGCCCACAGCCAGCAAGGTGTTACAAATACTAGATAGCCCGACAGAAGATCACACAGAGGCCAGATGAGCTAGTGATTTCAAAGAATTATTGTCAGAAAGAAAGTTGACAAAACTACTTGTGACAACATTTCTGCAGCGTCAAAGTTTTCACTTCACAAAACTGACACTCTATACTAAGCGCTAAAGACCACCGTGGTTCAACCATCCAGAACCATGTAGAACCAGACCCAGTCACATGGATGCTGGGTTCTTTTCACACGTAAACCAACAGCCAGTTGATTGGCTATTGATCCAGTGTGAGACAGATTGTTAGCACAGTAAAGATACTGGTTCTGGGGTGGTTGGAGATCCATAGATCTGCATTAGGATGCAGTCAGAAGACCACAGAGTCCCTCAAGAGAGCATTATGCAAAGCCTTCGTTAAGCCATCGGATGGTGCAGTATGGCTGACCATGCTAGAATACCTGAGTGACTAATCATCAGTCAAAACGTGGCTGTTAGTTTGCTGTGGCCAACCTTAAATCAACCATTTTCTGTGGCATTGCAATAGTTAATGTGATGTCCAAAAGTATTTGGACAGTAACAATTATTTTGTTTGTTTTGGCTCTGTACTCCAGCAATTTGGATTTAAAATGATACAATGACTAGGTTGTAGTAGAGATGATCAGCTTTAATTTGAGGGTATTTTCATCGGGAACAAAAATACAGTACTTTTTGTACATAGTCCCCCCCATTTTATGGAAATAAAATAAAAGTATTTGGACAAATTCACTTATACAATTTATTCAGAAAGTATTTAGACCCCTTGACTTTTTCCACGTTGTTACAATACAGCCTTATTCTAAAATTGATAAAATATTTCCCCCCCCCCCATCACCAATCTACACAATACCCCATATTGTTGCAAATGTATAAAAAAAGAAAAGAAATATCACATTTAGGTAAGTATTCAGACCCTTTACTCAGTACTTTGTTAAAGCGATTACAGCATCGAGTCTTCTTGGGTATGACGCTACAAGCTTGGCACACCTGTATTTGGGGACTTTCTCCCATTCTTTTCTGCAGATCCTCTCAAGCTCTGTCAGGTTGGATGGGGAGCGTCACTGCAAAGCTATTTTCAGGTCTCTCCAGAGATGTTTGATCGGGTTCAAGTTCGGGCTGGGCCACTCGAGGACATTCAGAGACTTGATCCGAAGCCACTCCTGCGTTGTCCTGGCTGTGTGTTTAGGGTCGTTGTCCTGTTGGAGGGTGAACCTTCGCCCCAGTCTGAGGTGCTGAGTGCTCTGGAGCAGGTTTTCATCAAGGATCTTTCTGTACTTTGCTCTGTTCATCTTTCCCTCGATCATGACTAGTCTCCCAGTCCCTGCCGCTGAAAAACATCCCCTCAGCATGATGCTGCCACCACCATGCTTCACCGTGTGGATGACAAAGTATAAGTCCAATATGCCTTTGTGTTTCTGACAAAGACAAGGTCAAGAAAGTCATCATGCCTGGCTAATCATCGGCCTCTTTAGTTTTAAGGTCAACAGTCAAATGGCAGCCCCATGTGGGTTCAGTCTGTTCCGTTCTGGTATGTTCCATCTTCCACAGCACTACTGTATGCCCCCCCCCAACCCCTCCCAGCTGACAATAGAATAACAACGCAGACAGAGAGCATTGAGCACTGGGGGAGTTCCGCTTCAAGCCTACTGTCTCTACGGTTGTTGCTGAACCAACGATAAAGCTGGAAAAAGGGCTGTTCTCAGTAGGAGGTCAGATCCATTTGACTGGATGGCTGTTGTTTTTCCTACTGTGGGATGGGGTATCTGCAACACCACTGCTGCAACATGACTCCGTTACTATTAAAAGCCCTAGTTTCCTCTCGAGAGGGAGAGAGAGAGTTTGAGGCCAAGCTTCCTGTGATGAGTCAGCTGGGAGTCTGCTGCATCAGTATGGTGATTACATGGTCATTTAGCATCACTATGCTATGTGGTGGACGTGTGAGCCGTGGTTTCCCAGTACCCTCTGACACACATCCCACAATTCCCTCCGCACAAAGACTTGATGTTCAGTCGGCACGCCACAAAGCTACAGAGTCAGGGGAGACCAAGAGATTGGACACTCCTCACGAATGCCACGGCCCTCACGTTGAGAACCACAAACTGTGGACGTCACACTCGGCAGGGGCTTGCGAGAGGCAGCTGGGACAACTACTGTGCATATCTGTGTTAGTGTGAGGGAGTATGTAGAGTACATGAGCCCCTGCTCCTTTTAAGTTCCTTGGCGTCCACATCACTAAGAATTGAACATGGTCCACACACACCCGCATAATCGTGAAGAGGGCATGACAGCACCTCTTCCCCCCCAGGAGGCTGAAAATATTTGTCATGGTCCCTTGGATCCTCAAAAGGTTCTACAGCTGCACCATCGACAGCATCTCGACTGGCTGCATCACCGCTTGGTATGGCAAATGTACCGTCCTTTACCTCAAAGTGCTAGAGGGTGGGGCGTACTACCATTATGCTGCAATAGTTTGTGTCGGGGGTCTAGGGTTAGTCTGTTATGTCTGGAGTATTTCTCCTGTCTTATCAGGTGTCCTGTGTGAATTTAAGTATGCTCTCTCTAATTCTCGCTCTCTCCTCCCGGAGAACCTGAGCCCTGGGACCATGCCTCAGGACTACCTAGCCTGATGACTCTTTGCTGTGCCCAGTCCACCTGGTCGCGCTGCTGCTCCAGTTTCAACTGTTCTGCCTGCGGCTATGGAACCCTGACCTGTTCACCGGACGTGCTACCTTGTTGCGGACCTGCTGTTTTCGACTCTCTCTAACGCTGAATGATCGGCTATGAAAAGCCAACTGACATTTACTCCGGAGGTGCTGACCCGTTGCACACTCTACAACCACTGTGATTATTATTATTTGACCCTGCTGATCATCTATGAACATTTGAACAGCTTGGCCATGTACTGTTATAATCTCAACCCGGCATAGCCGGAAGACTGGCCACTTCAAAGAGCCTGGTTCCTCTCTAGGTTTCTTTCTAGGTTCTTGCCTTTCTAGGGAGTTTTTCCTAGCCACAGTGCTTCTACATCTGCATTGCTTGCTGTTTGGGGTTTTAGGCTGGGTTTCTGTATAGCACTCTGTGACATCAGCTGATGTAAAAAGGGCTTTCTAAACAAATTGTATTGTTTGATCCAGGACCTCTATATCAGGCGTTGTCAGAGGAAGGCCCGGAAAATTGCCAAAGTCTCCAGCCAAACAAGCAATAGACTTCACTTTGCTAACATCTGAAAAACAGCACCGGAGCATCGGCTATTGGACCAACAGGCTCCGAGACAGCTTCTACACCCAAGCCATAAGACAGCTAAGTAGTCATAAGACTGCTAAAAATTGTTAATTAAATGGTTACCCAGACTATCTGCACTGCCTCTATGCACACTCACAAGAATATATGTCTATACACACTCACTACATAGACACACTCACACAAAACCCACATACATTCACTACATACGCATGCAAGCACGCACACACACACGTATACCGACATCACAAACACAAGCACTTTTACACTCACCATATGCTGCTGCTACTCTGTTCTTTATTTTTAATCTTATTATTATCCATCCTTGAAGCATAGTCACTTTACCCTGCTTTCATGTACATACCTACCTCTAATATATTGATCTGGTACAACCTGTATAAGGCTACATTTTTGTGTATTTTATTCCTTGTGTTACTGTGTGTGTATATATATATATATCTGAAGTTTACATACACCTTAGCCAAATACATTTATACTCAGTTTTTCACAATTCCTGAAATTTTGTCCTAGTAAAAATTCCCCGTCTTAGGTCAGTTAGGATCACCACTTTATTTTAAGAACGTGAAATGTCAGAATAATAGTGGAGAATGATTTATTTCAGCTTTTATTTCTTTCATCACATTCCCAGTGGGTCAGAAGTTTACATAAACTCAATTAGTATTTGGTAGCATTTGCTTTAAATTGTTTAACTTGGGTCAAACGTATCGGGTAGCCTTCCACAAGCTTCCCACAATAAGTTAGGTGAATTTTGGCCCATTCCTCCTGCCAGAGCTGGTGTAACTGAGTCAAGTTTCTAGGCCTCCTTGCTCGCACACGACTTTTCAGTTCTGCCCACAAATGTTCTGTAGGGTTGAGGTCAGGGCTTTGTGATGGCCACTCCAATACCTTGACTTTGTTGTCCTTAAGCCATTTTGCCACAACTTTGGAAGTATGCTTGGGGTCATTGTCCATTTGGAGGACCCATTTGCGACCAAGCTTTAACATCCTGACTGATGTCTTGAGATGTTGCTTCAATATATCCACATAATTTTCCTATCTCATGATGCCATCTATTTTGAGAAGTGCACCAGTCCCTCCTGCAGCAAAGCACACCCACAACACGATGCTGGCACCCCCGTGCTTCACGGTTGGGATGGTGTTCTTCGGCTTCCAAGCCTCTCCCTTTTTCCTCCAAACATACTGATGGTCATTATGGCCAAACAGTTCAATTTTTGGTTTCATCAGACCAGAGGACATTTCTCGACAAAGTACGCTCTTTGTCCCCATGTGCAATTGCAAACCGTAGTCTAGCTTTTTTATGGCGGTTTTGGAGCTGTGGCTTCTTCCTTGCTGAGCGGCCTTTCACAGTATGTTGACATAGAACTCGTTTTACTGTGGATATAGATACTTTTTTTTACCTGTTTCCTCCAGCATCTTCACAGGGTCCTTTGCTGTTGTTCTGGGATTGATTTGCAATGCTACCAAATACTAATTGAGTGTATGTAAACTTCTGACCCACTGGGAATGAGATGAAAGAAATAAAAGCTGAAAGAAATAATTCTCTCTACTATTATTCTGACATTTCACATTCTTAAAATAAAGTGGTGATCCTAACTAACCTAAGACAGGGAATTTTTACTAGGATTAAATGTCAGGAATTGTGAAAAACTGAGTTTAAATGTATTTGGCTAAGGTGTATGTAAACTTCCGACTTCAACTGCACACACACACACACACACACACACACACACACGAGTTTGGGGTCACTTAGAAATGTTTTTGAAAGAAAAGCACATTTTTTGTCCATTAAAATAACAGCAAATTGATCAGAAATGCAGTGTAGACATTGTTAAATGTTGTAAATGACTATTGTAGCTGGAAACGGCAGATTCTTTATGGAATATCTACATAGGCGTACAGAGGCCCATTATCAGTAACCATCACTACTGCGTTCCAATGGCGCGTTGTGTTAGCTAATCCAAGTTTATCATTTTAAAAGGCTAATTGATCATTAGAAAACCCTTTTGCAATTATGTTAGCACGGCTGAAAACTGTTGTCCTGATTAAATAAGCAATAAAACTGGCCTTCTTTAGACTAGTTGAGTATCTGTAGCATCAGCATTTGTGGATTCAATTACAGGCTCAAAATGGCCAGAAACAAAGAACTTTCTTCTGAAACTCATCAGTCTATTCTTGTTCTGAGAAATGAAGGCTATTCCATGCGAGAAATTGCCAAGAAACTGAAGATCTCATACAATGCTGTGTACTACTCCCTTCACAGAACAGTGCAAACTGGCTCTAACCAGAATAGAAAGAGGACTGGGAGGCCCCGGTGCACAACTGAGCAAGAGGACAAGTACATTAGAGTGTCTAGTTTGTGAAACAGATGCCTCACAAGTCCACAACTGACAGCTTCATTAAATAGTACCGGCAAAACACCAGTTTCAACGTCAACAGTGAAGAGGCGACTCCGGGATGCTGGCCTTCTAGGCAGAGTTTCTCTGTCCAGTGTCTGTGTTCTTTTGCCCATCTTAATCTGTTCTTTTTATTGGCCAGTCTGAGATCTGGCTTTTTCTTTGCAACTCTGACTAGAAGGCCAGCATCCCGGAGTCGCCTCTTCACTGTTGACTTTGATATTAAATAGTACCCGCAAAACACCAGTCAAAGTGGAATTATGTTTTTAGAGATTTTTACACATTAAAAATGAAACTCAGAAATATCTTGAGTCAATAAGTATTCAACCCTTTTGTTATGGGAAGTCAAAAGTTCAGGAGTAGACATTTGTTTAACAAGTAACATAATAAGTTGCATGGACTATGTGCAATAACAGCGTTCATCATGATTTTTGAATGACTACCTCATCTCTGTACCCCACACATACAATTATCTGTAAGGTCGAGCAGTGACTTTCAAACAGATTCAACCACAAAGACCAAGGATGTTTTCCAATGCCTCGCAAAGAAGGGCAACATTTAAAAAAATAAAAAGGTAGATATTGAATATCCCTTTGAACATGGTGAAGTTATTAATTACACTTTGGATGGTGTATCAATCACCCAGTCACTACAAAGCTAGACATCCTTCCTAACTCAGTGGCCGGAGAGGAAGGAAACTCCTCAGGGATTTCACCATGAGGCCAATGGTGACTTTTAAACAGTTACAGAGTTTAATGGCTGTGATAGGAGAAAACTGAGGATGGATCCACAAAAGAAGGAAGCTTATACAGAGTAAAAATATTCCACAACATGCATCCAGTTTGCAACAAGGCACTAAAGTAATACTGCAAAAATGTGGCAAAGCAAGTACATTTTTGTCCTGATTTCAAAGTGTTATGTTTAGGGCAAATCCAATACATCTATATTTTCAAGCATAGTGGTGGCTGAATCATGTTATGGGTTATGCTTGTAATCATTAAGGACTGGGGAGTTACAGGGGAAAAATAAACCTTTCAGCAGGACAATAACCTAAAACACATGGCCAAATATACACTGGAGTTGTTTACCAATAGTGGCCTAGTTACAGTTTTGAGTTAAATCGGCTTGAAAATCTATGGCAAGATTTGAAAATGGCTGTCTAGCAATGCTCAACAACCAATTTGACATGGCTTGAATAATTTTTTTTTAAAGAATAATGCTCAATTATCTTACAATTCAGGTGTGCAAAGCTCTTAGGGACTTACCCAGAAAGACTCAGAGCTGCCATCACTGCCAAAGGAGATTCTAACATGTATGGACTCAGGGGGTTGAATATTTATGTAAATGACCCATTTCTGTATTTCATTTTCAATAAATTAGCAAAATTGTCTAAAAACATGTTTTCACTTTGTCATTATGGCGTATTGTGTGTAGATGGGTGAGAAAAAAATATTTGTAATACATTTTTAATTCAGGCTGTAATACTGAAAGCACTGTAGGTGCAGTGATACTATTAAGGGGAACCTGTTACAGTAGTGTATTAATGGCAACTTAACTAAAGGTGGTCTGACACAGTGCTTCCCAAACTGTGGGTTATACAATCAGGCCCCCATTGATTTTGTTATAATGTTGAGCATAAGAACACAACATTTGCCATGTCAAAATGCGTACAATTCCCAGAAATGAACGTAAAAACAACAACATTCTCCCTCCGCTGCAAAAATGATATTTTTTATTTATTATTTGGTCTGTTGATGTTTTTTTCACCGCTCAACCATTATGGTGGGTCTCGACTCAAAAGACAGCTCAATTGTTGGGCCACGAAGCAAAAAAGTTTGGGAACCACTGTTCTAACACAAGAGGATTTCTTTCTCCCTTCCTTATATTTTAACTCACCTTTGCAAAAAAAAACAGCTCAGTGTAGTTATGGCAATGACATGTTTCCCTGAGTGTTTGGAAGCCCACTGTGTCCACTACTCTCTCTGTAATGGCTCCTATGAACAACAACCTTAAGGCGTCTGCATACTAGGTTTTGTTTGCTCCTAGCAGAACTTGGCAAGGCAAAGTGAACGTCTGTGCCTCTCATAGTAACTTAAATAACCTTTGCTTGAAAAACAAAAAGGTCCCACGAAACGCCATAGCCAGTACACACTTCGTCAAAATGATCAATCTGTAATTATTATAAGGAAGAGGAAAAGGAGAAAGGAAAGGAGAAGAAGAAGGGAAAGGAGGAGGAAAAGAAGAAGGGAAAGGAGGAGGAAAAGAAGAAGGGAGAAGGAGAAGAAAGGAGGAGAAAGAAGGAGAAGGAGAAAAGAAAGAAAGAAAAAGGAAGAAGAAGAAAAAGCAGAATGAAAAGGAGGACGGAAGGAAGAAGACTGAAGGAGGAGAGAATACTAGAGGTTTCCCTTTTATCTGTGGATTAATTGTCAGAGTAGAGAACACAGAATTTTGTGTGACTCAAAATGGGTCAAGATTCTACAAAGATCCAGGAAAAAAAAAGACCTTGTGCATTTCAGGTAAAATTACAACCCAATGTTTATATCCCAGGACAAATTAGCTAGCAACACCAAGCTAGGTAAATGTCCATGAATGTTTCATGTGTTTCGACTTGTCCCCAAATTAATATAGTCGGTTCACAGTTCGTTTTGATATTTCAGCCTGCATGTCCTGATCGCGTCTGGTGTAGACGGACAAAATCAACATGTGCGCATGCCAGGTGCAGTCAGCATGTTAGAAGGAACATTGCTCAGGACTGAAGAGACCAGAGGAAACCATCCATTGAAATCAATACTTCCTGTAGGTCTTGCCTTGTCTCCTCTCCGACATTAGTTTGGCCTATTCCTTCCTTCACTTACCTTCTCCGGTCTCGTTTCCTCTAGTTTATGTTCCGGTAGCCCAGTCTGGGTTTTTGGACAGGTTTTTGGTGTGTGAAACCAACCAGAGTGACCATGTTACACTCCACTCTACACAGGCGGAGAGGGTGTGATGAAGACTGTGCAGATATCGACCCGCTGCGAGTGGCAAACAGTAATGAGGCATCAGGCATGATCTTAAATGTAAACCACAGCCCTGCTGTTGACATACTAAGCTGCTCTTGCTCTCTGAAATTTAGCATACACTGTCTGTCTGGGGACTGGGGAGTACTGCAAGCCCCAGCCGAGCACCACTTGGGAGGGAGTGTGAGAGGTCCCAGAGAGGTCTGTCTCCTGCCGGGCATGGATAGCCCAGGCAGAATGAGACACAGCGTGAATCACAAATGGCACCCTATTCTCTATATAGGGCACTACTTAGACACACAGTGAGACAGACCAGCACAGTACCCAGTGGTTCCGAACGAAGTGTTCATTAGTGAGTTCTACAGAATAGCCCCACATTCCACTTCTAGAGCTTTCAGACCTTCTAAACACGTCCTACTTACTGATGCCCATGTAAGGTCATGGACAGGACATAGGGAAGATGACCTCCCTCCAGGTGGGCTGGTTGGTGTTACCTTATCGCGCAGATGATGCTCGGCCGCGTCGATGTTCAATGGGTCATCGAAGTTCAGTAGATCCTGAATGAAATAGAAAATGAGCTTGAGTCAGCAAAAGTTTACTAAAAACAGTTTCAGATAAACTAAAACCCGCTAACCCAGATGAAAACAACAAACGTAACAGTCAGGCAAATGTTGTTGTCTGATACTAACAGCCACTGGCAGTATGCAATGTCACCCTGGATTTAAGTTAAAAGACAAAGTAGTGTAATTAGCCGGTTGCCGTAGAGACGGTGTGCGTGGCGGGCGAGGCGCGGTGTGTTATTAAGGAGATAAAATGGCGGCTAGGCCTGTGTGTAGAGCGCCTCACTTCCTGATTAAAAGCTAAGCCTCAGGGCATGACTGAGCATCAGGCTGCATCATCATTGTGGGAAGCAGCCTGGAGAGGAGCGAAAGAGATGCTATCAACCCAATCAACCAAGCAACAACAGTCGCTTACAGGAACACTTAACACGCTTCATTCTCCTTACTTACCTGCTTTCTCCTCAATGTTTACAGAAAATGCTTGGGGAATTGCTCGGAAAAACGGGTTTGTATGGTTTTATACATAAAATAGATAGACTGAGTTGTTACTGTAAAGCCTATACCTGTTGTCATAAGAATAGAAACACATTTTAACATACAATGCATTCGGAAAGTATTCAGACCCGTTGACTTTTTTCCCATTTTGTTACGTTATAGCCTTATTCTAAAATGGATGAAATTGGGTTTTTTCCTCATCAATCTACACAAAAACGTTTTTTTTTTTTTGAATTTGGTGCAAAAACATTCAAACTGAAATATCACATTTACATAAGTATTCAGACCCTTTACTTAGTACTTTGTTGAACCATCTTTGGCAGTGATTACAGCCTCGACTCTTCTTGGGTATGACGCTACAAGCTTGGCACAGCTGTATTTGGGGAGTTTCTCGCATTCTTCTCTGTAGATCCTCTCAAGCTCTGTCAGGTTGGATGGGGAGCGTTGCTGCACAACTATTTTCAGGTCTCTCCAGTGATGTGCGACCGGGCTCTAACTGGGCCACTCAAGGACATTGAGACTTGTCCCGAAGCCACTCCTGCGTTGTCTTGACTGTGTGCTTAGGGTCGTTGTCCTGCTGGAAGGTGAACCTTCGCTCCAGTCCGAGGTCCTGAGCACTCTGGAGCAGGTTTTCATCAAGGATCTCTGTACTTTGCTCCGTTCATCTTTCCCCTCAATCCTGACTAGTCTCCCAGTCCCTGCCGCTGAAAAACATCCGCGCAGCATGATGCTGCCACCACCATGCTTCACCGTAGGGATGGTGCCAGGTTTCATCCAGATGTGACGCTTGGCATTCAGGATAAAGAGTTCAATCTTGGTTTCATCAGAACAGAGAACCTGTCGTTCTGCCCCTGAACAAGGTAGTTAACCCACTGTTCCTAGGCAGCCATTGTAAATAAGAATTTGTTCTTAAATGACTTGCCTAGTTAAGGAAAGGTTAAATAAATAAATAAATAAAAACAAAATGGTCTGAGAGTCTTTAGGTGCCTTTTGGCAAACTCCAAGCAGGCTGTCGTGTACTGAGGAGTGGCTCTCATCTGTCCACTCTACCATAAAGTGCTGCAGAGATGGTTGTCATTCTGGAAGGTTCTCCCATCTCCACAAAGGAACTCTAGAGCTCTGTCAGAGTGACCTCCCTGACCAAGTCCCTATATTGAATTTACTACAGGTGGACTCCAAGTTGTGGAAACACCTCAAGGATGATCAATGGAAACAGGATGAACTTGAGCTCAATTTCGAGTCTCATAGCAAAGGGTCTGAATACTTATGTAAATAAGGTATTTGTTGTTTTATCTTAATAAATGTGCAAAAATGTAAAAACAAAATGGTTTCCGTCGTGTCATTATTGTTTGTAGATTGCTGAGGATTTTTTTTTACTTAATCCATTTTAAAATAAGGCTGTAACGTAACAAAAATTTGGAAAAAGTCAAGGGGTCTGAATACTTTCCGAAGGTACTGTAGATGTCAAATGGTTTTGATTAAAAAAAAGGTACTTACGGTAAACAAGGAGTTCAATCCCCAGACTACATCCTGAAAGACAGAGGCAACAGACAAAACATCAGCAGACATCCATAGCTCATCATAGTTTTATGTCCCATTAAAAGTCAAACTAAAACCAGTCAGTAACAACCGGGCCAATCGGTAAGCATTTGTGAGCCAACAAATTAACACAAACAAAATCGTTGAATGCCCTAATTGGATATCATCTGATTAGCTCTATTGTATCTAATGAAGATGGAACCTTTTCTGATTATCCAAGTGGTTTGCCTCTGGGAATGTATTAGGCAAATATCCTTGATGATTAAAACACTGAAGAACGGTATGATGGGTATTCATTAACATATATATTTTGAGGATATTAAAAAGAGGACACTGGCTCTGTTAATTGAGCATCTCCGTCTTCGCAAAGGGTGTGTTAATTCATGAATCATTAAACATAATGAGATGCCGACGGGCGACGTGTAAACAATTACCCTTACAAAATAGCTCTTAATGTATTAATGTATGCTAGCTTCACTTAGAGGACGTCAGTGTGGACATTCAACTCTATTCCCCTGCCAACTGATAATGCCATAGACCTGTCCCACAGAGGTTTAATACGTATTGACACATTCTGGAGAATAAATGAACTGAAGAGGGGGAAAAAACATGTTTTTGTTTTCCATTTAGTTGTCAGTTGGCTATGAGCTGAGATTGATGAGGAAAATAATGATCCAAAGCCCTGTCCAGTTCCAAATGTATTTGTTTGAGTAACAGGGTTAAAATAAGGACACTCCTCAGGGAATGAAAGGGTCAAATATAGCGTACTCCATAGGAAGTCATAAGGTTATGTCATGACGTTGGCCTCTGAGTACAGGGAGGACAGTTGACCCCCTCCCCCCTTGCACCATCCCCCAACCTACCTTCCCCCACCCAGGCCCTGTGTGCAAGGGTTGTAAAAACTCTAAGAGGAGAATCTCTTGCCACATGGCCCATAGAGAGACACAGGAAATTCTTCCAACTCACAGAATTGGGGAGCCAAGCGACATTTGT
This sequence comes from Salmo salar, assembly GCF_965601325.2. Classification (NCBI taxonomy): domain Eukaryota; kingdom Metazoa; phylum Chordata; class Actinopteri; order Salmoniformes; family Salmonidae; genus Salmo; species Salmo salar. The sequence continues at coordinate 20,903,401 of NC_138315.1, forward strand.
GTTCTGGAGAAGGTATGGAAGATTGGTGAAGAATCCAGCTACGAACTGGTCCGCTTGGTACAATTTTGTGATACTCAGAAGAGACAATATAGCCATATTACCATAAAACTGTTTATATAATAGTTTCAGCGATGAGAATTGCATCCACATGGTTGTATAGAATGTATTAATAAGGATAAAGCTATTTGTAATACATTGAGATGCTATGTAATGATGTTAATGTGATAGAATTATATTTCTGTACCAAGCTTAACTCAGTCATCGGCACGCCCCAAGGACACAGACAGGACCAGGCGTCATTTGACAAGCCTGTTCTATGGTCACTATAAAACCATAGCCTGATCTACTTTCTTCAGACCCGGCCTCCACTCCATTGCGAGTTAGCCAATAGGTTTGACCATCCAAGTACTCTACTGAAAGTGAACTATACCACGTGGTTAAATTTTTGTCTATTGATACCGACAGAATAAGAACAAGTCTTTGATATTAATTATTAGTCTGCAGCTAAGTAAATTATATAATTGAACGTGAAGACCAACGAAACACCCATTCTATGACGACATTAATGAATGTCGCTTTGAAAGATCCATTCTAACCGAGAGAGAGAACGCGGACAAAACTCTCCAACCGAACGACGCTCCAACAAGGATCCCGACGACACACTGAGCGTAAATATATATTGATTGCAATTGTTCGCGAATGAGTGAGCGTTCAATTGTCAATTGTTAATATTAATGAACTCTGTGTACCTTCTCAGCTGCCCTTTATGACCCATTGTTCAACAAGACACCAGCCATGCCTGTTTAGACCACTAGGGCACATTACTCTACCAATTCTTTGTGATTACTTACTGATTAATTACTGTTTGTATACTTTCTGTGAATTAATTAGTTTAGTAAATAAATGATTTTAAGACAATTGATGTATGGATGATTTTAGTAAAGACTGGGTTCGTGCAGATACAACAATTTACGACGTTTGGAATGAGACTGGACGCGAGGTAAAATACACCATTTAAACCAGAAGATAATCGGCCTATACTATAATAGAATAGAATATATGTTATAATATAGGAAAGTTATATTAGGAAAATTATAGCTTTGTAATCTGAATATTTTCCTTGGTGCCCCGATCTCCTAGTTAATTACAATTAAACGATTAATCAGTTTAATCGCGTGATAATAATTACAGGGAGTTCATTGATAAACATGTCTTCAGTTTAATGGTACCCCAAAGACACGACAGTTAAATCAAGAACTCAGTTAAATCAAGTACACCCCTCAGGGAGTGAAGTATGGGATCAATATCATGCCAAATGTATTGTGAACACACAGCATGCATTTTGAATTTGTGTATCATGATCTGTACAAATAAGTACCAATGCACAAATGTAAATCACTATCCACAAACAAACACCTTATGATTTGCATTTGTAAATCGATATATTGCATTCCATTTTTTTATTTTTATAACTGCAGATATGCAGGTCATTTCCAAGGGTCTTAAGTAAAATGACTGCCATAAAGATTTGCACATAGGAGAGATAAGCGCAAAACAAGACAGATATGGAAAACCTGCAAATCCATATTTGGAAGCGCTTAGGTCACCTGACTATTGGCAGGGATTTGACAACAAGAAAAAGAAAGTTCTCACGCGCAGAAAGCGATTTCTATAAATCACTGGCGGCCTCTCGTTCGGCCATGTTGATGCCTGCCTTTCAAGGCTGCAGAAATTATAGTATGGTAACCATAATATGTTAACCACTATGTCCAACGTAAATAATTGAAACCCTAGCCCTATATTACCTATATTACTCTATATTTGCAACACTATTGCAGTGTACACCCATTCATCGCCCAAATAGTTGAATTAGCTGGCCTGTGTGATAGCACCACTAAATTAATAGATTCTCTTAAGTCTCAACTTCTTCGAAAAAGAATTAAGCACACAGGACACCTACTTCGACATTGGCCCCTTTCAGCCTTGATGAAAATTGGCCCTCTGTGATCAAGGAACATTTTCTAACATTTTAAAAGATATTTGAGGTGGGTTCTGGTGAGAGAAACCAAAATCGCATTGGCCAGGACACAAACAGTCAGTGTGTGTCACATATGAACAATGACCTGTTTCTATCACGGACCCTCAGAGCTTTTTGACTGTGGCAGGAGCTGGTGCCAAGACAGGCTGCTGTTGATAGGGAGGCTGAGAAGGCTGGGCCCGCTGGATGGCAGTCAGCAGAAAGGGAAACCAGATACACGTGTCCATCTTCACATGAAATGAATGACCTTAAGTGACTGATTGGATGACTATTAAGGATGATCTGAACGGTGCCTCACTAAGGGCTTTTGCAACGGGAACAGGGACAACATAAGGGTAATAGAATGCCACAGCTGGGACAGAGGAGTGTTGGCAGCTGTGCTGGTCTGATCTCATATCCTACACCTCCCCTCTCCTGGCGAAACAGTTAGAGGCCTCAGGAATACTTATGTCTCCTTAATGCTCATCATCTGTGCAACGTGAGACAGCAGCTGGATTATAATCACGTACAATGTATGACATTGTATCACACAGGCCAGCTAATTTTTATTTTTTTCACCCCAATTTCGTGGTATCCAATTGGTAGTAGTTTCAGTCTTGTCTCGTTGCTGCAACTCCCATACGGACTCGGGAGAGGCGAGAGGCGAAGGTCGAGAGCCATGCGTCCTCCGAAACACAACCCAACCAAGCCGCACTGCTTCTTGAACCCGGAAGCCAGCCGCACCAATGTGTCGGAGGAATCACTGTAAACCTGGCGACCGTGTCAGCGTGCACTGCGCCCAGCCCGCAACAGGAGGCGCTAGTGCACGATGAGACAAGGATATCCCTGCCGGCCAAACCCACCCTAACCCAGACGACGCTGGGCCAATTGTGCGCCGCCCCATGGGCCTCCCGGTCGCGGCCGGCTGCGACAGAGCCTGGACTCGAACCCAGAATCTCTAGTGGCACAGTGCAATGCAGTGCCTTAGACCACTGCGCCACTCGGGAGGGCCCAATTCAACTATTTGGGCCAGCTAATTCAACTGTACACCACAATAGTGTTGCAAATATAGAGTAATCTAAGGATAAGGTTTCAATTATTTACATTGGACATAGTGGTTAACATATTATGGTTACCACACTATAATTTCTGCAGCCTTGAAAGGCAGCATCAACATGATCGAGAGGCTGCCAGCAATTTATAGAAAATGCTTTCTACGGGTAGAAATCTTTTTCAATGAATGCAAGTCCCTTTCTACCGGCGAGAACATTTTTTCAACGACTAAAAATTGTTTTCTACTCGTGAGAACTTTTATTTTTCTTGTTGTCAAATCCCTGCCAAAAGTCAGGTGACCTAAGTGCAATTATTTACGTTGGACATAGTGGTTAACATATTATGGTTACCATACTATAATTTCTGCAGCCTTGAAAGGCAGGCATCAACATGGCCGAACGAGAGGCCGCCAGTGATTTAGAGAAATCGCTTTCTGCGCGTGAGAACTTTCTTTTTCTTGTTGTCAAATCCCTGCCAAAAGTCAGGTGACCTAAGTGCTTCCAAATATGGAGTTGCAGGTTTGCCATATCTGTCATGTTTTTGCATATCTCTCCTATGTGCACATTTTTATGGCAGTCATTTTACTTAAGACCCTTGGAAATTACCTGTATATCTGCAGTTAACATTTTTTTTTATGCAATATTTCGATTTACAAATACAAATCAAAAGGTGTTCATGGATAGTGAATTGCATTTATGGATAGTGATTTACATTTGTGGATTGGTGATTTACATTTGTGGATTGGTACAGATCATGATACACGAATACAAAATGCATGCTGTGTTCACAATACATTTGGCATGATATTGATGGGGTTAAACCAAAGACATTCAATGCATTGAAGGGGAGGATGAGAATGAGAGGCTCATTAGAACAAGGAAACAGTACTGTTAATGGATACCAACCCTAACGGGGATTTCTAATGGTAGTAGCTACACATTGAAAATCAGATATATGCCTTGCAGAAAACAAAGGTGATGGGCCCAATTTGCTCTTATCACTTTGCCATTTCATTATAAAACAAAGGGTGGTCCCATCAAAAAACAGAAGACAATTGATTGCAAGTGAAGAAATAAAACGTTCTTCGAATAAAAACAAATATTATCTTGGGCTGTGATGCAAACTGCAGTGCTGGCAGAGGCCATGATTGACAGTTGGTGGATTTGCATTTAAATGAAATATAGTCAATACCTTTCTCTACAGGACCTGCCCTCTATTTTAATGATCTTATATCTCCATACGGTTGATCCCCATCTGGGATATATTTTTTTTTAACAAGGTCCAGCTCTTGACCTTGAAATTACTACTGTGCATAATTAGCCTGATGTTTAAATTCTTTACAAATATCTGACTTGATTCTAATACAGGACCCACAGCTTGATGTAGACCATGATAAATAACAATACACAGAAGTAGTGGCCTATGACTTGTTAACAATGCACCGTCCATCAGATAGCCTACCGTATCCGTTTTGAATGATGAATAAGAGAACCAACAACACACATTAACAAACAGGAAGACAGTCACCAGTCATTGCTCTTCCTCTGTTCTTGTTATTTCTTCCTCTGTTCTTGTTATTTCTAAGGTGATATCCTACAGGGAAACTAACCCGCAAAAGGCTCCATAACACCAAAAAGTTGAGGGCTATGGGACTTATCCAACAACTATATTAACTAGATGTTCCAAGCCTTCCCTTGCTTGTGATTGCACTTAGTCTTCCTGTACCATTCACTTTGGGAATCTGGACTCTCCGCTGGTTTAAGGGGGCCTGGAGTTCTGGATACTATATGTAGACATATGTATCAGATCTGACTGCAACTACTAAAGAGCACTAACAAAGCGATAAGGATAACATAACCACTTGCATAAGCCAAAGGAGTCTATTTTTGAGTGAATAGTGAGACTGTGGGAGAAATTGTGGAGGAGGAAGGACTGAGGTTATGAAAGAGAAATGAGAACATGTTATATTGGCAGAAGTAAGTGTTGGGCATGTGAGTGGTGAATAGGATGGATAGACAAATTCTGAAAAACTATTTTTGTCAGGCAGGCTGCTGCTCCAAAATGAGTCAAGCATGGTGTGTTTGTGTGTGAGAGCGTAAAATAAATAGCTAAATGTGTGTGTATGCCTATGTTTATCTATTTGCACAGATGTGGTGCGTCTGAGTGACTGTGTGCGTGTGTACAGTCAGTGGTGTGAAGTACTTAAGTTAACCTACTTTTAAGTACTACTTAAGTCGTTTTTTGGGGGTATCTGTACTTTGACCCATTTGCAACCAAGCTTTAACTTCCTGACTGATGTCTTGAGATGTTGCTTCAATATATCCACATAATTTGATGTCATCTATTTTGTGAAGTACACCAGTCTCTCCTGCAGCAAAGCACCCCCACATCAGGATGCTGCCACCCCGTGATTCACGGTTGGGATGGTGTTCTTCGGCTTGCAAGCATCCCCCTTTTTCCTCCAAGCATAACGATAGTCATTATGGCCAAACAGTTCTATTTTTGTTTCATCAGACCAGAGGACATTTCTCCAAAAAGTACTATCTTTGTACCCATGTGTAGTTGCAAACCGTAGTCTGGCTTTTTTTATGGCGGTTTTGGAGCAGTGGCTACTTCCTTGCTGAGCGGCGGCCTTTCAGGTCACGTTGATATAAGACTCGTTTGACTGTGGCTATAGATACTTTTGTACCCGTTTCCTCCAGCATCTTCACAAGGTCCTTTTGCTGTTGTTCTGGGATTGATTTGCACTTTTCGCACCAAAGTACGTTCATCTCTAGGAGACAGACGGCGTCTCCTTCCTGATCGGTATGATGGCTGCGTGGTCCCATGGTGTTTATACTTGCGTACTATTGTTTGTACAGATGAACGTGGTACTTTCAGGCATTTGCAAATTGCTCCCAATGATGAACCAGATTTGTGGAGGTCTACCATTTTTTTCTGAGGTCTTGGCAGATTTCTTTTGATTTTCCCATGAAGTCAAGCAAAGAGGCACTGCGTTTGAAGGTAGGCCTTGAAATACATCCACAGGTACACCTCCAATTGACTCAAATGATGTCAATTAACCTATCAGAAGCTTCTAAAGCCATGACATCATTTTCTGGAATTTTCCAAGCTGTTTAAAAAGGCACAGTCAACTTAGTGTATGTACTGGAATTGTGATACAGTGAATTATAAGTGAAATAATCTGTCTGTAAACAATTGTTGGAAAAATGACTTGTGTCATGCACAAAGTAGATGTCCTAACCGACTTGCCAAAACTATAGATTGTTAACATGTTTAGGATAGGGGGCAGTATTTTCACGTCCGGATAAAAAAACGTACCCGATTTAATCTGGTTATTACTCCTGCCCAGAAACTAGAATATGCATATAATTGTTTGATTTGGATAGAAAACACCCTAAAGTTTCTAAAACTGTTTGAATGGTGTCTGTGAGTATAACAGAACTCATATGGCAGGCCAAAACCTGAGAAGATTCTAAACAGGAAGTGCCCTCTCTGACCATTTCTTGGCCTTCTATAGCCTCTTTATCGAAAACAGAGGATCTCTGCTGTAACGTGACATTTTCTAAGACTCCCATAGGCTCTCAGAAGGCGCCAGAACGTTGAATGATGACTCTGCAGTTCCTGGCTGAAAAACAGTAGCGCATTTGGATAGTGGTCGATCTGAGAACAATGAAACGGGCGCGCGCGTGGACGTGAAGAGTCCATTTTACATTTTCAGTCTTTGAACGAAAACAACGTCACCCGGTCGGAATATTATCGCTATTTTACGAGAAAAATCGCATAAAAATTGATTTTAAACAGCGTTTGAGATGCTTCGAAGTACGGTAATGGAATATTTTGAAATTGTTGGTCACGATACGCGCCGGCGCGTCACCCTTTCGGATAGTGTCTTGAACGCACGAACAAACGCAGCTATTTGGATATAACTATGGATTATTTGGAACCAAACCAACATTTGTTGTTGAAGTAGAAGTCCTGGGAGTGCATTCTGACGAAGAACAGCAAAGGTAATCCAATTTTTCTTATAGTAAATCTGAGTTTGGTGAGTGCCAAACTTGATGGGTGTCAAATTAGCTAGCCATGATGGCCGGGCTATCTACTCAGAATATTGCAAAATGTGCTTTCACCGAAAAGCTATTTTAAAAATCGGACATAGCGATTGCATAAAGGAGTTCTGTATCTATAATTCTTAAAATAATTGTTATGCTTTTTGTGAACGTTTATCGTGAGTAATTTAGTAAATTCACCGGAAGTTTTCGGTGGGTATGCTAGTTCTGAACGTCACATGCTAATGTAAAAAGCTGGTTTTTGATATAAATATGAACTTGATTGAACAAAACATGCATGTATTGTATAACATAATGTCCTAGGAGTGTCATCTGATGAAGATCATCAAAGGTTAGTGCTGCATTTAGCTGTGGTTTTGGTTTTTGTGACATATGCTAGCTTGAAAAATGGGTGTCTGATTATTTCTGGCTGGGTCCTCTCCTGACATAATCGAATGTTTTGCTTTCCTTGTAAAGCCTTTTTGAAATCGGACAATGTGGTAAGATAAAGGAGAGTCTTGTCTTTAAAATGGTGTAAAATAGTCATATGTTTGAAAAATTGAAGTTTTGGGATTTTTGAGGAGTTTGTAATTCGCGCCACACCCTATCATTGGATATTGGAGCGGTGTTCCGCTAGATGTAAGACGTTAACAAGAAATTTGTGGAGTGGTTGAAAAAAACGAGTTTTAATGACTGCAACCTAAGTGTATGTAAACTTCCGACTTCAACTGTATATACAAAATTTAAAACAAATACCTTATTTACATAACTATTCAGACCCTTTGCTATGAGACTTGAAATTGAGCTCAGGTGTATCCTGTTTCTATTGATCATCCTTGAGAGTTTCTACAATTTGATCGGAGTCCACCTGTGGTAAATCCAATTAATTGGACATGATTTGGAAAGGCACACACCTGTCTATATAAGGTCCCACGATTGACAGTGCATGTCATAGCAAAATCTAAGCCACGAGGTCGAAGGAATTGTCCGTAGAGCTCCGAGACAGGATTGTGTCGTGGCACAGATCTTGGGAACGGTACCAAAAAAAAAGTATTGAAAGTCCAAGAGCACAGTGGTATCTATCATTGGGAAATAAAACAAAAATATGGAACTACGCAGACCTGCCTGTAAAACCAAACTGAGCAACCAGGCAAGAAGGACCTTGAACAGGGTGATCAAGAACCCAATGACCACTCTGACAGAACTACAGAGTTACTTGGCTGAGATGGGAGAAACTGCCAGAAGGACAACAATCTCCACAGCTCTTTACCAATCTTGGGCCGGATTCACAAAACCTTCTTAAGAAGAAATTTCTTCTTAACTGACATTTTTTCTTAAGTCTATAGTTAAGAAGAAAGTTAAGCAAAGTTGCTATTTCTCAATAAAGTTATTGGAAAAGTTTCTTCCAAAGAAAAAAGTAAAAAAATGGGATTCTTAAAAATAATGCTTTAGGATTTCTTCTCGGAAATGTACTTAACTTTAGGACAGCTAAACCCTTGTCTTGAGATGAATGGATACTTTTGTAACCATGAATGTTTTCTTGCACCACAGACACAGTTGGTTACCGGATATTTAAATACAGCAAGAACACAAATGATCTCGATAGCTAGTAATTAACAATACATTACAATATTCTAGAAGTGTTAAATAGCTAGTGCTATCTCGTCAATTTGCAAAGAAAAACTTGGCTAACGTTAACGTCGTTAGCTATTTTGGCTATAATGTCTTTACACGTCAGCTAGCTAACGCAGCTCACTAACTTACCAGTCGCGCAGTCCCTCTACCACCATTGCCATGATGGACGTCACCTTCTCCTCCAGCTGGTCCACATGAATGGTCTCTCAGCTCCCTTCTTCTTAGCAGCCGACTTGATGTCGGACCACTTCTTTTTACGGCGTCACTGTCCCTTGCCATACCCCTGACGGCAGAGACAGACTCGGCAACTCACCCATCCTTTCTTTTTGGTCTCTGCAGTGACCCCGCAGTTATCAAGTCTCCCCAACAGCAACCTTTTCCTTGCTGATATTTCCTCCATCACTTCACAATCTTTTCTTGATTATCCATTTTTGATTTTGATATAGCTAGTCTGATTGCTATAATGTGTGAAAAATTATGAAATAACCAAATCCAATCATCCCTGTCACATAGGGTTATTTATTGGTTTCAAGCACGTCACTAATGTAAATGCCACATAAGATATTTACGAAGTTCCTAAGAAAAGGAATTGCATTTACGAACTCTTATGAACTTTTTACGTTTATTCGTAAGTAATGTTTTGTGAATCCGGCCCCTGGGCTTTATTGGAGAGTGGCCAGACGGAAGCCACTCCTGAGAAAAAAGGCACGACAGTACACCAGGAGTTTACAAAAAGGCACGTGAAAGACTGACTATAAGGCAAAAGATTATGTGGTCTGATGAGAGAAAAATATAACTCTTTGGCCTGAATGCAAAGCGCTATATATCTGGAGAAAAAACCCCAGACACAGCTCATTACCTGTCGAACACCATCCCTACCGTGAAGCATGGTGGTGGCAGCATCATGCTATGGGGATGCTATTCAGAGGCAGGGACTCGGAGAATGGTCAGGATAAAGGTAGCAATGAATGGAGCAAAATGCAGGCAAATCCTTGATGAGAAGCTGCTTCAAAGTACAAATGACGACAGACTGGGCCCAAGATTTTACGTTCCAAGAGGATAATGACCCCAAACAGCAAGAACAAGAAAGTTCTAGAGCGGGCCAGTCAAAGCCCAGTCTTGAATCCCATTGAAAATCCGTGGAAAGACTTGAAGATTGCTGTTCCCCGCAGCTCACCATCTAATTTAACAGAACTTGAGAAAATCTGCAAGGAAGAATGATAAAAAAATCCCCAAATACAGATGCGCAAAGCTGATACAAACATACCGAAGACCACTAAAAGCCACCTAAGGTGCTTCTACAAAGAAATTACTCAGGGGTGTAATTACTTATGTAAATGAGATAGGCCTGTATTTAATTTACAAACATTTCTAAAAACATGTTTTTACTTTGTCATTGTGTGTAGATGGGTGAGAAAAACATTTAATCCATTTTGAATTCAGGCTGTAACAACAATGTGGAATAAGTCAAGGGGTATGAATACTTTCGGAAGGCACTGTATGTGTGTGTGTGCGTGTGTGCGTGTGTGCGCGTGTGTGCTGCCTGGTCAAGGAGGGGAAAGGTGACAGTAGCTGTGTGGGTTGGAGCTGTGCTGCACAGGAGAGGTGACAGCAAAGAGGGACAGTGTCACCCTCTCCACAACACAACACACTTATCATAGAGAATGCCCCGGGCCAACTTCTACAATACAAAAAAAGCTTCCAGTTTTTTATTTATTTTTTATCTGCTCTTTTCTAGATTTAGTTTGATCTTCATTTAAAGCAACCTGGTAGGACTGCAAAGTAACAATATACACTTCTGTCTACCGCAACTACCTGATAAAATGTTTATGTTGCTCTAGTGAAATCAATTTCTCATCATTCTTTGGCACACATAGAGGGAGTACAAGGCGGTGGTCAAGGGTAAAACTATCACCCAAACACAATCAAGTCCCTATCTCACACACACCCTACTCTCTTTACAGTGTGTAGGCTGGATTAAATCAGAGGTAAACATTTTACCCTAGTCTGTCAGACGTTTGAGTTCCGGGTCACAGAACAAAGTCAAATCTCACAGTAGACTACAGGTTCAGAGAGAGGGCCAGTGATCTACACTGTATTGATTGGTGGGGGACAGTAGGAGAGGCTGGGAGAGTGGTGCAGAGAGTAGCAGGAAAAAGTGCTGGACAGAGGGAGATAGCAGGGAGCGCAACAGAGGTATAAACTCCCAACAGTGCACCCGAGGCTAGGGTTAGGATGTACTGTATGGATGAACAGTCTGAGGGCTTTATTATACCAAATCTGGTAACCTGGATGTTCCAAAACAGCACTTGCTTGGATTAACCTACCCAACAAGACAGTGTGTGTGTGTGTGTGTGTGTGTGTGTGTGTGTGTGTGTGTGTGTGTGTGTGTGTGTGTGTGTGTGTGTGTCATCCAGCACCCCCTCTCTCCCCCACAGTGGTTAAAACAGTCAGGTGCAGTCCTCTCATGCACTCTCAGTGCTCATCGACAAGGGACGGAGGATATTGGCCTGTCAATAACTAGGGATGTGACAAATGTACAATTTGTCTTAACATTTAAACTGGCATTTTTCCCCCGGTTTAACTCATAAGACTCTAAGCCTTTACTAAGCAGGGGGATGGGGGGTATACTAAGCTATATGGAATTGTTTTAAGAAGGTCATACCTAAGATAATTTTGCTATTTGATTTGGAATTTTAAGACCCCTTGAAGTTAAAAACAGTTTGGACACACCTACTCATTCTAGGGTTTTTCTTTATTTGTACAATTTTCTACATTGTAGAATAATGGTGAAGACATCAAAACTATGAAATAACACATTTGGAATCATGTAGTAACCATAAAAAGTGTTAAACAAATGTATTATTTTAGATTTTAGATTCTTCAAAGTAGCCACCCTTGGTCTTGATGACAGCTTTGCACACTCTTTTGACAGAGGCCTGTGGGCGTTCTAGACAAAACAACCGACATGAACGTGTTTGTGAGAGTCTCTCACCTTTCCACAAAGGGGTAATATTAGTGTGCTGACCAAACTGTTCAGATACTATAGACAGAAGTTGTCAGATCAGCAGTACCGAGTCCCAAGACGCTTGTGGGGGTCGTAGAGCAAAAACCGCAAAAAACATTGTGTTCGTGAGAGTCTCGCCCATAGAGGGGTCAATAGAGGGATCGTAATATTTTGTAGGCCAAACCATTAAGATGCTACAGACGATTTTGTGACAAGACCTATTTTCGGGATGTCTCATGGTCTGACAAACACCATTCTAGCTCGGTCACCTTTCACTACCGACGTGGAAGCACGTTGCATCCAATGCAAAAAACATTATAGGGATTGATTTATTATGGCGATTAGATTTCCGCGGGGGCGTGGACATTGATGTGAGGGGGTTAAAACGATAAATCATAAAATGACATGTGATTTCACAATGCAGATATGGTCCCGAGTATGACCGCTAGGGCGTGATGCAGTTCAATCTACTGCAGTCCTGGCTACCAAACAGCGCTCACTTTGCTGCTGCCCCCCCATCCACTCAGCAACGATGGTGATTAATGATGCTTTTGGGTTCTCTGCTGCCTCTCCTCCATGTTCTCAATGGTCAGTACATGGGACTTCATGTCCCACTTCTCATCAATGTGATGGCTCGTTGCAGTGATGTATGACAGCGTGTTCATAGACGTCCAACAATCTGTTAACGCCACGTATGGTGTTTGAGAGCTCGCACTTTGTACTTGCAGACCAATCATAGTAGAATATCTCCACCCGGGACATCACGTAGCATCTTGTAGTCTGGTTCTAGATATGCCATCAGCGCCCATTGAAGCCGACATGCTCTACCATTGACAATGGCTGCATATAAACTGCAATAATTTCTGTAATCAGCGCTGTGATTTTCTCACGCCATCCCTTATCGCACTTGTTTGTGTGAAAAGCCTGTCTAACGTCTGTTGTTGGGGGGGCGTGCGCTGCTGCCAGCAATGGTTTGGGTTTCATGGTGCCTCCCTTTCAGATGGTTAAGCTACCACTGTAGCTCAATTCCACCTCGCAAAGTTTCCATTTCACCACCTTTTCATTTAAGTTATCCAAGTATTGCTATACAGGACATCGCTGCCGTCACTTCCCTGTCTCACTCTCTGCCATTATTACTGTTAAAGATATGGAACGTGTAGAGCGCTTTATATCTCTGGAAAATCATTTGAAATATGCATATCTCCTCCTACCATTACAGCGTTGTTGCGTTTGGGCGGCAGGTAGCCTAGTGATTAGAGCTGACAGGGTGAAAATCTGTCGTTTTGCCCCTGTACAAGGCAGTTAACCCACTGTTCCTAGGCTGTCATTGAAAATAAGAATGTGTTCTTAACCGACTTGCCTAGTTAAATAAAAGGTAAAATAAAATAAAAAATGGTTTTCCCTTTATGATGATGATCTGGACCTGTTAGTTGTAGATTTGTTTTTACCAAACTGTGATTTTAATTGTGTAAAAAATAAAATAAACAAAAAGTTATTTTCGGTTAGAGATTTTTCTCTAAAAGTTAAAGATCCCAATTCAGTTTAAATGTTCACACCCCTAGTCAATACACTGATTAAGCAGGAGGCTAAGTGGCCAGCAGATCCTGGGGCCATCGAAGGACAGGAACACTGGAATTAATTACACCTGCAGATAGAGCCATGGGCTATTTGTCTGTCTGTAATGTGCAAGGTTAGGAACTGCGGTCTGCAGAGCACAGCCAGTAGTCTGGGAACAGGTTTACGAAATGTTTGAGCTCTGCCTTAAAGTAACTATCCAGTGTAAATCTCACTTTTAAAACGCATACCCAAATCATTTTGTTGACTCATCCTATACTGATGTGTCCAAGGCATAAATTGGAGGGGGGGGAACACTTCAAAAACCCCACCTCAAATGTGCATTTCAAATTTCACATGCCTCTGATGAGACATTTAATGGAAAAATAATGAAAATGGCATAGTGCCAAAATGACTCATGTTTTGGCCTGTATTGTTTGTCATAGACGGAAGACATGACAGAGAAAAGGAGGGAAGAGGACAGGAGAGGAAATTCAGACTTCCTCATCGCTCTAGGATACAAAAACTGATAACTCTGTTGATAGCCTTGTGTTTGAGAGAAGACTTTCAGAGGCTGGAGTTATTCTCTCCACTGATTAAATCAATTGATTGGCCATGGGTCACCGCCTAAGGATTGAATGATAGTCTCTTATTTCGCTTACTCCAAGCTCCAGGTTGCACAGACTGATGGGTCAATTGGATGAAAAGCCTTTAGGAAACGTGGAATTAAAGATTTGAATGGAGCAGGGGATGCAGTGCACTCAGAAAGTATTCAGACCCCTTGACCTTTTCCACATTTTATTACGTTACATCCTTATTCTAAAATGGATTAAATCCTATTTTTCCCTCATTAATCTACACACAATACTCCATAATGACAAAGCAAAAACTCTTTTATTGACATTGTTGCACATTTATATAAAAAAAAATGAAATATAACATTTACATAAGTATTCCACCCCTTTACTCAGTACTTTGTTGAAGCACCTTTGGCAGCAATAACAGCCCCGAGTCTTCCTGGGTATGACGCTATGAGTTTGGCACACCTGTATATGGGGAGTTTCTCCCATTCTTCTCTGCAGATCCCCTCAAGCTCTGTCAGGTTGGATGGGGAGCGTTGCTGCACAGCTATTTTCAGGTCTCTCCAGAGATGTTCGATCGGGTTCAAGTTCGTGCTCTGGCTGGACCACTCAAGGACATTGAGTCTTGTCCTAAAGCCACTGCATTGTCTTGGCTGTGTGCTTTGGGTCATTGTCCTGTTGGAAGGTGAACCTTCACCCCAGGAGGAGGTCCTGAGCACTCTGGAGCAGGTTTTCATCAAGGATCTCTCTGTACTTTGCTCGGTTCATCTTTCCCTCGATACTGACTAGTTTCCCAGTCCCTACCGATGAAAAAATATCCCCACAGCATGATGCTGCCACCACCATGCTTCACAGTAGGGATGGTGCCAGGTTTCCTCCAGATGTGACACTTGGCATTCAGGCCATAGAGTTCTACATTGGTTTCATCCGACCAGAGAATCTTGTGCTTTCGGTTCCTTTTGGCAAACTCCAAGCAGGCTGTCATGTGCTGAGGAGTGGCTTCTGTCTGGCCACTCTACCATAAAGGCCTAATTGGTGGAGTGCTGCAGAGATGGTTGTCCTTCAGGAAGGTTCTCCCATCTCCACAGATGAACTCTGGAGCTCTATCAGAGTGACCATTGGGTATCTTGATCACCTCCCAGACTAAAGCCCTTTTCCCCACGGTTGTTCAGTTTGGCCAGGAAGCCAGCTCTAGGAAGAGTCTTGGTGGTTCCAAACTTCTTCCATTTAAGAATTATGGAGGCCACTGTGTTCTTGGGGACCTTCAATGCTAAGAAATGTTTTGGTACCCTCCCCCAGATCTGTGCTGCAACACAATCTTGTCGTCTCGGAGCTCTATGGACTATTCCTTCGACCTCATGGCTTGGTTTTTGCTCTGACATGCACTGTCAAATGTGGGACCTTATATAGACAGCTGGAATCCAATCAAGTTGTAGAAACATCTCAAAGATGATGCACCTGAGCTCAATAGCAAAAGGGTCTGAATATTTATGTAAATATAAACATTTCTAAAACCCCATAATGACAAAGCGAAAACAGGTTATTGTCTGTAGATTGCTGAGGAAAAAACATTTATTTAATACATTTTAGAATAAGGCTGTAACGTAAAGATATGTGGAAAAAGTCAAGGGGTCTGAATACTTTCCGACTGCACCGTCTTTGGCGTGTTGTGTGACTTTGGGGTGACATCGTCTGAACTATTTGTCACATTGAAGATGAATGATTGGAAAGCAGCTTGCA
The DNA here is from genome assembly GCF_965601325.2 of Salmo salar. Lineage (NCBI taxonomy): Eukaryota > Metazoa > Chordata > Actinopteri > Salmoniformes > Salmonidae > Salmo > Salmo salar. The sequence continues at coordinate 20,919,037 of NC_138315.1, forward strand.
TTGCGTTTCTTTTATTTTCATCTAGCTAATCTCAGAGGGTGATTACACTCGTCCAGTCTCGCTGTGACATTTTGTGCTGGGATATTTGGGCCAAAATATATCATGAGGAGGGCTGAACCTGAAAGATTTAAGATTTGAAAGGAGCAAGCATTGCGTCCCTGTTATTTTCATCTAGCTAATCTCGCAGGCTGATCACACTCACCCAGTCTCACTGTGACATTTTGTTCTATAATATTTTGAGGGGACTGAATCTAATAAACACAACATTGTCAGAGATTCGCAACAACATATGCACAGGCAAAGTTGAAACTCTATGCAGGCTAACAAAATGCTTTCCCAGCATTTCAATAGACTCGCATGATTTGCTAGAGTAGGAGCTTGGGAACATAAGGACTGGGATAGTTCCTTCTCATCTTGGTCTAATGTGTACCCTGTGAGAAAGACAGAGCGAGCGAGAATGAGATGTACCAAAATCTATTATAGCTGCCAACACCTTAGGTGCTGAGCGAGTGTCTAGCTCATTGATCCAGAGCCCTCCTGAATCCTCTTACTGGCAGCTAATAGACAGCTTGTTCTTATGGACAAGCTACTGGTAGCTAATAGACAGCTTGTTCCCATGAGCCACGTACTGGTAGCTAATAGACAGCTTGTTCCTACGGGCCACGTACTGGTAGCTAATAGACAGCTTGTTCCTACGGGCCACGTACTGGTAGCTAATAGACAGCTTGTTCCTACGGGCCACGTACTGGTAGCTAACAGACAGCTTGTTCCTACAGGCCACGTACTGGTAGCTAACAGACAGCTTGTTCCTACGGGCCACGTACTGGTAGCTAATAGACAGCTTGTTCCTACGGGCCACGTACTGGTAGCTAATAGACAGCTTGTTCCTATGGGCCACGTACTGGTAGCTAATAGACAGCTTGTTCCTACGGGCCACGTACTGGTAGCTAATAGACAGCTTGTTCCTACGGGCCACGTACTGGTAGCTAATAGACAGCTTGTTCCTACGGGCCACGTACTGGTAACTAATAGACAGCTTGTTCCTACGGGCCAGCTACTGGTAGCTAATAGACAGCTTGTTCCTACGGGCCACGTACTGGTAGCTAATAGACAGCTTGTTCCTACGGGCCACGTACTGGTAGCTAATAGACAGCTTGTTCCTACGGGCCAGCTACTGGTAGCTAATAGACAGCTGGTTCCTACGGGCCAGCTACTGGTAGCTAATAGACAGCTGGTTCCTACGGGCCAGCTACTGGTAGCTAATAGAGAGCTTGTTCCGATGGGCCAGCTACTGGCAGCTGATGGCTCAGACACACAAATAGCATTTCCTGGTTGAGAGTACTTAGCACCGCAATGTAATTTGCACACCGAATTTACATGTAGAATCACGTTATTGTTCTGTTGAAAGGTCAATTCATCTCCGAGTCTGGTGGAAAGCAGAAAACCGGGTTTTCCTCTGCCTGTGCTTAGCTCCACTAAGTTTCTTTATCCTGAAAGACTCCCCAATCCTTAACGGTTACAATCACACACATAACATGATGTAGCCACCACTATGCTTGAAAATATGAAGAGTGGTACTAAGTAATGTGTTGTATTGGATTTGCCCCAAACATAACACCTTGAATTCAGGACAAAACGTTAATTTGCCTTGCAACATTGTTTGCAGTATTACCTTCGTGCCTTGTTGCAAACAGGATGCATGTTTTGGAATATGTTTTTATTCTGAACAGGCTGCCTTCTTTTCACTCTGTCAATTAGATTAGTATTATGGAGTAACTACAATGTTGATGATCCATCCTCAGTGGTCTCCTATCACAGCCATTAAACTCTGACTGTTTTAAAGTCACCACTGGCCTCATGGTGAAATCTGAGTGGTTTCCTTCCTCTCCGTCAACTAAGTTAGGAAGGACGCCTGCATCTTTGATCAAATCAAATTTTATTAGTCACATGCGCCTTACAGTGAAATGCTTACTTACGAGCCCCTAACCAACAATGCAGTTTAAAAAATATGGGTAAGAATAAGAAATAAATGTAACAAGTAATTAACCTCTCTGGGCTAGGTGGGCACCTACGCAACAGCCAGTGTAATCCCGTGGCGCGATATTCAAATACCTTAGAAATGCTATTACTTCAATTTCTCAAACATATGACTATTTTACACCATTTTAAAGACAAGACTCTCGTTAATCTAACCACACTGTCCGATTTCAAAAAGGCTTTACAACGAAAGCAAAACATTAGATTACGTCAGCAGAGTACCCAGCCAGAAATAATCAGACACCCATTTTTCAAGCTAGCATATGTCACATAAACCCAAACCACAGCTAAATGCAGCACTAACCTTTGATGATCTTCATCAGATGACAATCCTAGGACATTATGTTATACAATACATGCATGTTTTCTTCAATCAAGTTCATATTTATATCAAAAACCAGCTTTTCACATTAGCATGTGACGTTCAGAACTAGCATACCCCCCCGCAAACTTCCGGTGAATTTACTAAATGACTCACGATAAACGTTCACAAAAAACATAACAATTATTTTAAGAATTATAGATACAGAACTCCTTTATGCACTCGCTATGTCCGATTTTAAAATAGCTTGAAGTTTTGAAGTTTTTGAGGAGTTTGTAATTCGCGCCACGCTCTATCATTGGATATTGGCGAGGCGTTCCGCTAGCGGAACATCTAGATGTAAGAGGTTAACCAAACCCGTATGTCCAAGATTTTGTGTCCAACAGGTGAATTACAGGAGAAGGTGATTCACACAATCCAACCAGGAGACTGGGTGTGGATCCAGTCCCTGAGGAGAAAAGACTGGAAGCAGCCCGTTGGGAAGCCCCATACCAGGTTCTGTTAGACCACCGCCTTTGCCATTAGAAAAGCTGAGAGTCACTTGGGTCCATGTTACCCACTGCAAAAATGTACACATACAAGCACTGCTGATCACACACACACACACACACACACACACACACACACACACACACACACACACACACACACACACAGAGAGAGTTAGGAGAAGAACCGAGTACCAACAGGGTCCGGGGGGTTACCTCCTTAACAAAGGTTTCCTATCCCGACCATTCATCATTGTGTGTGCTCCTAGAGGTGTGAGTATGGGGTGGTACCTAGCAGACCGACTAAGGGCAGGAGAGGGTTGGCGGCTTTTGGAAAGATTAGGGACTCTGAGCTGCATCATAGTCTTGGTAATCTTTCTGATACATTCAGATCCACCACCTTCAGGTACTAATTATACGACACTGTTGTCATTGATAAGAAGTAAAAGATAAACTATATAATACACTGACCATCAAGGATGAGTGACTTACAGAATAGGAGTCAAAGAAGGTCAAGATGTAGGGTTTAAGGTAAACAGTAAACAATTTCCTGGGGAAGCAGACAACTGTACAGGGATTGGGTTTGCCAGATTGAAGTACTCGGCCAACCCACCTCGGTTCACTTTAACTCCTGGTGAGTACAAGTGTTATAGATACAAGTAGGACACCGAGAACTTAGGTGATTTTAATGGCTGTAAGGCAATTGTTAAATGTGACTGACTTAGGTTTGGAAGTACAGGAGAAAATTCTTAACCTCACAGCACCTATAACTGATGTATGGTGGGCTTGTACCAGGAAAGGACGCATATGACAGGACCTACCAAAAGGGTGGTTAGGAACTTGCGCCCTGATGTTATTGGTCCGACCAGTTTGAGTTAGTCATCAGAGGACAGTTATAGGTGGCTAAAGTAGGGACAGGAGGAGTTTTGACCAGGATGGGAGTAGCTTTGTCTAGATGGATGATATTGGCATCCACAGGGAAGTCCCAGATGAATACAAAGCTATGAATCAAATAGGTGAAGACTTTACCACTACGTTCTTTTGGTGGTTGAAAAATAAATAAGAATGTGGATTAGATTAATTACATCTATTATAAATCAACAGAGATTCATGAATGAAACCGGGGATGCAGTAAAGGGGTTCTCTGACCAATTATCCACCACCTCCCTCATGACCTGGTAAAATAGACTGGCTCTCGATATGTTATTGGCAGAAAAGGGCGGGGTATGTAGAATGATTGGGGTTCATTGCTGTACATTTATTTCTAATAACACATTAGCTCATGAGTTAGCAGAGAACTCTGGGGTGGATACTTCCCTGACAGGGTGGTTCGATAGCATGTTTGGGAAATGGAAAGATATTGTAAGTACTGTATTGTGGGCCGCTTTCACCTGTATGAGTGTGTTGGTGTTGTGTGGATGCTGTTTGGTCCCTTGTGTGAGAGGTTTAATCACCAGAACTCTAGAGAGATCGATGACGCAATAGATGGTGAGATATGGACCGATTCCGAGCTCCGATCAGTGGGATGACGAATACAGGTCTCCTGACCTAGGAGATGGCTCCGTTTCTTTCAACCATGAGGAGCATAAAACATCTCCCCCATACCACGAGGAGCCAATGTTAGATGAGACTATCTTCAATGTTTAGAAAGACTGTTCCTTTAATGAAGATTATAATGAAAATCCTAAAAAGAAGAGTTATGATTGGATATAGGCCTAGAACAGTCATTGATGAGTATCGGATATAAATACATGTATTGGTTTTATTTGATTTTGTATAACATTTATGATTCCATATGGCAATTGATGCATCAGTGTGTATTATTTAGTCATGGGGTGGATTGATAAGGCAATTTATATGCTTAAAAGGTAATGATTAAAGAATTCCACCCTGAAACATAACTATTAGTGAATTTTAGTTTATGTAGCATGTATAATGAACGTAAAGTACTAAATGTAAGTCCAATAAGGTTCGGTAGAGACATGTGAGGGAGAGAAGTGTGTGTGTGTGTGTGTGTGTGTGTGTGTGTGTGTGTGTGTGTGTGTCTAAGAAGATACCGAGAACAATTAAACTGTATGGCCTGACCTGGCTAGAACTCTGAGAAACGTACGATAGGACAGGGAGTCCTTTCAAGGTTCCTCTAATCTCGGGGGGATGGAACTGCCAGTTTGGTAATGATGAACAGAGGTGAGAACCATGGGGAAGGATACATTCTACATACTGTTCGTGTCTATGTATGTGCGTAGGCTATCTACTGTTTGTGTGGAGGTATGTGCGTAAGTAGGGAGTGAGTTATAAAATGGCATGTCTTTGTATTGTGGACTTTAGTACGTTCTTGTGAATAAACTGTACGAACCTTTTGTATAAGCTGAGTCTTTGCCTAATTATTATTAAACCCAGGGCCTTACAAACCTCGGGGATTGGTCAAAGCTTATTGATTGTTAGTTATTATCATTGAGATTGAAAATTCACATGACAGTAACAAAACCAAATGTTGAAAAAGTAAAGGGGTCTGAATACTTTCTAAAGGCACTGCATGTCTGAACCGCTGCTGGGAAGTCTCGCTCGCTGTCTGTGTTCTGCGGTAGGATGGATAGAGTATATTGACCACAGCTGTGTATCTTGTGTTAGTGGGCAAGTGAGCATTGTCGAAATCAAAACCCAACCCTCAAGTCATGACGAACTCACTTACAAAACTCTGTTTTGGACGAGACTGACCTTGTGACAAAAATGATCCCATTTACACTTTGTAGTACATTTTTTGACAGTAGAATAAATGTTTCTGACTAATATCGATGCCACATGGGGCGTTTCTATCAGAGAAGTTGTTCATTGCCTAAAGAAAGGTCTATTTTTTTCATACCCAAAAAGCTTACTATTTAGAACACAAGAATGGGTATTCAGACACGGCAACAGTCTCTTCCTGTTGCGGTCCCGCTACTGCCAATAGTAAGTAGGCTACGTCCCAAATGGCACCCTATTCCCTATATATTGCAGTACTATTCCCTATATATTGCAGTATGCTATAGGCCATATAGGCCCTGGTTAAAAGTAGCGCACTATATACGGAATAGGGTGCCATTTGGAAAGCAGACCTTGTACAGCAGCAGATTACCTCAATTACTAGGCTGGCTAACTGACACGCAAAATCACAGGTGTCCAGTAGAAAGAGCCTGAACAGGCAAGGAAACAGGCCATGGCCATCACTTTAGGTACTGACTGTTAAATCACCTCCTCCTAAAGACTAATGATTCCAATCTTTTCCTCAGAACTGACAGTTAGTATTCCTCCAGTGCATCCTATTCTCTCTAATAGTTACTGTACTGCTGGTAGATGTACATCACTGCCTCAAGTCAGGTCCTATCCTTCTTACACACCTTAGCTAGGCTTGGAGTTTATGCTGGATGTTATCACAGCAGAAAAACGAACTGAGTCAGGCTAATGAGAATAACTTCATATCATAAGAATTTGAAACATGACACGGTAATGGCTTTTGAAACAGTCATCACGCAGTAAATGACCCTGGCTGGCTGTGGGTGTCATCGGTAGCTAAGTAAGACGTTAGTTAGCCAGGGAACCACCTAAGGAGGACGTCATGGGGATATCAGAGCTGTTAATTACACCCGAATCGCGGAAACAGAAGATGAGCGAGCCAGGGAGAATGTGCGTGTGCGTGTGCTTGTACCTGTGTTTACGTGTGCCTGTGTGCGTGTGCGGTATAAGGTATTGCAACTGTGACGTCTAGGAGACGAGCAACCACACAACAATAACATACTGTCGCCTTTCACAGTGTCACCTCATCTCCCTCGCCGTCAATTTAATCAATCGTTTTGAGCTCAGGGCCTAAATAGAGTGGCTGTGACACTACAAACTGAATCCATTCGAGCGGTACTGTATCTCAGTGTGTCAAAGGGGAAGAGAGGAGACGGAAGATGTGACGTAGGCGTTACGCAGAGAGATGAGTTGGGGTGTGACTCACAGTGGCTTCTGATAAGAGAAACACCAGTGAGACACAATCAAGGCCTAAGGGTTGACTTCATAGTCACTTCATGTCTCCTGTCTGCAAATACATTAGAATATTACCATCAACATGCAAAGGGCACGCTCCTAAAAAAAAAAATGGTGGTATGTGCTGGTCATAAGTCATATGAAAAGATTTAACACATCTTTAATAGGCCAAGGTTTGGAATTTCAAACACCCAATGACTTTTTGACAAGGGATCTTAAATCTATCTGGAATTGCAAAGCAAGTTCAATGCATAGCACATGTTCAACACCATGGCTCTCGGGTCAAGCCCGTGCTATTCATCAAAGGAAAACCATTGGGGTTTCAAGCAAGGAGCCCTGCTTCATAGTGAGCCAACTCCCTCAGGAGCAATACATGACAATAACTGTTAGCAGCAGACCACCACCACAGAGAAGAATGGGGCCTCGTTCAGAGAAATCACCGTTTCTTTGGATCAATAACACACACCCCACAACAGAGAAAGGCTTAGCAAAGTTCACCAGGTCAAACCGAGTGAGATTTATCTTACATTCTCAGTTCTGCCATCTACCAACCGGAAGGTAGGGCTGATGGCATTAAACTCACACAATTGAAAGTGCCCTCCTTTCAAGAGAAGACTGTGTTCTTTCAGTAGTAGAGATGAGAAAGTCAGGTGGGAAATAGTGTGTCATGGTTTATGCTTAGTTTACAGAACACACTGTGCTTGTTGAGATCTTAGAAAGAACCTTATGAAGCAGGCAAGGGATTTTGAAAGTGCTTTGCAATCGCTACTTCCACATTGAATGGCAATTTCCACTCTTTGCATACTTTTCTGACGTACAAAGCTCCTTTTAGACTAGGGCTCCCATGTTCTCCTCCCCCTGCAGCAGTATCCATCTCCCGCTCAGAGCAGGGGTAGGAGGGTGAACGGTGCTTTAAAGATCCACTACTAGTTTAAGAGCGGGGGCGGTGGGACCACAGAGGTTCATTAAGATGGTCACTGATATCAGTCTGAGCTATAGGTGCTGGTGTTACAGTGATTAGAGACTCACCTTTAATGTTCTCGTAGGGGCCCAGCCAGTGCCGTCGATAGAGTGCTCCCGCAACAAACTGGGAAAATAGAAACCAGAAGAAATCAAAATCCCCATCATGTCGGAAATCACAATATAAAAATAGCCTACTACTACAGTCAGACCTTTCCCCCATGACAGTCTCCCCTGTGATATTTATTGCTCTATAAATTATTGGACATCCCAAATGAAAGTCAGCCAGCCAGGCATCTTAAAATATCTGCTTTACTTGACCTTACATGTGCTGATGACTAGATGTCAGTGTGTTATCATAGAGATATGCATTTTTACAGCAGCACTCTTGTTGTCTGGTCATTAGCTGCTCTCCAAGGTTCTGAGAATAACTAGAGACTAGTCAGACATCAATTTTGCCTGTAAATGTTTTCCTCTCTCCAGCCCTAGCATATATCTCACACACACACACACACACACACACTGCTTGACCACTGCTAGGGCTCCTGTATCCACTAACCACACTTTGAAATCTGTCCATGTAGTCCACTTCTGAATCGCCATCCTTTAAATACACACACAGAGGATGAATAGCCAATCAGTGTTTGGCAATGTGAGAAAGAGTTCATTACCTCAAACAGATCTCCCCCGTCTCAGCGATGTTGGGGTGCCATATTCTGGTCTGACATTTCACTTTGGGAGGCTGGGGAGAGAAACATGGGACAGATTAGGATTAATCTCGTCCACCAGCCAGCTCTCTCTTGAGCCTGAGGAAGCGGTTAAGACCCATTTTATCACAAGGTTTGATTGGGACAGTATGGGACACATAGATTTGCCTGAGGAAAACTAACCTCCAGAAACCAACAAACCAAGATACAAGGCACAGCATAGCTCAGGAGGAGACATACTTTCATATGGTGCTGAGATTCTTCAAAAGAAACCCTTGTATATTTTCTTCCCCAGACTGAACCAAACATGAAAACAAAAACTAACAAGACAAACGCCACAAAAAAAAGCAGTGTCTTCTTCTTTTAACATTGTTTATTTGATCATATGTCAGCCTTAGACCTCATTAGTGCTCATCAAAACGGTGAGAAGAGGGTGGCACCGTGAGAGATAAATACATCGTTATACACACAGTATAGAGAGAGAAATAGAAGTGTCAGTCTGCAATAGTTCATCAAAGAGGCCTCTAGAAGACAGAGTCCTAGGCAATTTGCTAAGAGGACAATACCACTTTGGAAGTGTTTGGACTTTACTTTTCTTAAAATACCACTCTCTGCTCCAGTCAATTTCCCAAATCTTGCCTTTTTTTTTACCGTGCACAATGATATATTCCATAAGAGACATTGAATGAAATAACTTGCTAAATCACAACTTTTGCTCCATCTTGTTTATGTTATGTTAGGTTGTCAAGCCTGTGAGAAAGGCAAGGGCCTCGGGAACTTTAAGCAACTACTTTTCCCTAATGCAGCCTTTGCCCATTCTCTAACGAAGGTGAACTAGTTAGGGAAAGATTCATGAAAAAGTTACCAGCTGGCTATGCCAATACTCCGAGATGACAATAACTAAGTCCTGTGATGTGCAGTGCAAACGTTTTGTCTGAAGTCCAAAAATGGAATTAAGATGCTAATGAATTGAATGCAATGAGGCCGGTCCTGGCTAAGAGTCCGTCTTTAAAATGCCGACCCTACTGTCACCTTACACCATTATCAAACTCCTCAGCTGACCACCTTACAACAACCTGAGATGGCTTAGAATAACCAGTCAAATTCATTATTAAAAGGCTGGGATCAAGACATTTCAAAAATAATATATCGATTGAAAATCTTTGTTTAATACTGTGGCCCAGTTTGCTATAATGGTCAGATGTGTTGAGTATCTAGGGGCTAGGCCTAAAAAAAAAAAAAAAAAAAAAACTCATTTACTTTATGAGTCTCTTTCAGGCCGTTTATTAGCTCTCATAAAAGGCTGGTAAATCCATACAAAGCCTTTACTGCCTGTCTAATTAGCCTCCATTAAGATAAAGCACAGAGCACAACGTCTTTGTATACACAAGCTGTAAATTCACCATTAAGATAAAGCACAAAGCATAAGGTCTTCGGTAGAAACAGGCTGTAAAGCACAGAGCGTAAGGTTTTGGAAGAAACAGGCTGTAAATTCAAAGCCTGGACTGTTCCTGATGACACACAGGAGTGTGTTTGTGCGTGCGTGCGTGTATTAAGATGAGCAGTGTGGAGGTGAGATAAAACGCCATCCAGGATGGATGTGTGGCATATAAACAAGGAAGAGAATGGAGGGATGGAGGGAAAACTAAAGGCTGAGACTGTTCTGTGTTGGGCTGTAACTCACCCTGCATCCCTGCCACCTCCAACTCCACACCAGGCTGTTTACCGAGAGGACCTGTACTCACTTTCTCCTGATGGAGCTGTGGACGGGAGGCAAACTGGGAGAGTGTAAATTACCCACAGTGCTGCACAGCATCAGGGTTTTATCTCCACAGAACTTCTGGGTTAAATCCAAAAGAGAACCCTATTGACAAGGGCTCTGCTGAAAAGTGGTGCACTATGTCGGGAATAGGGTGCCATTTCAGACACAGCCCTGGTATGTATTGGCCATGGGGACATTCAAATGGGAGGGAGGATCGGAACGATTTCCTAAGTCATGACCCTGAGCTGTCCTAATTCAGGTGGATTGTATGATTGGAAGGCCTCTGGTGTGTGTGCGGGTGTTATAAAACTAAGAATTAGCCATGGAAATGGAAACCACGAGTCCTCCTCTGCATCCCTCAACACCTGCTCAGTAGCACCTCCATCGGACCCCACACGCACAAACACAAACACACAATTTCTAATGAGACATGACAGGACCACTTACCACCATGTTGTAAGCTTCAGGGACGTTTATTTCAAACTGGAATTTTCCACTCTGGTAGTAGCCTTCATCTGCAGATGAAGAGAGCGAGAGACAAAGAGAGAGAACGAGAAAGAGAGAATGAGAGAACGAGAGAGAGAAAGAAGGAGAGAGAGACAGTGAGCAGCAGCAGTTTAGCCGGTGGAATTCCCAGCAGTCTCCTGGGGGACATGTGTTGTCTATCAGCAGGAAGGTTTGATGGCGGGGCCAGGCTTAAGTCACTCTAGTCTAACGCACTGGTTGAGCAACCATGTCCCAGTAATGAGCTGTTCTCTAGGCACCGTCTCCAGCATACAGGATTGTCTTAGAGGTCAATAATTGGGATGCGTTCAATAAAATCCTGTGTGATCCTGAGCCATGATGGGCCTGTGATTGTTCCCTCCCTCTGGGGGAAGGCTCTCTCTTAACCCTGATCCGACCTGAGCGGAAGGAAACGGACTGCTAGGTCTAATTAGCAGCAGCTTGACACCAGACACACTCATTACGAATCAGCATTGGAACCCTTCTGAGAAAACACAGGTTCTGCTCTGTTAAACACATCTTAAGCCCTTAAAGAATATTAGCCGTTTGCTTTAACGACTTTTAATATGTTGTGCAGCCTATTATTAGTGCAAGCATGCGCAGGCACACCGCACACAAACACTGGCTAGGCTATATGGCTTTCAGAATGTGTAAAACCTTACGAAGTATAAATAAATCATTGTGAAATAACAGAGCAATCTACCTGGGTAATAAAGCATCGACCAATGGAACATCTTCAAAGCTAGAAACTTGGAGGTGTCTCAACCTAAACAGTTTTCTAAAAAGCTATAATTGCCCCATAATTTCAGGTTAAGGCAGATTTCTATGCAATTTCTGTGGGATATGGAGGTTGGCTGGTTCACAAACAACTTCAGGCACTGTGAAATCATCAGGTCTGACCCCATCACCCTTATCACCAAAGTATGGCTGATGAGTCAGAGCCAGTAGGCGTAGAGAGCAGAGACATAGACCGGGGAGTCCGAGCCAAAAAGAAGCAGCTGCATCGCCAGGCCATCTCCTGGCGGAAGTAGCCAGTGTGCTGCTGGCATGACGGCTACAGAGAGCCCTCCTCCAGCTGCACTGGCACAAGGGGTAATAAAGTGCAGAGTGCACAAATGGCACAGCAAAGATGCCTGAAGTGAACGGGGTCCAGGGCCATGTTCCTTTCCAGATAACATTCCCACACATTCACCAGATGCCTCCACTGAAGATTCCATGCAGTCAAAGATTATAAATAACAAGAGCTTTTTTTAATGACACTTAGAGCATTTCACAACATCCAAGTGCTAACATTTTTGGCAACAATGTATTAGTCCGATTCCTTATATTAGCATCTACAGAGAGAGGGACTTGCTTGATATAAAATAAAAACAACCAACACTGTTGCATTTCACAGAGCGCTGAATCATCTTTGTGAACATTGAATGTCATAACTTTTCCATGTCCAGGTATTTCACAGCCTTGATACCGTTTGCCCTGCTCCTTCAAACCTATTTCACTGAGATGCAGGGTGGGTGAAGCAGAACCAGAGGGATCGGATGCCCTGAACGAGCGATCAGCCCCCGAAGCCTATAATATTTCTACAGCCTGGCCCACTATCAGGAGAATATGCTGTCTACTGAGCCTTTGGAGCATCAAGGACCCTGCCCTAAAGTCTAGCTGAAAGCTGATCTAGTCTCTCGCAGCACGCATGCACACACAGGCAAACACACACCTTTCCAACGCTTTCCCTCCTGCTCACCTCACAGAGGTAGGCTATTAGGGGGCGGTCTTCTATCTGGCGTAATCCCACTTTCTCTCTCCAGTCCCCACACCGATCAGACATCTTCACACAGCTCAGGATTGATGGAGAGACTGAATTCCACACACTATTTTAACACGGCGAGAACATAGATGTGTACAGATACGACTGGGTAAAGAACCACTCCTTACCTTTACACCTTTAGGTTTACACCAAGCTACACCTTCCAGCACATTTTCTCAGTCATCACAGAGGTTAAAAAGCCAATCCAATTCCTGGCCCTTAAGGTGTGATGTCTGCATTTCCCTTGCAGATTTAGGACAATATTCTAATCCGCCTATTTGGCATAGGGTTGAATAATGACAGACAAATGCTGTGAGAATGAGGATGGCACAGACGCAGGCCTGGCTGGGGGATAATAATACTGTGGTCTTTGCTCTGCTCTCTCCATGCCTACTGCGTCCTAATAACTGCAGAGGGTTCTCACTGAAGGAATATTTAGGGCTCCCATCTCACACACCATGTTTCTTTGGGTAGTCGGGAAACAGGACGCTTAGCCTCACCTACCAGATGGGGATCTCTTTGTACGATAAGTAGAACAGGTAAATTATTACACAGTTTTTGAGCACCGGGAGTAAGCATTTAGAAGAGTAAAAAAAGTGTCACCCAAAGTATTTCTGAATACATTTTTTTACGAGGCAGAAATCTAGCCTAGGTTTGAAGTAGGCTAAAGTGTGGATTCGGACCATGAATGGTATAGCAGTGCAGGATCATACCACGGCCCAGGTATATCATCTTCAGATTATGTCCATGTTTGACAAGCAGCTGAGATTCTAAAATGGATTCAATTGTGTCTTTTTTGTCATCAATCTACACACAACACCCCATAATTAAAAAGCAAAAACAGGTTTTTAGAAAATGTTGCAAATTTATACAAAAAACCCTGAAATATCACATTTACATAAGTATTCAGAACCTTTACTCAGTACTTTGTTGAAGCATCTTTGTCAGCGATTACAGCCTTGAGTCTTCTTGGGTATGACGCTATAAGCTGTATTTGGGGAGTTTCTCCCATTCTTCTCAGCAGATCCTCTCAAGCTCTGTCAGGTTGGATTGGGAGCGTTGCTGCACAGCTATTTTCAGGTCTCTCCAGAGATGATCAAATGGGTTCAAGTCCGGGCGGCCCACTCAAGGACATTGAGACTTGTCCCAAAGTCACTCCTGTAGCTCAGTTGGTAGAGCATGGTGTTTGCAACGCCAGGGTTGTGGGTTCGATTCCCACGGGGGGCCAGCAAAAAAAATTGTATGAAATGTATGCATTCACTACTGTAAGTCGCTCTGGATAAGAGCGTCTGCTAAATGACTAAAATGTAAAAATGTAAAAATGTCGTCTTGGCTGTGTGTTTAGGGTCGTTGTCCTGTTGGAAGGTGAACCTTCACCCCAGTTTGAGGTCCTGAACACTCTGGAGCAGGTTTTTAATCAAGGATCTTTCTGTACTTTGCTCCTTTCATCTTTCCCTCGATCCGGACTAGTCTCCCAGTCCCTGCCGCTGAAAAACATCCCCACAGCATGCTGCCACCACCATGCTTCACCGTAGGGATGGTGCCAGGTTTCCTCCAGACGTGACGCTTGACATTCAGGCCAAAGAGTTCAATGTTGGTTTCATCAGACCAGAGTATCTTGTTTCTCATGGTCAAAGAGTCCTTTAGGTGCCTTTTGGCAAACTCCAAGAAGCTGTCATGTGCCTTTTACTGAGGAGTGGCTTCTATCTATCTATACACTACCATAAAGGCCTGATTGGTGGAGTGCAGCAGAGATGGTTATCCTTCTGGAAGGTTCTCTCATCGCCACAGAGTTCCTTCAGAGTGACCATCAGGTTCTTGGTCACCTCCCTGACCAAGGCCCTTCTCTCCCAATTGCTCAGTTTGGCCGGATGGCCAGCTTTAGGAAGAGTCTTGGTGGTTCCAAACTTCTTCCATTTAAGAATGATGGAGGTAACTGTGTTCTTGGGGACCTTCAATGCCGCAGAAATGTTTTGATACCATTCCCCAGATCTGTGCCTTGACAGAATCCTGTCTCGGAGCTCTACGGACAATTCCTTTGACATCGTGGCTTGGTTTTTGCTCTGACATACATTGTCAACCATGGGACCTTATATAGACAGGTGTGCCTTTCCAAATCATGTCCAATCAATTGAATTTACCACAGGTGGACTCCAATCAAGTTGTAGAAACCTCTCAAGGATGATCAATGGAAACAGGATGCACCAGAGCTTAATTTCGAGTCTCATAGCAAAGGGTCTGAATACTTATGTAAATAAGGTATATCTGATCAGTCAGTGAAGATTTGAACTTCCCATCACTAGACTCAAGTTTGTGAAATAATCAATCTACATTTAGTGCTGTTATAGTTAAGTGCCCTAATTCAAATCTTCACTAACAGTATTGTGTGGAGATAAATAATTCTTAATCAATTAATTTTAGAATAAGGCTGTAACGTAACAAAATGTGGAAGAAAGGCAAGGTGTCTGAATACTTTCTGAAGGCACTGTATGTTTTGGTTTTACAAAGCTGTGTCCATCGATAAAATTCAATAATCAATTAATTGTATTTATTCTTGTACCATGCGATTAAATATCAGTTGAAAAATGTTTCTTCTCTACGCTGCCTGCAACATGATCAAATCAAAATCAAATCAAATGTATTTATATAGCCCTTCTTACGTCAGCTGATATCTCAAAGTGCTGTACAGAAACCCAGCCTAAAACCCCAAACAGCAAGCAATGCAGGTTTAGAAGCACGGTGGCTAGGAAAAACTCCCTATTAATGCCAAAACCTAGGAAGAAACCTAGAGAGGAACCAGGCTATGAGGGGTGGCCAGTCTTCTTCTGGCTGTGCCGGGTGGTGATTATAACACAACATGGCCAAGATGTTCAAATGTTTATAAATGACCAGCATGGTCATTTCTCCTGCAAGGGTTTCCGTTAGCCGGTAATAGCCAGCTTTTGTCAGATGTGTTTTTTTGGAAAAGCCAATAAATAAAATTTCCCACAGCCAAATGCCTGGGATAAGAATAAAATCCCATTGCAAAACAATACTTTTTAGCATATTCATTGACAGAAATACCAGTCAATGTAAACACAGTGCCAGTCAAAAGTTTGGACAAACCTACTCATTCAAGGGTTTTTCTTTATTTGTACTCTTTTCTACATTGTAGAATAATAATGAAGACATAAAAACTATGAAATAACACATGGAATTATGTATTAACCAAAAAAAGTGTTAAACAAATCAAAATATATTTTAGATTCTTCAAAGCAACCACATTTTGCATGGATGCCATGCTGGTTAAGTGTGCCTTGACTTCTAAATATATCACCAGAGTGTCACCAGCAAAGCACTCCCACACCATCCACATCCTCCTCCATGCTTCATGGTGGGAACCACACATGCGGAGATCCTTCGTTCACCTACTCTCACAAAGACACAGCAGTTGGAACCAAAAATGCATTCCAGCTGACTACCTCATGAAGCTGGATGATAGAATGCCAAGAGTGTGCAAAGCTGTCAACTTTGAAGAATCTCAAATATATTTTGATTTGTTTAACACTTTTTTGGTTACTACATAATTCCATAAGTGTTATTTCAGTGTTGATGTCTTCACTATTGTACAATGTAGAAAATAGTACATATAAAGAAAAACCCTTAAATGAGTAGGTGTGTCCAAATTTCTGACTGGTACTGCACATTTGACTGGTCGTTCTTATCGGCCTATAGGTTAATTTGCATAATTGTGTGGACTTAGATCGCCGCGGGTAGAGTATATTCGTTACGCATCTTATTTATAACACGCGTACAGCACACAGTCTGAGCGAAAAATCTGTCAGACAGCGTGAGAGCTGCTGTTATAAACTGCCTTCCATTGCCTATGTATATGCTGACTTCATCAGCGCATCACATACAACTTTACAATGAGCTGGAGGCAGTATGCATTCTGAAAACATGTAAATCAAATAAAAAATGTACTTGTCACATATGCTGAATACAACAGGTAGACCTTTCCGTGAAATGCATACTTACAAGCCCTTAACCCACCATGCAGTTCAAGAAAGAGTGAAGAAAAAATTGACCAAATAAACAAAAGTAAAAAATAATACAAAGTAACAATAAAATAACAAAAACGAGGCTATATACGGGGGTACTGGTACCAATGTAAATAGTCTGGGTGGCCATTTGATTAATTGTTCAGCAGTCTTAAGGCTTGGGGGTAGAAGCTGTTAACCTCACTAGGGTACGTGGGACGCTTGCGTCCCACCTGGCCAACATCCAGTGAAATTGCAGAGCGCCAAATTCAGAAACACTCATAATAAAAATTCATAAAGCATACAAGTGTTATACATTGGTTTAAAGATTAACTTCTTGTTAATCCAACCACGGTGTCAGATTTCAAAAAGGCTCTACGGCGAAAGCATACAATGCGATTATCTGAGAAGAGCGCCCAGCAGACAAATCATTACAAACAGTTACCAGCAAAGTAGGGGAGTTACACAAGTCAGAAATAGAGATAAAATGAATCACTTACCTTTGATGATCTTCATATGGTTGCACTCACAAGACTCCCATTTACTCAATAAATGTTCGTTTTGTTCGATAAAGTCCCTGTTTATATCCAAAAACCTCCGTTTTGTTCAGTAATCCACAGGCTCAAACGCTGTCACAACAGGCAGACGAAAAATCTAAATAGTATCCGTAAAGTTCGTAGAAACATTTCAAACGATGTTTATAATCAATCCTCAGGTTGTTTTTAGCCTAAATAATCGCTAATATTTCATCCGGACAATAACATCGTCAATATAAAAGGTAAACAAGAAAGGCGCGCTCTCGGTCACGCACATGAAAAATCTCTGGGACACTGTAGGGTCCACTCATTCAGAGTGGTCTTACTCTCTCATTTCTCTGAATATAAGCCTGAAACAATTTCTAAAGACTGTTGACATCTAGTGGAATTCCTCTGGTTGCACATGTGACATGCTGGTAGAAATCAGGTAAAACTGATTTAAGTTTGCCTGCATTAAAGTCCCGGCCACTTCTGGATGAGCATTTTCTTGTTTGCTTATGGCCTTATACAGCTGGTTGAGTGCGGTATTAGTGCCAGCATCGGTTTGTGTTGGTAAAGAGACGGCTATGAATAATATAGATGAGAACTCTTGGTAGATAGTGTGGGCAACAGCTTATCATAAGGTACTCTACCTCAGGTGAGCAATACCTCAAGCCTTCTTTAATATTAGACATTTAGCACCAGCTGTTGACAAATTGACACACAACCCCCCCCGCCCCTCGTTTTACCAGAACGTAGCTGCTCTGTCCTGCCGATGCATGAAAAATCCCACCAGCTCTATATTATCCGTGTCTTCGTTCAGCCACGACTCGGTGAAACATAAGGTATTACAGTTTTTACTTAATTGTTTGAAACCTGAACATTTTACTACATATGAGGCATGTCTTACTAACATTGCTTCCAAGTAGCCTAGCCAAAATGCATTTGGGTCCTGTAAATTTCTCAAATGTCTGATAAATGATTTCTTTTTTTACACCTTATTTTAACTAGGCAAGTCAGTTAAGAACAAATTCTTATTTACAATGACGGCCTACCCCGGCCAAACCCTCCCCTAACCTGGACGACGCTGGGCCAATTTTGTGCCGGCCTATGGGACTCCCGACCACAGCCGGTGGTGATACAGCCCGGGATTGAACCCGGGTCTGTAGTGACACCTCTTGCACTACGATATAGTGCCTTAGACCGCTGCACCACTCAGGATGCGCTGCTGTTCAAATTTCCGGTGCCACATTGTTCTAACAGAAACACTGTTTCCAGCGCGGACAATAGATAGACAGTTGGTGGTCGGCGCATGTCTCTGGAGCTGCTGAGCTGGAGGAGTATGTACTGCATACGCTATTAATCCTGCTGTATTCATTGCAGCCAGCAGGTCAAACAAAAATAAATAACTAGAATGAACAAATCAATGAAAAAAAGGAATCATGAAAGTAGAGTCAGTAAAAAGAGTTAAAAAAATAACTAATTGTTCGCAAACTGCACATCACTGAGATGCTTCCATCCACTGCTTTGTCACTAGTCCAGATAGTTTTGTTGTTAGCTAGCTATCTAGCTAGCTTTGAACGCTAGCAGCTAAGATAGCTACGGCTGATACCTACAGTGCCTTCAGAAAGTATTCAC
Organism: Salmo salar; assembly: GCF_965601325.2. Lineage (NCBI taxonomy): Eukaryota > Metazoa > Chordata > Actinopteri > Salmoniformes > Salmonidae > Salmo > Salmo salar. The sequence goes on from NC_138315.1 coordinate 20,937,801, forward strand.
ACGCCTCCACTTTCTCCAAATTTTGTTCGGTTACCGCCTGAATTTAAAATGGATTAAAATTATATATTTTTTGTCCCTGGCCTATGCACAATACCCGATTATGTCAAAGTGGAATAATTTTGTTCAAAAGTCAACAAGTATTCAACCACTTTGTTAGGGCAAGACTAAATAAGTTCATGAGTAAACATTTGCTTAACAAGTCACATACATTGCATGGACTCACTCTGTGTGCAATAATAGAGTTTAATATTATTTTTAATGACTTCATCTCTGTACCCCACACATGCAATTATCTGTAAGGTCCCTCAGTTAAGCAGTGAATTTCAAACACAGATTCAACCAAAGACCAGGGAGGTTTTCCCAATGCATTGCAAACAATAATTGCAAATCAATGATCTCCTTCTATATCCCAGCTTACTTGAAATATAACCTTTGTTGTTTTGGAACAAGCAGATAATAGCCTAAGCAAGTCTCCCAAAATATCTGTTGTCTAGCACTTCTTCGCCTTCAATACTGATGTAACCATGTGGAGAGCTCATACAGAAGGACCGTACCAATAGAGGAAATCTGGCATGGGCTCCATGTAATAACACTTTGTGACATCTGTTGATGTAGAAAAGGCTTTAAAAATACATTTGATTGATGTTTGAAAATGTAATTTGTGAAATGTTTACCCCTCTTCCCTGTGGGCTTTGCTACAAGGCGAAATGCCTCAGTCAATAGCCTTCATCAAAAACTTCTCGTTTCCCCAGCCTCCCTCCTCAGAGACAGTCTAAACTGACTGAAGTCCAGTAAACATTCAATCAGCAAGCCAGCCTTGTATTCACCATTCCTTATGTTGCAAAGCTACTGGTACTTTACCAAAGTTAACGTAGATTTATTATAATTAACAGAAAATCTATGGCAATCTATTGTAACTTTGGTAATTTATCCTTGAATAACTTTTAAAAATGTAAAATACACAGTGTACAAAACATTAAGAACACCATCCTAGTATTTTCCATTCCATCCTAACGGAAACCCTGATGGTTTTGTTTTTCATGGAATAGAAACACCATAATATTATTCAAATTAATTAAGCAAGTACCAGTCAAAACTTGGGACACACCTACTCATTCCATGATGTTTCTATATTTTCACTATTTTCTACATTGTAGAATAATAGTGAAGCCATCACAAGTATGAAATAACACATATGGAATCAGTTAAGAACAAAGACAGCCTACTCCATCCTCCTCGTAACCTGGTCTCCCGTCCACAGGACACAGGGATTCTTTAGCTAATGAAGGCAAATCATTTAGAATCCGCCGATCCTGTAGCCTACTCCCGACATCACGTTGTACAGCGTCATAGAAACCCTGAGGATGTCGTTTTTCTCTGAATAGAAACACCACAATATTAATCTAATTAATTAAGCCAAATTTCTTAAAATCAATCCCATATACTATGTTAATACAAAACAGGTTTTAAATTGTCTGGTAATGTCAATACAGAATACTATCAAATGCTTCTCAAAGATGCCCTCTGGTGGTCAAAATAGCAACAGCTTGCAGTAACAGAAAAAAATGGCTGAGAATTAAATGACGTGCCACAGAATGCTGAGGCAGCACACAAGGTGTGCCGCAGTATGACGCAACTTTGAAAGGAGGAACCACTGTACAGCAACCGATGTCACAGGAAGGCCAAAAAGATCATCAACCACCCGAGCCACGGCCTGTTCACCAGCTTTCATCTTGAAGGCAAGGTCAGTACAGGTGCATCAAAGCTGAGACCGAGAGACTGAAAAACAGCTTCTATCTCAAGGCCATCAGACTTCTAAATAGCCATCACTAGCTGGCTACCACCTGGTTACTCAACCCTGCACCTTAGAGGCTGCTGCCCTATATACATAGAATCACTGGTCACTTAAATAATGTTTACATACTGCTTTACTCATCGCATATGTATATACTGTATTCTATTATACTGTATTTTAGTCAATGCCACTCCGACATCGCTCGTCCTAATTTTGATATATTTCTTAATTCCATTCTTTAACTTTTAAGACTTGTGTATGTTGTGAATTGTTACTGCACTGTTGGAGCCAGGAACACAAGCATTTCGCTACACCTGCAATAACATCTGCTAAATACGTGTATGTGATCAATACAATTTGATTTTTAAAGGACCATCCCCAAACTGTTGCCACAAAGTTGGAAGCACAGAATCGTCTAGAATGTCATTGTATGCTGTAGAGTTAAGATTTCCCTTCACTGGAACTAAAGGACCTAGCCCGAACCATGAAAAACAGCCCCAGACCATTATTCCTCCTCCACCACACTTTACAGTTGGCACTATGCATTGGGGCAGATAGCGTTCTCCTGGCATCCGCCAAACCCAGATTCGTCCGTCGGACTGTCAGATGGTGAAGCGTGATTCATCACTCCAGAGAACGCGTTTCCACTGCTCCAGAGTCCAATGACTGCGAGGTTTACACAACTACGGCCGACGCTTGGCATTGCGCATGGTGATCTTAGGCTTGTGTGCGGCTGCTCGGCGATGGAAACCCATTTCATGAAGCTCACGACGAACATTTCTTGTGCTGACGTTGCTTCCAGAGGATGTTTGGTACATGATAGTGAATGTTGCAACAGAGGACAGAAGAGTTTTACACACTAAGCACTTCAGCACTCTGCGGAACCATTCTGTGAGCTTGTGTGGCCTACGACTTCCCGGCTGAGCCGTTGTTGCTCCTAGACGTTACCACTTCACCTCTAGCAGGGCAGAAACTTTACAAATGTACTTGTTGGAAAGGAGGCATCCTATGACGGTGCCATGTTGAAAGTGGGGTTTAAAGTAGGATAAATTGATAACCTGTTTCTCTGCTACACACATTCATTAGTTAATGCCAACCCTTTAGTCTACATTTACACATAGCACACATGCATACACTGGCCCTGAGTGTTAAAGTGATGCTCAGCATGCAGGTCCATGCCTGACACTAATCACATTGGAAAAAAGAGAGGAGAGTCCTTGTATTATCCACAGGAGATCTCTGTCCGCACCCCTGTAGGTTATTATCTTACAGGCTTTACGTACGTGGGGTATGAGTTCCAAATGGCGCCCAATTCCCTAGTGCACTACTTTTGACCAGAGGCCCTATGGAAATAGGGTGCCATTTGGGATGCATCCAGGGTTTCTCCATGGTTTCTCAGAATTATTGTCTCTGACCATGCATACATTACAGCAGGGGTGTCAAACTAATTTCCCCCGGCAGGCCGTATTCAGTCTTCACTGAGGTCCGGATGGCCCAACTCAAATTTTGCAAAGAATAATTCCAGGTGACTACCTCATGAAGCTGGTTGAGAGAATGCCAAAAGTGTGCAAAGCTGTAATCAAGGCAAAGGTTGGCTACTTTGAAGGTTTTCAAATATAAAATATATTTTGATTTGTCCAACACTTTTTTGGTTACTACTTGATTCGATATGTTATTTCATAGTTTTGATGTCTTCACTACTATTCTACAATGTAGAAAATAGTAAAAATAAAGAAAAACCCTGGAATGAGTAGGTGTATCCAAACTTTAGACTGGTACTGTACGTTTATAAATGTGTCAAACTATGAATATAGTAGTAAAAAGGTGATTCATTTCAGGGCCCGTATTCATAACGCGTCTTAGAGTAGGAGGAGTTCTGATCTGGGATCAGGTCCCCCCATCCGTTTGTTATAATCGAATAGGCAAAACTGATCCTAGATCAACAGTGTCTCCTAATCTGAGTTCTTCTTTGTAAATATGGGCCCAGAACTCAACATCACAATGATCTCATAAGAACACCAAACTGGACTGGGCCTATTAAGGCAAGGCACTCCCAGCATGTTGCTCCAATTGTTTAGAGCTAATCCCCTGTATAAAAAAAGCATTGTGGTTTCTGCTAATGGCTTCATATCAAACCAGCCACAAATGGGGAAAGGTCGCCACACATAATGGCTACACATAGCCCAGAACAAAGCACCAAGTGAACCCAAGCTGTCAGTGTCCCAGTTCTGAAGAGAGACACTGAGATATACAGTGATGAAAGAATACAGGGGACAAGGGTTGAGGGGATGAGCAAGGGAAAAGTTGCGCCGTCTCCCCTCACTTTGGGTTCACTGTTAGGGTAAACTACATCATGAAACCGGCATGTACAGTATGCACTAACTCATCCATCTGAGGTTGCTTTAACGGAAGCTAGGTAGATCAAATATGGGGCTCAGATGGTACATCAAAAACAATTACACATATAGTATATTGAAACATTCATGTATTGTGATTCCACAACAGTGGTTGTTGGTGTTGTAGCTGTAAGCCTTTACTGTTGCAAGGAAAATAAATATTGGCATACAAGAGTTATTTTGATGACGACGACGAACTTGAAAACTATTGTGAAGGGTGCCAATATTAGCTAGCTCAAATGCTCCCTTTATTTACAGCAGGACAGAAATGGGTATTAGTGCAGCTGTAGAACACAATGGACATCCAAGCTTATGAATTGGATGCATGTTGTGGAGCAAATTGTGCAACTTCCTCTAAGAAAACATTAATGGGGTTCGTAATGATCAGCCACTTAAGTAAATGCTAAGGCTAACCTATGGATTAATGCAAAAATTAATACTAGGCTTACGTATCAAATTGCATTTGTCACATGATTCATTAACAACAGGTGTAGACTAAAGATGAAATGCTTACTTACGGGCACTTCCCAACAATGCAAAGAGAAATACTCGAAAAAAATCAAGGAGGGAAGATTCAGGTCTCCCGCTCCAATATTCACCAAAGGAATGTCCTTTGTTTCAAGATACTTTTTCCTCGCCGAAACACTAACACATTCAAAAGCAACTACTGGAACAATATTTCTAACATAGAATGTGGGGAATAGTCAGGAGGCAATCTATAGAACACTAACTTAATTGTGCTAGTCATTTTGTGATGTCATTAAAAATGTTATAAATTTAAATACTGTAACTTGGAAAGTATACTCTCTACATGTACGAAGCGTCCATACTATGCATTGTGCATGTAATATAACAATGATGAAAGTGTTTTTGTTAAGAGAGGGACGTGATTTGAGAAACTATAAGGGATCATTGTTCTACAAGTGACAAGTCACACCACCGAGTGTAGTCAGAGCGTGTCAACCTGACGGAACCGCACCTTTCGAAAAAACGGTATAACATGATGGGTTAAGAAATGAACATACTAGACCAGAAAAGCGTGAGGCTGCACATTAAAAGTGGTCTGAACTTTGAATCTCAACACGAGGTTGAGACGATAAACTCACCTCCTGGACAATCACTGGTACAGCTGATTAGCTGTCCTAAGTAAAGTACTTACGTAAGAGAATTTAAGTAGAACCAACCTACTACTCTGCTCAAACCATCGTATTACGCCTCTCTCATCACCCTACTGGGAACCATCAAAGCGTCTGGCAAGCCCATCTTCAAAGAAGCATCTTCAGGAGCAAATGGAAGGAAAATAAAAACTCTGCAGTTCGGTTCAGGACTACACGACAAGTCACAGGATACCCGGACAACAGTATGACACTTGTCGGAACCTTTTTGGACAATCAAAGCCTTACAAGTATGCAGCGAAAAGTCCCAACTCCCTTTCCAAGCCAGCCCTGTCCACCAAGAGAGAGCCGGCGAACCAAGACATTTCCCATAAATACATTAGTTTCTTACTCAAAGAGGTTGGCAGTTTGTGTGCAAAGTATATAATTACTATAAGTGAGAGTAGTTTCTAAATGTACCAATGTTAAGTGTCTCTGTCCCTCTCTGCCCCCCCTCCATTTCTTTTGTAACAAGCAGCCATGTTGTGTCAGTGTGCTAGGGACCTGTTGTTATCGTAATAAGTGTGTGTTTATCCTGTGTTACCATTTAATTAGCTAGTAAATAAATAATTAAACCAATTTGTTTTATACTGAATCATAAGTAAGGCTTGGGTCTTGCAGATGCAAGGAGGTTACGACTTTTTTACATTTAACTAGGCAGGTCAGTTAAGAACAAATTCTTATTCTCAATGACAGCCTAGGAACAGTGGGCAGAACAACAGGGGCAGAACAACAGATTTTTTACCTTGTCAGCTTGTGGATTCGATCTTGCAATCTTTCAGTTACTAGTCCAACGCTCTAACCACTAGGCTACCTGCCACCCCAGAATGATGATATGATGAGGTTATGATTAATAAGTTGACTGTTTATAGATGCGATAGGTTAAGATCTTTTAGTGTTTAATTCAGGAGATGATAACTCTTTAAAGAACCGGTCTCATGGTGCGCCAGATCTTAATGAGTTAATTGTTACATGATTAATTTAAATTGGGTAACAATTAAACATTGTTATTTATCTCATCAACGAACTGTCTTCAGATTAATGTTAAAGTCAAGTCACGACATACTGGAGCCCCGTGCGAGGAACCCCGTGCGAGGAATCTAATACACAATTAGGCCTTACAGTTTAATTCAGTCTATGGGAATTGCATAGCAAATTACATTATACACCAAAAGAGCAGTAGGCAGGATTGTCGTTGAGTGTGAGAGTTTCTTCCAGATAGCAGGGAGAGATTGACTCCGGTGATGTATACCTGACAAAGGGTCAAAGTGTGCAGGGTAATTATTCATTTCCAGAGCTAGGACATAATGGCCAGCCTATTAAGGAAATTTGAGAAGATATATTTGTTTGTCCGAAGCGAAGTATTAGCTGTCTCTCTCTCTCTCGCTTCATGAGTGTGAGTAGATACAGCGAGTATTTCTTTGTTCCGTAACATTGCTAGCAAGAAACGCAGATTGGGTTGAACGTGAGACGTCGTTAGTAAACCCCCATTCCCGAATTGAAGGGGACCCTTTTGTTCTTGAATTAAAAATTGTACAAGAACGACTAGCTTTGCATTAGAATCTTAGCTAACGAACAGAGAGAAGCCATTCGCCTTTGTTTACAGCGGAAATCCCACGCTTTGGGCGACGGAAGTCCCGCCTTTGCTGGAATCCCGTGTGATTTCAGCTTTCAGGGGTAAGAGACCCCTTGTGGGGCAAAGAGTTCTCACACATGTAACTGGTTAGACTTTATAATATCGTACCAATCTCAACTGATTGGATATCGTTGTCTCATTCGATTTAACGAGGAAGTTAAATTGCCAAACAAACCTTTTTACCAGGTTGATCATTCAGCTAAGGATCCAATTAATTTGTTCCAACTAATGAAACATTTTAAACTTGTCAATCTTAACCTAGATACAGCGACGCTTTCAGGTTAATTAAAGTTTAATTCCCAGATAGCCTATACAGGTATGATTAATCATTAACATTGCTAAATCAATTCCATTTGCAAGTTCATTGAAGTCCAACTCCCACATTACTGATCCAGTATTGATGAGTCATTAACGTCTATACACATATTTAAATCGTTTTGCAGCTTCCAACGAGTCAAAATCCAAACTTACAAAACATTTTTTATAATCAAGCTATCAGAGGGGCTGGCCCCCATTTCCCCGCTAATAACTGAACCCTCTGCCATGGACAGATTGATCACTGAACTCAGTTGCGATATAAACCCAAGCTATGCCAAAGGGCTGAGAATGTTAGATCACAATGCCATAAGCAAAAAATGTGAAAAAATATGCGAATAACGCCATCCAAAATAAACCATCAGGCTCAGGCCTTGTAAAGGTTCTCTCCAGTTTAGCCCTGAAGTATGGTCGTCAGCAGAGATTGACATCAATCCAGTACCGCGGTGCACAGCATAAGCACGAGCTAAAAATGCTTGAGATGAAGGGACAGGTGGAGAGAACCAGGAAACGAATGACAAAAGCTGAAAAGATACTGCTTGCCGAGGAACTGCGTTTGAGAATGGAACAATTAAAAGAAATGAAAAAAACTTGACGACAAACTCTTGAACAAAATCATCTTCCACAGGAACAAAATTGTCTTCTACAGGAACAACTCGATTTAGCCAAATATAAATACGACGAAATCCACACCAAAATAGATAAATCGGACAAGTTAGCTGCAAACAGGGGCGCGCAACGTGATAACATGCTTGCAGTTTTGATGAACACTCAAAGCAACATTGTTCTAGTCCAAATTGCTGCAGACAAAAGATCATTTAATGAACAAGTTGGATGACAAAACAGCGGAACTCCTTGAAGTCGCTGACCAAATGAATGATGGGAGAACCCAGGTGAGGAATACAGACAAAATGATCTCTAAGCAAGCAGATGAAATCTCATTACTGAATCTCTCCCTCCGCACTCAAGACTTCTACCTGTAAACCATGACAATTAAGTATGTGGCCGAACGGAGCAAGTGTGACACTCACGTGTCTAAAATAAGCACTCTAAGCTCCAAAGTGGACTCTGCTATGCAGCAGAATACCACCCTTAGGTACCACCTGGAGGAACTCCAGAACAGTCACGCGCTACAGTGTGACTACCAAACAAAGCTTGCAAACTGAGCTCGGTACACAAAGGAGTGAAGACGACAGGTTTCAGACTTTACCTCTCTCAGGTGTTCCTTAGTCTTTTCCTCTTGGCCATTCGGCACCGAGTAATATGGCGCCTCCTCACCAACAAAGCCAAAGCGCTCTTAGTGTGGAACGCCTTGACAAACTCATCAAAAACTTCTGCACCTTTAACCCCGTTCCAGGGAAGCCAAACGACACAGACGTTCTTAGCAGACATGGAGGACGCCTTTGACGGCTACCCGAACGCAACGGGTACTGACATGCTTTATCTGTTGAAACAAATGTCGAAAAGACACGTGACAAGGTTAATCTGTCTACAACAGCAACACGTGCAAAACAGCTACGCAAAACTTGCCACGGCATTGAAAACTTTGGCCTACTCACTGAAACAGGAATGGAAGAGATATTAACATTCAAACAAATGTTTCTGTCTAACATGTATCCCAACTTATTAACTACTTGGGCCCTACAGCCCACGTTGGTTTGTCAATCTCAGAACTCAGAGAGCTTACGAGAACAGCTTTTGAGGCATCAAAAGTGAGCCGCGCTAAGAGCCCTGACATCTCGGTTTTCAATATTGAGCAGGAGCACTCCAGTTAGAGTGCGGCATCAGGGATAGGAGCGTTGAGTGATGACGCACAACAATGGTATCTACCGCATAACCACGATACCAATAACCACCGAGGCCAAAATAACTATAAAGAACATTGCCAGCGAAAAGACTACCACTACAATCAACCTGGTCGCTACAGTGGGGGGAAAAAGTATTTGATCCCCTGCTGATTTTGTATGTTTGCCCACTGATAAAGAAAGGATCAGTCTATAATTAATGGTAGGTTTATTTGAACAGTGAGAGACAGAATAACAACAAAAATATCCAGAAAACGCATGTCAAAAATGTTATAAAATGATTTGCATTTTAATGAGGGAAATAAGTATTTGACCCCCTCTCAACCAGAAAGATTTCTGGCTCCCAGGTGTCTTTTATACAGGTAACGAGCTGAGATTAGGAGCACACTCTTAAAGGGAGTGCTCCTAATCTCAGTTTGTTACCTGTATAAAAGACACCTGTCCACAAAAGCAATCAATCAGATTCCAAACTCTCCACCATGGCCAAGACCAAAGAGCTCTCCAAGGATGTCAGGGACAAGATTGTAGACCTACACAAGGCTGGAATGGGCTACAAGACCATCGCCAAGCAGCTTGGTGAGAAGGTGACAACAGTTGGTGTGATTATTCGCAAATGGAAGAAACACAAAAGAACTGTCAATCTCCCTCGGCCTGTGGCTCCATGCAAGATCTCACCTCGTGGGGTTGCAATGATCATGAGAACGGTGAGGAATCAGCCCAGAACTACACGGGAGTATCTTGTCAATGATCTCAAGGCAGCTGGTACCATTGTCACCAAGAAAACAATTGGTAACACACTACACCGTGAAGGACTGAAATCCTGCAGCGCCCGCAAGGTCCCCCTGCTCAAGAATACATATACATGCTCGTCTGAAGTTTGCCAATGAACATCTGAATGAGTCAGAGGACAACTGGTGAAAGTGTTGTGGTCAGATCAGATGAGACCAAAATGGAGCTCTTTGGCATCAACTCAACTCGCCGTGTTTGGAGGAGGAAGAATGCTGCCTATGACCCCAAGAACACCATCTCCACCGTCAAAAATGGAGGTGGAAACATTATGCTTTGGGGGTGTTTTTCTGCTAAGGGGACAGGACAACTTCACCGCATCATTTGACGGGGCCATGTACTGTCAAATCCTGGGTGAGAACCTCCTTCCCTCAGACAGGGCATTGAAAATGGGTCGTGGATGGGTATTCCAGCATGACAATGACCCAAAACACACAGCCAAGGCAACAAAGGAGTAGTCAAGAAGAAGCACATTAAGGTCCTGGAGTGGCCTAGCCAGTCTCCAGACCTTAATCCCATAGAAAATCTGTGGAGGGAGCTGAAGGTTCGAGTTGGCAAACGTCAGCCTCGAAACCTTAATGACTTGGAGAAGATCTGCAAAGAGGAGTGGGACAAAATCCCTCCTGAGATGTGTGCAAACCTGGTGGCCAACTACAAGAAACGTCTGACCTCTGTGATTGCCAACATGGGATTTGCCACCAAGTACTAAGTCATGTTTTGCAGAGGGGTCAAATACTTATTTCCCTCATTAAAATGCAAATCATTTTATAACATTTTTGACATGCGTGTTTCTGGATTTTTTTGTTGTTATTCTGTCTCTCACTGTTCATATAAACCTACCATTGAAATTATAGACTGATCATTTCTTTGTAAGTGGGCAAACGTACAAAATCAGCAGGGGATCAAATACTTTTTCCCCCCACTGTATGAGATGAGTAATGTAGGGTATGAAAACATATTAAGTGGCATTGTTTAAAGTGGCTAGTGATACATTACATCAAGATGGCAAGATGCAGTAGATGGTATAGCGTACAGTATATACATATGAGATGAGTAATGTAGGGTAAGTAATAATTATAATGTTCATTTTTCTCCATATTCTATCCAGTTTGCTTTATTTTTGTATGAAACGAACTGCTTCAGTCCCGCCACTGACCCGGTAACTCCAACTGGTATAACACTGTGCGATATCGCCGAAAGATATCCTCGTCTCAGTTCACAGTTACTGAAACGGTTCCCACACGTGGGCGCTGTGGAAAATGCGGGCCATGATAGTCAGTGAGCATTTTGAAGCACAAACACCAGGAGATTTGGTTGAACGGTTACAGCCAATCTACGAACAACGCAGCTGCTGACAACTTGTACAAAGTGCACAATATTTTTGTTTGTGCCTTGGATACCAACACCAACCGCTGGTGGGGGTGTCCCGAGACAAAAAGGGGGGAATACTAGCCCAGCTCCATGATGAGCCTCGAGGCCAGTGGGTGGGTCGTGGCTACGTGCAACACTGTACGAGGCCACCCGATCAAAAAACAAATCAAGTTGTAAACTTCCCCCACGAGAACAGAAAGGGACGGACAAGCCCCTCGACGGGGATAACCTTGGAATATATATTGAGATATCACAGAGGTGTCCCACACTGGTCGTAAAAGATATCACTGAGGTGTCCCACACTTTCCACCTGCCCCCCCCAAAAATGGTAACAATAATCATTCGTAGCCATGCGTAGTCTCAACTACAATGCAAATAGTAAAATGCTCTAAACATGTGTTCCGGTAGGAAAACAATGCGGAATAAATCGGTAGGATAGTTGTCCCCTTTGGTACCAGTGCCAATGCCAGGAATAGTCAGAAGGTTAGAAACCTAACAAGTCAAATTGCCCTTGATAACAGCGACAGATGAGGTAGTAGTCACTCAGATTGCACCACGTGGAAGGGAATCTCCAAAACACTCTTCTGATGTTAACACACATGCCTTTAACAAATAGAACTGTAAAAATATCTGAACACTATGAAGTGGATATCAACACACACGTACTCAATTACATACTCGCTTACACATACGGACTTACACACACACCCCTGATCTCGCTCTCTTCTCTCACTTCTCTTCTTGCCCTCTCTCTATTGTTGAGAAATGTTTTATAATTGAATATGTTTGTCTCTTTTTTATGTATTTGTCTACAAGTTTATATATGTTTACAACAAGCAAGGGGAAGATATCAGAATAGTGGCATTGGGGAATAATAACATTAAACGGAATACATTTGTACTGTAGTGAAGCCGTCTCTAGAGTAACGCAAGGTCTCTTTCATGATCATGTGAAACATCAAATGCTATGGAAATGTTGGGATGTGTTTTCAATTATGTTAAAGGTAATTATGATGCAACTATGACAGTGATACGATATGAATTACAATTATCATCATAAATATTAAGGCTATACGCACTACATGTTACACACACAGACACTCAACCATGCAAATTGGCGGAGTTATTTATTTGGACAGCACACATTATAGTTGTACTCTTATACAGACATTGTACACACTCTCACTAAATCACATCCAATATCATACTCAGATTTACTACACACATAATATCATGTCTTCATTTTCTAACATCTGTGGCATTGGCTCACAGGCAAACAGGCAGGGGATTCAAACAAATATTGCTAGAACCTATTTCTTGAATTCTAAATATCAGACATTTGAAAGCTCTAATTTTGACCATCATAATACCTCTGATGGCAATAACTTTACAAGCACTAATTATGGTCAATTTAGACTGAGAATAGTATCTAGTTATGGTAAGGGATAAAGGGATAAAATAAGTATAGCCAGTTATAATTATAAAGGTTTAGCAGATTATAAAAAAAGATCAGTCTTTCTGTGGCTAAAAGAAAAGGAATATAACATATACTGTTTACAGGAAACTCACTCTACATCCTTAGATGAAGTTGTGTGGAAAAAGGAATGGGGTGGTGAAATAATTCTCTGTCATGGACAAAGGAACTCAAAAGGTGTGATGATATGAATTAACAAAAATTTCGATCTGAATGTGCAAATAGTCAGGAATGATGATTCGCAAGAAAGGTGGATCTTTTTTAATATGAAAGTGGACGAAAAAGAGATTTGTCTCATTAATCTATATGGTCTAAATCAGGATGATCCATACTTCTTCGAAAACATTTATACCAATTTGTTGAATTTACAGGCACAAATGATCAAATCATTATGGTAGGAGACTATAACACAGGTGTTAAGTGGGCCGTAAAGGTAATCACTCTACAAACTATTATCACTGTGCCCTTAAGGAAATCACAAATATTATGGACACATTAGAAATAGTGGATATTTGGACACTAAAAAATCCCAACCTAGTGAGATACACATGGAGGAGACTTAATCAAGCTAGTCGTCTTGCCTACTTTGTCTCTATCTCTCTTGCATCAAAGGTTAAAAAAGTTTTAATAGGAAACAGAATGCGATCGGATCATCATCTAATTGGCATTCACATAACTCAGATTGTCCACGTGGATGGGGATATTGGAAATGTAATCAAAGTTTACTGGAGGAGAACATATTTTTTAACTAAGATAAAATAATTTAGAACTGAATATTTTCCAGTATAATATAAGTTAAGTAAATTCCCTTATTGTTTGGGATACCTTTAAAATGTACCTTCAGATGCCATTCAATTCAATATTCATCAATAATAAAAAAGCAGTTTCTGGCTAAAAAGAGACAAGACTAACAAAGGAAATCCATGAACTAATAGTACAGGTAGATAGCAATAAAAACAATACTACAGAGATGCAAAATAAGTTAGAGGAAAAACAAAAAGAACTTGAGGAATTTATTCAAGAACAATCTAATGTAATCTATTACAAAAATAAAGCAAACTGGATATAATATGGAGAAAAATTAACAAAATTCTTCCCGAATCTCCAATACAGGAATGCTAACAAAAATAATTTGCAGAAACTCATTGCTGAAGACAGAGTCATCTATGACTCTCCAAATGATATTTTAAAAGACGAAGCTAAATATTTTAGGCAGATGTTCTCTTTTCCGTCTCATCCTCTCCCACTGAATGAAGATCACGGTAAGGAATTCTTTCAAAATAATATAAAAAAATTGAAAATTAACAAATCTACAGAAAGATCAGTGAGAAGGCCAAATTACAGAGGAAGAATTTGAGGCTATTCTTTCAGTCTGGAAAAATCCCAGGGCTTGATGGCATACCGGTAGTGGTATATCAAGCCTTTTTTGATTTTTTGATACTAAAAGCTCCATTGTTAGATTGTTTTAACTACTCCTACAGAAATGGTAGTCTGTCAGGTAGGTCTGATTTCTCCATTATTAAAACACCCAGATGGCAAATATAAAAGACCCAGTCTATCTAAAAAACTGGAGGCCCCTTACACTTTAATGTTGTGATGCAAAAATACTAGCGAAATGCATAGCACTCAGAATTAAAAGGGTTTTAATCAGGTATTGTTCTTCCTGATCAGAAAGGACGATACATTGGAGATAATATACGACAACTACTAGAAATAATAGAACATCGAGAAACATTTAAGAAGCCAGGCCTGGTATTTATAGCAGATTTTGTAAAGGCATTTGATAAAATAAGTATGTATAGCAACCCCAGGTATAAAATAGTAAATAACGGCTACTTCTCAGAGAGATTTGAATTGTCAAGAGGAGTTAAACAAGGGTGTCTGCTGTCACCATATCTATTCATTATGGCCATCGAAATGCTAGCCATTAAAATCAGATCCAATAACAACAGAGGATTAGAAATCCAAGGCTTAAAAACAAAGGTGTCCATGTGTGCCGATGACTCAAGTTCTATATTAAGTCCGCAAGCTAGATCAAATCAAAGTTTATTTGTCACGTGTGCCGAATACAACAGGTGTAGTCCTTACAGTGAAATGCTTACTTACAGGGTCTAACCAATTGTGCAAAAAAAGTATTATGTGAACAATAGGTAAGTAAAGAAATAAAAACAACAGTAAAAAGACAGTGAAAAATAACATTAGCGAGGCTTTATACAGTAGCGAGGCTATAACAGTAGAGAGGCTATATACAGGCACCAGTTAGTCAGGCTGATTGAGGTAGTATGTAAATGTAGATATGGTTAAAGTGACTATGCATATATGATGAACAGAGAGTAGCAGTAGCGTAAAGAGGGGTTGGCAGGACACAATGCAGATAGCCCGGTTAGCCAATGTGCAGGAAGGAGCACTGGTTGGTCGGGCCAATTGAGGTAGTATGTACATGAATGTATAGTTAGTGACAGTGCATATATGATAAACAGAGAGAGTAGCAGTAGTGTAAAAGAGGGGTTGGGGGGGGGGGGGGGTCACAACGCAATGTCTCATTGAAGATCTAGATAAGTTTTCTGTACTCTATGGACTAAAACCTAATTAATGATAAGTATACAATATTACATATTAGATCTTTAAAAAATAAAGATCCACTGCCTTGATTAACTCCTTAGTCATATCTCAGTTTACTCACTTCCTTATGGCGCTGCCTACCCCTGATAATTCATTTTCAAATCATATGAGAAAAAAATATTTCGCTTTATCTGGGACACTAAACCAGACAAAATACATTTTTGATGAACCGATTTCATGGAACAGGGTGTATGAGTTGATATATAAAACAATGCAAGATTCAAGACTTCATGCTTTTCAGCTAAAATTATTATATAGAATTCTTGACACCAACAAAATCTTGAATATTTGGGGCATAAAATCATCGAAGCTCTGCAGATTTTGTTGTGAGGATACAGAATCAATAGACAATTTATTTTGGTATTGCCCTCAGGTAGCCTGTTTCTGGTCTCAGGTTCAGGAATGGCTGAAAATGCATAGCATTGATCTAAAATTGACCCTAGAAATAGTACTGTTAAGAGATCTGGAGAGACTGGGTCAGTCAGTTACTAATATTCTTAATTACTTTTACTATCTTCAACTCGCAATCTGTGGATTCTATTCGATAGATTGAAATTGTACGTTAAACATCACAGCATAGTTGAAAGATATGTTGCATAGAAATCCGAAGAGGGTGGCCAGCAGAGATAAGTGGGAAGGGCTGAGGGAAGCTGAGGGTTGGGATGTGGAATTGGAGAAAAGTGGGAGTGGAGTTGCTGTGCGGGAGATAATGATGGTCAAAGATAAGTCAAAATTAAAGTCAAAATAAAACATAATAAAAGGTATGTTTGAATGACACTGAGGGGCAGTGTTTTTACAGCTAATGCCGGTTTGCCTGAGGCTGATGCCGTGCAGGTGTTTGTGCACACACACACCCCCCCGCTCATTCAAATAAACGCATACAAGAACACACACATAAGTGCCAGACATGCACACAAACATATACAGTTGTCCTTGATGTCCTTCGTATTTTTATTTTTGGGGGGGGCATTGTTGTTTTCTTCTGTCTTTTTTTCTCTTTTTTTTTTCTCTTTAGTTCATGGTTGTTGGTGTAGAAGTAAAGATAAATTAATAGAAAAATACTCAAGTAAAATCCCCCAGTAAAATACTACTTGAGTAAAAGTCTAAAAGTATTTGGTTTTAAATATACTTAAGTATCAAAAGTAAAAGTATGAATAATTTCAGATTCCTTATATTAGGAAAACCTGACATAAGTTATGAACAATGCATGTGCTTAGTGAGTCCACAAGATCAAAGGCAGATGACCAGGGATGTTCTCTTGATAAGTGCGTGAAATGGACCATTTTCCTGTCAAAATGTAACAAGTACTTTTGGGTATCAGGGAAAATGTATGGAGTAAAAGGTATATCATTTTCTTTAGGAATGTAGTGAAGTAAAAGTTGGCAAAAATATAAATAGTAAAGTACAGATACCACAAAAAACTTAACCCGTTGGGGCTAGGGGGCAGTATTTTCACGGCCGGATAAAAAAACGTACCCGATTTAAACTGGTTACTACTCTTGCCCAGTAACGAGAATATGAATATAATTAGTAGATTTGGATAGAAAAGACTCTAAAGTTTCTAAAACTGTTTGAAATGGTGTCTGTGAGTATAACAGAACTCATATGGCAGGCCAAAACCTGAGAAGATTCCATGCAGGAAGTGCCCTGTCTGACAAGTTGTTGTCCTTCTGTTGCATCTCTCTCGAAATTACAGCATCTGTGCTGTTACGTGACACTTTCTAAGGCTTCCATTGGCTCTCTAAAGCCTTTAGAAAGCGGAATGACACATCTCCTGTCTCTGGGCAAAGTACAGCAGCAGAGTTTGTAAGTGGCCTGCCTGGGGACAGTGACACTGGAGATGCGCATCCACGAGACTTCGCCATTTTTTTCTTTCCCTCTTTGAATGAATACAACATTGTCCGGTTGGAATATTATCGCTATTTTACGAGAAAAATAGCATAAAAATTGATTTTAAACAGCGTTTGACATGCTTCTAAGTACGTAAATGGAATATTTTGCATTTTTTTGTCACGAAATGCGCTCGCGCGTTACCCTTCGGATAGTGACCTGAACGCACGAACAAAACGGAGGTATTTGAATATAACTATGGATTATTTGGAACCAAAACAACATTTGTTGTTGAAGTAGAAGTCCTGGGAGTGCATTCTGATGAAGAACAGCAAAGATAATCAAATTTTTCAAATAGTAATTCTGAGTTTAGGTTGTCCCAAACTTGGTGGGTGTCAAATTAGCTAGCCGTGATGGCTGAGCTATGTACTCAGAATATTGCAAAATGTGCTTTCGCCGAAAAGCTATTTTAAAATCTGACATAGCGTTTGCATAAAGGAGTTCTGTATCTATAATTCTTAAAATAATTATGTATTTTGTCAATGTTTATCATGAGTAATTTAGTAAATTCACCGGATGTTTGCGGTGGGTATGCTAATTCTGAACATCACATGCTAATGTAAAAGCTGGTTTTTGATATAAATATGAACTTGATTGAACAAAACATGCATGTATTGTATAACATAATGTCCTAGGAGTGTCATCTGATGAAGATCAAAGGTTAGTGCTGCATTTAGCTGTGGTTTTTGTGACATATGCTTGCTTTGAAAATGGCTGTGTGATTATTTTTGGCAGGGTACTCTCCTGACATAATCTAATGTTTTGCTTTCGCTGTAAAGCCTTTTTGAAATCGGACAACGTGGTTGGATTAACGAGAGTCTTATCTTTCAAATGGTGTAAAATAGTCATATGTTTGAGAAATTGAAGTTAAAGCATTTGAGGTATTTGTATTTCGCGCCACGCGATTCCACTGGCTGTTGAATAGGGTGGGACGCAAACGTCCCACTGGCCCAGAGAGGTTAAGTAGTACTTTAAAGTATTTTCACTTATGTAGTTTACACCACTGTCCATAGGTCATCCCTGTAGACTGTCCGAAGCTGGTGCCTTACAGCTGTAGACTTATCATGTAGTTATCAACTTAGGACAGTACCCTAAGCAACACACCACTAAGTATGACCGCACTAGATATGATAGACAAAATGTTATGATAGAGTAATTTAAACCACAAGCAGGGACGTATAGAGGAAAGTCCAATTAGATGATGAAGGTGTGGTAAGTACACTACCGTTCAAAAGTTTGGGGTCACTTAGAAATGTCCTTGTTTTTGAAAGAAAAGTACATATTTTGTCCATTAAAATAACACCAAATTGATCAGAAATACAGTGTAGACATTGTTAATGTTGTAAATTACTATTGTAGCTGGAAAAAGCTGATTATTAATGGAATATCTACATAGGCGTACAGAGCCCCATTATCAGCAACCATCACTCCTATGTTCCAATGGCACGTTGTGTTAGCTAATTCAAGTTTATCATTTTAAAAGGCTAATTGATCATTAGAAAAACCTTTTGCAATTATGTTAGCACAGCTGAAAACTGTTGTCCTAATTAAAGAAGCAATAAAACTGGCCTTCTTTAGACTAGTTGAGTATCTGGAGCATCAGCACCTGTGGGTTCGATTACAGGCTCAAAATGGCCAGAAACAAAGACATACCTCTCTTGGGTAGGGGGCAGTATGTTCACATCCAGATGAAAAGCGGGCCCAAAGTAAACTGCCTGTTACTCAGGCCCAGAAGCTAGGATATGCATATAATTCAAAGATTTGGATAGAAAACTCTAAGTTTCTAAAATTGTTAAAATAATGTCTGAGTAGAACAGAACTGATATGGCAGGCGAAACCCCGAGGACAAACCATCCCCCCCCCAAAGAAATCAGCCTACCACTGTTTCCAATGGCTTTCATGTTTATTATGAGGCGAAGTCCTCTCAGATTGCAGTTCCCATGGCTTCCACTAGATGTCAACACTCTTTAAAAAAGTTTCAGGCTGGTTTTTGAAAAATGAGCTAGAAGTTGTCGTTTTCCTAAGTGGCTCCCATTTTGGCTGTAGTGTTTCCATGCGCGTGGGTGAAAGCGCGTCTTATTTATCTCCGGTAATGAACATACTATTCTCCGTCTTAAATGTTATCATTTATTTACATATTAGGGTACCTGAGGTTTGATTATAAACATTGTTTGACTTGTTTGGATAAGTTTATTGGTAATGTTTGGGATTAATTTTGAAGGAGGGAAACCGGTGGATTATTGAATGAAGCGCACCAGCTAAACTGAGTTTTTATGGATATAAAGAAGGACTTTATCGAACAAAAAGGACCATTTGTGATGTAACTGGGACCTTTTGGAGTGCCAACAGAAGGTCTTCAAAGGTAAGGCATTTATTATATCGCTATTTCTGACTTTCGTGTCGCACCTGCCTGATTGAAAAATGTTTTTCATGCTTTTATATGCGGGGCGCTGTCCTTAGAAAATCGCATGGTGTGCTTTCGCCGTAAAGCCTTTTTGAAATCTGACACAGCAGTTGGATTAACAAGAAGTTAAGCTTTATTTTGATGTATAATACTTGTATTTTCATGGATGTTAAATATTTATATTTCTGTAATTTGAATTTCGCGCTCTGCAATTTCACCGGATGTTGACCAGGTGGGACGCTACCGTCCCACAAGAAGTTAACTCGTCAGTCGATACTTGTTCTGAAAAATGAAGGCTATTCCATGCAAGAAATTGCCAAGAAACTGAAGATCTCATACAACGCTGTGTACTACTCCCGTCACAGAACAGTGCAAACTGTCTCTAACCAGAATAGAAAGAGTGGGAGGCCCCGGTGCACTGCTGAGCAAGAGGACAAGTACATTAGAGTGTCTAGTTTGAGAAACAGACGCCTCACAAGTCCTCAACTGGCAGCTTCATGAAATAGTGCCCACAAAACACCAGTCTCAACGTCAACAGTGAAGAGGCGACTCCGGGATGCTGGCCTTCTAGGCAGAGTTGCAAAGAAAAAGCCATATCTCAGACTGGCCAATAAAAAGAAAAAGATTAAGATGGGAAAAAGAACACAGACACTCTGCCTAGAAGGCCAGCATCCCGAAGTCGCCTCTTCACTGTTGACGTTGAGACTGGTGTCCGAAGCTGGTTTTATTGCTTCTTTACATTTACATTTAAGTCATTTAGCAGACGCTCTTATCCAGAGCGACTTACAAATTGGTGCATTCACCTTATGATATCCAGCACAAGTTTTCAGCTGTGCTAACAATTGCAAAAGGGTTTTCTAATTAATTAATTAATTAATTAATTGATTAATATATATATATATATATATATAAATATATAAAAAATATATATCTATATCTCCTTCGGAAAGCATTCTGACCGTTCACTTTGTTACGTTACTGCCTTATTCTAAAATAGATTAAATTATATACAAACTCAGCAATCTACACACAATACCCCATAATGAAAAGCGAACAGATTTTTTTTTAAAGAGATGCAAATGTAGGGATGGTGTATTAATAATAAAAATAAAAAGTATTCAGACCCTTTGCTATGAGACTCAAATTGACCTCCGATGCATCCTGTTTCCATTGATCATCCTTGAGAAGTTTCTACTACTTGATTGGAGTCCACCTGTAGTAAATTCAACTGATTGGAAATGATTTGGAAAGGCACATACACCTGTCTATATAAGGTCCCACAGCTGACAGTGCATGTCAGAGCAAAAACCAAGCCATGAAGTCAAAGGAATTGTTTGTAGAGCTCCGAAACAAGATTGTGTCGAAGCACAGATCTGGGGAAGGGTACCAAAACATTTCTGCAGAATTGAAGGTCCCCAAGAGCACAGTGGTCTCCATCATTCTTAAATGGAAGAATCACCAAGATTCTTCCTAGAAAATGTGCAATCAGAGGAGAAGGGCCTTGGTCAGGGAGGTGACCAAGAACCTGATGGTCACTGACACATTTCCAGAGTTCCTATGTGGAGCTGGGAGAACCTTCCAGAAGGACAACCATCTCTGCAGCACTCCACCAATCAGGCCTTTATGGTAGAGTGGCCAGACAAAAGCCCCTCCTCATGACAGCCCGCTTGGAGTTTGCCAAAAGGCACCTAAAGACTCTCAGACCATGAGAAACAAGATTCTCTGGTCTGATGAAACCAAGATTGAACTCTTTGGCCTGAATGCTAAGCATCACGTCTGGAAGAAACCTGACACCATTCCTATGGAGAAGCATGATGGTGGCAGCATCATGCTGTGGGGATGTTTTTCTGCGGCAGGGACTGGGAGGCAAAGATGAACAGAGCAAAGTACAGAGAGATACTTAATGAAAACCTGCTCCAGAGCGCTCAGGACCTCAGACTGGGGCAAAGTTTCACCTTCCAACAGGACAATAACCTTAAGCATACAGCCAAGACAACGCAGGAGTGGCTTCAGGACAAGTCTCTGATTATCCTTGAGTGGCCCAGCCAGAGCCACGGACTTGAACCTGATCAAACATCTCTAAAGACCTGAAAACAGATGTGCAGCAACGCTCCCCATCCAACCTGACAGAGCTTGAGAGGATCTGCAGAGAAGAATGGGAGAAACTCCCCAAATACAGGTGTGCCAAGCTTGTAGTGTCATACCCAAGAAGACTCAAGGCTGTAATCGCTGTCAAAGGTGCTTCAACAAAGTACTGCGTAAAGGGTCTGAATACTTATGTAAATGTGATATTTCCATTTTTTATAAATTAGCAAAAATGTCTAAAACCCTGTTTTTGCTTTGTCATTATGGGGTATTGTGTGTAGCTTGAGGGAATTTCTGAAATTGTAGAATAAGGCTGTAACCTAACAAAATATTGGAAAAAGTCAAAGGGTCTGAATACTTTCATTAGGCACTGTAATTTTGAGGCTGAGACTCCCAGACAGTCACTCACCTCTCTACCGGTCCTTAGAGGTCAACTCCAGAGCAGGGGAGTCATGCCTTTAGTAAGTTAATACAATAGCAGGCTCAAGAGGAGAGAATACACTTGACTCAGCGTTAACAGGGCTCAGAGAGTACCCGTGCACAAACAGACACGCACACTAAAATGACTGCTCAGCAAATAAAATATGCCTCCTTTCGAGAGTGACTGGCTGACAGCACTGCAGAAAGATAGAGAGGTGGCTCCTAAACACACCACATCCAAACTCATGACATTCTCTTGGTATTTTAATTCGAGCCGGGAGAACCTGTGGGTTTTGCCAACATCACCTGTGTAGTAGAAACTCGAAGGATAATTTATCTACGGGTGATTCCGCAATTAAATCACCAGTATCATTCCCACAGGATGTGAATTTAAAAAGAATCAACTGCTGGGGCTGGGCGGTCCTCTCCATCGTGCTGAGGCACTGACACAGACTGTGAATTTAAAAAGAATCAACCTCGAGGAGTGCGGGCCTGCCAGCTGAGGGACATTTTGGAGCTTATCGTACCAAAGTACAGCATGAGGGTAATTGTTAAATCACCCCTCGAACAGGGACTATGGAGGCACCTCAATGTTCCAACCCATGCAAGGTATTGAGGAGCTTGGTTCTAAAATAGTGGATAGCATCTCATTTCACCAACTGAACTATCTCCATGCTATCAAGCTCTCAAACAGAGTTGAGCATTACAGGAGCCCTGCGGCCACGGAGATATTACAAAATTGTAAAGGCTCTCTTAAAAAAACAACAACAAAAAAAGTCTGAGAAAAAAAATGCAGCAGATGTTGTGTGGCAAAACATTACAATTGCACTGCATTATACATGCATGTTTCTGTGCTGATCCTCCTGAACCTGGACAGGGCAGGCTAAACGCATGGGGCAGCTGCTAGCCAAGTCTCCTGGCTCCACAGAGGGAGAACAACAGCTATCCTGTCTCCAGTTCCTACTACTCACTCCCCAACTAAATCACACTGCCCTCTGTGACCACCAAACAGGCTGTCTTTGAATACCCCGGAATAACACTGCTTTAATGGTGACAACCAACAGTGCAGTATCAGAGAATCTGCTGATACTGCACTTTATGAAGGCTAAAGGAAGGAACTGAGCTCATTTAGCAAGAGAAGAAATGAGGTGCACATACCTGGAGAAGGGTGGGTGAGTGCGTGATGAAATTCACACAAGCAAGCAGGCACACACACACACAGAGAGAGTTAGGAGAACAAAGTCTCCTAAGGCATGAATAATTCCAGGCTGCTCCAGTAACAGTACGTCTTCAGACTACAGTATACAGGACAGGTATGCACTAGGCAGCGCTCTAAGATAGGACCTGCCTGGGGAATAATGATGGCTGCCTGCCTGCCATCCTGCTGGAGACAGCCTGCATTTAAATACAGGGAACAACCACTTAGACTAGAACAGGACGCGCTGTCACAGACGTGATCCAGGACTCTCAATTAACTTCCTGAGGAGCAGAACTTTTGCCTGGAGAGCAGTTCTCAATAGGGGACTATAGAATACTCAATAATACGTTTGTACTAGTACAGCTTGTCATTGGTGTGAGCTACAAGTCAGATAAGTACAGCACATGATTTTAATTTTTATCAGTGTGATACTCAGCTGGCGTGGAGTTTATGCCCTTTATAAGCACTGCAGTAATTAGAGAAATCGCTGATGTAGTCCCTCTTAGACTTGACCTCCTGACCTCTGACCTCCCTGATCCAGTTTAACTCTCAGAGGTCAACGGTTTGGAGAATACAATTACTTAAGCGCTGCCACTTATTAAAAGCCTACTTCTAAAGGTTGACTGAAGGGATTATAAACAGCTTCCAGACTGTCATCATACCTTACTATCCTAGTAACTAGCTCACTGCACACTTGTGTTAATAACAATTGTTATTTATGTAGGTCTACATACACACAGGTTGGCTATTAGTGAGATGGTGGGGTCTTACCTGGAGAGACAGCCAGCTGAAAGTGATGTAGCTTGTTCTCATCAGGGAAGCTGGCTTTACACGTACCTAAGGTGGGGAGGAGGTGAGAGAGGATAAGGGCATCTCTCAGTTGTTATTAGCCAACATTTACAGTTGAATTGATATTTTCTGGGAAATGTACATAGATTCAAATAGATTAAGATAACTATGTGTACATTATAAATCTAGGTCTACACTATCTGTGTTATCTCTATGCTAATACAGTACCGGTCAAAAGTTTTAGAACACCTACTCATTCAAGGGTTTTTCTTCATTGTAGAATAATAGTGAAGACATCAAAACTATCAAATAACACATGGAATCATGTAGTAACCAGAAGCTGGTTGAGAGAGAACGCCAAGAGTGTGCAAAGATGTCAAGGCAAAGGATGGCTATTTGAAGAATCTCAAATATACTTTCATTTGTTTAACACTTTTTTGGTTACTACATAAT
This sequence comes from Salmo salar, assembly GCF_965601325.2. Classification (NCBI taxonomy): domain Eukaryota; kingdom Metazoa; phylum Chordata; class Actinopteri; order Salmoniformes; family Salmonidae; genus Salmo; species Salmo salar. The sequence goes on from NC_138315.1 coordinate 20,962,393, forward strand.
TCCATGTGTTATTTCATAGTTTTGATGTCTTCACTATTATTCTACAATGTAGAAAATAGTCAAAATAAAGAAAAACCCTTGAATAGATGTTCTAAAACATTTGACCGGTAGTGTATATATATCAATGGAGTACTGTATTTGGCTATAGAAGTAAGAAGTAACTGGTCTATGATCATCATCCATTTTCCAGTGGCTCTTAATCTCCCCCTGGTGTTCAGACAGGAGCACTACAGCCGAGCCATCCACCGCTGCCTGCAACTGCCTCTTCAGTTACTAATGAGCCATGGGAACATCAAACACATTCACATGAATCTGCAACTTTTTTTATGTTGCACTGCATACACTTACTAGGAAGGTTGGCTTCAAGTTCTGCAACTTCTGCAATATGAGAGAGAGAGAGAGAGAGAGAGAGTCGTCAAACTAAAACTAAGAATCCTGATTGCGTGGGTAGCTAGGAGAGCGCAGTCAGTGGTGTGCACCAAATCCTAAGGGAACAACACATCATATCCCACGCTCCCTTCCCTTCTCTCTCAGCCCTGTGTTTTTGGAATGCTACAAACTTACTAGAGGAGATGCCCAAAACACCCATGGAAAAAAGTTACCTCATCATTCATAGGCTGAATGTGTGACTGAAACAAATATTATGAAATGGTAGCTACACAGTAATTATTGATCTCATAAATCAGGTTGTAAATTAATCAAAATAAAGACAATATGATTGATAAACCTGCAGACGGTTCAGCAAATCATTTGTACCACAGTCAGGTTGTCTATAGTTTCAAGTTTTAATGTCACGTGCACAAGTACAGTGAAATGCCTTTCTTGCAAACTCCGAATGCAAAAATACAGTAATCAATATAGCACTAAACATTAGGAAAAAGAAAAAAAACACAAGCAATAAAAATAAGAACACAAGTAAGTATATACAGGGTCAGTTCCAGTACCATATTTACAATGGGCAGGGACACTGGAGTGATGAGGGAGATGTACAGTACAGGGGTGAGGTGACTAGGCATCAGGATATACTGTATGATAAAGAGTAGCAGCAGTGTATATGATGATTGTATGAAAAGTAGAGTATAAATGTAAACTCAGCAAAAAAAGAAATGTCCTTCTCACTGTCAACTGCATTTATTTTCAGCAAACTTAACGTGTAAATATTTGTATGATCATAACAAGGTTCAACAACTGAGACATAAACTGAACAAGTTCCACAGACGTGACTAACAGAAATGGAATATTGTGTCCCTGAACAAAGGGGGGTTAACGTCAAAAGTAACAGTCAGTATCTGGTGTGGCCACCAGCTGCATTAAGTACTGCAGTGCATCTCCTCCTCATGGACTGCACCAGATTTGCCGGTTCTTGCTGTGAGATGTTACCCCACTCTTCCACCAAGGCACCTGCAAGTTTCTGGACATTTCTTGGAGGAATGGCCCTAGCCCTCCCTCACCCTCCGACCCAACAAGTCCCAAACATGCCCAATGGGATTGAGATCCGGGCTCTTCGCTGGCAATGGCAGAACACTGACATTCCTGTCTTGCAGGAAGTCACACACACAACGACGGTGGGTTTGTGCCCATAGGCGACGTTGTTGCCGGTAATGTCTGGCGAGGACCTGCCTTACAACAGGCCTACAAGCCCTCAGTCCAGCCTCTCTCAGCCTATTGCGGAAAGTCTGAGCACTGAGGGACGGATTGTGCGTTCCTGGTGTAACTCGGGCAGTTGTTGTTGCCATCCTGTACCTGTCCCGCAGGTGTGATGTTCGGAAGTACCGATCCTGTGCAGGTGTTGTTACACGTGGTCTGCCACTGCGAGGACGATCAGCTGTCCATCCTGTCTCCCTGTGGCGCTGTCTTACACGGAACCCAAACCGGCTGCGCGTGTGCACCATCCTGCGCCATCGTGCATAAATGTATTTTGTCCCCCCACACCAAACGCAATCACGACACACAGGTTAAAATATCAAAACAAAACTCTGAACCAATTACATTAATTTGGGGACAAGTCGAAAAGCATTAAACATTTATGGCACTTTAGCTAGTTAGCTATCATTTGCTAGCTAATTTGTCCTATTTGGCTAGCTTGCTGTTGCTAGCTAATTTGTCCTGGGATATAAACATTGAGTTGTTATTTTACCTGAAATGCACAAGGTCCTCTACTCCGCCAATTCATCCACACATAAAACGGTCAACCGAATCGTTTCTAATCATCTCTCTTCCTTCCAGGCCTTTTCTTCTCTTGACTTTATATTGCGATTGGCAACTTTCATAAATTAGGTGCATTACTGCCACTGACCTCGTTCGTCTTTCAGTCACACACGTGGGTATAACCAATGAGGAGATGGCAAGTGGGCAGCTGCTTCTATAAACCAATGAGGAGATGGGAGAGGCAGGACTTGCAGCGCGATCTGCGTCAGAAATAGAACTGATTTCTATTTTAGCCCTTGGCAACGCAGACACTCGTTGGCGAGCGGTGTGGGTGCAATAATTGAAAACAGATTTCTACATTTATTTTGCAACGCGAGCGGTGTGGTCAGCCTATTAGGCGTGTCACAGTTCAGACATTGCAATTTCTTGCCCTGGCCACATCTGCAGTCCTCATGCCTCCTTGCAGCATGCCTACGGCACATTCACGCAGATGAGCAGGGACCCTAAGCATTTTTCTTTTGGTGTTTTTCTGAGTCGGTAGAAAGGCCTCTTCAGTGTCCTAAGTTTTCATAACTGTGACCTTAATTGCCTATCGTCTGTAAGCTGTTAGTGTCTTAACAACCGTTCCACAGGTGCATGTTCATTAATTGTTTATGGCTCATTGAACAAGTATGGGAAACAGTGTTTAAACCCTTTACAATGAAGATCTGTGAAGTTATTTGGATTTTTATGAATTATCTTTGAAAGACAGGGTCCTGAAAAAGGGCTGTTTCTTTTTTTGCTGAGTTCATGTGTATATTATATGTGTGTGAGAAAATGATGGAGTAAGTGCTTGTATGTGTGTTGGAGTGTCAGTGTGTGTGTAGGGCCCTGAGAATGTGCATAGAGACAGTGCAAAAAAGTAAATAAATACAAGGGTCAGCTCAGATGACTGTACAGTAAGTGTAACCTCACTAGGGAGTCCTGTGGGGAGAGAAGGGGTTACTCTTTTGTGTTCCCCTTTCCTTACTATCTCCATCAGTGCTGATGTGAGGAGTAACTTATCTTGCTCTAGGTACAGCTTAGGAGCTTCGATACAGTGCTGTGCAAGCAATATTAAAACAATAAATCATGACACAATCGTGAATAGACAGTCTGTACTGCATATGTATTATCAATGGGTACTGGGCTATTTCAACCAATACAATGCATTGGACTTGTGCAGTTTCAGCTCCACACCGTTACAGCAAGAAAAGCATGTTCCCTCCCTCAGATCTCAGAGGGAGTATCGGACTGTGTACTTTGTGGCAAACTGCCTTCAGTGGATGTTAGGGTGAATGATTAAAAGAGGATAAACTTGGGACATTATGCCCCAGTGGTAGGATACAAAACAGTAATAGCTACGGACAAGGACAGAGGGAGGTGGAGAAAGAGGAGGGAGGACACGTGAATCTGTCAGGGAGTCTAGAGGAGCTGATGACGACGCTACATCCGGACAGTGTTCCTGTTCTGCTAACGTTCAAAGCCCACCTCCTCAATCACTAGACAGATAGGCACAACCAGAGATGTTTGACTCTAGCTAGCTATTCAGGAAACTCTAAAGAGGAAGTGGTAAAATGTGACCTGGCACGGTATCGGCTCTGCACTGTGTAGGCTAAGAGCATCAAAAACATAAACAGACAACTCAAATGACAGACATAATTTAACAACTTTTTCTGCCCTTGAGGGGGAATTTGTCTTGACCTGACCAACACAGGAAATTAACAAAAAGAATAAAAGCCATTAATGTAACTCAAAGAAAAAAAACAATACTTGGAGGAATCATGGAGAAGAGACTGAGGAATGAACATCCAAAGTGATTGTGAACAGAAAGACATCCATTCTCTTTCTCTGACCTTGAATTTGAATGGATTTTTAAAGAAAGCAGAACTACAGAGCTTGAAACAGAACATGGAGTGTGGAGGAATAAAATTAGAGGAGATTGGTCTAGGACAGACGATTAAGGGAACGGGATGGTGAGACTATACAGAAGAGTGAGCAACAGGAATATAGGGATCAAAATGTAAAGAAATAAAGACAGTATGAAAAGAGAGAAAGAGAGATGGACAGATTGAAATTCTTTGAAATTCATGAGAAGAGCATTAGGTTCACCCAGATGCTAGTAGTGTGAAAAGACTAACTGGGGGAGACGGATAGATTCATTTAGAGAAGGTCATGTGTGTAGTACCTTTGATGAGCAGCCGGTCCCTGATAGAGACCCTGTGAGAGGAGTCGGAGGGGCCCCCAGGGGCCCTGCCAGTCTTCACCCCCTCGTCCCTCTTCAGCTTACTGGCCAACGTCAGCATGGCTACCCTACGCTCTCTCCTGAAAACACACAATAACAGCAGTGGATCAGTGTGTGACATGATGCATAAGAGACAGGGATGTAGTGATATTACAATAAAACATGACCAATTCAGAATAGTAGTAGACTATAGACCATGATATACACACACACACAACATGAAAGGAGAAATAAAAGAACGAAATAAGCACTCAAATTCCTGAATACACTTCCCTTTACTTGATGTTCACATTACATGAAGTCTTGCCAGAGCGTGTACAGGTGCTAACTGCTACCCACAAAGCCCTTTGTCCACCAGCGTGTGGCTGGATGTGTTAGTTGTGGCTTCTTGTCCCCTGCAGGCCCAGTGGAATTGGGACACTTAGCACACCTGGGACTCAAAAGTCACTGCACTCCCAAAAGACACTGCAGCAACTATTTTGCTGAGAACAGCAGTGGCTGCTCAATCACATAACCTGATGACTTATTCATGCAACTTTCACTGTCGATAGGAACTACATGTGGTGTGAAACATGTTTGATAGATTGGCACACCTAATGGAATTAATCACCCAGAACCCAAGTCAGCTACTTGATGTTAACACTGTCATGCAGGACCACAAAATCAGTGGTATGCAGTTATAACAAGACTTATTTGTGGAGCTACCTTCCTTTGTAGTTTCTTCAGTGCAGTTACATAGCCTACATAAATAGAGTTTTAGACAGTTTAATAGTGATTAGTCATTTAAGTCAGAGTTAATTCAAGCATTACTCTAAAAGACAAAGCCCATATCTGATAGCTCCTCTGTGTGTTTTAATGGGCTGAACTTCCTTAGGCTACATTCTACCACCACAGGGAAGAGACCAACCAACCAGCACTTGACCTTCGGCCAACAGAAACACTATTGTCCAAAAGAACAACTCTAGCTAGCCTCTTACACCTTGCATTCCCTTTAGGTGTGCAGTTGGCTATAGGCTAGGTGTAAGCAATGTCCCAGTGGCTTGGGCAGGAGGCAGGCTAGGGTAAAGGCATAGAGGTTAGGTGTTGTTTTCAAACAAAGTCCCAACAGTAACCATTTCCCAAGTCAGTCCTTATGGACCCAGATTAGTCCTAGCCTAATTCATGTTTGTCCCAGACATACCACAAAACGACATAACTGCTTAAAAACATTAAGGGGAGAGGTAGTATTAACTTCCCAGCTGTTCCCGCCTTTGATCACAATGAGTAGACTAATCCCAGCCAGTCTAATTAAGAGGGAATAATAAAGTAGTTTACACTGATTAGGTGTTCTATTTCCAATTAGACTGACATTGAGAGAGATGGTACACAGGGCTGCAGGCACTCTTTAAGGGGTACGGAGACGATTGATTTGGAGCGTATCGCAGTGTTGCAATGTCATTTTTCGTCACAAAAAGGGCAGCTTCATGTACTACTCTCCGCCATTCAACATACAGAACTCCTGTGCATATGAAAATTGCCATGCGCTGTATCATTCCATTTAGAAGTGATTCATACATGATTCTAGGCTACTTTCAAATGTAAAAACAGCTGTAGCACTCTACTTTTTCTTCTATGTGACAAAAAAATGACATTCTATTTTTAGCTGATATGGGAGCGAATACATTGAAGCAGCATAACAAATTGGATAATGTTATAGGTCACGCGGGAGTCGTTCCACCTCCAAAAGCACAAGAAAGAGCAGACACCATCTAAGATTGTTTCTGTAGTTAGAAACAAATAACATTTGCATTCCTGAAACATTATTTTGTTGAAATATAATTTGATCCAAGAAATTAAACTAATTGATTGAACTGAAATTGGCCATTTTAATTTATAGGACTCACATAATCATCAATATATAGTACCTAACATCCGATTTGGACCATTGGTCTAATTCTTCCCAACAATGAGGATTCTAATAAAATGATCAAAAGCCGCCAACGGACCCCACACCAATCCCACCCCAACAACCAGTATACAGTATCAGTTATGTCTCCATGTCATCCTTCGTAATGTAATGCATGTGAAGCTGGTGATGGGTTTTTTTCCGTTTGGAGAAATTAGCCATTGAAGTCGATTGTATTATTTAACGCAAGTGTGTGTTAAAGTACCATGTTTTTTTGTGTCCGGGACTTAATTTGTGTCTGGGAAATGGCACCTCACTGTGTGGTTGATTCCCTTAAAAAAAAAAGGTCTAGATTAGTTAGACCATTCTTGACAAACAAAACCATTAGGCTACAGCCGATCTAATGGTTTCAATATTATGGCCTCTAATGGTTTTCAATGGTAAAAGTCCCAAACAGGCCATGTATAGTGTTTTGCAATGGTATTGGGTTGGGTTTAAAGGGATACTTCAGGATTTTAGCAATGAGTCCCATCATCTACCTCCCCAGAGTCAGATGAACCCATGGATAGCATTTTTATGTCCAGTATGAAGGAAGTTAGTGGTAGTTCGGTGAGCCAATGCTAACTAGCATTAGCGCAATGAATGGAAGTCTATCTGCTAGCATTTTCTAATAATTGAAAAACAAATTACTGCCATGCAATGATTTATAAATGTATTATTTTATCAGGAATGTCAACATATTAGTCACTAGCTTAGTTATCCATCAAAGTTGTAAATTATCCAGTGGCTATTTTATGAATTGTTCAGCAGTCTTATGGCTTGGGGGTAGAAGCTATTGAGGAGCCTTTTGGTCCTAGACTTGGCACTCCGGTACCGCTTGGGTGTGGTAGCAGAGAAAACAGTCTATAACTTGGGTGACTGGAGTCTGACAATTTTATGGGCTTTCCACTGACACCGGCTATTGTATAGGTCCTGAATTGCAAGAAGCTTGGCCCCAGTGATGTACTGGGCCGTTCGCACTACCCTCTGTAGCGCCTTACGGTCAGATACCGAGCAGTTGCCATACCAGGCGGTAATGCAACCGGTCAGGATGCTCTCGATGGTGCAGCTGTAGAACCTTTTGGAGGATCTGTGGACACATGCCAAATCTTTTCAGTCTCCTGAGGGGAAAAAGGTTTTGTCGTGCCCTCTTTACGACTGTCTTGGTATGTTTGGACCATGATAGTTCGTTGGTGATGTGAACACCAAGGAACTTGAAAGTCTCGACCCGCTCCACTACAGCCCCGTCGATGTTAATGGGGGGCCTGTTCAGCCCGCCTTTCCTGTAGTCCACGATCAGCTACGTAGTCTTTCTCACATTGAGGGAGAGTTGTTGTCCTGGCACCACACTGCCAGTTCTCTGACCTCTCTATAAAAGTCATCTCATCGTTGTCGGTGATCAGGCCTACCACTGTTGTGTCAACAGCAAACTTAATGATGGTGTTGGAGTCGTGTTAAGGCCATGCAGTCGTGGGTGAACAGGGAATACAGGAGAGGACTAAGTACACATCCCTGAGGGGCCCCAGCGTTAAGGATCAGCGTGGCGGATGTGTTGTTGCCTACTCTTACCACCTGGGAGCGGCCGGTCAGGAAGTCCAGGATCCAGTTGCAGAGGGAGGTGTTCAGTCCCAGGGTCCTTAGCTTAGTGATGAGCTTCGTGGGCACTATGGCGTTGAACGCTGAGCTGTAGTCAATAAACAGCATTCTCACATAGGTGTTCCTTTTGTCCAGGTAGGAAAGGGCAGTGTGGAGTGCGACTGAGATGGCGTCATCTGTGGATCTGTTGGGGCGGTATGCGAATTGGAGTAGGTCTAGGGTGTCCGGGAGGATGCTGTTGAAGTGAGCCATGACCAGCCTTTCAAAGCACTTCATGGCTATCGATGTGAGTGCCACGGGCGGTAGTGATTTAGGCAGGTTACCTTCGCTTCCTTGGGCACAAGGACTATGGTGGTCTGCTTGAAAAATATTGGTATTACAGACTCGGTAAGGGAGAGGTCGAAAAGGTCAGTGAAGACACCTGACAGTTGGTCCGCGCATGCTTGAGTACATGTCCTGGTAATCCGTCTGGCCCAGCGGCTTTGTGAATGTTGACCTGTTTAAAGGTTTTGTTCACATCGGCTACCGAGAGTGATATCACACAGTCATCATGAGTAAAAGCTATTGTTTTTTTTACACAAAGTTGCAAAGAAAATATTGTGATCCATTTAATAAACACAGGAAACCACTTTCACACTGATTTATGGTAAATGATGCAAGCGACTGCAATGGCTCATTTCTCTAAACGGGAGGGGGGGGGAATATTTTTTTTTTTTAAATTAAATTAAAAAAAAATAATTAAAAAATCACCAGACTCACCAGGAATACGCTTCAAAGGATTTAAAAGCAATACTTCAAGCTGCAGCTCCATACTACTTGTCAGATTGTAAGAGAAATTATACTGTAGTGGTTGTTGGGGTGGGCTTGGCATGGCGTGTGAGGGGGACCATGGGTGGCTTTGGACCATTTTATTGGATACCACACGTTTTACTCAATGGCAGGAAGAAGTTTGGTCCATATTTGATGTTGAGTACTACATTTGTTGAATATTACGTGAATCGTATAATTTAAAAGGGCTAAAAGTTGTCCACTGCTCCAAAAATCCGACTCCGCCCACAAGCGTAGATCAATTGAGTGAAGCTTGTATGGGCCTTTGGACTCTTGACTTTAATCAGCTTGTTCACTGTGTTCTCAGTAGTCAGCTTAGTCTCACAATGAGCAGATGGTTGGCATCATGCTGGTTTAAATCTCAGTCAACACACCTGGATGCACTGTTATCTAGGGCCATTGATGATGCTTGGCAGCAGAAGACAAACGGTCGGGAGGGGTTGCAGCACAGAGGCACAACAATACAGCGGCTCAGGCCGACCAGCTTGTCATTATTTGATGAGTCATTCGCCCGCTTTGAGACTGGCCATCCCGATAGGGTTATTCTCTTAGTTCAGCTCTGAGTGGCTGTCATAGTTGGCTAGTGGCTAGGACTGCTACCCAGAATAATTAAAATAGTTCAGCTTGATTTGAGGAATCACTGACTGACTAGCCTACTCAGTTTCAAACAAAGGAATGTGTCTGAATCGGCATGCATTCATGCTGCACTAAGAACTGCAGTCAAGCCTGTTCCTGAACAAGTTCAAGGCAGTTTATACCAGACTATGATGAAGTTGTTTCAATCCATCAAATCATTCTTGTTCTGAATGTAAAAGGAACAACAACCACCAGGCCTGGGATGTCTGCACCTGAACCAGAATATCAACCCCAAAATCTTAAAATGAATAGGCCCTGCTGCTCTAGGCTGCCTGTGCCTATGTGGAGTGAGCGCTTGTTTAGAGGAGTGACAGAGGTCTAGGTATCAGATATCAGTGTGTCCATGAAATGTGCCCAGTATGACCCCCACCTGCTTCAGCTGTCACTGCCTGCCTGCCAGCACTACAGGGAAGGCTCACGTACTGTAGCTTTGTCCCCCAACAAGGGATTCTGTTGTAGGGATATTGGGCATGTAAAAACAGCTTGGTGGAGCCGTCTGAGCGGTTGGCTATAGATTCCCTTACCTGCTAGTGACTTAATGCTGATTGACAAAATTTCTGACTCACTACAGGTTGTCCGGCAAGAACAAGGCAGATGTTCCATATCCAGAGTTTTATTCTCACCACCACACAGTTGTACACACATACAACAAAGAAGTAATCGTGTGGTTCTATAAAAGGAAAGAAAAAACAAAACCACATTAATGAAAGCTAATACAACTGGATCTATACATAGCCAACCATCTGTATCGGCCCAATGTCCCAACAGAATCTCTCGTTGCGGCACAAAGCTAGCTCACAAAGTGCAGTCTGCACAGGGCCTACATTTAGGACTAACTTAAAAGCCACTTGTCCTAGCTATGTTTACAGACAGTAATTCCACTGTATGTTCACAATAGATTGGTTGTTAATTTCCCATAGCACAGCTGACAGTTTCTTTCTTTCTGAATTTCATTGCATTGTACTTACTTTCCGGTTGGTCCTTTTGCAGGTAGGAATGTGAGATAATATATCAACAGGAAAGTAGAATAAAAAAAAAACATTTCAAAGCACTGGCAGTGCTTTCAGATTTCTATCACCTGAAGCATGGGCAAAATAAGAAAATACATGCACGCCACGCAAGGATACTTGCCAAGCTCGTGCACACGTTTAAATGGTTCTGTACATGCTTCAGGTGATAGAAATCTGAAAGCACTACCAGCGCCTTGAAAAGTTTATTGAATTATACTTTCCTGTGGAAACCACACAGACAACAGGTAAAGTAAGTTAAAATATCATTGTATTCAACATTCTGGCTTGTAGAGATCGTGCAAGTCAAATGAGTGCTAGGAACAGGGAAAAGTTATGTCAGAAGTTGAATCCAATAAAATTCAACTTTGGGTCTCCAGGATACCAGTTTCTCAGCTAAATGAAAGCAGGGCAGAGCTGCACTGCACCAACGCAGGCAGTCAACAAGCTAAGACCCCCATATAGTTATGTGATGCCAGGATTATGCTGCTTTTGACAAATAAACAATAAGTGAAACTCAGTTAGGACGTAGTTAGGGTGTGGCAAGCAAGGAAGGGGAGACTTGCACAGATAGCTAAAGCATTCCTAGTTACACAGCAAGAAAACACTGATAAAATAAAGTTAGCTAAGACTAGGTGTGACAGTGTAGTAAACATATTTAGCTAACGTTAACTAGCTAACTTTACACAATGTTTCCTGTGTTGTGTAGTAGCTAACATTAGCTACTGTAGTGCTAAAAAAGCAATGACATAGAGCTAGTTAACATATAAAAGCTAACTAGGTAGCTAGACAAGTGAATATTTAGGAAGCTACTTATTTAATCACTCCAGCAATCTAGTTAGCTATGGGTTTAGTTTAGCTAGCTAACTTTAGTAAACTACATAACAGCAACATAGCATAGTAGTTAAGATGTTAACGTTAGCCGCTAGAAACCTATGTAGGTAGCAAGAAACGTAGCTACCAACTGGCTAGCCAACGTTAGCAATCGAAATATGCACCAACTTTCAGTTGTTACAATGTTAGACTGGGATGACAACTGGAGCAATTCATAAAAACACACCTAAGGGTGATAGCTATGGTTCTACCAGAGACATCTAGCTATATAGTTATTGTTTTTATCGAATGAAATGTCACTTGGCTTGCTAGCAAGCTAGGTGAACATGTTAGCTAATGTCTGCCCCGTTGTTTACCTGCTGTCTCAGAGAAACGCTTCCTCTACACCATAATCAACGACACTCGGAATTAAGCCTCTTGCTGCACCTGCAGCGACAGATTAAAACAAAATTTCCGTCGCCAAACAACCTCTCAAATATATAATGAGAAATGTTAATACTGAAATGTAAAAAAGCTGACAATCAGCTGTAACAACTCTGCTGCCGGTGTCATTAACGGAAGTGCAGAGATTGTTCCGTTAGTTATTGTTGTCCGGCCAAATATCTAATGAAAACATTGTTCCGCTAGACAAAGAAAATGAAATAGGCAACACAGTTGGGCAAAATATGTAACACATCATTATTATGTTATGTAGACAACCCAATATTTTATTGTTTTTTAAATGGTAAGATGATTAATTGTTGGAAAAATATGCCACCATGTTCATCATGGCTTTATCTCACAATATGTTGTGTCATTTTCAGCACAGGATACATTTCAGTTGTTGTCTGTTTTACAGTTCCAGCTTGCAGTCACAGTCGACAACTGAATGCATAAAACAGAACTGGAAAAGTCATTCACATAAAATACATGAAATCGCCCTAAGAATTGTTTTGTAAATTATGGTTTCTAGTTACATACCATGTTAAGATTCAGATTCAGATCAACTTTATTATCCCACCAGGGGGAAATTCATTTGGTCATGTGCTTAAAGAGAAGGTACACTAAACATGAAAACACAGAAACTACACAATATAATTCATTCAAAGTGCCATAGCTAAACATTTAAAGTGAAAGTGCAATATACTGTGTACTCGAGGGACCAACAGACTATCATCTATTACACAGCCTAATGGCAGTTGGAATAAAATAGTCCCTATATCTATCCGTTTTAATTTACTTTGAAGAAGTCTCTTTCCCCTTGTCCGGCTGCTGTTGTGACTGAATTTTGAATGAAGAGGATGAGTACTGTCCTGTAAAATGCTTTCAAGTTTTAGGAGGATGAGTTTTGTGTACAGGTTGGTAGCTGATTCTTGATCTATACCAATTATCCTTCCCACTGTCTTAATCAAGCGCTGAAGCTTGACTTGGTCTTGCACTCGCATGTTTAAAAACATGCATATCAGACCAAAGGACAGCACACTCTGTTTTATTTAACCTTTATTTAGCTAGGCAAGTCAGTTAAGAACAAATTCTTATTTACAATGACGGCCTACCAAAAGGCAAAATGCCTCCTACAGGGATGGGGGCTGGGATTAAAATGTTATAAAAATATAGGACAAAACACACTTCACGACAACAGAGACACCACAACACTACATAAAGAGAAGACTAAGACAACAACATAGGATGGCAGCAACACATGAAAACACAGCATGGTAGCAACACAACATGACAACAACATGGTAGCTAGACAACATGGTAGCAACACAACATGACAACAACATGGTAGCAAGACAACATGGCAGCAGCACAACATGGTAGCAGCACAAAACATGGTACAAACATGATTGGTTACAGACAATACAATACATCACGCGAGGCGGCCACAACTGTCAGTAAGAGTGTCCATGATTGAGTCTTTGAATGAAGAGATGGAGATAAAACAGTCCAGTTTGAGTGTTTTTTGCAGCTCGTTCCAGTCGCTAGCTGCAGCGAACTGAAAAGAGAAGTGACCCAGGGAAGTGGGTCCTTGGGGGACCTTTAACAGAATGTGACTGGCAGAACGGGTGTTGTATGTGGAGGATGAGGGCTGCAGTCGGTATCTCAGATAGGGGGTTGTGAGGCCTAAGACGGTTTTATAACCCTGCAGGACAGATTTATAGAACATTTGTAAGACATGGCAGTCGACTTTATAATGGTTCAGTATGCGTTAAAAAAAAAAACATTTTCTGTTGCAATTTCTTCATCTTTGCAAAGGCACAGTCATTTAATTTCAGTTTATTGTCTATTTCAATTCCAAGATACTTATATGTGGTCACTCTATCGACTGAATCCCCATTGATCTTCGTAGGGGGTAGTGGAGTTTTGTTTCATCTGAAATCAATTTCCTTCTCTTTTGTTTTCTTAACGTTTATTTCAAGAAAGACACATTTTGCAGTTTTTCTGTCAAAACATTGAACAGAGGCTTGGTCTGGGTGAAGGAAACCCACAACAGCGGTGTCATCTGCATATTAAAAAAACCCTTTGGTGCCTTATTGCTATTATAAACTGGTTACCAACGTAATTAGAACAGTAAAAATAAATGTTTTCTCATACCCATGGTATACGGTCTGATTTACAATGGCTTTCAGACAATCTGCATTCAGAGCTCGAACCATCCAGTTTATAAATGTTCTGATAAACTGGGTGGTTCAAGCCCTGAATGCTGATTGGCTGACAGCCATTGTATATCAGACCGTATACCACAGGGATGACAAAACATTTATTTGTACTGCTCTAATTACATTACATTACATTTACATTTAAGTCATTTAGCAGACGCTCTTATCCAGAGCGACTTACAAATTGGTGCATTCACCTTATGATATCCAGTGGAACAACCACTTTACAATAGTGCATCTAAATCTTTTAAGGGGGGGGGGGGGGGTTAGAAGGATTACTTTATCCTATCCTAGGTATTCTTTAAAGAGGTGGGGTTTCAGGTGTCTCCGGAAGGTGGTGATTGACTCCGCTGTCCTGGCGTCGTGAGGGAGCTTGTTCCACCATTGGGGTGCCAGAGCAGCGAACAGTTTTGACTGGGCTGAGCGGGAACTGTGCTTCCTCAGAGGTAGGGGGGCCAGCAGGCCAGAGGTGGATGAACGCAGTGCCCTTGTTTGGGTGTAGGGCCTGATCAGAGCCTGAAGGTATGGAGGTGCCGTTCCCTTCACAGCTCCGTAGGCAATCACCATGGTCTTGTAGCGGATGCGAGCTTCAACTGGAAGCCAGTGGAGAGAGCGGAGGAGCGGGGTGACGTGAGAGAACTTGGGAAGGTTGAACACCAGACGGGCTACGGCGTTCTGGATGAGTTGTAGGGGTTTAATGGCACAGGCAGGGAGCCCAGCCAACAGCGAGTTGCAGTAATCCAGACGGGAGATGACAAGTGCCTGGATTAGGACCTGCATTGGTAATTACATTGGTAACCAGTTCATAATAGCAATAAGGCACCAAAGGGTTTGTGATATATGGTAAATCAACCAAGGCTAAGTGTATGGACCGATGTTGGAGATGAGAAGCATGTACAGGGAGTGAACATTTAATGGAAAACGGACATCAAACAAAACAAGAACGGCGTCTGGATGGGGGAACAAAACGACAATACGACAATAATGCTGACACGGGAAACAAAACTAAGGAACAGACAGATATAGAGGGGGCAATCAACAACGTGAAGAAGTGCAGGTCCAATGAGCGCTGATGCGAGTAATGATGGTGACAGGTGTGCGTAGTGATCGGCAGCCTGACGCCCTCGAGCGCTAAGGAGGGGGAGCGGATGCAGGTGTGACACTAAGGGCTGTTTCCAGGCACTCCGCGTTGCGTCATGCGTAAGAACAGCCCTTAGCTGTGGTAAATTGGCCATATGTTCAGTGACAGCTGGAACATCTTCTGGAACAGTTAAGCGAGATGGTCTGCGCATGCCTGAAGTGCCTTGCTGCTGACGCCGTTGGTAGCATATGATTATCTTTGGTTGACACGTTGAAAGTATTGCTTGACGTCATTCACGGAGATCTGTATATCAACAGCTGATATGCTGTCTATACTGTCCAAGGCCACTTTCTGCTGCGATGTAAAATCACAGGTCAAACCTAAAGTCGTGGCAAAAAGTTTTGAGAATGACACAAATATTAATTTTCAAAGTCTGATGCCTCAGTTTGTATGATGGCAATTTCCATATACTCCAGAATGTTATTGTAAGGGCTGTCTTCGTCGTCAGACGAAACAGAGAATTCATCGTCTGAGAAAGTGGACCAATACGCAGCGGAGTTAGTGTTCATCATTGAAGTTTAATTTACTAAAGAACACTACACAAAACAAAACAAGAAAACCGACAGCCAAACAGTCCTGTCAGGTGCAAACACTAAACAGAAACAATTACCCACAAAACCCCAACGGAAAAACAGGCACTTATGTGTGACTCCCAATCAGCAACAACACTCTACAGCTGTGCCTGATTGGAAGCCACACGGCCAAAATCAACGAAACAAACCAACATAGAAAAATGCACATAGAACGCCCACCCAATGTAACACCCTGGCCTAACCAAAATAACGAACAAAAACCCCTCTCTATGGCCAGGGCGTTACAGTTATGAAGAGTGATCAGATGAATTGCAATTAATTGCAAAGTCCCTCTTTGTCATGCAAATGAACTGAATCCCCCCAAAACATTTCCACTGCATTTCAGCCCTGCCACAAAAGGACCAGCTGATATCATGTCAGTGATTCTTTCGTTAACACAGGTGTGTGTTGACGAGGACAAGGCTGGAGATCACTCTGTAATGCTGATTGAGATCCAATAACAGACTGGAAGCTTCAAAAGGAGGGTGGTACTTGGAATCATTGTTCTTCCTCTGTCAATCATTGCTTTGCACAAAAAGGGCTTCACAGGCAAGGATATTGCTTCCAGTAAGATTGCACCTAAATCAACCATTTATTAGGTCATCAAGAACTTCAAGGAGAGCGGTTCAATTGTTGTGAAGAAGGCTTCAGGGCGCCCAAGAAAGTCCAGCAAACGCCAGGACCGTCTCCTAAAGTTGATTCAGCTGCGGGATCGGGGCACCACCAGTACAGAGCTTGCTCAGGAATGGCAGCAGGCAGGTGTGAGTGCATCTGCACGCACAGTGAGGCGAAGACTTTTTGAGGATGGCCTGGTGTCAAGAAGGGCAGCAAAGAAGCCACTTCTCTCCAGGAAAAACATCAGGGACAGACTGATTTTCTGTAAAAGGTACAAGGATTGGACTGCTGAGGACTGGGGTAAAGTCATTTTGTCTGATGAATCCCCTTTCCGATTGTTTGGGGCATCCGAAGGTGAGCGCTACCATCAGTCCTGTGTCATGCCAACAGTAAAGCATCCTGAGACCATTCATGTGTGGGGTTGCTTCTCAGCCAAGGGAGTGGGCTCACTCACAATTTTGCCTAAGAACACAGCCATGAATAAAGAATGGTACCAACACATCCTCCGAGAGCAACTTCTCCCAACCATCCAGGAACAGTTTGGTGACGAACAATGCCTTTTCCAGCATGATGGAGCACCTTGCCATAAGGCAAACGTGATAACTAAGTGGCTCAGGGAACAAAACATCGATATTTTGGGTCCATGGCCAGGAAACTCCCCAGACCTTAATCCCATTGAGAACTTGTGGTCAACCCTCAAGAGGTGGGTGGACAAACAAAAACTCACAAATTCTGACAAACTCCAAGCATTGATTATGCAAGAATGGGCTGCCATCAGTCAGGATGTGGCCCAGAAGTTAATTGACAGCATGCCAGGGCAGATTGCAGAGGTCTTGAAAAAGAAGGGTTAACACTGCAAATATTGACTCTTTGCATCAACTTCATGTAATTGTCAATAAAAGCCTTTGCCACTTATGAAATGCTTGTAATTATACTTCAGTGTTCCATAGTAACATCTGACAAAAATATTTAAAGACACTGAAGCAGCAAACTTTGTGAAAATTAATATTTGTGTCATTCTCAAAACTTATGGCCACGACTGTACAATAGAAACTTTTCAAACGATTTGCAAAAGCAAGGTCATTTTCGACGGTCACACAATGTGTCTTTGGTTTGTAGCCTGTGAAGGTATGTAGCACTTACATTTACATTTTGGTCATTTAGCAGACGCTCTTATCCAGAGCGACTTACAGTAGTGAATACATACATTTCATACATTTAATTTCATGCATTTTTTTGTTTTGTTTTGTACTGGCACCCCGTGGAAATCTAACCCACAACCCTGGCGTTGCACACACCATGCTGGCGTTGCAAACACCATGCTCTACCAACTGAGCCACAGGGAAGGCTACCAGGCTTTCGAAATGTCTTTGTCCTTGAAAAGGTTTTCTAATTTGATTTTGCTTTGATTTGCCTCTAAATAGTTTTAATTTCCTCTTTACTGCCACCTGATTTAAACAAAAATAATTCTGGTTGAGCTCTTTTAATTCCTAAATTACCCACAGTTTAATATTGGGGAAGATGTTGACTTTCTTTTTGAATAATGAGATCCTCACAGAAACGGATGTACTCAGAGACGGTATCCGCTGCCTCTTCCAGGTAATCGGCGCTGTCCGCCAGGACTGCCCAGTGAGTGGACTCGAAAGTCAAAAGAGATAATTTTACTTTTTTTGTTAGAAAATGTAAATACTTTTGTGGGAAAAAACCTTGCTTCTCCCCACCCATTCACAAGAACTTGCAGCCTCAGCTAACTTCTACACACTGGAAATTACCCAAACCTGACAATGCTACATAAGCCTACTATATTCACACACACTGACACAAGACTTGCAGTGTTTGGGTTTCTGTACCAATTAGCCTATGTCAGTTCTGATGCCCAAGCAACAGTGCCCTCTTGCTCTGACTGTCAAGGCCCGCATTTGGTGTCTCATGAATGGTGCTTCACTGTCTGTTAGTGCCAAGTGATACCTTTTTTGTTTTACCCAAGTGTTACAGGCAGCAGAGCTAAATAAAAACTCAGAGATTATGAGCATGAGAGAATAGGAGAATAGCATGAGAGAATAGGAGCAATCCACGATCCAGATAAAGCCCCCCAAAAAAAAGTTCCGCGAGCCAGCACTGCTTTTCTATGTTGTGACACCATGGTCTTCGGCTACCCACCCTTTCCAAAGGGATAATTTCTTCAGCAAGGCTGCCACCCTTAGTTTACATTTTGGGAATGCTGATAAGGGCCTCAGGGCAGTAGCTGAAACAATGTATTTCTTATCTCTAAAATCCCAATTTTTTCCATATCTGGCATGTGTACATTTAATTAAGCATCTATGAGGTTTTCAGCAGTATTCAGGCATTTCAGTCATTGCTGAAGTGAGGAACTCATACTTTGCAATTCAATCTATTTTCTTAAATGGGTCAAATTTTCACCAACATTGAATGAGATGTCAATGCTTTCCCCTCTATGTCATCATCAGTTCCATGATAGAGCTACTAGCCAATTGGCCCTCTCACAAAGAAAATACGACTTGGTGCAATGAGGGTCTGCGCTCTCTCTCAAACAACATGTGTTCACGACAAGTCAGTGTCTGATTAATGGCCATCCACTTCCATGATATACAGCCACAGAGCAGGCTAGGGGTCAGATTTATTATACATCTTTTGTTTTTATGTGTCAGCATTATTCTGTAGACTCTGAGGACCCAATGACAATAAATATCCCAGAACTGAGGGTGTATCTATACATTCTTTACTCCTGTGGTCTGGTCCTGGTCTGGACTCATTCTGATCACCTGGTGTGACTGTGGCTCCAGAAGTGATGTGGGACTTTTGTCCCAGCTTGGCCCCTTATTCAGAGAAAGTATGGATGCGAAACAACCCGCTGTTCCCTGCCCTATATCACACACAAACACACAAGCACGCGCACACACACTTTCCATGCTTTGAGTGGGTGGACATCCGGCACAGCACACTACTTATTTTGGTCCAGGAGTGGAACCCACTCTCTATTGAATGTTCTGGTTGGCTATATTTTACCAAACATTGTGATGGACTCAAGGCATATTTTCCTAAGGCAATGTTATTTACTGTTTCTTCTGTGAATGTTTCTACAGATGGAGGTAATTATGTCCCCCGCTATGCCCATACAGGTAGGACAAGCTCCTGTGAAATCCTCTCTCTCTCTACATCTTACCACAGAGATACACACATGCAGGCTTATGCAGGCAGAGATCTTCATTCATCACTATTTATATTGGTGATAATACAGAGCTGTGAGAGACTTTCCATGATATTGTATCATAAAAAAATATCTCAAAGGGAAAGAAAAATACAACAGATGATATGAGCATATAACAATGGACAACTCAATGCTTGAATAAAGAAAAAAAAGGAACCAAGGCTGAGCCATTGAAAAGAGGAGACTGACATTTAAATCAAATATATCCAATGAGGGATTCTTTTTATTGCCTTTCGGGTCTGAGGCAATTGTATTCACTGAATTAATAAAAAGCATAAGCTAAACAAATAAAACCTCTGCAAAAATAAACTGTTTTCATCCTAAGAATGAATTATAGAACAGGGCAGAGGGCAAAGCTTGTTTTCACATGGTGAAAGGAAAAACCACATAGCAATTCTGCTATTGAGTATTTGCAGTTTATTTTGAAATGATGATAACAGGCATGGAAACTTATTTTTCATACAGTCAGTGTCATTAGTCATGAACACAAAACTCGTCAAACTTAATAGGCAATCAAAAACAGTATTTTGTCAAACTATGTTTGCCTATGGTATTTCTGCTGGTCAGACCACCATTGTGACATTTCAACACACTGTGATATACTGGCAGGCAGGGGAAAACAATTTTCATTATTTATACCCCAATGTGGATTTGACCCGAGTTAGATTAGAAACAAGCCAACCAGTGAGTCAGTCAGTCAGTCAGTCAACACTGCAGCCAACATCATTTCCTGCTACAAATGAAAGTCACCAGCACTCTCTCTTGGCTCTTCATCCATGCCAGGCTTCAGTTTACAGAATATTAAAATAGGAGCTATAAAGGCCAATGTTGCTTAGGAAAAGGGTAAGAAGATAAGGTCAGATCTGGGTGTAGACATACCCCTACTGCAAATTTGGCTGATATGTGTCTCACCGTTTTCATTGTGTTTGCTAGACAGTGTTTCCACTAACAGGGGACAGTACAGCCCTTTAGAAGAGTGACAGCTGTCTGTCATACAAGATTATGTTGTGACAACCTGATGAGGACCATAGTCTACTGGTCTAGGACCAGAGTAAACCCTGTCTGTCATATAAGATCATGGTCATAACTTCAGGATGTGGACTGTATCTACTGGTCTAGGACCAGGCTTTACCCAGTTGAAGAAACCAGAGGTGGAGTGGTCTGTCACTTTGGGTCATCTGTGGATAGTGTCATACAGGATCAGAGTCAGAACACATGGCTAACACAGACAGATTCACTAACTGGCTAGCTACAACAACAGGAAGTAACATAGGTAGCCTAAGAAGTAATAGTGCTGTATAGGGTCTGTGTTATCTCACTGAATAGTAGAATGTTTTTTTACTGCACTACCATTTGCCACTGATACCTCGCTACTACTGAGAATGATAGTAATTAGTGTACAGCCTTGAGGTGGGCTTGCAACAGAGCACCTTTTGTGAAGCCATTGAGCGAGCATCTTTCCGAAATGGAAATCAATCACAACACGTCTGTCTGCTGTACAGATGCATACTGTAGTTATTAATCTGATATTCACAGTGGATTATCATATATATCCTGCAGAAAACATTGAGGGTGTATGATATTTCATTTAACCTTGTAATATAATTGTTTTCCATTAAACAAACGTTATATGTCAGGAAAAATGTAGACTTAATTCATATCACACAATATGGAAAATACATTTGCATTGTTATCGCAGGTAATGGATAGAGCACCAAGAGAACCTTGAAATGACCAGCTAACTCCTCTGCCATGGGGAAAGTTGACACTAGTGTCATGAGAGATCAATGTAATGTATACTTGGGTAAAGAAACCTTTATAATGCCATTAAATATTACTACGATTATATCATCTGGTGCCACATTATTTCAGATGACAAGACCTCTCTAGTGGAATTCACATATTTTGTGAAAGAAATAAAAAATTGTAACCAAAAAAGAAAATGAATCAGTAGGATATTTGATATGTAGAGCTAATATAAACCACAGACTATTCTGTTCCTCTAGGTCAGTGCATCTTCACTTGGTCCCACGGAAACTCCATTAATGCTTATCAAATGTAATGAAGTGGAAAGTAATGGTATGATCTGGCTCATAATCTGGACATATACTTCTCCAAGGCAGTCTGTGTGTGCGTGGGGAAAACATGCCATTTTCATCAGAGGTTGTGTAGTTTCTGTAGATCACTGTGATTAAACACTGACCTCTAGTGACCATAGTTGGAACGGCACCATAGTCAGTAGGGCGCTAATTTCAAACACCCAGAACAAAAATCTCACATAATTGCATATGATTATGTAAAGGGATCTGTTCAGGAGAGATTATTAGAGCGCAGGTAGCAGCTATACACATGTCATGGAAGCGAATCCAAAAAGACACATTCAATAAGGGCAACAATAAAATGGCATGACAATATTTTGTAGCTAAAGACACTGCGTCATTGGAATTTAGCAATTGGAAATAGAGAATTGTGTGATTGACTTCTCTCTCCTAGACAGAGGCATAAACACGCACAAGCACACACACACAAAATGAAAACCCATACTGGAAAGTAATCTAAAGAAGCTTGTATCCATGAAGCAAAACCTCTAGAGACTGAAAGTGCTATGCTAGGTACTTTTCCCAGTATATACTATTCCCTCTGCTTTGAGGCCCAATGTCCTCTTGTTTCTGTGATGTAATGTTAACTGATACCTTGACATTTTTACACAATTACTAAGTATAAAAGTTCATATAACAGCACAACCAGCATCAACAAGGCCTTGGGAGGTGATGTTGTGAGGGACCAACCTGTGGGTGATGTCTGTGGACAGTCTCCTTGTCTCCTCTGGGTCTTTCTTTAGTAGTCCACGATAGGACTTGGCAAAAGAGCACAAACCGATCGGGAACGAGGCCAGAATTCGCAGGCAACTTTGTGATTTGGTTTGGTTCCTGAGATAATAGTTCAGATGGCAATGTTCCAGAATAGTATTGGTAGTTGTAGCTTTTATGTGCTCACCAGAGGGAAACATGCACGAGTTTGAGGAGACAAGAGTCCCATTGTCCAGCTTGGCCCTTGGCCTAATTTCACTGTGTCCCCATCAAGAAAGGCCTTTAACCCTACAGTCCCCATCACACTGTGGTACTGACCACCCGTCAGATGGTCTTGGTAAATCCATGTCAATTTAACAGTGAATAAAAGGATTTTGTACCTACAAGTCTAGTAGGCCTACTTATACCAAAACTCTTTCTATGACTAATGTAAAGAGAGTTTGAGTCAACATTAGTGTCAGTCAAAACAAAACATGACCCTCGAGTCTAGTCCACCCTCCTCCTTTCCCCTCTGTGGTTGGCTGTGACCTGTAGGAGATGTTAGTGGCGGTGACTCTGACCTGTAGGAGATGTTAGGGGCAGTGGCATGCTCCAGGGCAGTTGGGCAGGGATCACGTCGGTCCCCACCACCGAGGAGAAGTGAGGGGCCAGGAGCACGGTACCCTGACCCGTCATCTACTGCCAGGTCAAAGGGTTGCATGCCCCTCTGTCAAACAGGACACATCAACGTCACACACACGTATGTGACATTGTTAGTACATGCAAACATTTTTAAAGGCATGAGAATGTCAATGGACTATCTTTTTCTGGTGCAAAAAAATGTAAAAGCAGGAATGAAACATGCATTGATATACAGTATCAGTCAAAAGTTTGGACACACCTACTCATTCAAGGGTTTTTCTTTATGTTTACTATATTGCAGAATAATAGTGAAGACATCAAAACAGCCATGCTGGTTAAGTGTGCTTTGAATTCTAAGTAAATCTTTGATGAAAATCACTGGTTTAATGTTCATTGTTCGTGTTTCTTGGCCTAAGCAAGTCTCTTATTCTTATGTGTCCTTTAGTAGTGGTTTCTTTGCAGCAATTCAACCATGAAGGCCTGATTCACGCAGTCTCCTCTGAACAGTTGATGTTGAGATGTGTCTGTTACCTGAACTCTATGAAGCATTTATTTGGCCTGCAATTTCTGAGGCTGGTAACTCTAATGAACTCATCCTCTAATGTAGAGGTAACTCGCAGAGGTAACTCTGGGTCTTCCTTTCCTGTGGCGGTCCTCATGAGATCCAGTTTCATCATAGCACTTGATGGTTTTTGAAACTGCACTTCTTGATATTTTCTGGATTGACTGACCATGTCTTAAAGTAATGATGGACTGTAGTTTCTATTTGCATATTTGAGCTGTTCTTGCCATAATATGGACTTGGCCTTTTACCAAATAGGGCTATCTTCTGTATACCACCCCTACCTCGTCACAACACAACTGATTGGCTCAAATGCATTAAGAAGGAAAAACGTTCCACAAATTAACAAGGCACACCTGTTAATTCAAATGCATTCTAGGCGACTACCTCACGCAGCTGGATGAGAGAATGCCAAGAGTGTGCAAAGCTGTCAAGGCAAAGGGTGGCTACTTTGAACAATCTAAAATATATTGTGATTCGTTTAACACTTTTTTGGTTACTACATGATTCCATATGCGTTATTTCATAGTTTTGATGTCTTCACTATTATTCTACAATGTAGAAAATAGTAAAAATAAATTAAAACCCTGGAATTATTAGGTGTGTCCAAACTTTTGTCTGCTACTGTAATGTATTGCAATAATATTTGCCATTGTAACTATACTGAACAAAAACACAAACGCAACATTTTCAACAATTTTACTGAGTTACAGGAAGGAAATCCAGAAATCAGTCAATTTAAATAAATTCATTAGGCCGTAATCTATGGATTTCACATGACTGGGCAGGGGTGCAGCCACGGGTAGTCTTGGGAGGGCAGAGACCCACCCACTTGGGAGCCAGGCCCAGCCAATCAGAATGAGTTCTTCCTCACAAAAGGGCTTTATTACGGAACTCCTCAGTTTCATCAGGCATGGTTACACGTGGTCTGAGGTAACAGCTCTGGTGGAGATTCCTGCAGTCAGCATGCCAATTGCATGCTCCCTCAAAACATCTGTGGCAGTGTGACAAAACTGCACATTTTAGTTTGGCCTTTTTAATTGTCCCCAGCACAAGGTGCACCTCTGTAATGATCATGCTGTTTAATCAGCAAGAGACATGCTCACTAACAGTGAACTAAATTTGTGCACAAAATTTGAGAGAAATGCGTATGTATTGGATCTTTTATTTCTGTTCATAAAACATGGGATCAACACTTTACATGTTACGTTTATATTTTACGTCCACAGAAGACCATAACCAAATAATCTGAGCATGCATATTCCATGGTATTTGATTTTTTTTTTAAACAGTCGGCTACCCTGTATCGGTGCGATGGTAAAAATCACTGGGGAAGCCAAGGCCCCCTCGTATTACAATCTGTGTTGTGAAAACAGGTTATAGAGCAAGCAGTGTAATTAATTCATATGCCTTGCGACCGTGATATATAGGCCTAAAGGCGGAGACAATAAGACAGTTGCAGAATATATTCAACCACACCTTTGTTTTATCACAAAACCGGATTCCAACCTCTGTCCGGTGAAGTCCACAAAGAATATTTCATGTAACAGACAGTTAGTTACATGACCTACAGCATGGTCAAGCAAGTTAATGTTTCTGCCGTTTTCGGACCACTAAACAACTATTGATTTAGAACCAGTTACCGAAAGTCGCAAAGAAAACAGGAGCTGCCTCCAATATGCCAGCACCATTTCAACATCAAATAATCTCTGCCAAGTGTAATATAGTGACAATTTAAAGATACCATAAACTATTTGGTCCAATCAACGTAAGCCAAATATGGTCACATGGTTCTGATTTCTATACGTGTGTGTGTGTGAGTGCAAGTAGAAACAACATGTTCTCACCCTACTTGTAGAGAAACGCCAATGCAATCCACCTCTCATGTTGACGAAACGGTCTATCACTATGTCATACAGTACATGATTTAGGTTTTTTGTTGTCCAAGGCTACCTGGCTAATGCTTGCCCGCTAGCCTATCTTCCATCAATGGGCAACATTAGCTAGTTAAAGTTAGCCTTCTACATCGAGCTACATATTGAACTTCCATCCTCTCAGGTCAGTAGTACAACAATGTATGAATTAATGTTTAGATCAGAATCGCCGTTATAAATCATTGGCCAGTACGGAGAATTAAGTAAAACCACAAGTCCAAATCCCTATCTACATCCATGGCTAATTTAGGAAAGGCCCACATTTAGCTAGCTAGCGAGACACTGAAGAACAATAACACAACGAGATGCAACAATTCAAGTTGTTTCTGTCAATGACGTATGCGTTCAATTCGATTTGAAAAATACGACAAATCCAAGCTCGCTTCCCTTTTCTTCAGCCAGGACCATTCACACGTAGACAGGGGGCGCTGTTTCGCTCGCTCGGATCTTTCTTTTGTGAGATCCATTCAGCCTCTTGCGAATTGAAGGACAATTATGAGAGGCGAAATATACATTATTCTATATTTAGATTATTTTCTAGGTACATTTTTGGGGGAAGCTTGGCTTCCATTGGCATCCATGAATTCACAACTGCTCCTACCTTTTATTCAGAAAGGACATGAACTCTTTATTGAGCTGAGGGAGACTATTTTAAGTAGGAGGCAGCATGCTCCATACCTTCAAACAGACGATTGGCCATGCCACTGAGCTATACTACAGGAAAAAAAACAACAGGAATAGGAAATGTATTCCATGGTGATTGCCTACGGAGCTGTGAAGGGAACGGCACCTCCATACCTTCAGGCTCTGATCAGGCCCTACACCCAAACAAGGGCACTGCGTTCATCCACCTCTGGCCTGCTGGCCCCCCTACCTCTGAGGAAGCACAGTTCCCGCTCAGCCCAGTCAAAACTGTTCGCTGCTCTGGCACCCCAATGGTGGAACATGCTCCCTCACGACGCCAGGACAGCGGAGTCAATCACCACCTTCCGGAGACACCTGAAACCCCACCTCTTTAAGTAATCCTTCTACCCCCCCCCCCCCCCTTTAAAAGATTTAGATACACTATTGTAAAGTGGTTGTTCCACTGGATATCATAAGGTGAATGCACCAATTTGTAAGTCGCTCTGGTTAAGAGCGTCTGCTAAATGACTTAAATGTAAATGTATTCTCCAACCCAGAAATACACCTGCTATTCATAAGGTTTTTACACAAATTCAGGCAAGCTCTCTTTCTCACTGGGGTGTGGAGGCCACATTAAGGAATGTGATCACCAACACACTAATTTCAAGAGATTCCCTTACCTCACAAGGCCAGTTCCAGGGAAACCACTAGGCGCTTGGCCAGGCTAGTATGAGAGAGATAGAGAAAGGGGCGGTGCAGCGGCTTCATAAGGAATGTGGGTTGTTTGCTAATGAGGATGTTTATGAAGGGGACCAGGGTTACATGGGTTCAAAGAGAGCTGTGTAGTGTGTCAGAACCAATAAGAAGTCCCCTGGAGACAGGATGGGAGAGGGAGGGATCAGAACCTTGTTTTCCTATGAGGTGTTTTCCCTGTTGTGATTGATGTGGGAAAATACAAAAGCCGGATGAGTTCAGTTTCCTTACTCAGATAAAAACCCTACTACAACTGATCACTGAGCCATAAATCAACAACAACAGGCTTTGTACTGAGCTGCACTACCACTAGCTCACTGAAAGAGTTAATCATAAACAGTCAATATCTGATGGACTGGTCCAAGAACCAACCAAAGGTCTTCTTTCAGTTGGCATAATGTGATGAATTTGGTTGAACCCATGCATACAGCATATTAAAAGAAACCAACAGAAAATCTGGGGCAGTATGGCTGCGTTTAGACAGGCAGCCCAATTCTGATATTTTTAACAATCCCAAACACATCTTTTTCAGACCTGATCAAAAGACCAATTAGTGAAACAAATATCAGAATTGAGCTGCCTAAGTATCAAGTGTCTCACATTAGGAGTGCTAATCTTGGATCACATACCCCCTTGACCATGTTATATTTTTCATTGTGATCTAAAAGGAAAAACTGATCCTAAAACACACACTCCTAATATTACTCTGAAACACTTTATACAGCCCTGAAGTTAAATAATGTTCAACATTTACAATTGTGTCTGCAGACACATTTTATTGTCAATCTCAGGCAAGGAAGATACTAAATGTGGCAAGCATTTTGGTAATGATATTACTAAGGCTAATAGTTTGCTCTACATTACAATGTATAAAAGAAATGAGACAAAACCAAAGGGACTTCAATGACATCTTATGTGAACAGAATACTACTACTTCTATTAACAACAGCTTAAACATGATTGACACAAGCTAAAGACACATCTGTCTCCACACAAACACATTCACACTATAAAGAGTGTTCACTCTGGTTTAGACGCCAGGACACAGAAATACTCCAGCGTCACTTCAATGAGTGTGTCTGGTGATGTGACTCCCATCTCCTTCAGAAACCTGCAACAATATGACATCAATACATTTTATAAAATAATTCCATGTGGGATGGACCAGAAAAGTGGCATTAAAGTAAATAAAATAATTATTTGTTCATTTCCTCATACATTTTTTTGTTCATTTAATCTTTAGAGTCTAAGGGGGGGGGGGGGCTAATCTGACAGATGGAATTGTTTTAAATTGGTCATACCTATGGATCATTTAGCTATTTGATTGAGAATTTTAGGACCCCTTTAAGTATATAAAAAAATTATATGAATATGATTTGATAAAATATTTATTTTTGGAATTGTCTACTTAAACCGATAGAAACGCATTGAACAACATTCGTAAATGGCAAAAAGGACTGTCAAAAAATGTAGCAGAAGAAATAAGGTTTTGAAGTGTTTGTCCTAAATCTAAGAGATATAAAAAAAAACTCAGGTATTGCGCCTCCTGAGTGACGCAGCGGTCTAAGGCTGGAGGCGGACTCCCGATCACGGCTGTATTGACCCAGCGTCGTCCGGGTTAGGGGGGGGTTTGGCCGGCGGGGGGTCTTTACTTGGCTCATCGCGCTCTAGAGACTCCTTGTGGCGGCCGGGCGCCTGCAGGCTGATCTCGGTTGTCAGTTGAAAGGTGTTTTCACCAACACATTGGTGCTTCTGGCTTCCGGGTTAAGCGGGCGGTTGTAAGGAAGTGCGGTTTGGCAGGTCATGTTTCAGAGGACGTGTGACCCGACCTTCGCCTCCCGAGTCCATCGGGGAGTTGCAGCGATGAGACAGGGGAAAAGGGTGTAAAATACAAAAACCAGAATAATAATACAATAAAATAAAAAAATTAAATCTGGATTTTTTTTCTTATTTTTTACACATATTTAACCCATTTTTTGGGGTAGGTACAAAACTACCTGCACACTTCCATCCGTTTTTTTAAACCGGTACTGGTTACCTTCAGACGAGTCCCGTGACACTTGTGGGCGTCCATTAGTTTGTAGCCCAAACAGTCCGGACGTTATCAAACAGAATTTAGCACAGACGGTACTGACTTCAGGACGAGTCTCCTGGCACTTGTGGGGGTCGTAGAGCAAAGCGTAGAACACCATCGTGAGAGTGAGAGTCTATCCATACAGTGGTCAATAGTTTGTAGTTCAAACTGTTTGGACGCTACAGATTATTTTCGGGATGTCTCATGGTCTGACAAACACCGCTCTAGCTCTGTCACCTTTCACTGCAGATGCGGAAGTGTGACACTGGCGGATGCGTTGGATTGAGACGCATCCAATGCAAAAAACAGACACAGTATCTCTAGCTGCAACAGACTGACACACCGGTTTGTCATTCGACTCCACCGGGTTAATTAGTTAATTAGCTAATTAGTTCATTAATTCATCCATTCAGTCATTCATCCATTCATTCATTCATTCATCCGTTGATTGACCAGGGTTGTTACCTGTCGAGTGTTCTCTGCAGCAGTGCGGTGGCAGCATCAGGCTCGGCCCTCTGGAAGGCCTGGTACGTGGAGAAGGACTCCATGAAGCCCACTATGTTCCTCACTGAGATCTGCTGCTTCAGTGGGATACACTCAATCCTGAAAGAAGAACAGATACCCACACTGTTGAACTGAGAGGAGAGTCATAGTGGATACCCAAAGCTCCCAAGGGGGCCAAGAGGTTTAAGTCAAGTAAGTCATAATATTGAATACTCCTGCAGTTTATTGAGTACAACATTTGATTTTGACCACCTGAGAGTCACTAGGTGTGAGTACATTACTTCTGTATGTATGCATGTATGTACAAATGTATGTATTTCATTCTCAAATAGAAACTCGGAGACACAGGGTCAAAGTCACACCATGAGAAATGTTTTAATGTGTAACAGGCTGTTCTACTGGGTTCCCACAGAGGCTGTATGAGTTACCTCTCTTTGTCAGGGAAGGGGATAGCAGCATAAAGCTCCCTTAGTTTGGTGTTGGACACTGCTACCTGTGTGCTGGTGTATGGTAACAGCACCTTCTTGAACTGGGGATAGCAAAGTAAAATCTCAGTCAGGAAACAGTCAGGAAACATGGTACTTATATCAAACAAAGAATTGTGAGGGTGATCCCATGGAAATTAAACTATTTTTCACAAGAGAAATGTGTCAATATGGCAGCAAACAAACATTTTGTAAGCATACTGTATATGAAAACAATTGTACTTAATACCCAATGAAAATAAATATATGACACACTAAACCGATTAAGTGGCATTGGTTTGTCACCATAAAAATAGAATATCATTCTAGTTCTGTTTGTCACCTCATCACAGATGTCAGTGAGTCTGTCCCCACATGAGCAGTAATGGAGTCTGAAGTTATCAGCAAAGCCAAGCAGAGCCATGCAGCCGCAAGGCTTCAGGACCCGGCCTGCCTCCAAGAGGAACCGCTGCTGATCAAACCAATGGGCTGCTGAGGCTGCAGTCAGTAGGTCCACAGAACCATCCGGAAACGGCAGCTCCTCTGCTGTCCCTTTCCTGTACAGTAAGTATTAAGACACAGCCACAAAATGGAGGATTTCTACATAAACTAACGTATTAACTAGGGGCCTATTGAAAGTGGGGAGATACTGCTGACCTTTGTGCTGAGTGTAATTGACCGTCTCTGCAGATTGTCATCAGTTTCTTTTTAAACAACATACACATTGGTTTTACTAGCCATACACGTTGGTTTTACTAGCCATACACGTTGGTTTTACTAGCCATACACGTTGGTTTTACTAGCCATACACGTTGGTTTTACTAGCCATACACGTTGGTTTTACTAGCCAAGTGTGGACCAAAACATTTATTCCCATTCAAAATCCTATTATCCCTAAATCTAACCAAACTCTAAAATAGCCGTTTTTGTTAATGTATGGGGAATGGCAAAATGTCCCCACTTGTCACATTTTCCTTGTTTTACTATCCTTGTGAGGACTTTGACCTCAAAAGGATAGTAAAGTTAAACACACACATACATTCAAATACCTGTAGGTGATGTTGTTGAACCCTGCCACTGCCCTGGCCTCCTCCAGTTGGCACTCACTAATGTCGATGCCCACCACCTCCTGGAAGTGTGGGGCCATCAGGCGTGAGTTCTGCCCCGTCCCACAGCCCAGGTCCACAGCTAGAGCATGAGGCTGGGCTTTCTGAAGAGAGGGGACCAGTGAGACACTATATAACTAGCCTTCACTAAAGGAGAGTGATAGAGTATATGTGATGATCAATACAGATAATATACACAACTGTTCTAAAGTTTGGGGTCACTTAGAAATGTCCTTGTTTTTGAAAGAAAAGCACATTTTTTGTCCATTAAAATAACATCAAATTGATCAGAAATACAGTGTAGACATTGTTAATGTTGTAAATGACTATTGTAGCTGGAAACGGCAGATTGTTAATGGAATATCTGCATAGGCGTACAGAGGCCCATTATCAGCAACCATCACTCCTGTGTTCCAATGGCACGTTAAGTTAGCTAATCCAAGTTTATCATTTTAAAAAGGCTAATTGATCATTAGAAAACCTTTTGCAATTATGTTAGCACAGCTAAAGGGTTTTCTAGATATTCCCTAAAACAATATGCCGTTTCATGCTACATTAGTCATTTACAACATTAACAATGTCTTCACTGTATTTCTGATCAATTTGAAGTTATTTTAAAATGGACAAAAAAAATTGCTTTTCTTTCTAAAAACAAGGAAACTTCTAAGTGACCCCAAACTTGTGAACGGTAGTGTGTGTGTTATTATATAACACTCTGGTCTTTGCTAAATAGGTATTTCAAGCTTACGGTAATAACGTAAGATAATGGATGACAGTTTAGTGACCTATTGTCGCAATACTCAAAAGCATTTAGAAACAGGAAATGGTTTAGATAATGTTTATATCTGATTTAAAAATGTCATAATTCTGAAATATTTTGCAATAAACATGAAAGTAAAAAATGCCCTCAGACACTGTGTGGAAGCATTACACCAAAGACCTATCTTAGACAACCTAAGATTTGTCTTAGCTGCCAACTGTGCAAGTCTAACGTCATGTAGAAGACAGTCTATAACAGTAATATTATCTTTTCTTGGCACACCTTCCTTTCCAGGTACTGCAGGATGATGTCTCTGATCTCCTCTGGGGGTACAAAGCGGTACCTCTGGTAGATGGAGGCATGGTGTTTCTCCTCAAACAGCCGGTGGGTCATGGTGCTCTGCTGTCGTCTGCTCCGCTAGCCTAGTGCTCCTTCCAGCTTGCAGTGACTCAGCAGAGACACAGAGACACAGACACAGATCTGCTCCTTTACTAGGATCTGTCAATCATTACATGGAAGGAGGAGAGATACTGTATATAAGGAGTAGGACAGAGGCGTCTACTGGTAGTAGTCGCTCAGTCACATAGAGGAGAGGTTTAAAGAGACACCTGGGCTGCTAAGATCAAATAACTTGTCACCTCTTGACAAATTGCAAAACACTGATTTGTGTGTGATGTTCTTGTGTGGAACGATGTCCGATAAGGGCCACATGCGGACATGCCTATAGATAAACTAGTGGTTTAAAACATCTCATACATATTTCCATTTTATAAAAACAGTCAAAACGCCTGGCAAAGGTTTTATGCATGTACTGCATGCATTTATACTGAACAAAAATCTAAAAACACGCCGTGCAACAATTTCAAAGATTTGACTGAGTTACAGTTCATAAGGAAATCAGTCAATTGAAATACATTTATTATGCCCTAATATATGGATTTCACATGATTGGGAATACAGATATGGATCTGTTGGTCACAGGTATCTTACAAAAAGGTATGGGCGTGGATCAGAAAACCAGTCAGTATCTGGTGTGACGACCATGTCTCATGCAGGGTGACATCTTCGCATAGAGTTGATCAGGCTGTTGATCGTGGGATGTTGTCTCACTCTTTAATGGCTGTGCGAAATTTCTGGATATTGGTGGGAACTGGAACACGCTGTCCTACACATCAATCCAGAGCATCCCAAACGTGCTCAATGGGGAACATGTCTGAGTATGCAGGCCATGGAGGAATTGGGACATTTTCAGCTTCTAGGAATTGTCTACAGATCCTTGCAACACGGGGCCGTACATTATAATGTTGAAACATGAGGTGATGGTGGCGGCTGAATGGTACGACAATGGGCCTCTGGATCTCATCATGGTATCTCTGTGCATTCAATTTGTCATCGATAAAATGCAAATGTGTTCATTGTCCGTAGCTTATGCCTGCCCATACCATAACCTCACCATGGGGAACTCAGTTCCCAAGGTTGACATCAGTAAACCACTCACACACACGTGGTCTGCGGTTGTACAGCCAAATTTTCTAAAATGACATTGGAGGATTATGGAAGATAAACATTAAATTACCTGGCAACAGCCCTGGTGGAAATTCCTGTAGTCAGCATGCCAATTGCACGCTCCCTCAAAACTTGAGACATCTGTGGCATTGTGTTGTGACAAACCTGCACATTTTATCGCCAGCACAAGGTGCACCTGTGTAATGATCATGCTATTTATTCAGCTTCTTGATATGTCACACCTGGCAAGTGAATGGATTATCTTGGCAAAGGAGAAATGTTCACCAACAGGGATGAAATCAAGTTTGTGCATTTGGAAAATGTCTGGGATCTTTTATTTCAGCTCATTAAACCAACACTTTACATGTTATGTTTACATTCTTGTTTAGTGTAGATTATGCATTAAGACCAAAATTGTCAAACTAGACTGGGTCCTATGATGCAGCAATTAGGTTATCGAACAGAACATTGTCTAAACAATAGCAAAACAGAAGAACAAGTACAGACATTTAATTCGTCTTCTGAAAGTTTGCAATGAAGTTATACGCAATTGTAATGTCAAATATAACAAAATCACCTTACACAATGTAATGCAGCTTGTAAAGCTGTTTCTCATCTGAAAATTTCACCACAAGCAACATTGCCAGGACTGGTTGGTCTTTTAGCAGGTAGGAATACGAGACAATATATCCACAGGAAAGTAGAATTCAATAATATTTTCAAACCACTGGTAGTGCCTGAAACATGCAAACAGGATGAAAATGCATGTAACCCATGCATTGACATTTGCCGAGATGGTGCACGTGTTCACATGGTTCTGCACATCCTTCAGATGATAGAAATGTGAATACACTACCAACAACTTGAAAAGTTGATGTCATTATACTTTCCTGCGGATATATTGTCTCACATTCATACTGGCATAACTGATACATTTACGAAAGCTCAACACCCCTTGAATATGGCCGGTGTCAGTAAACCTCGGTGAAAAGTCGCAATTAAATTGTTGCCAGCAGCACAGTAACCAATGCTCTGGATAACATGAAAACAGCCTAGCCAGTCTGTTAGGGCAAGTAAAATGGTCAGAGTGAGGTGTTCTCTCATGTGTCTGTAAGTAGCGTTAGCTAGAAAGCTAGCCAGTTAGCTTGGCTACTTGACTGCGTTGTTTGGGCAGAACGCCCAGATCAACATTACTCCTCGGCCAGAGCGTCCACTGTGCACTCTGAACACATAGAGCGAAATGCTCTGAATTTACGAACCGACAATATGATAACATTCTGAAAATTAGAACGTCAAGAGCGCACTCTGGCACTCCAGATTGAATTTACGAATACACCCTCAGTTAGGTGGACGTAGGTACAGTAGAGCGTGGCAAGGATAAGGAGACTTGCAACAGATAGCGAAAACAATTGCTAGTTACATAGCTAGAAGATACTTAACGTTGATGAGGTTAGTTATGCGATATAAAAAATCACATAAACTAGCTAATGTCTGCACGGTTGTTTACCTGCTGTCTCACAGAAAGCGCTCCGTCCACACCCTAAGCAACGACACTCGGAAGCAAGCCTCTGGAAGTAAACTTCAGTCGCCAAACAACCTCACGAATATATAAAGACAAATGTTAATATTGAAACGTAAAAAAAGCTGCCAAGCAGCTGTAACAATTTCTTATTCGATGAGGTTTAACGGCGATTGGCATCCAACAAATGTTGCATTACCGCCACCTACTAGACTGGAGTATAACTCATAATTTTCTTTAAACATACAAATACCCTACCATCTAACGCTACACTCACAACAAATAATAAATACCATACTCCACTATTTAGTCCTACAACTACAGTCTTCGAGGGCCTGATTGGTGTCAACCCACTGTTCCCCGGGCGCCGAAGACGTGGATGTCGATTAAGGCAGCCCCTCGCACCTCTCTGATTCAGAGAGGTTGGGTTAAATGCGGAGGACACATTTCAGTTGAAGGCATTCAGTTGTACAACTGACTAGGTACCCCCTTTCCCTACTCACACCATTATTTTCAGGATCCCTCCCCCTTGACCCATCTTCCTCTACTTTCTTCACTGCCTCAGCATATGACGACTTCTGCACTACTCTAACCCTGGAAACCTCAACCTGCCTCTCTCTCACAGGACATTTCTGAGCCCCAGCCCCACGAGCACCCCTACAATTAACAAATACCACTACTTTTCCCAATGCTACACATTCTTTTGTCTCACGCCCTTCTGCACACTTCTCACACCTAGGAACCTCCCTCCTACACAATGCTGCCACATGCCCATAAGCTTGACACCTGTAACAACGTAATGTATTCAGCACAAAAGCTTGTACAGGATTATTGCTATATCCTAACATCACTTTGTCGGGCAAAGACTCAACATCAAAACTCAAAAGAACAGACAATAACTATTCTGTTTCTCCACTCACGCCACCCTTTCTGCGTTGCACCAAACAACGAGCATCACAAACACCGGGAATCTTCCCCTTCAGTTGGTCAGCTTTCACATTTACTTCTACCCAGTAATCACGCCTTTCAATGGCGCCCTTTTCTTGAGAGCAAAACAATTCTCATCTCTCGCCCGCATTCGTTTAACACGGAGCACCTGCTACCTCTGACCAGCAGAAACACAAACAATTATCACAAGACCACTTCTGGTTACCTTTACTGATTCCACATTACCCAACTCTGTTTTCACCCACCCTGAAACCACACATGGATCAGCCAAAAGGCAAGGATATACTTTTTCCACAACTTCATCTACTGTCACAGACTCATCTTTATCCTGACCCTCAGTGCAAGCCTCGGGCTCTGAGAACTTCACCACACCTACCACCTTCGATACTTCACCCTCCCTCTCTCTTAGACCTCCTCTGCCGCTCTTGCCTCCATTCCTCCTCCGTATTCCAAGTATAATTCTCCTTATGATAATACTGCACTTCTCCTGACATACATCTTGTTCTTGCCTTGTCAAGAGATGCGATTTAACCAGCTGTCACAATCTCCGTACAATCAGCGTGAAGCCCTTGGGATGTAGCGCTCAACAGTGCATCCCACTTGTAAAGCCAGCTGTAACAATTCTGCTGCCAGTGTCATTAAAGGAGGTGCAGGAATTGTTTCGTTCAATACTGTTGTCCGGCCAAATATCAAATGAAAACATTAGTTCTGCTAGACAAAGCAAAGAAAATAGGCAACACAGTTGGTCAAAATAAGTAACACATTATTATGTTAAGTTACGTGAAATCGCCCTAAGAATTGTTTTGGAAATTATGGTTTCTAGTTACATACCATGTAAAAGTTCCTATTAGACTAAATCAAAAGCCAAACCAAAGAGACAACATTTTACTTTTTGTTATTAGAAAAAGAAACCTTGCTTCTCCCCACCCATTCACAAAAGCTTACAGCCTCAGCTAACTTTCACACACTGGAAATTAACCAAACCTCACAATGCTACATAAGCCCTACTATATTCACACACACTGACACAAGACTTGCAGTGTTTGGGTTTCTGTACCAATTAGCCTATGTCAGTTCTGATGCCCAAGCAACAGTGCCCTCTTGCTCTGCCTGTCAAGGCCCGCATTTGGTGTCTCATGAATGGTGCTTCACTGTCTGTTAGTGCCAAGTGATACCTTTTTTGTTTTACCCAAGTGTTACAGGCAGCAGAGCTAAATAAAAACTCTGAGATTATGAGCATGAGACAATGGGAGCAATCCACGATCCAAAATAAACCTAAAAATAAAAAGTTCCGCGAGCCAGCACTGCTTTTCTATGTTGTTTTTGCCACTTGTTGGAATCAGATGAAGATGTTGGAGAGCAGTGTTGTTACACTTGGAAAGATGTTATCAGGAGGCTGGCCAGCCAGTTCCTCTTTGCATTTCATATCATAGGGCATCTGGAGCAGAGAATCCCTCAATCCTGAACCGCTCGTTCTAACAATGACACAATGGTCTTCGGCTACCCACCCTTTCCAAAGGGATAATTTCTTCAGCAAGGCTGCCACCCTTAGTATTCATTTTGGGAATGCTGATAAGAAGGGCCTCAGGGCAGTAGCTGAAATAACTTATTACTTCTTATCACTAAAATCCCTATTTTTCCATATCTGGCATGTGAACATTTAAGCATCTATAGGGTTTTCAGCAGTGTTCAGGCATTTCAGTCATTGCTGAAGTGAGGAATTTTTGTCAGTGTCTGATTAATTGCCATCCACTTCCATGATATACAGCCACAGAGCAGGCTAGGGGTCAGATTTATTATACATCTTTTGTTTTTATGTGTTAGCATTATTCTGTAGACTCTGAGGCCCCAATGACATTAAATATCCCAGAACTGAGGGTGTATCTATACATTCTTTACTCCTGTGGTCTGGTCCTGGTCTGGACTCATTCTGATCACCTGGTGTGACTGTGGCTCCAGAAGTGATGTGGGACTTTTGTCCCAGCTTGGCCCCCTTATTCAGAGAAAGTATGGATGCGAAACAACCCGCTGTTCCCTGCCCTATATCACACACAAACACACAAGCACGCGCACACACACTTTCCATGCTTTGAGTGGGTGGACATCCGGCACAGCACACTACTTATTTTGGTCCAGGAGTGGAACCCACTCTCTATTGAATGTTCTGGTTGACTATATTTTACCAAACATTGTGATGGACTCAAGGGGTATGGAGAGGCATATTTTCCTAAGGCAATGTTATTTACTGTTTCTTCTGTGAATGTTTCTACAGATGGAGGTAATTATGTCCCCCGCTATGCCCATACAGGTAGGACAAGCTCCTGTGAAATCCACTCTCTCTACATCTTACCACACACACAGATACACACATGCAGGCTTACACACACACACACACACACACACACACACACACAAAATGAAAACCCATGCTGGAAAGTAATCTAAAGAAGCTTGTATCCATGAAGCAAAACCTCTAGAGACTGAAAGTGCTATGCTAGGTACTTTTCCCAGTATATACTATTCCCTCTGCTTTGAGGCCCAATGTAAGGAATCAATGTCCTCCTGTCTCAGTGACAAACTGGGTCATTTGGTCTCTCGAGATTACTCCTCCGAGGGATCCTATTCTATCCACACACACACACACACAAACACACACACACACCTCATATCACAGGCTGTGTTTGTCTGCTTGTGAAGTACGTAAAACTGGAGCCAGAAAGACAAACTATATTAGATAAGATACCACTCATTGGCAAGCTTTAGTAATATAAATGTACACAGTAATAACAACTTCCTTAATTGTTCCTCATTAACTAAATATTGAAGTTTCCACAGGGGACACATCATAGTCTCAGTCATCTGTAGCTAGTCCTCTGGCTTGCAGGCTAGCAGGTAGAAATACCTGACTCCGACCACAACCTCAGTCTCTGGGGAGGTCACCTCCATCACAGCCAACAGTCTGAAGAGGACAGAGAGAGATGTTAGATGTAACGTTAAATGATGCCTTTACATTTCATATTATTCTGTACATACATCTGGGGAAGTTCCATTTAGTAAGATATGTTACGTTTCATATGGTATGTATTAATTTGTGGATGTCCATCACCCATTTCGTATTATATGTTACAAATTACACTTCTTGTTATATGTTATGAATTTACAAAACGTACAATAGTTACGAATTTGCAAATTGTATGATATGTTACGAATTCTAGCTAGGTTGCTAGGTTGCTAACATTAGCTAGCTGGCTAACGTTAGCTAGGCTAGGGTTAAGGAAGGGTTAGCTGAAAGGGTTAAGGTTAGGGTTAGGGGAAGGGTAGGCTTACTGTGTTATGTCTAGTCTATGAGACCTGGCTGTTCATCCACACACACTCTTGCCTAGACACAACTGTTCA
Organism: Salmo salar; assembly: GCF_965601325.2. Taxonomy (NCBI): domain Eukaryota; kingdom Metazoa; phylum Chordata; class Actinopteri; order Salmoniformes; family Salmonidae; genus Salmo; species Salmo salar. The sequence continues at coordinate 21,001,409 of NC_138315.1, forward strand.
ACACAGAATGAGCAATGAGTTGGGGCCCAGGCAGAGGTTACGATAGGACACGAGGGCAGCATAAAACTGATGAGATAAAAAAAGACAAATGCTGTTGAAAAACACACAACAAATCTACTGTATGAATTGAGAATTTGTACATAACAATCAGGGCTACATAATACAGGCTATACTGAAGTTATTTGCTAGCCTAGTCTCAGATCTGTAGTTATTTGCTAGCCTAGTCTCAGATCTGTAAAGTTATTTGCTAGCCTAGTCTCAGATCTGTAAAGATATTTGCAAGCTTGGTACCAGATCTGTTTCTGCTGTCTTGCCAACTCCTAATGTCATTGACACGATAGGACTTGGCAAAACATCAAAAACCGATGGGAACCAGGCTAGAATTTGCACACGACTTTGTGGTTTCGTTCTTGAGATATAGTTCAGATGGCACTGTTCCAGAATAGTATCAGTAATTGTAGCTTTTATGTTTGCTCACTACAGGAAGACGTGCACGAGTTTGAGGAGACAAGGGTCCCATTGTCCGGTTTGGCTCTTGGCCTAATTTCACTGTGTCCCCATCAACAAAGGACTTTAACCCTACAGTCCCCTCTCCCATCACACTGTTGTTCTGTTACTAAAGGCAAGACTGTTCTGAGTCAGATGGACTTGGTAAATCCATGTCTATTCACCCTGAATGAAATGATTTTGTACCTACAAATCTTGTAAGTCTCCTTATAAAAAACATATTCTATGACTGTGATGTAAAGAGAGTTTGAGTCCACATTAGTGTTACTCAAAACAAAACATGACCCTCCAGTCTAGTCCACCTTCCTCCTCTCCCCTCTGTGGTTGGCTCTGACCTGTAGGAGATGTTAGGGGCGGTGACTCTGACCTGTAGGAGATGTTAGTGGCGGTGGCTCTGACCTGCAGGAGATGTTAGGGGCGGTTGCATGCTCCAGGGCCACCTCCAGCTGGGCAGGGCTCACGTCGGTCCCCAACACCGAGGAGAAGTGAGGAGGCCAGGAGCACAGTGCCCTGACCCGACCCACAGCCTACATCTACAACCAGGTCAAAGGGCTGCATGCCCCTCTGTCAAACAGGACAAATCCCCATCACACACCTGTATGAGACATTATTAGTACATGTGCACATTTTAAGGCAGGAGAAAGTATATTTACAATCTTTTTCTGCTGCAAAAACATTAAAAAGCTGGAATGAAACACGCATTGATATAATTCTGTAATGTATTGCAATAATATTTGCCTTTATAACAATACTGAACAAAAATATGAATGCAACATGCAACAATTTTACTAAGTTACAGTTTATATAAGGAAATCAGTCAATTGAAATACATTCATTAGGCCCTAATCTATAGATTTCACATCCCAATTCTATGGATTTCACATGACTGGGCAGGGCCGCAGCCATGGGTGGTCTTGGGAGGGCAGAAGCCCACCCACTTGGGAGCCAGGCCCAGCCAATTAGAATTTGTTTTTCCCCACAAAAGAGCGTTCGTTATTACAGACAGAAATACTCCTCAGTTTCATCAGCTGTCCGGTTGGCTGGTCTCAGACAATCCCGCAGGTGAAGAAGCCAGATGTGGAAGTCCTGGGCTGGCGTAGTTACATATGGTCTGCGATTGTGAGGCCGGTTGGACGTACTGCCAAATTCTCTAAAACAACGTTGGAGGCAGCTTATGGTTTGGAAATGAACATTCAATTCTCTGGCAAAAGCTCTGGTGGAGATTACTGCAGTCAGCATGCCAATTGCATTCTCCCTCAAAACTTGAGACATCTGTGGCATTGTGTTGTGTGACAAAACTGCACATTTTAGAGAGTATTTATATTGTCCCCAGCACAAGGTGCACCTGTGTAATGATCATGCTGTTTAATCAGCTTCTTGTTATGCCACACAGGTTAGGTGGATGGATTATTTGGGAAAATGAGAAATGCTCACTAACAGGGAAGTAAACAAATTTGTGCAAAAAAAATACAAAAGCCTGATGAGTTCAGTCTCCTTACTCAAATAAAAACCCTATTCCAACTGATCACTGAGCCATAGATCAACAACAGGCTTTGTACTGAGCTGCACTACCACTACCTCACTGAAAGAGTTAATCATAAACGGTCAATGTCTGAAGGACTGGTCCAAGAACCGATTAAAGGTCTTCTCTCAGTTTGCATAACGTTATGAATTTGGTTGAACCCATGCATACAGCATATTATTATTATTTTTTTTTTTAAAGAACATCTGGGGCAGTGTGGCTACATTTAGACAGGCAGCCAAATTCTGATGTTTTTACATCAGATCTTTTCACATCAGATATTTTTCACACCTGATCTGATTGCTCAAAAGACAAATTAGTGAAAAAAATATCAGAATTGGTCTGCCTGTCTAAACGCAGCCTAAGTATCAAGTGTCTCAGACTAGGATCAGATCCCCGCTGGCCATATTATATTTTTCATTGTGATCAAAAAGGCAAAACCGATCCTAAAATCCACACTCCTAATATTACTCTGAGACACTTGATACGGCCCTGAAGTGAAATAATGTTCAACATTTACAATTGTGTCTGCAGACATTTTATTGTAAATCTCAGGCAAGGAAGATACTAAAGGTGGCAACCATTTTGGTAATGATGTGACTAAGGTGAATAGTTTACTCTACATTACAATGTATAATAGAAAAGAGCAGACAAAACCAAAGGGACTTCAATGAAATCTTATGTGAACAGAATAATATTTCTAATAACAGCTTGAACATGATTCACACAAGCCTAAACACAAACTTAAGACACACCTGTCTACATACAAACACATTCACACTATAAAGACTGTTCACTCCGGTTTAGATGCCAGAACACAGAAATACTCCAGCGTCACTTCCATGAGTGTGTCTGGTGATGTGACTCCCATCTCCTTCAGAAACCTGCAACAATATGACATCAATATATTTTATAAAATAATTCCATGTGGGATGGACCAGAAAAGTAGCATGGATGACATTTTGTATATATTCGTTCATTTCTTTCTTAATTTATTTGTTCAATAATTTTTTATTATCTCATTAGTTCATTCATTCACCCATAATCCATTCATCCATCCATTCAGTCATTCATTCATCCGTTGATTGACCAGGGTTGTTACCTGTCGAGTGTTCTCTGCAGCAGTGCGGTGGCAGCATCAGGCTCGGCCCTCTGGAAGGCCTGGTACATGGAGAAGGACTCCATGAAGCCCACTATGTTACTCACTGAGATCTGCTGCTTCAGTGGGATACACGCAATCCTGAAAGAAGAACAGATACCCACACTGTTGAACTGAGAGGAGAGTCATAGTGGATGCCCTAAGCTCCTAAGGGAGCCAAGAGGTTTAAGTCAAGTAAGTCATAATATTGAATACTCCTGCAGTTTATTGAGTACAACATTTGATTTTGACCACCTGAGAGTCAATAGGTGGGAGTACATTACTTCTGTATATATATATATATATATATATATTTATTTCATTCTCAAATAGAAACTCAGAGACACAGGGTCAAAGTCACACCATGAGAAATGTTTTAATGTGTAACTGGCTGTTCTACTGGGTTCCCACAGTATGAGTTACCTCTCTTTGTCAGGGAAGGGGATAGCAGCGTAAAGCTCCTGTAGTTTGGTGTTGGCCACTGCTACCTTTGTGCTGGTGTATGGTAACAGCACCTTCTTGAACTGGGGATAGCAAAGTCAAATCTCACCAGTCAGGAAACGTGGTACTTATATCAAACACAGAATTGTGAGGGTTTGTTGATTCATACAGAAGATCCCATGGAGGTTAATCATATATTGTTCACAAGAGACATGTCTCAATGAACAAACATTTTATAAGCATTCTTTACATGAAAACAACTGAACTTAGCACCCACTGAAAATAAACATATGACACACTGAGCCGATTACGTGGCATTGGTTTGTCACCATAAAAATAGAATGTCATTCTAGATCTGTTTGTCACCTCCTCATAGATGTGAGTCTGTCCCCACATGAGCCGTAATGGAGTCTGAAGTTATCAGCAAAGCCAAGCAGAGCCATGCAGCCGCAAGGCTTCAGGACCCGGCCTGCCTCCAAGAGGAACCGCTGCTGGTCAAACCAATGGGCCGCTGAGGCTGCAGTCAGTAGGTCCACAGAACCATCCGGAAACGGCAGCTCCTCTGCAGTGCCTTTTCTGTAAGTATTAAGACAGCACCAATCATTGAGGATTTCTACATAAACTAACATATTAACTAGGGGCCTATTGAGAGTGGGGAGATACTGCTGACCTTTGTGCTGAGTGTAATTGACCGTCTCTGCAGATTGTCATCACTGTTCATTTTTAAACAACATACACCTTGGTTTTACTATCCAGGTGGGGACAACATTTCTTATTCCCATTCAAAATCCTATTTTCCCGAACCCTTAACCCTAAACCTTAACCCTAACCCCAAACCCCTAACTAAACCTTAATCTAACTCATAACCCTTACACATAACCTAACCCCTATGCCTAAAATAGGATCAACAAAATGTCCCCACTTGTCAAATTTTTCTTCTTTTACTATCCTTGTGAGGACTTTTGGACCTCAAAAGGATAGTAAAGTTAGACCACACACACGTTCAAACACCTGTAGGTGATGTTGTTGAACCCTGCCACTGCCCTGGCTTCCTCCAGTTGGCACTCGCTAATGTCGATGCCCACCACCTCCTGGAAGTGTGGGGCCATCAGACGTGAGTTCTGCCCCGTCCCACAGCCCAGGTCCACAGCTAGAGCATGAGGCTGGACTTTCTGAAGAGAAAGGACCAGTGAGACACTATATAACTAGCCTTCACTAAAGGAGAGTGATAGCTAGTGATAGAGGAAATGTGATGTTCAATACAGATATATATGTATATATTTTACACGCTGGTCTTTGCTCTATAGGTATGACACATTGCATGCTGAATTTCAAGCTTACGGTAATAACGTAACGGCTGTCGGGAGAGAGTGTAGACCAAGGCGCAGCGGAGTTAGTGTTCATCATGATTTTAATGGACGAAAGAACACTATACACAAAAACGAGACCACTGACAGCCAACCAGTACTGTCAGGTGCAATACGTAACAGAAACAATTACCCACAAAACCCCAACGGAAAAACAGGCACTTATGTGTGACTCCCAATCAGCAACAACCAACAACAGCTGTGCCTGATTGGAAGCCACACGGCCAAAATCAATGAAACAGACAACATAGAAAATGAACATAGAATGCCCACCCAATGTAACACCCTGGCCTAACCAAAATAAAGAACAAAAACCCCTCTCTATGGCCAGGGCGTTACAGATAATGGATGACAGTTTAGTAACCTATTGTCACAAGACTTAAAAGCATTTAGAAACAGGAAATGGTTGAGATATATGGTTTCTACATCTGATTTAAAATGTCATAATCCTGAAATGTTATGCAATAGAGGGCATTTTTTACTTTCATTTCTATCTCGGACACTGCGTGGAACCATTACACCAAAGACCTATCTTAGACAACCTAAGATTTGTCTTAGCTGCCAACTGTGCAAGTCTAACGTCATGTAGAAGACAGTCTGTAACAGTAATATTATCTTTTCTTGGCACACCTTCCTTTCCAGGTACTGCAGGATGATGTCTCTGATCTCCTCTGGGGGTACAAAGCGGTACCTCTGGTAGATGGAGGCATGGTGTTTCTCCTCAAACAGCCGGTGGGTCATGGTGCTCTGCTGTCGTCTGCTCCGCTAGCCTAGTGCTCCTTCCAGCTTGCAGTGACTCAGCAGAGACACAGACACAGACACAGAGACTGATCTGCTCCTTTACTAGGATCTGTCAATCATTACATGGAAGGAGGAGAGATACTGTATATAAAGGGGGGGATAGAGGAGGCTACTGCAAGTAATCACTTAGTCACATAAAGGAGAGGTTAAAATATCTACTATGACAACTGGGCTGCTAATTTCAAATAACTTGTCACCTCCACTATAGGAGATGGCAAAACATTAAAAAACCGATGGGAACCAGGCTCGAATTTGCACACGACTTTGTGGTTTCGTTCTTGAGATATAGTTCAGATGGCACTGTTCCAGAATAGTATCAGTAGTTTTAGCTTTTATGTTTGCTCACTACAGGAAGACGTGTACGAGTTTGAGGAGACAAGGGTCCCATTGTCCGGTTTGGCCCTTGGCCTAATTTCACTGTGTCCACATCAACAAAGGACTTTAACCCTTCAGTCCCCTCTCCCATCAAATTGTGGTACTGTTACATAAGGCAAGACTGTTCTGAGTGAGACGGTATTGGTAAATCCATGTCAAATTCACCCTGAATAAAATGATTTTGTACCTACAAGTCTACTAGGCCTACTTATATAAAAAAAATCTTTCACTGTAATGTAAAAAGAGTTTGAGTCCACGTTAGTGTTACTCAAAACAAAACATGACCCTCCAGTCCAGTCCACCTTCCTCCTCTCCCCTCTGGGGTTGGCTCTGACCTTTAGGAGATGTTAGTGACGGTTGCATGCTCCTGGGCCACCTCCAGCTAGGCAGGGCTCACGTCGGTCCCCAACACCGAGGAGAAGTGAGGAGGCCAGGAGCAAGGTGCCCTGACTCGACCCACACCCTACATCTACTGCCAGGTCAAAGGGCTGCATGCCCCTTTGTCAAACAGGACACATCAACGTCACACACACATGTATGTGACATTGTTAGTACATGCAAACATTTTTAAAGGCATTAGAATGTAAATAGACCATCTTTTTCTGGTGCAAAAACATTAAAAAGCTAGAACGAAACATGCATTGATATAATTCTGTAATGTTTCGCAATAATATTTTCCATTGTAACTATTTCACATCCATAGAAGACTGTAACCATTTAATCTGAGCATGCATAATCCATGATATTTGATTTAGGAAAACCAAGTCTGTATAATGTGTAACAGGTGTATGTCACTCCTACCTTTCTCTTCAGGAAGAACATGACCTCTTCAATGAGCTGAGACTCTGTATTTCCAGTAGGAGGCAGCATGCTCCTTACCTTCAAACAGATGATGGGCCATCCATGTCACTGAGCTATACTACAGGAGAAAACAACACAGGAATACAATGGTATTCACCAACCCAGAAAGAGACCTGCTTTTCATAAAGTTTTTACTAAAACTCCTGCAACCTCTCTTTCTCACTGGGTTGTGGAGGCTACGTTAAGGAATGTGATCACACACACCCTACAACACTCATCGCAGGAGATTCCCTTTCTTCACAGGGCCAGTTCCAGGGAAACCACTAGGTGCTTGGCCAGGCTAGTATGAGACAGGCCCCAGATAGAGAGAGGAAGGGGCAGTGCAGCGGATTCATGGGGATGTGGGTTGTTTGCTAATGAGGCTGGGCCAGGGTTACATGGGGTCAAAGAGAGCTGTGTGCTGTGTCAGAACCAATAAGACGTCCCATGGAGATGGGATGGGGGAAGGATCAGAAACTTGTTTTCCTATGAGGTGTTTTCCTTGTTGTGATTGATGTGGGAAAATACAAAAGCCTGATGAGTTCAGTCTCCTTACTCAGATAAAAACCCTATTCCAACTGATCACTGAGCCATAGATCAACAACAGGCTTTGTACTGAGCTGCACTACCACTACCTCACTGAAAGAGTTAATCATAAACGGTCAATGTCTGAAGGACTGGTCCAAGAACCGGTTAAAGGTCTTCTCTCAGTTTGCATAATGTTATGAATTTGGTTGAACCCATGCATACAGCATATAAAAAATAAAATAAAAATCTTTAAAACATCTGGGGCAGTGTGGCTACGTTTAGACAGGCAGCCAAATTCTGATGTTTTTACATCAGATCTTTTCACATCAGATCCTTTTCAGATCTGATCTGATTGCTCAAAAGACAAATTAGTGAAAAAAATATCAGAATTGGTCTACCTGTCTAAACGCAGCCTAAGTATCAAGTGTCTCAGATTAGGATCAGATCCCTGCTGTCCATATTATATTTTTCATTGTGATCTAAAAGGCAAAACCGATCCTAAAATCCACACTCCTAATATTACTCTGAGACACTTGATACGGCCCTGAAGTGAAATAATGTTCAACATTTACAATTGTGTCTGCAGACATTTTATTGTAAATCTCAGGCAAGGAAGATACTAAAGGTGGCAACCATTTTGGTAATGATGTGACTAAGGTGAATAGTTTACTCTACATTACAATGTATAATAGAAAAGAGCAGACAAAACCAAAGGGACTTCAATGAAATCTTATGTGAACAGAATAATATTTCTAATACAGCTTGAACATGATTCACATAAGCCTAAACACAAACTTAAGACACACCTGTCTACATACAAACACATTCACACTATAAAGACTGTTCACTCCGGTTTAGATGCCAGAACACAGAAATACTCCAGCGTCACTTCCATGAGTGTGTCTGGTGATGTGACTCCCATCTCCTTCAGAAACCTGCAACAATATGACATCAATATATTTTATAAAATAATTCCATGTGGGATGGACCAGAAAAGTAGCATGGATGACATTTTGTATATATTCGTTCATTTCTTTCTTAATTTATTTGTTCAATAATTTTTTATTATCTCATTAGTTCATTCATTCACCCATAATCCATTCATCCATCCATTCAGTCATTCATTCATCCGTTGATTGACCAGGGTTGTTACCTGTCGAGTGTTCTCTGCCGCAGTGCGGTGGCAGCATCAGGCTCGGCCCTCTGGAAGGCCTGGTACATGGAGAAGGACTCCATGAAGCCCACTATGTTACTCACTGAGATCTGCTGCTTCAGTGGGATACACGCAATCCTGAAAGAAGAACAGATACCCACACTGTTGAACTGAGAGGAGAGTCATAGTGGATGCCCTAAGCTCCTAAGGGAGCCAAGAGGTTTAAGTCAAGTAAGTCATAATATTGAATACTCCTGCAGTTTATTGAGTACAACATTTGATTTTGACCACCTGAGAGTCAATAGGTGGGAGTACATTACTTCTGTATATATATATATATATTTATTTCATTCTCAAATAGAAACTCAGAGACACAGGGTCAAAGTCACACCATGAGAAATGTTTTAATGTGTAACTGGCTGTTCTACTGGGTTCCCACAGTATGAGTTACCTCTCTTTGTCAGGGAAGGGGATAGCAGCGTAAAGCTCCTGTAGTTTGGTGTTGGCCACTGCTACCTTTGTGCTGGTGTATGGTAACAGCACCTTCTTGAACTGGGGATAGCAAAGTCAAATCTCACCAGTCAGGAAACATGGTACTTATATCAAACACAGAATTGTGAGGGTTTGTTGATTCATACAGAAGATCCCATGGAGGTTAATCATATATTGTTCACAAGAGACATGTCTCAATGAACAAACATTTTATAAGCATTCTTTACATGAAAACAACTGAACTTAGCACCCACTGAAAATAAACATATGACACACTGAGCCGATTACGTGGCATTGGTTTGTCACCATAAAAATAGAATGTCATTCTAGATCTGTTTGTCACCTCCTCATAGATGTCAGTGAGTCTGTCCCCACATGAGCCGTAATGGAGTCTGAAGTTATCAGCAAAGCCAAGCAGAGCCATGCAGCCGCAAGGCTTCAGGACCCGGCCTGCCTCCAAGAGGAACCGCTGCTGGTCAAACCAATGGGCCGCTGAGGCTGCAGTCAGTAGGTCCACAGAACCATCCGGAAACGGCAGCTCCTCTGCAGTGCCTTTTCTGTAAGTATTAAGACAGCACCAATCATTGAGGATTTCTACATAAACTAACATATTAACTAGGTGCCTATTGAGAGTGGGGAGATACTGCTGACCTTTGTGCTGAGTGTAATTGACCGTCTCTGCAGATTGTCATCACTGTTCATTTTTAAACAACATACACCTTGGTTTTACTATCCAGGTGGGGACAACATTTCTTATTCCCATTCAAAATCCTATTTTCCCGAACCCTTAACCCTAAACCTTAACCCTAACCCCAAACCCCTAACTAAACCTTAATCTAACTCATAACCCTTACACATAACCTAACCCCTATGCCTAAAATAGGATCAACAAAATGTCCCCACTTGTCAAATTTTTCTTCTTTTACTATCCTTGTGAGGACTTTTGGACATCAAAAGGATAGTAAAGTTAGACCACACACACGTTCAAACACCTGTAGGTGATGTTGTTGAACCCTGCCACTGCCCTGGCTTCCTCCAGTTGGCACTCGCTAATGTCGATGCCCACCACCTCCTGGAAGTGTGGGGCCATCAAGCGTGAGTTCTGCCCCGTCCCACAGCCCAGGTCCACAGCTAGAGCATGAGGCTGGACTTTCTGAAGAGAAAGGACCAGTGAGACACTATATAACTAGCCTTCACTAAAGGAGAGTGATAGCTAGTGATAGAGGAAATGTGATGTTCAATACAGATATATATGTATATATTTTACACGCTGGTCTTTGCTCTATAGGTATGACACATTGCATGCTGAATTTCAAGCTTACGGTAATAACGTAACGGCTGTCGGGAGAGAGTGTAGACCAAGGCGCAGCGGAGTTAGTGTTCATCATGATTTTAATGGACGAAAGAACACTATACACAAAAACGAGACCACTGACAGCCAACCAGTACTGTCAGGTGCAATACGTAACAGAAACAATTACCCACAAAACCCCAACGGAAAAACAGGCACTTATGTGTGACTCCCAATCAGCAACAACCAACAACAGCTGTGCCTGATTGGAAGCCACACGGCCAAAATCAATGAAACAGACAACATAGAAAATGAACATAGAATGCCCACCCAATGTAACACCCTGGCCTAACCAAAATAAAGAACAAAAACCCCTCTCTATGGCCAGGGCGTTACAGATAATGGATGACAGTTTAGTAACCTATTGTCACAAGATTTAAAAGCATTTAGAAACAGGAAATGGTTGAGATATATGGTTTCTACATCTGATTTAAAATGTCATAATCCTGAAATGTTATGCAATAGAGGGCATTTTTTACTTTCATTTCTATCTCGGACACTGCGTGGAACCATTACACCAAAGACCTATCTTAGACAACCTAAGATTTGTCTTAGCTGCCAACTGTGCAAGTCTAACGTCATGTAGAAGACAGTCTATAACAGTAATATTATCTTTTCTTGGCACACCTTCCTTTCCAGGTACTGCAGGATGATGTCTCTGATCTCCTCTGGGGGTACAAAGCGGTACCTCTGGTAGATGGAGGCATGGTGTTTCTCCTCAAACAGCCGGTGGGTCATGGTGCTCTGCTGTCGTCTGCTCCGCTAGCCTAGTGCTCCTTCCAGCTTGCAGTGACTCAGCAGAGACACAGACACAGACACAGAGACTGATCTGCTCCTTTACTAGGATCTGTCAATCATTACATGGAAGGAGGAGAGATACTGTATATAAAGGGGGGGATAGAGGAGGCTACTGCAAGTAATCACTTAGTCACATAAAGGAGAGGTTAAAATATCTACTATGACAACTGGGCTGCTAATTTCAAATAACTTGTCACCTCCACTATAGGAGATGGCAAAACATTAAAAAACCGATGGGAACCAGGCTCGAATTTGCACACGACTTTGTGGTTTCGTTCTTGAGATATAGTTCAGATGGCACTGTTCCAGAATAGTATCAGTAGTTTTAGCTTTTATGTTTGCTCACTACAGGAAGACGTGTACGAGTTTGAGGAGACAAGGGTCCCATTGTCCGGTTTGGCCCTTGGCCTAATTTCACTGTGTCCACATCAACAAAGGACTTTAACCCTTCAGTCCCCTCTCCCATCAAATTGTGGTACTGTTACATAAGGCAAGACTGTTCTGAGTGAGACGGTATTGGTAAATCCATGTCAAATTCACCCTGAATAAAATGATTTTGTACCTACAAGTCTACTAGGCCTACTTATATAAAAAAAATCTTTCACTGTAATGTAAAAAGAGTTTGAGTCCACGTTAGTGTTACTCAAAACAAAACATGACCCTCCAGTCCAGTCCACCTTCCTCCTCTCCCCTCTGGGGTTGGCTCTGACCTTTAGGAGATGTTAGTGACGGTTGCATGCTCCTGGGCCACCTCCAGCTGGGCAGGGCTCACGTCGGTCCCCAACACCGAGGAGAAGTGAGGAGGCCAGGAGCAAGGTGCCCTGACGCGACCCACACCCTACATCTACTGCCAGGTCAAAGGGCTGCATGCCCCTTTGTCAAACAGGACACATCAACGTCACACACACATGTATGTGACATTGTTAGTACATGCAAACATTTTTAAAGGCATTAGAATGTAAATAGACCATCTTTTTCTGGTGCAAAAACATTAAAAAGCTAGAACGAAACATGCATTGATATAATTCTGTAATGTTTCGCAATAATATTTTCCATTGTAACTATTTCACATCCATAGAAGACTGTAACCATTTAATCTGAGCATGCATAATCCATGATATTTGATTTAGGAAAACCAAGTCTGTATAATGTGTAACAGGTGTATGTCACTCCTACCTTTCTCTTCAGGAAGAACATGACCTCTTCAATGAGCTGAGACTCTGTATTTCCAGTAGGAGGCAGCATGCTCCTTACCTTCAAACAGATGATGGGCCATCCATGTCACTGAGCTATACTACAGGAGAAAACAACACAGGAATACAATGGTATTCACCAACCCAGAAAGAGACCTGCTTTTCATAAAGTTTTTACTAAAACTCCTGCAACCTCTCTTTCTCACTGGGTTGTGGAGGCTACGTTAAGGAATGTGATCACACACACCCTACAACACTCATCGCAGGAGATTCCCTTTCTTCACAGGGCCAGTTCCAGGGAAACCACTAGGTGCTTGGCCAGGCTAGTATGAGACAGGCCCCAGATAGAGAGAGGAAGGGGCAGTGCAGCGGATTCATGGGGATGTGGGTTGTTTGCTAATGAGGCTGGGCCAGGGTTACATGGGGTCAAAGAGAGCTGTGTGCTGTGTCAGAACCAATAAGACGTCCCATGGAGATGGGATGGGGGAAGGATCAGAAACTTGTTTTCCTATGAGGTGTTTTCCTTGTTGTGATTGATGTGGGAAAATACAAAAGCCTGATGAGTTCAGTCTCCTTACTCAGATAAAAACCCTATTCCAACTGATCACTGAGCCATAAATCAACAGGCTTTGTACTGAGCTGCACTACCACTAGCTCACTGAAAGAGTTAATCATAAACGGTCAATGTCTGAAGGACTGGTCCAAGAACCGGTTAAAGGTCTTCTCTCAGTTTGCATAATGTTATGAATTTGTTTGAACCCATGCATACAGCATATAAAAAATAAAATAAAAATCTTTAAAACATCTGGGGCAGTGTGGCTACGTTTAGACAGGCAGCCAAATTCTGATGTTTTTACATCAGATCTTTTCACATCAGATCCTTTTCAGATCTGATCTGATTGCTCAAAAGACAAATTAGTGAAAAAAATATCAGAATTGGTCTACCTGTCTAAACGCAGCCTAAGTATCAAGTGTCTCAGATTAGGATCAGATCCCTGCTGTCCATATTATATTTTTCATTGTGATCTAAAAGGCAAAACCGATCCTAAAATCCACACTCCTAATATTACTCTGAGACACTTGATACGGCCCTGAAGTTAAATAATGTTCAACATTTACAATTGTGTCTGCAGACATTTTATTGTAAATCTCAGGCAAGGAAGATAAAGGTGGCAACCATTTTGGTAATGATGTGACTAAGGTGAATAGTTTACTCTACATTACAATGTATAATAGAAAAGTGCAGACAAAACCAAAGGGACTTCAATGAAATCTTATGTGAACAGAATAATATTTCTAATAACAGCTTGAACATGATTCACACAAGCCTAAACACAAGCTTAAGACACATCTGTCTACACACAAACACATTCACACTTTAAAGAGTGTTCACTCCGGTTTAGATGCCAGAACACAGAAATACTCCCTTGTCACTTCCATGAGTGTGTCTGGTGATGTGACTCCCATCTCCTTCAGAAACCTGCAACAATATGACATCAATATATTTTATAAAATAATTCCATGTGGGATGGACCAGAAAAGTGGCATGGATGAGATTTTGTATTTATTTGTTCATTTCTTTCTTAATTTATTTGTTCAATAATTTTTTATTATCTCATTAGTTCATTCATTCACCTATAATCCATTCATCCATCCATTCAGTCATTCATTCATCCGTTGATTGACCAGGGTTGTTACCTGTCGAGTGTTCTCTGCAGCAGTGCGGTGGCAGCATTAGGCTCGGCCCTCTGGAAGGCCTGGTACATGGAGAAGGACTCCATGAAGCCCACTATGTTCCTCACTGAGATCTGCTGCTTCAGTGGGATACACTCAATCCTGAAAGAAGAACAGATACCCACACTGTTGAACTGAGAGGAGAGTCATAGTGGATGCCCTAAGCTCCCAAGGGGGCCAAGAGGTTTAAGTCAAGTAAGTCATAAAATTGAATAGTTCTGCAGTTTATTGAGTACAACATTTGATTTTGACCACCTGAGAGTCACTAGGAGGGAGTACATTACTTCTGTATATATATATATTTCATTCTCAAATAGAAACTTAGAGTCACAGGGTCAAAGTCACACCATGAGAAATGTTTTAATGTGTAACTGGCTGTTCTACTGGGTTCCCACAGAGGCTGTATGAGTTACCTCTCTTTGTCAGGGAAGGGGATAGCAGCGTAAAGCTCCTGTAGTTTGGTGTTGGCCACTGCTAACTGTGTGCTGGTGTATGGTAACAGCACTTTCTTGACCTGGGGATAGCAAAGTAAAATCTCACCAGTCAGGAAACATGGTACTTATATCAAACACAGAATTGTGAGGGTTTGTTGATTCATACAGAAGATCCCATGGAGGTTAATCATATATTGTTCACAAGAGACATGTCTCAATAAACAAACATTTTATAAGCATTCTTTACATGAAAACAACAACTGAACTTAGCACCCACTGAAAATAAACATATGACACACTGAGCCGATTACGTGGCATTGGTTTGTCACCATAAAAATAGAATGTCATTCTAGATCTGTTTGTCACCTCCTCATAGATGTCAGTGAGTCTGTCCCCACATGAGCCGTAATGGAGTCTGAAGTTATCAGCAAAGCCAAGCAGAGCCATGCAGCCGCAAGGCTTCAGGACCCGGCCTGCCTCCAAGAGGAACCGCTGCTGGTCAAACCAATGGGCCGCTGAGGCTGCAGTCAGTAGGTCCACAGAACCATCCGGAAACGGCAGCTCCTCTGCAGTGCCTTTTCTGTAAGTATTAAGACAGCACCAATCATTGAGGATTTCTACATAAACTAACATATTAACTAGGGGCCTATTGAGAGTGGGGAGATACTGCTGACCTTTGTGCTGAGTGTAATTGACCGTCTCTGCAGATTGTCATCACTGTTCATTTTTAAACAACATACACCTTGGTTTTACTATCCAGGTGGGGACAACATTTCTTATTCCCATTCAAAATCCTATTTTCCCGAACCCTTAACCCTAAACCTTAACCCTAACCCCAAACCCTTAACTAAACCTTAATCTAACTCATAACCCTTACACATAACCTAACCCCTATGCCTAAAATAGGATCAACAAAATGTCCCCACTTGTCCAATTTTTCTTCTTTTACTATCCTTGTGAGGACTTTTGGACCTCAAAAGGATAGTAAAGTTAGACCACACACACACACGTTCAAACACCTGTAGGTGATGTTGTTGAACCCTGCCACTGCCCTGGCTTCCTCCAGTTGGCACTCGCTAATGTCGATGCCCACCACCTCCTGGAAGTGTGGGGCCATCAAGCGTGAGTTC
Source organism: Salmo salar (assembly GCF_965601325.2). Taxonomy (NCBI): domain Eukaryota; kingdom Metazoa; phylum Chordata; class Actinopteri; order Salmoniformes; family Salmonidae; genus Salmo; species Salmo salar. The sequence goes on from NC_138315.1 coordinate 21,017,213, forward strand.
TGCCCCATCCCACAGCCCAGGTCCACAGCTAGAGCATGAGGCTGGACTTTCTGAAGAGAGAGGACCAGTGAGACACTATTTAACTAGCCTTCACTAAAGGAGAGTGATAGCTTGTGATAGTGTAAATGTGATGATCAATACAGATAATATACAGCACCAGTTAAAAGTTTGGACACACCAACTCATTCAAGGGTTTTTCTTTATTTTTACTATTTTCTAAATTGTAGAATATTAGTGAATACATCACAACTCTGAAATAACACATATGGAATCATGTAGTAACCAAAAAAAAAATCGGCTCCTCTATTATTATTGTAACTTTGTGCTCATTTTTGTGACTGTTTCGCGCCTTGCACTTTTTCCCTTTGGCTGGAGGTTTTGACGCAGTGGCGTCCATCTGTTTATTTGCCTCTGCCCAAATAAAGTGTACGCCTGTTCACAACTCTCTGCTCTCCTGCACCTAACTTCTCCTCCAGTAGTGCTCACCGTGACAGAATTTCACACCACCCATGGAGTCAGCAGGAGCCGGTAGCCCGGCCCGAGGAGTCGAGGAGCACATCCGGGAACACGCGGCAATGCTGCAACATCTCGGTGCCACGATGGATCGCGTTGTCCAGACCATGGACCGCTGGGAGAGACAGGAAGCCTCGACCAGCGCAGCCGGGGTTACCTCTACCCGTCCCTCCTGGATCCAGTCCCAGTGGGATGCGTCTCTCCCTTCCCAGGGAGTATGATGGGACCTCAGCACGGTGCCAGGGGGTTCCTATTACAACTGCATCTATACCTGGCCACCGTTCAACCAGCTCCCTCGGGAAGGGAGAGGGTGTCCGCCCTCGTCTCATGCCTCTCGGGGAGAGCTCTGGAGTGGATTGTCATTTCTCTTTGCTCATTTGAGCTGTTCTTGCCATAATATGGACTTTGTCTTTTTCCAAATGGGCTATCTTCTGTATACCACCCCTACCTTGTCACAACACAACCAATTGGCTCAAACGCATTAAGAAGGAAATCAATTATACAAATTAACTTTTAACTAGGCACACCTGCTAATTGAAATGCAAAAACGTAAAAACTACCTCATGATACTAGATGGGAGAATGCCAAGAGTGTGCAAAGCTGCCATCAAGGCAAAGGGTGGCTACTTTGAAGAATCTCAGATATATAAAACATATATTGATTTGTTTAACACTTTTTTCATTTAGATTGTGCATTTAAGACAAAAGTTGTGAACCTATGTAACGGTCTTCATCGTCCTCAGATGAAGGGGAAAAGAAATCAGACCAAAATGCAGCGTGGTAAGTGTTCGTCATTTTAATGTACAACTGAACACTAAAGGAACAAGCAAAACAAAAGAACAACCGAACAGTTCCGTCAGGTGCAAAACACTAAACAGAAAATAACCACCCACAAAGCCCAAAGGAAAACAGGCTGCCTAAGTATGACTCCCAATCAGCGACAACGATGTACAGCTGTCCCTGATTGAGAGCCATACCAGGCCAAAACAAAGAAATACAAAGCATAGAAAAAAGGACATAGAATGCCCACCCAAATCACACCCTGACCAAACCTAAATAGAGACATAAAAAAGGCTCTCTCAGGTCAGGGCGTGACAACCTAGACTGGATCCCATGATGCAGGGATTAGGTTATCGAACAGAACAGTTTCCTGAACAATAGCTTAAAACAATAACAAGTACAGAAACGTTTAAATAGTCTTCTGAAAGTTTGCAATGAAGTCATACTCAATTGTGATGTCAAATATAACAAAATCACCTTCCAAAATGCAATGGAGCTTGTAAAGCTATATGTGTTTCTCTCTCAGCTGAATATTTCACGTAAGCAAAGTTGCCAGGTCCCTCTCACAGTATTACCGGAAGTGTGCCCAGATTGTCCAAATAGCCATATGCATGCTGGGGCCTCAGTGTTAACCCTTGACTGTCCAGAATATTGAACCTATTGTAACCCTTGCTGATCCAGAGCATGTATAACATTGGAGATGTTTACATTTAAATTTACAGTAATTACGTGATGATAAGCAAGTGATTTAACCCCCCCCCCCCCCCTAGAAGCATGACTAAATGACCAAATAATTTCTAGAGGGAGTGAATGGTGGAATGTAGTGATGACAAACCAGCAATATAAGACAACATATAGGGCCATAGAAATAGGAAGGAACTGCACTGAATTTATTTGCAGCCTTTATGTTTATTTTTATTTTTTATGTTTATTTTTTGTTAGATTATGTTTCATTACATACACTTGTACAGAAAGATAAAGAAAATAATTATAAATGCTGACAATAAACATGAAGTTACAGTAGCTTTCAGTTTTATGTGTCCATGCCTTGATAGTTCAGATTTTAGTGCAATGTAAAATCTGTGTTCCATCATGCTGCTCATAATAGCGTCGTTCCACCAATTTGCTGCATTTTAGGAGTGTAACTTGGTTTGATTTCACCTCATTTTAACATTCTTTCATAAATAGCACATGTTCAACTTCATATAAACACTTTTACCCATCTCAAGAGGTTAAATAACAAAATGACTATAGTAAGTGACTGTTAAAGGGGCAATCAGCAGTTGATACATTGTCATGACGTTGGCCTCTTTTGGTACAGGGAGGACAGTTGACCCCTCCCTTTTGCACCACCACCCCCTACCTTCCCCCCAATCCACCCTGTGTGTAAAGGGTCGTAAAAACTCTAAAATTCCAGGAGAGTCTCTGGCCACATGGCCCATAGAGAGACACAGGAAATTCTTCCAACTCATAGAATTGGAGAGCCAAGCGACATTTTGTGTTCTGGAGAAGGTATGGAAGATTGGTGAAGAATCCAGCTACGAACTGATCCGCTTGGTACAATTTTGTGATAGTCAGAAGAGACAATATAGCCATATTACCATAAAACTGTTTATATAATAGCATCATAATGGTTGTATAGAATGTATTAATAAGGATAAAGCTTTTGTAAGACATTGAGATGCTATGTACTGATGTAATGTAATAGAATTGTATTTCTGTAACCAAATCTAACTCAGTCATAGGCACGCCCCCAGGGACCCATACAGGACCAGGCGTCATTTGACAAGCCTGTTCTATGGGCACTATAAAACACCCCCTGATTTACATTTCTTCAGACCAGGCCTACACTCTATGGCCAGAGGTTTGACCATCCAAGTACTCTACTGAAAGTGAACTATACCACGTGGTTGGTTAACTTTTAGACTATCGAGACCGACAGAATAAGAACAAGTCTTTGATTATAATTATTAGTCTGCAGCTAAGTAAATTATATCATCGAACGCGAAGACCAACGAAACAACCATTCTATGACGACATTAATGAATGTCGCTCTGAAAGATCTATTCTAACCGAGAGAGAGAGAGAGAGAACGCGGACAAAATTCCACAACAGAACAGAACTCTCGAACAAGGATCACGACGACACATGAGCGTAAATATATATTGATTGCAATTGTTCCCGAATGAGTGAGCCTTCAATTGTCAATTGTTAATATTAATGAACTCTGTGTAACTTCTCAGCTGACCGTTTATGACCCATTGTCTAACAGACCAGCCATGCTTGTTAGCCATTAGGGTACATTACTATACCAATCCTTTGTGACGATAATTACTGTTTGTATGTTTTTCTGTTAATTACTTAGTGTAGTAAATAAATGATTTTAAGACAATTGATGTATGGATGATTTTAGTAAAGACTGGGTTCGTGCAGATACAACAATTTACGACGTTTGGAATGAGACTGGACTAGAGGTAAAACACACCATTTAAACCAGAAGATAATCGGCCTATATAATAATATAGGAAAGTTATGTTAGGAAAATTATAACTTTGTAATCTGAATATTCTCCTTGGTGCCCCGATCTAGTTAATTACAATTAAACGATTAATCAGTTTAATCGCGTGATAATAATTACAGGGAGTTAATTGATAAACATGTCTTCCGTTTAATGGTACCCAAAGACACGACAACATCTATTTTTGGACTTGTAAATTAATGATATGTACCTATTGATTCTTGAAGAATATAACTTATAAATTCCTCATGAACTTAGTTGAACTGTCATACACCATCAGAACCCAAGATATAACCTTGCTCTATTCCAATGTTTGTAAACAAAGTACATTTTAACAAACACTATATAGCCTCAAAACACGGTTAAACGATCATTTTGATATTTGAGAGTGGTTACAGTTCTCCAGCCCCATCCCTTAGCTTTTTACTGAAACAGGGGCGGGGAACAGCTTTGTAATTGTTTCTACTGCTGATTGCCACTTTAAGTGGCAAATAAAGTAGCAGGGTTGACCGTAACAGGGTTGACGATTTAATTATTTATCTTAAAGTTTCACAAAAATTGCTAAATTGTTAAAAAAAATTCTAGCCTATCTATCTATGGGTAACAGAGTTGACATGTTACGCTCGACCTGCTCAGTTTTCCACCACAAAACACTAGCAAATTGCCAAAAATATTACAACCAGCTCACCTGCTTTCACACTAGGATTTGACTATGTTCAATGTTAAAAAAATATATATATTATAGTTTCACCATTTTAGAACGACAGTTCAGTTCACGTAAAAGGGTTGACTTTAAAATGAAGGACAGACGTAAATGAACCACTAATCACATGAAATGAATAATAATCTTCGGAAATAACTTTGTCAAAGCAACAAATGACTAGGGTTTTACAATTATGGTGAAAACAGAGATGACTATGATGATGACTATGAGCCACAGCTCAATAAGAATACTCTGGTGTATTCTGCTGGCATGTGTATTGGGCTATAATCATGGAATTTCTGCAGAAGTGAAGTCTCAGTTCATTGAATAAAACCTTCTAGCAATACAATTTCATTATTTGCTGAGGGGGGTCTTAAAATAAGTGTCCAGGGAAAATCTCACCGTTAAAAGTTCATATTCTGTTAATACCCAAATAATGTTATTGACTCATCCTTTACTCGTATTTGTGGCCAAAGCATAAATTGGAGAATGGACAGTTACTTTAAGAGTAATTCTTCCAAAGCAAAGTTTCAATAATTTTGCCATTCAAGTGGCCGGTCAAGTGATAGCATATGTCACTGAGGATTACTGTATAAGAAGTACATCAGTACCAAGCTGTTCTGCTAGGTTCATCTCCAGAGTTGCAGTTCAACGTCATCTCACTGATGTTGGAACTCTCTCTATACAGAGCGTAGGGAGGATTCTTTCTATCTGAGAAGACATAATAAAATATACATATTGCTATTAAAAGCATGCCCTGATTTATCCGTTCAACAAGAAGAGAAAATATAAGAAATTAAGAAAATGAAAAAAACTATAAGACATTTGCTGAAAATGTTACTCTAAAAACAAGGAAAACAATACTGACAAAAAATCTGTATCATCTACAAAGCAAAATAGTGATAATAGTAACTTTTATACAATTTCACAAGATACAAACAACACATTTTTCAAAGAGATAGGAAAATGTATTATTCACCATTTATGATATTCAGTGTGTTATAGACATAGAATATATCCATTCTGTAATAATATCTCCCCTGGCTGTGCTGATCAACGTTGTGCATGTTCATGTAAGTAGGATTGTTGTAGATGTGGTGTTAGAAGTAGCATTTCCATCTCTAATATGCTGCAGTGCAGTTGAATCTGGCAGAGGAGAAAACTCACAACTCACTCTCGGATCTAAACCAGCTGTCAATTTGGAAATAACAGACAAAACAAAGTAATTTGAATTGAATTACATAATAAATGTTGCAATTACTCTATGACGGAGATGACCGTGGACTTCAGAGAAGTTAGATATTACTGCACGGACGGAACTAGAAGCACAAGCATTTCGCTACACTCACATTAACATCTGCTAACCATGTGTATGTGACCAATAAAATGTGATTTGATTTGATGACCCATATGTACTTGAGTCCCTTCGCTCATGTCCTATAATATATAGATGTCGGCATATTACAATTGAAAAGGTTTAATATTGCCAGTCAACAAATGGAAACATTGAAAATATACATATACATTTGACAGTAAAGTTCATACTGAGCCAAGAGAAAATGGTTGGTTTGCTCTGAGAGAAAGAATAAACTCCATGTTAAAAATGTTTTTTTTTTTTTTTTTTTAAAGAACAAAACAGTTGTCTTTCTACAGATCTACACAACCTACTCCACATTTTCAAAGTGAAGGAAAGTTATAAAAAATGTTCTTAATTAATACAAAAATTAAAAAACAAAGATGTCTAATTGCATACTTCTTCACACCCTAGAGTTAACACTTGATGGAATCACCTTAGGCAGCCATTACAGCTGTGAATCATTTTGAATAATATTCTAAAAACTTTGCACAACTTTTAGTGCAGGGATGGGCCCTCGGATCAATTTCCACAAAAAAAAACTCAGTCGGGGAATTCAGTCGGGGTCTCAACTTACTGTTGCAAGTTAGAATAGTAGAATACACACGGCGTAATTTCTCTTGTTATGTCAGTCACTGACAGTCAGTCAATTAGCCCATGACAGCTAACATTTTTTGATTGCTAAGTTAATTTAGCGGCCAGCTATTTAGCTTGTTATTATGGTTGAATTACTGGCTGGGGGGACAATATTGATTTTTGTTAGTCAGTCTCACTCAGATACTAACTGAAAACATTTCTCTCCACCTTATCGCAACATGTGTAGAATTGCAGAAAATTAGCTGCAAAACATCTAATTTTCCTCTCCTGGCAAAATGAGTAGAATTGCATGAAATTAGTTCTAAAATAGCTAAATCTTCTCTCCGCTGGATGTGGGTGCACAGATTTTTTGTGGCCCCCACCCCTTCAAACCTGCCCATCCATGTCTTAGGGCAACATACTGTATGTCCACTGATTTTGTTCAAATTGCTCAAGCTCAGTAAATTTGCTTGGGAATCATTGATGGACAGCAATGTTGAAACATTGTTTCTTATTTTCAAGCAAATTTAAGTCAGGACTGAAACTAGACCACTCAAGAACACTCAACACCTGTTATAAAACCATTCTGGTGTGTCTTTGGCAGAAAAATAAGTGTAATTGTCTCACTGAAAATAAACCTCTATCCCAGGGTTAGGTTTTCATAAGACTGAGGTTGTCACGGCTGTTCGAAGGATCGGACCAAAATGCAGCGTGTTCGTAGTCCACATATTTATTTATAGTGAAACTAAATGCAATACATGAAAATACTTGAATACACACAAAACAACAAACCGTGACGCAGAGAGGAAAACACACTATTCAAAAGATAATCACCCACAAAAAAACAGGAAGAAAAAACCCCCACTTAAATACGATCTCCGATCAGAGGCAACGAGGATCAGCTGACTCCAATTGGAGATCAACCCAAACAACCTCAACATAGAAACAGAAAAAACAGAACTCAAACATAGAAATAGAAAACATAGAAAACCCAAAACACCCCCTGTCATGCCCTGACCTACTCTACCATAGAAAATTACATCTTACTAGGGTCAGGACGTGACAGAGGTGGGTTTTCCTTTAATTTTTTACCTGGGTTTTGCTCCTTTGATATTTTTTTTTATCCTGACAAACTGTGGAGGCAGTATCATGTTATGGGTATGCTTGTCACCGGAAGGGACTGGGGAGTTTGTTAGGATCAAAAGAAATGTGAATGGAGCAAAGCCCAGGTAAAACCTTATAGGATAAGGTTGGTAGAATCTTATTCAAAATGATTCATAGCTGTAATGGGTACGAAAGGTGCTTCGATCCACCAAGTATTAACTCTGGGGTGTGACTGAAGACATATGCAATCAATACAGCCTCATTTTATGTTTCTTAGTAATTTGGAAAATGTTCTATAATTTTTCTTTCACTTTCAAAATGTGGAGTAGGTTGTGTAGATCAGTAGAAAACAATTATCCTTTTTAGATGTCATTTTACGGCAGCAAAATGTGTGCACGACTGTATGCTATCAAGCCAGTTGCAAACATAAAAATTGCAACATTATTGAAACGTGACTTTTTAAGTGAATAATTACTCTTAAGAACTCCCATCTGCAAAGTTTTAAGTGGACATAGACTTACCTTCTGTAGAAAGTCCATGATTATATCCCGATACCCACAAGAGCAGGATCTGTCCACCCTCTGTCTGAAAGAATCATTGATAGGGTGGTTTCTGACAACACCCAAAACCCTCAACATGCAACATCGGTGAAGGTGGCTTCAGCATAGAGAGAACATCCAAACGGGGTATCAATGCAGGAGAATCCTCAGAGATTCTCATTCCGGGGTTTCAAGCTAGACCACTGAAGCCAGCCAGTGGTGTTGAGGTGTGAGGTGTCGGAGGTGAGCGGTGACCCTGTGACCCTGGCCTGGATGAGGATGGAGGGGAGCAGGGGGCTGCTGGTCAAACAGGACATCCTGACAGAGAGTCATGCCAACAGGATGCTCAGTGTGACCCTGCCCAGCCTCCGTAGTGTGTGGTGTTCACAGAGGGCATGCTCAGAACAACAGCCTCCCTGACCCTCACAATGCCCGACGATATAGGTACGTAGCTCACAGACACTTTATGAGTAGAACATTCTGTATAAAATGTTTTGCCTAAAACATTATTACAAAGAATACATTTACAGGTGTCTATAGCCATAGTTCCTATAGCCATAGTTCTAGCCACATCATTTGTACCTTTTGGAAAAGTAGCCTCCATTGAATGCGAGGCACTGGTGTCAACCCGTCATATCACACATGTATCTCTCTCTCCCTCTCCCTCTCTCCCTCTCTCTCTCTCTCTCTCTCTCTCTCTCTCTGTGCCATTGACAGAGAGCAGTCTGTAGCCTGTGATCATTGTTGCCTGTTTTGGGTTGGTGTGTGCCATTGCTGTGATCCTGATGAGATTTGGTGTTTTCCACAGGAGGGAGATCAGTAGCCACACTGATTTCTAACTTCTACTGTGTTCCTAAATGTAATGCTATTCTATGTTAAGATGGACCTGTCTCAAGTAATGTTTTGTTTCTACCTTGAAGGTATGACAGACCTACCACTGACTGAGATGAGAGAGACAAAGGTATCTACAATACAGTATACTTGCACAAAAAACTAAACACATTTCCAATGGATGCAGTGACACTGGCATGTTAGATGTAACTCTGTTTTTATCTTCTTCATTTTTGTAACTGTCTGTTTAAGACCAAGACATACCTGAGCTCATCTATGAAAACAATCCCAACTCTAACATTTATGAAACACCCACTAAGAACACATCATAAGTGTGAGCCATTCATCATCACACACTTAAAAAAGCACATCTACAAAACACATTTTTCAAAACAAATCAAATCAAATTGTATTAGTCACACGCGCCGAATACAACAGCCTTACAGTGAAATGCTTACTTACGAGCCCCTAACCAACAGTGCATTTTCAAAGAAATACGGATAAGAATAAGAGATAAAAGTAACAAGTAATTAAAGAGCAGCAGTAAAAAATAACAGTATATACAGGGGGGTGCCGGTACAGAGTCAATGTGCGGGGGCACCGGTTAGTTGAGGAAGTATGTACATGTAGGTAGAGTTATTAAAGTGACTATGCATAGATGACAACAGAGAGTGGCAGTGGTGTGGAGGGGGGGGGGGGGGCAATGCAAATAGTCTGGGTAGCCATTTGACTAGATGTTCAGGAGTCTTATGGCTTGGGGACCTAGACTTGGTGCTCCGGTACCGCTTGCCATGCGGTAGCAGAGAGAACAGTCTATAACTAGGGTGGCTGGAGTCTGACAATTTTTAGGGCCTTCCTCTGACACCGCCTGGTATAGAGGTCCTGGATGGCAGGAAGCTTGGCCCCAGTGATGTACTGGGCCGTTCGCACTACCCTCTGTAGTGCCTTGCGGTCGGAGGCCGAGCAGTTGCCATACCAAGCAGTGATGCAACCAGTCAGGATGCTCTCGATGGTGCAGCTGTAGAACCTTTTGAGGTTCTGAGGACCCATGCCAAATCTTTTCAGTCTCCTGAGGGGGAATAGGTTTTGTCGTGCCCGCTTCATGACTGTCTTGGTGTGCTTGGACCATGTTAGTTTGTTGGTGATGTGGACACCAAGGAACTTGAAGCTCTCAACCGGCTCCACTGCAGACACGTCAATGAGAATGGGGGTGTGCTCGGTCCTCTTTTCCTGTAGTCCACAATCATCTCCTTTGTCTTGATCACGTTGAGGGAGAGGTTGTTGTCCAGGTACCACATGCCCAGGTCTCTGACTTCCTCCCTATAGGCTGTCTCGTTGTTGTCGGTGATCAGGCCTACCACTGTTGTGTCGTCGTCAAATTTAACGATGGTGTTGGAGTAGTGCCTGGCCGTGGGGCTGAGCACGCACCCCCGTGTTGAGCACGCACCCCCGGGGCGGCCCGTCAGGAAGTCCAGGATCCAGTTGCAGTGGGAGGTGTTTAGTCCCAGGGTCCTTAGCTTAGTGATGAGCTTTGAGGGCACTATGGTGTTGAACGCTGAGCTGTAGTCAATGAATAGCATTCTCACATAGGTGTTTCTTTTGTACAGGTGGAAAGGGCAGTGTGGAGTGCAATAGAGATTGCATCATCTGTGGATCTGTTGGGGCGGTATGCAAATAGGAGTTGGTCTAGGGTTTCTGGGATGATGGTGTTGATGTGAGCAATAACCAGCCTTTCAAGGCACTTCATGGCTACAGAAGTGAGTGCTACGGGTCGGTAGTCATGTAGGCAGGTTACCTCAGTGTTCTTGGGCACAGGCACTATGGTGGTCTGCTTAAAACATAAAAGTTGTAAAAATAATTATGCTGTCTACATTCAGTGACTGTGATGAATACGCTACTGAGTGGATGATCTTATACACTCTTGTCATGCTTATGCTTTGTACCATACCGATAAAAAACCAAGGAGGGGAGCTTTTTGGACAACTCCAGTGGTAGCAGAGAAAGTACATAGACATATACTATCAAAGGCTTTCAGCATTGGATTGTCTATCAAATACATTTAAGCTATGTATGTATTATGTTTATTATGCTAATCCTGCTTCATATAACAATTTTTCATTATAAACTTTCAGGAATCAAACAGTATCAAAACCCATGCAATTTGAGCCATGGCTCTAACTTCTATTTTTTATTTTACCTTTATTTAACTAGGCAAGTCAGTTAAGAACAAATTCTTATTTTCAATGACAGCCTAGGAACAGTGGGTTAACTGCCTTGTTCAGAGGCAGAACAACAGATTTGTACCTTGTCAGCTCAGGGATTCGACCGTGCAACATTTCGGTTACTGGTCCAATGCTCTAACCACAAGGCTACGCTGCCTCCATTTAAAGGCCCATTTAAAACAGCTGATGAAACTAACACTGTAAAAGTTTTTTTTTTTTAAATGGATAAGTTTTAATTCCTGAAAGTTTCTGGTTGAAAATACAATCTGCAAAGGACCTTTTAATCAGCGGGTTTGAATGGGCGGAAGTTTTGGTTTTCCATCATGACATCACCATGTGGTAAATTGGTTAATAGACCAATAACAAAGAGTTCCAAAACGATCTGCCAATAACAGCTGTTTCAGTTTTTCCCTTCCCATGCAGACCACTCCCAAAAAGTGTTTTGTGCCCCTTTTAATGGAAATCTATTACAGTAAAAATCAAAATTGTTATCCAGAAATGATTTAATATAAATGTTTAAAAAGCTGCATTGTGCCTTTAAAGCTAATGAACCTTAATGGACGTAACCCCATTATAACATTGCTATGCACTTCACTTTACCATACTGTACCATATGTTTTTAATGAATCACTGTATAGGTCTGGTGATATAGATCATGTTAAATAAAATCGTTCCTAGTTTGAGTTGATTCTATTTCAATTCCAGTTCAATTCCAGTTCAAATTGTACCTTTTTCCCATGGTGTGTTTTTTGTTCAAGTTTTATTAACGTAATTGAGAATAAAACCACATACAATTTTCTGGGTCCATTCCATTACTGTAACTATACCTAAATTAGATTAGACTATAATTAAATTAGTTATCAGACAGCGCCTGGCTCGGCCATCCGACCATGGCATTCAATGGTCAAAATGGGTAACACAAATACCAACGGTTCAAATCAACTGAGAAAACCTTCACATTATCAGATCATGAGAACAAGTTGCTACAATGATGAATGCAATAGTGAGATGATGAGATGTAACTGAACAAGATAGCGGAAATTGTGCAAGCTGCTGTTTCAATGTAAGAATGTGCTATGCTCCTTCACTTTGTCTGGAGTTGTTTCTCAGATACTGGTGGAACCGGAGTTAAATGTCAGGTCAGGGTATGGACCACATTATGGTTATTCAGTGGTGGATCCTGTTATGCATATCAGGGAATTCTGCTGAGGGTGAGTTCAGTTTTTACTGTATGTATTTCATCATCATTATTTTGTTGCTCTGAACATCTTGTTTGTCCTTGATTTTTAAAACAAGGGGCTTTAAACCAGATTCACAATAAATAATCTGTGTATTTTGAAACTGTTATAGGGTGAATTGAAAATGTTATTTGACCAGATCTGTGTCTCATTGTCCACACACAGTGATGAAGAGGAGCATCTTCTTTATCTCTGGTCAGACAGAGAGTGTGCATCTGTCTGTGTCAGACCTGGCTCAACCTCACGAGTCAGAGTTCAGCTGGGAGTGGACCTCACATGATGGGAGATACTCAGAGATTCAAATAGCCAGAGCAATATCCTCTAGGCTAGTGGTTAGTCCACCTTTCACAGAGTACTTTTCTTGCAGCATAGACTATGACGTAACAGTGAAGCCGAAGTTTGAATGTGCAGGGGTGTTTTTGTTGGTAAGAACAAATGTCCCATTGGTTAAGATTGAGATCTTCGCCACAAAAAGTAAGTCAATTCTGTGTCTGTTTTGCACAGACAAGCCATCGTGAATCTTCCATAATGACAAAATAGCTTCCAATGATTAAATCGTTTCAAAAGCCAGCTTCCAGAATTAATTTCTTCACCGTAATTGTTCATTCACATTACTGTTTTAGTTTGGACAGTAAGTTTACATTGTAACCATTTTTAAATTCCATGTTTTTTCAGTTACACCTTCCTTTTGGCCTTCATTTCGTCTGAGTTCTGATGTGAGTGTTAGTTGCGAGGTGTCCAGCCTACCAGAAGGGGCCACACTGCAGTGGGAAAGAGAGGAAGGTCCCACTTCTAACACCACGCTGTCCTACAATAACACTGTCCATATGGTCATCCACAGTGTTCATCCGGACAGTCAGGGGGCATACTACTGCACTTTTAGACAGAATGGAACACTGTTATATAATGTCTCTAATGCTGTCAGAATTGAGGAAGGTACAAAATGTGTTCTTATCTAACTGAAATATCAAAACCTTTATGTGAAACCTGAATGTTTTCCTCTTGATCAGTAGTCATTGACAATCAATAATATTAGTCTCATTTTAAATGGATAAATGGTGATCACATTTGTTACATTTACAACAAAATGGACCCGTAATGCCATTTAGACTTTGGATTTAAATGAAATTAAACTTTCCCCTCTGACTGAACACCGCAATGGTTTTCTCCACAGTTTCGTCTGATGCCACTCTCACAATGTACAGAGAGAGCTCCAACAGCTCTCTGGTGACACTGCTTTGTATGACATCAGATAGGTACACCCATGCATTATGGTCCTGGACCCCACTATCTACAGCTAAAGACGTTCAGGTTGTGACAACTGCAATGTACGGATCCAATGACACATTTAATGAGAGATTTTCATACGGGGACTTCAATGGACACTACTTCCCTCTCTACTTCTCACCGGTGAAGTTTGAAGATTGTGGGAGGTTCAACTGCTATTTTGAAAACCTCCTAGTTGCCTCTATTAATGTGGTAACCCTAAAGGGTGAGCATTATCATTTTAAATATCCAAGGTGCATTTTTCAGAATAATCAATTTTACTTATATTTGAGAAAACAGATGACAGATCCCCAATGATCTCCAGATTTCCATTTCAGTCTCTGCAGTGCAGCCTAGTGGATTCCCCAGGAATCATCCGGTAGTGCTGAGGTGTGAGGTGTCAGAGGTGAGCGGTGACCCTGTGACCCTGGCCTGGATGAGGATGGAGGGGAGCAGGGGGCTGCTGGTCAAACAGGAGGTCCTGACAGAGAGTCACCCCAACAGGACGCTCAGTGTGACCCTGCCCAGCTTCCGTAGCGACCAGCTGCACTGGCAGTGTGCTGTGTTCACAGAGGGCATGCTCAGAGTAACAGCCTCCCTGACCCTCACACTCCCCACACAGACAACAATGTCTTCAATGACAGGTAACAACTTGTTATGATAGACTCTCTTCAATTTGACCTAATCTGTTCCAACCTATCTCAATCCATCCACATTTTTCCTCACTGGACCTCTGCTTTCTCCTGGCATAGGCCTAGTGTAACAAAATAAATAGGTTACCATGCTGGAGAGGTTCCTATGTTTAATATAATCTAACAGAAGTCTCTGTTTCTTAGGGATGGGCACCGAGACAGTGGTCAGAGGGGTGATTACAATGGCTGCCACCCTAGGAATTCTGGGACTTCTCGGGTTCTACTGTCGAAGACCAAACGGTAAGGAGACACTCCCTCTTGGATAGACTCTCCATAAAAAAAAGACATCCAACCCAATCCCAAAGAAATGGGACATTGAGGCACTATCTAAAATGTCTGCCTTAGACAGTACCAATCTTTCTCTTTCATTTTGCACCGAGGCAGAGCTAGCCTTCACATGGGACGTGGATCCTTCTCTGCATTAGAGCGCTTTTAAAGTCTCCAAACATATGACCAACTTTGATTTTGATTTTGTAACATACATGATCACCTTTCAGAAGTACTGAGTGGAAAACTAGTGAATTAGTGTGTGTAAATGACATCATTGCATACTCTTCTGGTTGATGTGTTGTTGTGTCTTCCATCCAGGCACCCAGACACAGAGACAAAAGGAGGAACATGCTCAACTGGAGGAGACTAGTGTATAGCCTTGTTGCTAGCCTATGGCCTGTGGCTGTGTTGAAATATAGCTTTCCCACCCATGTCTGTACCAACCAGTGACGTCTTTCACACGGAATTACCACATGACACACTGTGTTCTGTCAAAAGGTCTGGCAATAGAAACTTCATTGGTGTTAAATTAATGTGTTAATCACCAACAACCTTCCCATCAAAGACTAATATTGAAAACATGACCATGTTATGATACTGTAAGCATCTTTCCAAAAGAATAATTTACACTGAGTGTACAAAACATTAGGAACACCTGCTCTTTCCATGACATAGACTGACCAGGTGAATCCAGGTGAAAGCTATGATCCCTTATTGATGTCACTTGTTAAATCCACTTCGAACAGTGTAGTTAAAGGGGAGGAGACAGGTTAAAGAAGGATTCTTGAGACAATTGACACGGATTGTGTACGTGTGGCATTCAGAGGGTCAATGGTCATGACTAAATAGTCATGTTTTTACACTCAGTGTATATTATTTAGTTCATCCTAGAAATGTACATTTCCATTCATCCTCAGTCTGTAATGTTTGTACACAATAAATGGTGATGTTAATACTAGTTTGGCAACAGTGTCTCAGCTTATTTTACCATCTGATTGTCCTGTATTAGAAAAGCTTTGAATTTTGAATGGACTGTTGTAAGAGACTGACAATAATGTAGCAAGTTCAGCTTTTTGGTTTTGAAAACCTTTGGTTGCATTTGGACATCATGGTCTATGGAATTTAAAAAAATTTACCAACTGTTATTTGCTTCAAAAGGAAAATGTCTTGTTTCCATATTAATTATAATATCTGTAACATCCTTGTAATAATACTACTTCTATTATTTTTAATTGCACAGCATTTACATTATATTCTGCTACATGTTGCTAAACTGTGACATGTTTGACTATTGTTTTGATCCCATTGATGCCTATTATGACGGTGGTGTGGCATTGATAATTTAACCCTTAATCCTACTCCTTAATCCCTGCATGCTACATACAGTATATGGCTGATACCAGTAAAGTGAGATTTTATGAAGTCCTATGTCCTCAGATTTGCACTCATTTTAAATTGCATCACGTGTAGTTTTGGAACTTCTTCTTTTCTTCAGTCATTTCCTGAACATATTTATCAGAGACGTCAGTAATGATATGAGTTGGCTACTGAGTAGAGAGGGGAACAGAACAGTAACATACAGCAACATGGGGAAGTACAGAGGCTCTATGGGTGTAAGGTTGTTGTGGATCCTGCTGTGGATATCTAGATGCGGTCAGGGACTCTCAGCTGAACGTGAGTAACGTGTTTCTGGTTGAATTATTTGACATTAAAGAGTCACCATTTAAAGAGGTAATCTGTAGTTGCTACATCCATTTGGAGACCTTTAAAACCTGTTAGGGCTAGGGGGCAGCATTGACACGGCTGGATAAAAAACATACCCGATTTAATCTGGTTACCACTCCTACTCAGTAACTAGAATATGCATATACTTATTACATATGGATAGAAAACACCCTAAATTTTCTAAAACTGTTTGAATGGTGTCTGTGAGTATAACAGAACTCAAATGGCAGGTCAAAACCTGAGAGATTCCTTTACAGGAAGTGGCCTGTCTGACCATTTCTGGAACTTCTTTGCCATCTCTATCATTTACTAAGGATCTCTGCTCTAACGTGACACTTCCCACGTCGTCCATAGGCTCTCATAGCCCGGGAAAAAAGAGAATGTCGTCATTCCAGCCCCAGGCTGAAACACATTATCGCCTTTCTCAAGTGGCCCATCAAGAGACACTAGCTTATGCGCGTGACCCCGACCGCCCCCGCCTTTGGGATTTTTTCCTCTGTTTGCCGAAAAGGAGATCCCTGTCGGAATTTTACCGCTTTTCTACGAGAAAAATGACGTAAAAATTGATTTTAAACAGCGGTTGACATGCTTCGACGTACGGCAATTGAATACTTTGAATTTTATTGTCAGGAATTGCGCCAAGCGCGCGACACTTCTTTACTATTTCGGATAGTGTCTGGAACGCACGAACAAAACGCCGCTATTCGGATATAACGATGGATTATTTTGGACCAAACCAACATTTGTTATTGAAGTAGACGTCCTGGGTGTGCATTCTGACGAAGACAACAAAAGGTAATGACATTTTTATAATAGTAAATATGATTATGGTGAGTGCTAAACTTGCCGGATGTCTAAATAGCGAGCCCGTGATGCCTGGGCTATATACTTAGAATATTGCAAAATGTGCTTTCACCAAAAAGCTATTTTAAAATCGGACATATCGAGTGCATAGAGGAGGTCTGTATCTATAATTCCTAAAATAATTGTTATGCTTTTTGTGAACGTTTATCGTGAGTAATTTAGTAAAATGTTAGCGAATTCCCCGTAAGTTTGCGGGGGGTATGCTAGTTCTGAACGTCACATGCTAATGTAAAAAGCTGGTTTTTGATATAAATATGAACTTGATTGAACAAAACATGCATGTATTGTATAACATAATGTCCTAGGGTTGTCATCTGATGAAGATCATCAAAGGTGAGTGCTGCATTTAGCTGTCTTCTGGGTTTTGGTGACATTATATGCTGGCTTGAAAAATGGGTGTCTGATTATTTCTGGCTTGGTACTCTGCTGACATAATCTAATGTTTTGCTTTCGTTGTAAAGCCTTTTTGAAATCGGACAGTGTGGTTAGATTAACGAGAGTCTTATCTTTAAATGGCTGTAAAATAGTCATATGTTTGAGAAATTGAAGTAATAGGATTTTGAAGATTTTGAAAATCGCGCCACAGGCTGGCAGTGGATGTTACGTAGGTGGGACGAATTCGTCCCGCCGGTCCCATAGAGGTTAAATGAATGATATACACCAGCATAGCCGCGGGAAGTAGTTTGGGGTGGGATGCAGTAAAAAAAATTTAGCCAACAGGGGATGGGGAGGGGCTGAGAATGTTTTATCAAGGGGGTTGCATTTTTGTGTGAATTTTTAAGGATATTTTTATTCAGATTTTTCAGAGGGTGCTGCAGCAGCCTCAGCACCCTTACCTCCCGCGGCTGTGTACACCCGGGATGGGAAACTGGTGGCCCGCCCCTTCTGAAGGCCCTCGGATCAATTAAAGTAATACATTTAAAAAAGTAAAATAATTTACTCAGTCTGCATCTCAACCTACTGTTGCAAGTCAGAATAGTATAATACACAATGTGACATTTATTAAATTTGGTTGTGCTTCAGCAGTTTTTCTCTGATGCAGTCACTGATTGTCAGTCAATTAGTCCATGTCAGCTAAACAATTTTTTTATTGGTAAGTTAGTCTAGCTGCTAGCTATCTAACTTAGTAATCATGGTCCAAATACCGTCCGGTGGGCCCCCGTTGATTTTGTTAGTCAGTCTCACTCAGATATCATATTAAAAACTGCAAACATTTCTCCTCACCCTATGGCAAAATGTGTAGAATTGCAGGAAATTAATAAAAAAATATCAACCTGTAGAATTGTACAAAATAAACTCTAAAACATTTTTTTTTCTCTCCGCTGTCAAGATGGGGTCTGCTGAAATGTTTTGCTCACTATGTGGTGGTGGGGGGGGGGGTTATGCGTATGTGGTTATGCAGACCTGCAAGGAATTTACGTCCCTTCAGGATGAGTTCAGTTTTTGTGGCTCCCACCCCCATCAAAGTTGCCCATCCTGATGTACACCCATTGATTCTTGAAGATTTGAACTGCCTTATGAGCTGAGTTCAGCTGTTGTACCCCACCATTATCCCAAATATAAGTTGTAAACTATGTAAATATTAAAAACAGTTTTAGAAATATCTCCAGGCCCATCCCTCAGCTGTTTCCCAAATCAGTAGCAGGTTAACTGCTTTGTTGTTGTTCTATCAGCAGATTGCCCCTTTAAAGCATGACATACAACTATGATGAAACTATTGAAGAGTCGTCTGAGAAAGAGAGTGAGAGAAAATGTGAGATTTGAACAGTGAATAATATTAATATGAAGATATTTTGCAGCTTTTTGTCCTATCGTTTTGATTATCTTCCCTCCACAGAATTGTCAAAGGAGATATTTTTCCTTGCCGAGCCCAATAACACAGTCACTCTCCAAGTTTCCCCTGCAGTTCCGGAAGGGACAGCGCACCAATGGATGTGGACCTCACATGATGGCAGACACTCAAACACTTCAGTAGCCCAAATCACTTCATCCAGGAATAGAAATCCTTCATGGAACACACAGGCTCCTTTCTCAAAAGGAACAGGATATGATCTTTCTATCCAAACAAAATTTGAAAATGCTGGAGAGTTTGTGTTCATGCAAACCAAACCAGCTTCAGCAGTTCTGGCGAGATTTGAGGTGTTTAGTTTTGTGTTTAAAGGTATATTGATCATGTTCAGTTTCTCAATGTGTATAATTTGAATCATTTTAAATATCAATGTATATCGCCTTGTCAATATCAGAATAAGAGCCAAACTTTTGCTGTTGTAATCGCTTCATTATTGATTATCAAGCATTTTAGATTTGTAAAAATGTAAACCACTGATTTCCACTTTTCCGCTCGTTTCATCTACATTTAACAAATTGAAGTAAAGTAATATATGTCTCCTTTTTGCAGCGACACCAAACTATAATGTTAATGAAGTGTATCTTGGATCTGATGTGAGTGTGCGATGCGAGGTGTCCAGCATACCAGATGGGGCCACACTTCAGTGGGAAAGAGATGGAGATTCCACTTCTAACACCACGTTGTTCTACAACAGAACGGCCCATATGATCATCCACACTGTCGATCAGAATTACCTGGGGATATTCAACTGCAATTTCAGACTGAATGGAGAATTGTTGTTTACAGGTTATATTACACTGAATGTGCTAACAGGTAAGATTTATTAACATGAATGTAATACATTAATACATGAATTGACCAAATGTTAAATATTCAGGAATATGGTCCTCAATAATACAAAGAAAAGGGTGATACAATTGCACTATACAGGCCAACATTATCATCAGCATTTTCACTTTAATGTTTCTTTTTTCCAGACACATTTAATAAACCATTGATACATCTGTTTCGAGAGAGCAGCAACAGCAGTGAGGTGAAGTTGATCTGCAGGAATAGTTCCCCATACAGGAGAGCCGAATGGACCATGAGGAGATCAACAACATCTGTTACTCTGACTTCATCGGACAAAGTCAGAAGTGACCGATTCTCATCTCCCCCATTCAACGGATATGATTTCCCACTGCATGTCTCACCAGTGACATTTGAGGATAGTGGAACGTTCGAATGTTTCTATGATCGCCAAAGATTCGGCATGTTTAAACTCACAACCATTCGAGGTAACTTTGCTTTTGTCTTTTAACAATGAGAGAGCAGACACTCTGTTCACGTAGACGGTCGGTTACTAGGACAACCATACACTTTTCATTTAATCATTGAATTTAATCAGCTGTTCAGTACATTGTTACAGTTACTGCTCTTTCAGTCAAAGTATAGTACAGTACTTTTTTCTGTTCTTTATCTTAGTATCTGAATCTGGAGGGCCCCCTGGTGGCCAGCCCGTGGTGCTGAGGTGTGAGGTGTCGGAGGTGAGCGGTGACCCTGTGACCCTGGCCTGGATGAGGATGGAGGGGAGCAGGGGGCTGCTGGTCAAACAGGAGGTCCTGACAAACAGTCACCCCAACAGGATGCTCAGTGTGACCCTGCCCAGCCTCCGTAGCGACCAGCTGCACTGGCAGTGTGCTGGTGTTCACAGAGGGCATGCTCAGAGCGACAGCCTCCCTGACCCTCACACTCCCCACACAGACAACAATGTCTTCAATGACAGGTAACAACTTGTTATGATAGACTCTCTTCAATTTAACCTAATCTGTTCCAACCTATCTCAATCCATCCACATTTTTCCTCACTGGACCTCTGCTTTCTCCTGGCATAGGCCTAGTGTAACAAAATAAATAGGTTACCATGCTGGAGAGGTTCCTATGTTTAATATAATCTAACAGAAGTCTCTGTTTCTTAGGGATGGGCACCGAGACAGTGGTCAGAGGGGTGATTACAATGGCTGCCACCCTAGGAATTCTGGGACTTCTCGGGTTCTACTGTCGAAGACCAAACGGTAAGGAGACACTCCCTCTTGGATAGACTCTCCATAAAAAAAGACATCCAACCCAATCCCAAAGGAATGGGACATTGAGGCACTATCTAAAATGTCTGCCTTAGACAGTACCAATCTTTCTCTTTCATTTTGCACCGAGGCAGAGCTAGCCTTCACATGGGACGTGGATCCTTCTCTGCATTAGAGCGCTTTTAAAGTCTCCAAACATATGACCAACTTTGATTTTGTAGTGAACTAGAACTCAAATTAACATTATGAAGTAACATACATGATCACCTTTCAGAAGTACTGAGTGGAAAACTATTGAATTAGTGTGTGTAAATGACATCATTGCATACTCTTCTGGTTGATGTGTTGTTGTGTCTTCCATCCAGGCACCCAGACACAGAGACAAAAGGAGGAACCTGCTCAACTGGAGGAGACTAATGTATAGCCTTGTTGCTAGCCTATGGCCTGTGGCTGTGTTGAAATATAGCTTTCCCACCCATGTCTGTACCAACCCGTGACGTCTTTCACACGGAATTACCACATGACACACTGTGTTCTGTCAAAAGGTCTGGCAAAAGAAACTTCATTGGTGTTAAATGAATGTGTTAATCACCAACAACCTTCCCCTCAAAGACTAATATTGAAAACATGACCATGTTATGATACTGTAAGCATCTTTCCAAAAGAATAATTTACACTGAGTGTACAAAACATTAGGAACACCTGCTCTTTCCATGACATAGACTGACCAGGTGAATCCAGGGGAAAGCTATGATCCCTTATTGATGTCACTTGTTAAATCCACTTCGAACAGTGTAGTTAAAGGGGAGGAGACAGGTTAAAGAAGGATTCTTGAGACAATTGACACGGATTGTGTACGTGTGGCATTCAGAGGGTGAATGGTCATGACTAAATAGTAATGTTTTTACACTCAGTGTATATTATTTAGTTCATCCTAGAAATGTACATTTCCATTCATCCTCAGTCTGTAATGTTTGTACACAATAAATGGTGATGTTAATACTAGTTTGGCAACAGTGTCTCAGCTTATTTTACCATCTGATTGTCCTGTATTAGAAAAGCTTTGAATTTTGAAGGGACTGTTGTAAGAGACTGTGTCATGGTTGTCATATGATGGAGTGGACCAAAGTGCAGCGTGTGTATCGTTCCACATTTCATTATAACTGTGACACTATGCAAGACATACTAATGACCAAAACAACAAACCGCGACAAAGCGGTGGAACATACACTTACTCAAAACAATCTCCCACAACTCCTAGTGGGAGAAACAACAACTTAAAAATGATCCCCAATTAGAGATAACGATGACCAGCTGCCTCTAATTGGCGATCATCCCAAAAAATACCAACTTAGAAATACAACAACTAGAACCCCACATAGAAATACATAAACTAGACAAACCCCCAACGTAGAAAAAAGAAACTAGAACCAACATAGACATAAATAAACTAGACAAAACCCTCTGTCACGCCCTGACCTACTCTACCATAGGAAAATAAAAGCTTTCTATGGTCAGGACGTGACAGACTGACTATAATGTAGCAAGTTCAGCTTTTTGGTTTTGAAAGCCTTTGGTTGCATTTGGACATCATGGTCTATGGAATTTCAAAAAATTCACCAACTGTTATTTGCTTCAAAAGGAAAATGTCTTGTTTCCATATTAATTATAATATCTGTAACATCCTTGTAATAATACTACTTCTATTATTTTTAATTGCACAGCATTTACATTATATTCTGCTACATGTTGCTAAACTGTGACATGTTTGACTATTGTTTTGATCCCATTGATGCCTATTATGACGGTGGGGTGGCATTGATGATTTAACCCTTAATCCTACTCCTTAATCCCTGCATGCTACATACAGTATATGGCTGATACCAGTAAAGTGAGATTTTATGAAGTCCTATGTCCTCAGACTTGCACTCATTTTAAATTGCATCACGTGTAGTTTTGGAACTTCTTCTTTTCTTCAGTCATTTCCTGAACATATTTATCAGAGACGTCAGTAATGATATGAGTTGGCTACTGAGTAGAGAGGGGAACAGAACAGTAACATACAGCAACATGGGGCAGTACAGAGGCTCTATGGGTGTAACGTTGTTGTGGATCCTGCTGTGGATATCTAGATGCGGTCAGGGACTCTCAGCTGAACGTGAGTAACGTGTTTCTGGTTGAATTATTTGACATTAAAGAGTCACCATTTAAAGAGGTAATCTGTAGTTGCTACATCCATTTGGAGACCTTTAAATGAATGATATACACCAGCATAGCCGCGGGAAGTAGTTTGGGGTGGGATGCAGTACATTTTGTTAGCCAACGGGGGATGGGGGAGGGGCTGAGAATGTTTTATCAAGGGGGTTGCATTTTTGTGTGAATTTTTAAGGATATTTTTATTCAGATTTTTCAGAGGGTGCTGCAGCAGCCTCAGCACCCTTACCTCCCGCTGCTGTGTACACCCGGGATGGGAAACTGGTGGCCCGCCCCTTCTGAAGGCCCTCGGATCAATTAAAGTAATACATTTAAAAAAGTAAAATAATTTACTCAGTCTGCATCTCAACCTACTGTTGCAAGTTAGAACAGTATAATGTACAATGTGACATTTATTAAATTTGGTTGTGCTTCAGCAGTTTTTCTCTGATGCAGTCACAGATTGTCAGTCAATTAGTCCATGTCAGCTAAACAATTTTTTTATTGGTAAGTTAGTCTAGCTGCTAGCTATCTAACTTAGTAATCATGGTCCAAATACCGTCCGGTGGGCCCCCGTTGATTTTGTTAGTCAGTCTCACTCAGATATCATATTAAAAACTGCAAACATTTCTCCTCACCCTATGGCAAAATGTGTAGAACTGCAGGGAATTAGTAAAACATTATCAACCTGTAGAATTGTACAACATTAACTCTAAAACATTTTTTTTTCTCTCCGCTGTCAAGATGGGGTCTGCTGAAATGTTTTTCTCACTATGTGGTGGCGGGGGGGATTATGCGTATGTGGTTATGCAGACCTGCAAGGAATTTACGTCCCTTCAGGATGAGTTTAGTTTTTGTGGCTCCCACCCCCATCAAAGTTGCCCATCCTGATGTACACCCATTGATTCTTGAAGATTTGAACTGCCTTATGAGCTGAGTTCAGCTGTTGTACCCCACCAGTATCCCAAATATAAGTTGTAAATATTAAAAACAGTTTTAGAAATATCTCCAGGCCCATCCCTCAGCTGTTTCCCAAATCAGTAGCAGGTTAACTGCTTTGTTGTTGTTCTATCAGCAGATTGCCCCTTTAAAGCATGACATACAATTATGATGAAGCTATTGAAGAGTCGTCTGAGAAAGAGAGTGAGAGAAAATGTGAGATTTGAACAGTGAATAATATTAATATAAAGATATTTTGCAGCTTTTTGTCCTATCGTTTTGATTATCTTCCCTCCACAGAATTGTCAAAGAAGATATTTTTCCTTAACAAGCCCAATGAAAGAGTCACTCTCCAAGTTTCCCCTGCAGTTCCGGAAGGGACAGCGCACCAATGGATGTGGACCTCACATGATGGCAGACACTCAAACACTTCAGTAGCCCAAATCACTTCATCCAGGAATAGAAATCCTTCATGGAACACACAGGCTCCTTTCTCAAAAGGAACAGGATATGATCTTTCTATCCAAACAAAATTTGAAAATGCTGGAGAGTTTGTGTTCATGCAAACCAAACCAGCTTCAGCTGTTCTGGCGAGATTTGAGGTGTTTAGTTTTGTGTTTAAAGGTATATTTATCATGTTCAGTTTCTCAATGTGTATAATTTGAATCATTTTAAATATCAATGTATATCGCCTCGTCAATATCAGAATTAGAGCCAAACTTTTGCTGTTGTAATCGTTTCATTATTGATTATCAAGCATTTTAGATTTGTAAAGATGTAAACCACTGATTTCCACTTTTCTGCTCGTTTCATCTACTTTTAACAAATTGAAGTAAAGTAATATATGTCTCCTTTTTGCAGAGACACCAAACTATAATGTTAATAAAGCGTATCTTGGATCTGATGTGAGTGTGCGATGCGAGGTGTCCAGCATACCAGATGGGGCCACACTTCAGTGGGAAAGAGATGGAGATTCCACTTCTAACACCACGTTGTTCTACAACAGAACGGCCCATATGATCATCCACACTGTCGATCAGAATTACCGGGGGATATTCAACTGCAATTTCAGACTGAATGGAGAATTGTTGTTTACAGGTTATATTACACTGAATGTGCTAACAGGTAAGATTTATTAACATGAATGTAATACATTAATACATGAATTGACCAAATGTTAAATATTCAGGAATATGGTCCTCAATAATACAAAGAAAAGGGTGATACAATTGCACTATACAGGCCAACATTATCATCAGCATTTTCACTTTAATGTTTCTTTTTTCCAGACACATTTAATAATCCATTGATACATCTGTTTCGAGAGAGCAGCAACAGCAGTGAGGTGAAGTTGATCTGCAGGTATAGTTCCCCATACAGGAGAGCCGAATGGACCATGAGGAGATCAACAACATCTGTTACTCTGACTTCATCGGACAAAGTCAGAAGTGACCGATTCTCATCTCCCCCATTCAACGGATATGATTTCCCACTGCATGTCTCACCAGTGACATTTGAGGATAGTGGAACGTTCGAATGTTTCTATGATCGCCAAAGATTCGGCATGATTAAACTCACAACCATTCGAGGTAACTTTGCCTTTGTCTTTGAGAGAGCAGACACTCTGTTCACACAGACTGTTGGTTACTAGGACAACCATACACTTTTCATTTAATCATTTAATTTAATCAGCTGTTCAGTACATTGTTACAGTTACTGCTCTTTCAGTCAAAGTATAGTACAGTACTTTTTTCTGTTCTTTATCTTAGTATCTGAATCTGGAGGGCCCCCTGGTGGCCAGCCCGTGGTGGTGAGGTGTGAGGTGTCGGAGGTGAGCGGTGACCCTGTGACCCTGGCCTGGATGAGGATGGAGGGGAGCAGGTGGCTGCTGGTCAAACAGGAGGTCCTGACAAACAGTCACCCCAACAGGATGCTCAGTGTGACCCTGCCCAGCCTCCGTAGCGACCAGCTTCACTGGCAGTGTGTGGTGTTCACAGAGGGCATGCTCAGAGTAACAGCCTCCCTGACCCTCACACTCCCCACACAGACAACAATGTCTTCAATGACAGGTAACAACTTGTTTGCTGCACTTGCAGTCTGTGGTGTTCACAGGGGGCATGCTCAGTGCAAGCATTCCCCTCAGATTCAGTGATTCTGCTGGAAGATCAGAGTTCATTACATCAACATTGACTTTGAAAGGTAACACATGTCTGTAGATTACATTAGATCACTCCATCTGAATGATTGGAATCTATTAAAGATTCAGTTAGATGACATCATCATAAACAACATACTGTACATCATACAAGTAACCAAATCAATCGTCTCTGGATTGCCCTTGGGCCCCTGTTAATTTAAACTGTGATGAATTTAGAGTCTTAGTGTCACGTATACTCCCTCTCCGGCCTCTAGGTCATCAGGCTGCTGATTATCCCACACACCTGTCACCTTCGTCAAGCCCACCAGCTCCTCATGACACTCACCTGGACTCCATCACGTCCTTGATTATCTTCCCTATATCTGTCGTGGTGTTTGGGTTTTGTTTTTATTGTTTTGTTTATTTATTTATTAAAACACTCACTCCCTGTAATTGCTTCCCATCTCTCAGCGCCCTCGTTACAGAATAACACGTCACCTAAGGGAAGCATTTTTTTTGTGTCAATGTAAATGACACCGGGTCCGGGAGCCGCTACAGGCTCTCATGCCTCCGCCGGCTCGTCGGGCTCACATTCCTCCGCCGGCTCGTCGGGCTCTCATTCCTCCGCCGGCTCGTCGGGCTCTCATTCCTCCGCCGGCTCGTCGGGCTCTCATGCCTCCGCCGGCTGGTCGGGCTCTCATTCCTCCGCCGGCTGGTCGGGCTCTCATGCCTCCGCCGGCTGGTCGGGCTCTCATTCCTCTGCCGGCGGCGGGCCCCCTCCGCCGGCTCGCGGGCTCTCATTCCTCCGCCGGCTGGTCGGGCTCTCATTCCTCCGCCGGCTCGTCGGGCTCTCATTCCTCCGCCGGCTCGTCGGGCTCTCATTCCTCCGCCGGCTCGTCGGGCTCTCATTCCTCCGCCGGCTGGTCGGGCTCTCATTCCTCCGCCGGCTCGTCGGGCTCTCATTCCTCCGCCGGCTCGTCGGGCTCTCATTCCTCCGCCGGCTGGTCGGGCTCTCATTCCTCCGCCGGCTCGTCGGGCTCTCATTCCTCCGCCGGCTCGTCGGGCTCTCATTCCTCCGCCGGCTCGTCGGGCTCTCATTCCTCCGCCGGCTCGTCGGGCTCTCATTCCTCCGCCGGCTCGTCGGGCTCTCATTCCTCCGCCGGCTCGTCGGGCTCTCATTCCTCCGCCGGCTAGTCGGGCTCTCATTCCTCCGCCGGCTCGTCGGGCTCTCATTCCTCCGCCGGCTCGTCGGGCTCTCATTCCTCCGCCGGCTCGTCGGGCTCTCATTCCTCCGCCGGCTCGTCGGGCTCTCATTCCTCCGCCGGCTGGTCGGGCTCTCATGCCTCCGCCGGATCGCCTGGCTCTCACGCCCCCAGCCGGATCGCCAGGTTTCCGCGCTTCAGACGGCATGACCGGTTCGCTCCTGATCCCCGGGTTCATCCCCTTTGTCGGCGTCAGGGAGGGGGTACTGTCACGTATATTCCCTCTCCGGCCTCTAGGTCATCAGACTGCTGATCCTGTCACCATCGTCAAGTGCACCAGCGCCTCATGACTCTCACCTGGACTCCATCACCTCCTTGATTATCTTCCCTATATCTGTCACTCCCCTTGGTTCTTTCCTCAGGTGTTATTGACTGTTTCATGTCGGTGTGTTTGTGTTTTGTGTTTTTTGTGTTTATTTAATAAAAAACTCACTCCTTGTACTTGCTTCCCGACTCTCAGCACACTCGTTACACTTAGCAAATGGCGTCAGCTGTGTAGTAAGTACTCAGGTATCATATCCCAGCATGTTCTCTCTCATACTCTTTGTTCATGTCTTTTTGGTTACCACAGATAACCATCTGCAGACTGTGGTCATTGTGGCCTGCATTGCTATGGCTGTTGCTGGGGTCCTGGTTGGTGCTCTGGTGTTCTACCTGAAGAGGAAGAAGACAGGTAAAATACACTGATAATGACCACATTGCTGATCAAACTTGTTGGATTGCTACATCTTAAATTTAGGCCTATTTCAACAGTTGTGTGAACGTTTTTGCAATGATCGCTTTTTTCAAAGCTGTGACGAACCTACCACTGACCCAGAAGAATGACCCAGTCTACGATAACACCACAGATTCACGAAGAGTCCAAGGTATACACTTCTCCACTTTGGGTCTAATATGATGTACAATATAGATATGGCAGTGGAGACTCCTCAGAGGAAGAATGGGTGGACCATCCACTATTATTTATAGTGAAACATTAAAGTTATCCTTTTTGGATAAAATTATACAAAAAATATTCTCATCACCAAATAACTGATTTAAACACACTGTTTTGCAATGGTCTACAGTAGCCTCAACAGTACTCTGTAGGGTCACACCATGTTGTAGCCAGAGTACAGTTATCTTACATCGACTTCAATATAAAACCTAGGAGGCTCATGGTTCTCACCCCCTTCCATAGTCTTCCACAGTAATTATGACGCCTTCCGGAGGACGTCGTCCAACCTCAGAGCGCTTGCATCATTAACTAACATGTTGTCCATCCAATCAAAATATCAGAATGAATCTAATACTGAAAGCAGAAGCTACCGCCAGCTAGCACTGCAGTGCATAAAGCGTGGTGAGTAGTTGACTCATTGAGAGAGAAGACAATATTTGAACAGTTTATTTGCATGAAATTCACTGAGGATGGTCCTCCCCTTCCTCCTCTGAGGAGCCTCCACTGGTACAGTAAGGAGGAAGTAGAGATGACTTTCAAGATGACATTCGGAATGTTCCACAGTGCCAACCGATATAGGAAGTTACACAAAAGTTACAACTGTGTTAACATTTTGGCAAAAATGTTTTACAACCAGAGAGCCAGAAGGGTCAAACAGGTGAAGATGAGAATGAGGAAGTTCATTACTCTGAATTTGCTTTGGGTGAACCCAGGCTTGTCGGTGAGTAGTGTGTGTGTGTGGAAAAACAGAATGGTTTGTTGAATGTAACTTGTGTAGATGAAGCGTAACTATATGATTTTCCTTTTTTCAGATCCCAACAGAGTCACAGCAGGGTCAAATCAGGTAAGAATAGCACTTTGTTAAAATGATCATTTTGTTATTTATATACAGTACCAGTCAAGGGTTTTTATTGTTAATATTTTCTACATTGTAGAATAATAGTGAAGACTGCAAAACTATGAAATAACACATGGAATCATGTAGTAACCAAAAAAGTGTTAAACAAATAGAAAAATATTTGAGATTCTTCAAAGTAACCACCCTTTTCCTTGACAGCTTTGCACACTCTTGGCATTCTCTCAACCAACTTCATGAGGTAGTCACCTGGAATGCATTTCAATGAATGTGTGTGCCTTAAGTTAATTTGTAGAATTTCTTTCCTTCTAAATGTGTTTCATTCAATCAGTTGTGTTGTGACAAGGTATGGGGTGGTATACGGAAGATCCATATTATGGCAAGAACAACTCAAATAAGCAAAGAGAAATGACAGTCGATCATTACTTTAAGACAATGCGGAACATTTCAAGAACTTTTAAAGTTTCTTCAAGTGCAGTCACAAACCTTCATGCGCTATGATGAAACTGTCTCTCATGAGGACCGCCACAGGAAGGAAGACCCAGAATTACCTCTGCTGCAGAGGATAAGTTCATTAGAGTTACCAGCCACAGAAATTGCAGCCCAAATAAAAGCTTCACAGAGTTCAAGTAACAGACACATCACAACATCAACTGTTCAGAGGAGACTGCGTGAATCAGGCCTTCGTGGTCTAATTAATGCAAAGAAACCACTACTAAAGGACACCAATAAGAAGAGACTTGCTTGGGCCAAGAAACACGAGCATGGACATTAGACTGGTGGAAATCTGTCCTTTGGTCTGAGTCTAAAGTTGAGATTTTTGGTTCCAACCGCCATCACTTTGTGAGACGCAGAGTAGGTGAACGAATGATCTCCGCATGTGTGGTTCCCACCGTGAAGCATGGAGGTGTGATAGTGTAGGGGTGCTTTGCTGGTGATACTGTCAGTGATTTATTTAGAATTCAAGTCACACTTAACCAGCATGGCTACCACAGCATTCTGCAGCGATACGCCATCCCATCTGGTTTGGGCTTAGTGGGACTATCATTTGTTTTTCAACAGGACAATGACCCAACACACCTCCAAGCTGTGTAAGGGCTATTTGACCAAGAAGGAGAGTGATGGAGTGCTGCATCAGATGACCTGGCCTCCACAATCACCCAACCTCAACCCAATTGAGATGGTTTAGGATGAGTTGGACCGCAGAGTGAAGGAAAAGCGGCTAACAAGTGCTCGGCATATGTGGGAACTCCTTCAAGACTGTTGGTGACGCTGTTTGAGAAAATGCCAATAGTGTGCAAAGCTGTCATCAATGTAAAGGGTGGCTACTTTGAAGAATCTAAAATCTAAAATATATTTTGATTTGTTCAACACTTTTTTGGTTACTACATGATACTATATGTGTTAATTTGATGTCTTCGCTAATATTCTACAATGTAGAAAATAGTAAAAGTAAAGAAACCCTTGAATGAGTTGGTGTGTCAACTTTTGACTGGTACTGCATATATATATATATATATATATATATATATATATATATATATATATATATATATATATATAGTTACTATTTGTAATATCTGTCTAAATGTAGTGTGCTTGTTTTTTTAACTGGTGTTCATGTCCATACATACAGGAAAGTGCTGTGATCTATTCAACTCTCAACATATAAGGAAACATGTATTTTAGATGGATAAAATGACCTATGTTAAATCAAGATTGTGTTCCACATTTTAACAATTACTTAATGTGTATTAGTCTACAGAGAAAATTATACCACAATACTGATTGCTTTTGAAATTATGCCAGTTACCTTTTATTTTAAACCTATGAGATTTGTTCAATTAGTTTATTATACTGCTTTTGATTCATGTGTTTAATGATACAGTAATATATGCTTACTAAGACTGCTGTGTAAATACAGCAGCTAGCCCAATTGGAAGGTTTAAATTGTAGGAAGGCAATTTTGGTCTGAAATATTTTGATGGTTGTAACCTACATTGCAGCCATGGATGCAAATAATAGTTTTATATATTTGTAGTCTTTCATGCATGTGCATTTTGTATGTTTCGATATATAACATTCGATATATGTTTAAATAAAAATGCTTTTCATCATTTGATGTCTACTTATTGCATAGCTGAGTGGAGTTGGGTATGTTACCAGTAGATGGCACTGTTGGAAAGAAAATGTTTATTTGCAAGAATACATTACATGAGGTTTGAGAGGAGAATAATTCATTTCTTTCAGCCCTCTTTCCTTCTCCTTTGCTATTGCTAGTTCCTTTAGGGATTGCAGTGAAAAAGTAGTAATTCAATGCTTTTCTCTCCCAAAGGTATGTAGGCACACTAAATGCAATGAATAGACTGCACATCCAGAAGGAATGTCTTTATGCACAGACAGGTGCAGAGTAGCACCAAAATCCCTCCTGCTTTGTGCAGAGGTGTGTGTGTGTGTGTGTGTGTGTGTGTGTGTGTGTGTACGCAGACACACACACATGCTCGCTTATGTGAGCATGCTTGTGTGTGTGTGCATTTGGGAGCTATTGAAAAGATCCAAGGTCTCCTGAAATGAAGTCTTTTATACTTGATTTCGAAAGAGAAGGAATGGGAAACGAAACATGATTTCAATTCACACTGATACATAATGACTTGTGGAGAAAGTGAAGGCTGCAGGCGCTGAGGGGAGAATGAACCAAGGTGAACACATGTTCTGCCTTTCACCCTGCATGGTCTCCTTCACTGCAAACCTCTCATCTGCAATAGACTGGGTCCTAAAGTAGTCTTAGACCGGAGATTCTTCTGTTACATTCTGTGTTAGGACAATGCAAGGTAATAGTCATTTTTGAAATATCTATTGTGGAAATAATTATTTGCAGAAAACATGGTTTGTGTGAGAAACGTTTTATATTCATGTTTATTTTCACTTCATTTGGTATGAATGCTGTCCTCCAATAGGGGGCAAGCCAGTACAGTTTTAGAGTATTAACTCTTTGATCGCCTCACATATCTACACAAAAACACATGCTAACACACACACAAAGAGACCTATACATCTGAACATGCACATACAAAAACATGCACACACACACACACCACAGTATTCTGTATAGGAAAGCATACAGAGGTAGGAGAGTAGATGGATGAATGCCTATCAGTCGGTCTGTCTTCTGTCACCAGTGCAGCGTGTTCTCTATTTAAGGCAATGTTTACCCAGATCTCATCATGCACTGCTACCTTACAGACAGGCTGCCAGACACGCTCCTACCCTGATGCACTGTGTCTGCATCTCTGTCTCACTCCCACTGACACAAGGCAGGGTGTCCATCGGACCTGAACCCCCACACACAAAATAAGGGCTGCAGAGGATTGGAAAAATACCACTGTGAACGTGCGTAGGTATAATAGCACACTATAAACCTGCTGAGACGATGTTGGAAAATGATCAGTAGTGCTGATGAGGGGATATCTGTGACTGGGAAGGGACTCTTTATGTAACAGTGAAGCCACTGCAGATAACCTGGTTTCAAAACTCGGTTGGTCAAATAGTGACAAACGCAACAGCAGTCACCACTGAATGACCGTCCTACCGCTGAGTCTTTCAGCCTGTACAGAGCCCTAGTTTCAAGGAACACCGCAGTGAGAGTGTCCCTTCGACCGACATCCCGGAAATGAGGGAGAGAGTGTGAGTGAATGAGTTGTTCCGGGTACAGAGCAGGAGACATCCTTCCCTGCCAACTGCAAAGTCATTTAGCTCTGCTGTCTGGAGTGGAGGTGTGGTGACCAAACTCAACGCCGTGCTGATTTGTGTCTGAGTGCTTAAGGAGAAAGGAACGTCATGTGCTGGAATTACTCTGGCTGCCGCCCAAACAGCACCCTATTCCCTATGTAGTGCACAGGGCTCTGGTCAAAAGTAGTGCACTGCATAGGGAATAGGGTGCCATTTGGGTGGGCACTGAGTCATCGTCACAGTGATATTGTTGTAAAAGAACTGGGCTATATCTCTAATCTCTGTCTTGCTAATTGCCCAACTGGGATGACGCTGCTGGCGTGTTCTATTGTATTGTGTTGTATGATATCTGTGGTCCAGACAGACTGAGTGTAAACATGGATTACTCATTGGGGGTAGTGGGACACAGAGAGCCTCATACAGTAAAATGAGTGTTATTCTCAAGAAGTTAGACAAATGTGCCATGGGACATAGAGCATTGTGTCATTATTGTGTTATTATCGTGTTAGCGTTGTGTTATTCTGTAGAAGTAAATAAAACCCTGCAATGTGGGCTACTGTTGACAGGACGTCCATCATACTGTGGACACACAAAGGGCACCCTATTTCCTCTACAGTGCACTATTTTTGGCCAGGTGCCATAGGGGCCACAGTATAATGATAATCACTCCCGCATCCTGTTTCATGACCATCAATAACCAATAGACAGTATGACGTGTGATGTCTAGTCTGGGTATTTATTGCGTCTCTACCCTCAACCCTTTAAGACATCTTGGTATGGTCCAATATAGCAGCATGGGGGGGGCTTGTTAACAGTGAGTTGCTAAACCAGTCAGCTCCATTCTCCATTAGCAGGTGAACTAGGAAGTGGCCGGGTCGATGGCAATGTAGTGGCGAGGAGGGGGACCCTACGGACTCCCACACTGCTGTGAGTGTGAAAATATGGTCCCGCTGTCAGTCTATCTAATGTTCTCTCCCTAGACATGTCTTTGATATTCTCTTCCTCTCTGCCTCTTCTTCTCTCTCTCGTTTTCTTCTGTCTTTCTCTCTCTCTCTTTCACTCTCTCCCCTATTTTCCTTACTCTCTGTCACTTTCACAGATAGACACACACAATGATACACGTCTCTTTCCACAAGGAGTGCAAATCCACTTCACATTCAAATTCAGCCAATAGGACACTGATTTGATTGGACGTTATGAGTGTCACAGCCAGGGAAACCAAGACTATGACCATTGTGTGGCTGCATGCTGTTGAGTCATCATCGTACAGTCATTGCCTGTCTTCGCCCCTTTTCACCGTAGTAACTATCAGTCTTTCAGAAACTATCAAACTCTGAAAAAGGTCAGAAACTCCCTCATTCTTTTCTCCCTGTGATGAGTCTGGGTCTGAGCACTTGGACATTACAAAGGTTACCATTCAAGCACTAGCAGATAGGAGGGTTTCACTTGATCTGGGTCACTGCAGTGTTGCCATTGAATCGGACAAAGGATCTTGTCAGTCCAATTGGTGAATCACTCCAGTCTATCAATTTCCACTTGCCTTGTTCCATAGCACGGTGTAACCTAACTACAGTACACTGACTCTTCTCTGAGGAAGCCTCTACATCTACTCCTGCTCATCTAGCTTCCCTGCTTCCATACTACTCCTGATCCTGAGTCAGTATATGTATGGTCTCTGTATTACTGCTCCTTTGTCTCTGTGGCTTCCCGTCTCTCCCTATCTTTGCCCCCTTTCCTTCGTCATTCAGCTTCCACATGATATCTGATCACTGATGACAACATTCATTTATTCCTAGGGATTAGGTGAGTCCATAGCCATGGCTACATTTCACTGTGAATAATAACATCTAACATATGACTAATACAGAATTTCATGCTCCTCTTCCTCGAAATATGGATTTTCCACATTTCTCAATTATGGTTCTAATTTCCCAATTGTGCATGCTTCTGTAGATGGGGAATATTAGCTGGCCAGTATTACATAAATACACACTGCTTATTGCTGTGTTATCCTGCATCGAGCACTGTGCTCCAGGAACGATATGATTCCCTGTCCACGTGTGTGATGCAGCTTACTGGTACCGACATCTTGAGAAAAATGCTTTTTTAATGCTGCGAGCCGTGCTGCGCTGCATGTAGCAGAAGAAGCGATGTGGCTGTTTGTTGTTAAGTGTTAGGGGCCTATTATGTGTCATTATGCTTATGTCTCTCTCTTTCCCCATCAATCGGCCAGTGCCTTCCTCTCCTCTTCTCTCCTCTCCTTCATCCCTAGGGGCCTACATAGGCCCAACCTCTTATCAATCCATCCCTCTATCCCTTCCTCCTCCAGACCCCCCCCCCCCCCCATCAGCCCGACAGCATAGGGATTGGTTGTTCCTTTTGTCTCCATACTCCTCCTCTCTCTCCATCCTCTCATCCATTCTTTCATTCATCCTCTCATCTCCCTGTCTCTCTTCCTGACAAATGCTCCCACTCTCATTCTTTCTCTCTGCCCCTCTCTCTCTGTAACTCTCTCTCTCCTTCCATGTCTCAGTATCTTCATCCCTATCCCTCTCTCTCTCTGCATCCCTCTTTCCCTCCATTATTCTCTCTCTCCCCTCTCTTTCTCCCTCTCTCTCCATTTCTAGCCCCCCTCTCTCTCTTTCCCTCCCTGCATCTCTCAGTATCTTCATCCCTATCCCTCTCTCTCTCTCTGCATCCCTCTTTCCCTCCATCATTCTCTCTCTCCCCCTCTTTCTCCCCCTCTCTCCACCCCCTCTCTCCCTCTTTCGCTCTTTATCTCCCTCTATCGCTCCATCTCTATCTCCTCTCTCTCTGTCTCTCTCTCTCCATCTCTTTCTCTCTGTATCTCTTTATCCTGTTCTCCATAATGGGTTTTCTGTGGCAGTCCCTGTTGCTGCTGAAGGGACTAAAGCAGCAGTAGACGGGATATGTGGAAATGACTGAGAATTGATTTTCTCTGTGAGTCGAGCACAGCCAGCTATTAAGCAGGAACAGGATCTCTCATTAACATGAAACTGAGGAAGTTAATGTTGTGATTGCCCAGGGTGAGGAGGCATATGCCAGGGATCCACTTTCTCTGATTGGAGAACAGAGATGGGGTGTGTGAGTAGTGGGCTGTAGAATGTGTGTGCCGGGGTGTTTTTGTGGGTACGTACAGTGTATAAAATAAAGAGATTTTTTCCCCCTGCTTCTCTTGTTAACGTGTGTGTGCGTGTGTGTGTTTTGCGTCACAGCGGGGGAGTGTGTTTTGCCCCCCACTAATTTGATTTGGAAATAAAAAGCAGAGAGAGAAAGAGAAAGAGGTAGAGAGAGAGAAGCAGCGAGAGAGGCTTTCATAATTGGCACTGTTACCTAATCTGATAACAGTGAGCCCTGATACAACAACACCAACAAGCATAATGGCATTTTGTGAGCTGTTTTCCTTACCGTCATCTCAATAACAGGCAATCTCTCCTTTCACTCTCTAGTCTGTCGCAACTCAAACGTGGCTTCTTCTCTGTTTAATTATGAGTGTTTGGAAAACTGGCACTGACTCATCATTACCATGGATACCATGGTGGAGCTGATGATGAGTCCATGTTATCGTCCACCATCACCAATCCCAGGGGGAGCCTGCAAACACACACTTATGAACCCCCCACTGTTGTCATGTCAACAGAAGTAATGACAACAGTGGACTCGTTGTGCTGGACATAAATGTCTGTCAATGTTTTATGATGGTAGGAAATCAGACCCACCACAATGGTGGTGATGGTGATGTTTCACTGGGGGACTAACGTCATCAGAGACAGGCTCCTGTCCTGTGTGTTTATAGCTAACAGCTCCCACAGGGACCCTGAATAACGCTGTTTCTCTGTTTCTCTGTGTGTGCGTGTGCGTGTGCGTGTGCTGTGCGCCTGTCTGTCTGTCTGTCTGTCTGTCTGTCTGTCTGTCTGTCTGTCTGTCTGTCTGTCTGTCTGTCTGTCTGTCTGTCTGTCTGTCTGTCTGTCTGTCTGTCTGTATGTCCGTCCGTCCGTCCGTCCGTCCGTCCGTCTGTCCGTCTGTCTGTCCGTCTGTCTGTGTGTGTGTGCTTCAGGACCCTCGGTTTGGTACCTGAACAACCAATGACACAAATCACATCTCTGGTTAAATACAGCCCTGGCCTTGTCTAGCTGCTTATGTATTCACAGTGGTGATATACAACAGCTCACATATTGGAATCCAACCCTGTTCCTCATTAGAGCCCCAGACGAGACAGCACTACTACCAACCAGAAATGCCCTGTGATAAAATGTTCAGCAGGCAAGCCGTTAGACAACCCACTATCTCTCGGATGGACCCGGGAAGGGAGGGAGGAATGGAGGGAGCGATGCAAGGGAGAAATGGAGGGAGGGGTGGGATGGGGGAAGGAGAGATCAGATAGAGGGAGGGATGGGGGAGGGATGGGATGAAGGGGGGCAGTTGATTGGAAGGAGGGGGCTTTTACTTTGTCATCAGTCACTGGGCTGTGTGTGTGGATCAATAAGGCCCATTAGAAGCCTCTGTTCTCTGTGCAATCCCACAGGAAGGCCCTTCGCCTTGCTTTGCTCCGCAGCGCTATAGTGTTTAGTCCAAAGGCCCACAACTACACACGCACACGCCCCTGCACACACACACACACACACACACACACACACACACACACACACACACACACACACACACACACACACACACACACACACACACACACACACACACACACACACACACACACACATAAAACCCCAAATTATGCCTCCCACCCCCACACCCATCCTCACCCTCTCATCCACATACCCCCCCTCAGCCCCCACCAAATCAATCTTACTGATCAGCTCCCTGTCACGCCATAGCAGGGGGTGGGGGTAGGGGCCCGACCCACCGACACAGGTGCCCTTCCGTGTGTGTGATAAATATGTAATGGATTGGCTAAAGACGAGCGATGCATCACAGGCCCTAAAGTAATGTGCAATTGATGCGATTAGAATGGATCATCTCTAGGCACGCCGGGTGGGTAAGATGCATGGCTCCAGCCGGCCCTCGGAGGATGAGGGGTCTTCACCATTCCTCAAAGCTAAATTACTAAATATTTTCTGTGAAATTATTGCCATGGACATGAAGTGGGGACTGGACAACCTCATTCATTTAGTGGACATGATAAACTGGGGAAGTTTATGGACATCTTTGCGACATTTACATTGTACATTTAAATTTGAGTCATTTAGCAGAAGCTCTTACAGTTAGTGCATTCATTTTAAGATAGCTGGCTGGGGAGGAGGATTATTTAAGATACTGTTTGAAGAGGTAGGGTTTCAGATGATTTTGAAAGATGGGAAGGGACTCTGCTGTCCTAGCTTCATGGGGAAGCTGGTTTCACCATTGGGTAGCAAGACAGAGAACAGCTTGGACTGGGCTGAGCGGGAGCTGCCCTCTCGTAGGGGTGGGAGGGACAAGAGATCTGAGGTGGCAGAATGGAGTGCTCGGTTTGGGGTGTAGGGTTTGAGCATAATCTGAAGGTAGGGAGGGGCAGTTCCTCTTGCTGCTCCGTAGGTAAGTACCATGGTCTTGTAATGGATGCGAGCTTTGACTGTATACCAGTGAAGTGTGCGGAGGAGCGGGGTGACATGAGAGAACTTTGGAAGGTTGAAAACCAGGTGGGCTGCAGCATTCTGGATAAGTTGCAGGGTTTTGATGGCACAAGCGGGGAGACCAGCCAACAGCGAGTTGCAGTAGTCCAGACGGGAGAGGACAAGTGCTTGGATTAGGACCTGCACCGCTTCCTGTGTGACGTAGGGTCGTACTCTACCGATGTGCCTGGATTAGAACCTGCAGGAGCGGGTCACTGATTTGATGTTTGCAGAGAATGAAAGGTGTTGTCCAGGGTCACGCCAAGGTTCTTTGCAGGTCTATGAGCGGGCAGGCCTTCCCCGGGAGAAGGAGCAGTTCCGTCTTGTCGAGGTTGAGCTTTGGGTGGTGGGCCGTCATCCAAGTTGAGATATCTGCCAGGCATGCAGAGATGTGTGTCACCAACCTGGGTGTCAGGAGGGAAGGAGAAAAGTAGTTGAGTGTCATCCGCATAGCAATGATAGGAGAGACCATGTGAGGATATGACGGAGCCGAGTGACTTGGTGTATAGAGAGAAGAGGAGAGGGCCTAGAACCGAGCCATGGGGGACACCAGTCGTAACAGTACGTGGTGCAGACATAGATCCTCTCCACGTCACCTGGTAGGAGCGACCTGCCAGGTAGGATGAGAGGAGGATCTGATGGTTCACAGTGTCGAAGGCAGCAGATAGATCTAGGAGGATGAGAACAGAGGAGAGAGAGTCATCTTTGGATGCAAAGTCAGAGATGAATGCAAAGTAGCTTGGCCATTGTCTTGTCTTGAGGAGGAGTGGTATCACCTTTGTCACTCAGGGAGGATGGGAGGGAGAGGTTCAAACCTCTGACTCAAGCTGAAAACGACTGAGAAAAAATAGAAAAAAGAAAGATTGTAATGGCGCATTGGAGAAATGGAAATGAGTAGCAGTCCATAGCTAACTAAATCGCTAACAAAATGGCTACACGGACTATCTGAGTCAAATTTTCGCACTGTCTCTATGCACACTCACAGGGCCCTACACACTTACGCACACTGACACTCCACACACATACAAACATTCACTCCATCATTTGCTCGCACACGTAACATGCACATACATTTATACTGACTCTACACACACCCACTCACATACAGTAATCATATACTCTGCTGCTACTCTGTTTATCATACAGAATATCCTGATGCCTAGTCACTTCACGCTTATACATATCTACCTCTATCACTCCAGTGTCCCTGCCCATTTTAAATATGGGCAGGGACACTGTAACCGTCCTGTACTCTCTCCAACCCTCCCGTACCCTCCAGTGGCCCGTCCCAGCCTGATTGATGTCCTGTGCTGTGGGAGCCCATGTTGACAGGATGTAAAAACGACTGGCTACATCGCAGGGAGACAAATTTGAAAAAGGTTAATTGAATCAGTGGGCCTAATTTATTCTAATTATCAGTCTGATTAGAACTGCGGCCGTACTTTCATGACCACGTCAGAGAGAGAAAGGGTTGTATGGAGAGAGAGAGGATGGGGTGGCGGGGGGATGCAGGGTGAGAGGACGAATGGTGAAATGATGGGAGGAGAGGAGGAGAGGGTATGCTACATACTGCAGCATGCCAGCATTCCTGATGGACAGACACATTGTAGTAGCATGAAGCTGCAGATATGGAGAAGCTTGGCAACGGAGGAAGGGGTAGAAGGGTAGAGGGAGGGGTTAGGAGGGATGGAGAGAGAGAAAGGGAGGCAGGGGCCTGGGTGAATTTTGGGTATTATAGAAAGGCCTTTGTATGTCTGAATGTAATTACTTTCCTCCAAAGACGGCATGCGAACGGGGAGTTTTCTTTCATGACGGACACATCAAAAGGAAAGGAGAGGAGAGTACAGGGAACGTCATACAGGCAGCCCTGCTATATTAACCCTGGCTGGGATGTGGGATGTCATACCCCCCCCCCCGTCAGGCAGATTATAATAAGTCTAGGCAGAGTGGTGGTGGTGTTACCACTCTGTCTGACCCCCAACCCTTTTATCCCTGTTGTATTCTAAACAAGCCATGTCCCTGCCTCTGAATCCCCAACACATTCCCCCATTCAATCCCACTGCCTCGCCTCCATCCCCCTGTAACTGAGGAGATATACAGCACAGGTGTGTGTGTGGGGGGGGGGGGGGGGGGGGGGGGGGGTGCTTGGCCTGCTAGCCATATGATGGATGCCATCCGCTACGATGCTAATCTCACTGAGCCGAGACCAACTGCCAGTTGCAGGCCTGACCATCCATCTAACCTGGCCATCACTCGCGACTGTGATGTGAGGCACAAAATGGTGGCCTAGTGGCCCACGTCGGTGGCTCAGAGCTCAAGGGTAATAAAATCTGCAATGGTGGTACTTGGGTGACCTTCCATTCCACATTGTTAACACATCAGAGGATGATGGCCTCTGGGCTGCATCCCAAATGACACCCTATTCCCGATGCAGTGCGCTAAAAGTAGTGCACTGTGTAGGGAATAGTCCCAATGGCACCCTATTCCCGATGTAGTGCGCTAAAAGTAGTGCACTATGTAGGGAATAGTCCCAAATGGCACCCTATTCCCGATGTAGTGCGCTAAAAGTAGTGCACTATAAAGGGAATAGTCCCAAATGGCACACTAATCCCGATGTAGTGCGCTAAAAGTAGTGCACTGTGTAGGGAATAGTCCCAATGGCACCTTATTCCTGATGTAGTGCGCTAAAAGTAGTGCACTATGTAGGGAATTGTCCCAAATGGCACCCTATTCACGATGTAGTGCGCTAAAAGTAGTGCACTGTGTAGGGAATAGTCCCAAATGGCACCCTATTCCCGATGTAGTGCGCTAAAAGTAGTGCACTATGTAGGTAATAGTCCCAAATGGCACCCTATTCCTGATGTAGTTCGCTAAAAGTAGTGCACTGTGTAGGGAATAGTCCCAAATGGCACCCTAATCCCGATGTAGTGCGCTAAAAGTAGTGCACTGTGTAGGGAATAGTCCCAAATGGCACCCTAATCCCGATGTAGTGCGCTAAAAGTAGTGCACTGTGTAGGAAATAGTCCCAAATGGTACCCTATTCCTGATGTAGTGCACTGAAAGTAGTGCACTATGTAGTGTGCCATTTGGGACAGCACTGACCTTGTTAGGGGAGTCGATATAATTATCTTTCAGCGCTGTGAAATGACGATCACAGAACAGACAGAGGAATAAGAGTGACCTGCCTTTCCTGTGTGAGGCCAAGGAATCAATGTTATTTTAGAGGTGGAGGAGGTTGAAACAAAATTAGACCATAGCGACTGAGACTGCAAGTCAAGGACTCAGCGAAAAGAAGAAAAAAAAGACGTAAAGACAACAAATCTAGAGAGAGAAAGAGAGAGAATAGGCTTGGCTTTTCTTACTGTGCATAACCTGACACTGGCCAGACAGAGAATAGACTT
Organism: Salmo salar; assembly: GCF_965601325.2. Taxonomy (NCBI): domain Eukaryota; kingdom Metazoa; phylum Chordata; class Actinopteri; order Salmoniformes; family Salmonidae; genus Salmo; species Salmo salar. Next base: position 21,059,402 of record NC_138315.1, read on the forward strand.
GTCCGCTCAGTATAGCCATCAATCTTCCTAATAGGTTATCTGTTTTTATTCCTTCGCCTGCACGGTTGCCGCAGCTCGGAAGTCTTTTTAATGCATTTCTATTAGGTGCTATTTCAACATAGAGTGCCTACATCACACACAAACACACACACAGAAGGGGGGCACTGAGCCGTGTTGCCCCAGCTGTGCGGAATGAGAAAATGTATCATATATTGATTTTCTATGCCTGACTTGCACTTTATTCTGGTGAAGGACCAATGTAAGAGCGCCTCTTAGTGTGTGTGTTTGTGCTTGCATAAATGCATGTGTATACCTTTGTGTGTGTGTGTGAGACTCTGTGTGTACATGTGCGTGAGCGCATGTGTGTGCCCCTGTGTGTGTGTGCCTTTGTGCATGCATGTCTGTGTGCCTGTGTCTCTGTGTGTGTATGAGCGCCGAGGTTATCCCTGGGGAGAGTGCGGGTGGCGGTGGACTCAGGCTGGCTGTATTCACGTTCACACAGCCGGTAATGGGGTTAAACGTATTTATACAGAGCCACTGACCTGCATCCCTTCTCCCTTGTTATGGCCCAATTGAAACCCAGGACGAAAGCCCTGCTCTTTAGAGGCAGGAAAAAAGGAACAGGAGCCTAACCAAACATGATGACTGTTCCTCCTATCTCTCTCATTACGCACCAATGAGAAATAGTGAAAAGCCTGTAGTGCTGTATGTATGCTGAGGCCCAGTTAATTCTGGCATCACTATTAATAAATGGTTATCATTAGACTACCAAATGGACTGGCCCACTGCTATTTACTCCGAAGGAAGCGGCCCTGATATTTTTTGCTGATAAAGTGGCAGCGAAACACAGATTAGAGGCACAGTGGTTTCTTTATCGTTTAATGAGAAAAAACAGTGACTTCTCCCTCTCTCACTCTCTCTCATTTTTCTTTCCACTCAGCCTCTCGCTCCCTCCTCCTCCAACCCACCGGGGTTGCCATGACAATAGTCAGTCGCCGTGGCAACGGCTGGAGCTGACAGCTTGGAGTAGGGAGAGATAGAGCTATCTGAACCTTCCTGGCTCTTTACACCTCTACAGAGAGAGAGAGAGAGAGAGAGAGAGAGAGAGAGAGAGAGAGAGAGAGAGGGAGAGAGAGGGAGAGAGAGAGAGAGAGAGAGGGAGAGAGAAACAGAGAGAGTGTGAGAGAGAGAGAAACAGAGATAGAGAGAAACACACACAGAGAGAGAGAGAGAGAGAGAGAGCGAGAGAGCGAGAGAGCGAGAGAGCGAGAGAGCGAGAGCGATAACAGATAAAAGAGGGAGCTACAGGAAGCTACAGGAAGGAAAGGCAGCAGGAGAGGAAATGAAAGGGATAGAGAGGGGAAGAGGGGAGAGATAAGAAAATAGATAGACCTGTGTTGTCTTTTCTGGGCTGAAGGAAGCGAGCCTCTCTGGCTAGCCTTGGAAAGTGGGACAGCGCCTGAGACAGAGAGTGATATAGACAGAGGTCTTTGGAGCACAGAGTCACACATCTACAGACCCGGATAGAATAGCAGGCAGGCCACAGCTCCTTTCCCTTTACAGCCTTTCCTTAACACTCATCCACTCTTCATCTCTCTATCCACTCCTCGTCCCTCCATCACTCCATCCCACCATCCGTACACAGCCACAAAGAACAGAGTATCTTATCTCCCCAAAGAGAGCAGAATGAACAAAGTAAATAACACAGAAAATACAGGGGTTCTGTCTTTCTTCCTTAGGAGATGGTGATATGAACTAGGAGGCAGAAGGAAGGATGCATTTCTATTACGTGTTGAAGAAGTGTTACTTTGATTCTCATTGGAGGAGACCGTAATATGTTGTCTGTGTGTGTCTGTGTATGGAGAAGGCTTCCTGAGGGTTAGTCAATGCCTCCTCTGTGGTATTAGAAAGTGGTAACCCTGAAGGATGTGCAGGCACACACACACACACACACACACACACACACACACACACACACACACACACACACACACACACACACACACACACACACCTCCCCCTGCCTGTGTCCCTGTGCTGGTTCCATACACTTGCTGTGTGACTCTGCTGTTGTGTAATCTAATCAGAGCTCAGTAGCTCAGTTCAGCCTCTTCCTGTACTGCAGAGATAGCACAGCGCCGTCTGTAGCTACCACAGATGTTCAGGAGGAAGAGAGGAGGAGAGGGAAAGGGGGAAGAGGAGGGGAGGAGGGGGAGGAAAGAGTGTCTTCTGTAGCATCTCCCGTTCCCTGTTCAGGAGAGGGGGTGGGGTGTGTGTATTTTTTGTGTGTGTATGTGTGTGCATTATACTCAGGTGTTTGTGTGTGTCATTGGGTGGGTGCGGAGGGGGATTCAGGTGTAAGTGACCTCTCAACCTGATCCTGTTCTCGACAGTCACACCTCTGGACGGGCGCTACTGTGCCCTGTGTGGGATGGAGTTCCTTAAGGATGTTGCCTAATGGCCATCCTTCTGTCTGGCTGGCTGGTCCTAGAACATTGACAGCCAGATCGCTCAAGATTGACTTCAAAAGTGGCCGTCTGTCCATGTCCTGAAGATGTCAGGAAGTGTCTATAAAACCAGCTACTGGAGGCTATTATCATTAAGTAAACTTAGGTTTTGCCTGGTTGTTGTGACGAGGGTGGTGGATGGGCGTAAACCCATGACTGGGTGTTGTGGACGAGGATGGTGGATGGGTGTAATCCCGTGGCGTTTCCAATCCCAGTGCTACAGTAGGTACGAAATATGACGATGTCTAAAAATGATGTAGACAACACCACGCACATTAACATAGACAAATCGTAAACGTCCCTTGTCTGTCACAAATGTTGAATATACTGTATTTAAATATACTCTGGCGATTGTCCGTGGTATTGGTTCTAAATTTGAGACAAAATATCCACAGGAAAGTATGATTAAACCGACTTCAAAACTCGGGTCAATGTGTTCGGCAATCAAGATGTTTTGCTCATGACTGAAGGCACAAGACGGAAGTACATGAACATGAACCATACATACTAACCGAAGTCTTACAGCTGTTTACATGGATTTGCGCTTGTGCCAGGTGATCGAAATTTCAACTTCAGTACCGGTTATCTAAAAAGTCAGGTAAAAAATACTTTCCTGTGGATATTTTATCTCAAATTTCGAGCAGCTGAAGGACCAACCCCATGGACAATCGGCAGAGTAAGTTAAAATATAATTGTATTCAACATTCTGGCTTGTAGAGCACCTGAGAGGACCATTTCCAGAATCAAATAATGGTCACGTTCCAGACAGTGAATTTCACACTGACTGGTCCTCAGGCAATCCCAGTGATAGACACTCGTTTTAACCCTATCCCAAACATGAACTTATAACTTAACCATCTGGAATGAATGCCTAAACATATTGTTTTAACCCTATCTAAAATCTTAACCCTTAACTTCGAAATTTGACGTTTGGAGCAACTTCGAAATTTGTTCGGAGAAAGTGCAAAAACATCTAAGTCTGCAGTAAGACTGTGAGAGTTTGTTGAACATTGAGCATGCTACCTGGCCATCACACCACTCACTCACGAGAACAGGGTGTATTGCATGACCATACCATTACTGATTACCATACTGATTAGCTTGTACAGCAGGTTGCGCACTTATAGTGGTTATAGCCATGATTGGCATATAGGTTGTAAGGTTTGTAGTAATAGTCAGTAATGGTTGTGGTGATACAGTAGCTATAGTAGTTGAGGCACTGTTGTAGACCATATGTTAATGTAATTGGATTACTGTTGGGTTTTTCTTCAAGTTATATGGCAGGTTTGAATTGTAAAAATCATCAATGCATACAGTGCCTTCTGAAAGTATTCACACAACTTGACTTTTTCCAAATGTTGTTGCATTGCAGCCTTATTATAAAATGTATTACCTTGTTTTTTTCCCCTCTTCAGTCTACACACAATACCCCATCATGACAAAGCAAAAACAGGTTTTTATCAATTTCTGCACATTTATTTCAAATATAAAAAACATGAAATACCACATTTACATAAGTATTCAGACCCTTTACTCAGTACTTTGTTGAAGCACCTTTGGCAGTGATTACAGCATTGAGTCTTCTTGGGTGTGACGCTACAAGCTTGGCACACCTGTATTTGAGGACTTTCTCCCATTCTTCTCTGCAGATCCTCTCAAGCTCTGTCAGGTTGGATGGGGAGCGTTGCTGCACATCTGTTTTCAGGTCTCTCCAGAGATATTCGTTCGGGTTCAAGTCCGGGCTCTGGCTGGGCTACTCAAGGATAATCAGAGACTTGTCCTGAAGCCACTCCTGCGTTGTCTTGGCTGTATGCTTAAGGTTATTGTCCTGTTGGAAGGTGAACCTTTGCCTCAGTCTGAGGTCCTGAGCGCTCTGGAGCAGGTTTTCATTAAGGATCTCTCTGTATCTCTACAGAATTCCTTTGACCATGGCATGGTTTTTGCTCTGACATGCACCAATTGAATTTACCCCAGGTGGACTCTAATCAAGTTGTAGAAACATCTCAAGGATGATCAATGGAAACAGGATGCACCTGAGCTCAATTTTTTGTCTCATAGAAAAGGGTCTGAATACTTCTGTCAATATTTTTTAGAATAAGGCTGTAATGTAACAAAATGTGGAAAAAGTAAAGGGGTCTGAATACTTATGTAAATATTTTTTAGATTAAGGCTGTAATGTAACAAAATGCGGAAAAAGTAAAGGGGTCTGAATACTTATGTAAATATATTTTAGAATAAGGCTGTAATGTAACAAAATGTGGAAAAAGTAAAGGGGTCTGAATACTTTCCGAAGGCAGAGTTGAATAATACAGCAAATTTGATCATCTAAGTTAAATAACAATATAGTAAGATAATAAGACACTCGCTCATGTACTTTTATACGTTTTATTCTGGTATTATAATGTATATACACGCAAAGCTCTGCAGGGATGAAACACAACATGAGCTGTAATAAGTATTTTGTTTTTGAAATCAACCATGAGATGCTGTAAATGCTAAAAACACTTACCCTGTCTTCCACTCCTCCCCTACCTCTCCTTTCTATATTTCTCTTCCACTCTGTTTTGTTGTTTCTTTGTTTGTTTGTTATGATGCACAATGTCACCAAGCAGAAGGAGATGATGAATGGAGCACACAGAGAGAGAAAGAGAGAGAGAGAGAGAGAGAGAGAGAGAGAGAGAGAGAGAGAGAGAGAGAGAGAGAGAGAGAGAGAGAGAGAGAGAGAGAGAGAGAGAGTGCGCGAGAGCGAGCCCGGGGCTGTCCAACAGGGAGAGCAGTTTGCAGCACGTTCACTTCACTTCGTAACAGAAACCATTTCCGTATCGCCCTCCGGGGGTCACAAGAAACCATGTTACCAAACCACACATACACACACATACACACACATACACACACATACACACACATACAAATACACAACACCATTCCTCTCACCCAGCTCCCTAACAAACAGTAGTAGACCTAACCATTCTTCATACCACCCATCATTATCTGTGAGCTGTGCAATTTAATTGAGTCCCCTGCTATCTTGTTCAACACTTCTCTACTTGTCTTGTCTACTCCCAAAGGGTGAATCTTCACTCAGTCATAACGCTCTAAGATCTGTGAGTGAGCCAAATGATCTCTTTAGAATTGAAACCAGCTATAGGCTTTTGGAGAGACATCGTACAATACTATATCTCTCTGAGTTGTTTCTTACTGTGTCTTTCTCTCTCCCTGTACAGACTTGTTGAGTACTCATTTTTACAAAAAAAAACTACAAAAAACTGTAGCGTATCTCAGCAACCCTGGGGGCATACAGATAGAGAACTCAGGAGCACTCCTCACTTCCCGAAAGCAATTTAGGGACGGCACGATTAAGGATATCCAATCACACTAGGCACGCTTGCCTGAGGATGGCGAGAGGGAACCGGAGTCATTGGGGAGAAAAGCCAATTCCACACAGAGGGAGATGTAGAGTGGTAAAAGACACACACACACACACACACACACACACACACACACACACACACACACACACACACACACACACACACACACACACACACACACACACACACACACACACACACACACACATGAACAGAGGGAGATGTGAGAGGTAAAAAGCCTGAAGCAGTGAAACTACAGCTCTACCTTCTTCACACAGACACTCTGCTATCTGCTGTGGCCACAGACACCAACACTGCAGCCCACAATACATTATGGATATGTCCCAAACGGCCACCCCAGCTAACAACAAGCGTTCCCAGAACTTTAGAGAATGTTCCCTTACTAGTCTCATTAGGTTTTATACCTTATGGTTGATGTCTGCGCCCCAGGGGAACTCTAATTAGCGTAATAAAAATATCCACATGCAAATCAGTTTATGCTAGAGATATGTTTATTTTGTATTGGATGCATCTCAATCCACCGCATCCATCTATGTCGCACTTCCGCATCTGCAGTGAAAGGTGACAGACCATGAGACATCCCAAAAATCGGTGTTCTCACAAAATCGTCTGTAGCGTCCGAACGGTTTAGCCTACAAACTATTATGACGGTACAAGTCGGTACAGGTGATCTGCCTATTTCTGTCTGTAGCATCCAAACAGTTTGGGCGACACACTAATGAGACCCCTCGTTGAACTGGTGAGACTCTCACGAACATGTACTGCACATGTTAATTGTTTTCCTCTAGGATGCTCAGAAGACACCTCTGAAGGTCCCCTGTACCACTTGAAAAAACTAATGGAAGTATATATGGAGACTGTTTAGTGCCAAAAATAAGGGGTTGAATAATAACAAATGTTTCCTTATCTTTCTTATATCTCTCAGATCTAAAATGGCGCCGGAAGAAATGGCAGCAGTTTTACGGGCGCCCAACCAATTGTGCTATTATCTGTTTTTTCGCGTTATTTATAACTAATTTTGTACATAATGTTTCTGCAACCGTATCTTACGGCAAAAAAGAGCTTCTGGATATCAGGACAGCGATCACTCACCTCGAATTAGACCAAGATTTTTTCTTCAACAGGCAAGACGCACAGGACATTCTCCAAACAACCGACAGGGCCGACATCCACGTTATTTGCAAGAGGAAGCGACAGAGGTACAGAGGACAAAGAGCTGGATCCCTGGTCAGGACCCAGAAAAGGCGAGTGGGAAAGCTGCCGTTACCATCAATACTACTCACCAACGTACAATCATTGGACAATAAACTAGACAAGGTACGATCACGAATATCCTACCAACGGGACATCAAAAACTGTAATATCCTGTGTTTCACGGAATCGTGGCTGAATGACGACATGCATATTCAGCTAGCGGGATATACGCTGCACCGGCAAGATAGAACAGAACACAGTTCGGTAAGATGGGGGGGGGGGGGGGGGGGGTCTGTGCATATTTGTAAACAACAGCTGGTGCACGAAATCTAAGGAAGTCTCTAGACTTTGCTCGCCTGAACTTTTCGTGGCTGTTTATTTACCACTACAGACAGATGCTGGCATTAAGACCGCACTCAGTCAGCTGTATAGGGAAATAAGCAAACAGGAAACCACTCACCCAGAGGCGGCGTTCCTAGTGGCCAGAGACTTTAATGCAGGGAAACTTAAATCTGTTGTACCAAATTTCTATCAACATGTTAAATGTGCAACCAGAGGGAAAAACATTCTAGATCACCTGTACTCCACACACAAAGATGCGTACAAAGCTCTGCCTCGCCCTCCATTTGGTAAATCCAACCACAACTCTATCCTCCTGATTCCTGCTTACAAGCTAAAATTAAAGCAGGAAGCACCAGTGACTCAGTCTATAAAAAAGGGGTCAGATGAAGCAGATGCTAAACTATAGGACTGTTTTGCTATCACAGACTGGAACATGTTCCGGGATTCTTCCGATGGCATTGAGGAGTACACCACATCAGTCACTGGCTTTATCAATAAGTGCATCGAGGACATCATCTCCACAGTGACTGTACGTACATACCCCAACCAGAAGCCATGGATTACAGGCAACATTCACACTGAGCTAAAGGGTAGAGCTGCCGCTTCAAGGTGTGGGACTCTAACCCGGAAGCTTACAAGAAATCCTGCTATGCCCTGCGACGAACCATCAAACAGGCAAAGCGTCAATACAGGGCTAAGATTGAATCATACTTCACCGGCTCCGACGCTCGTCTTATGTGGCAGGGCTTGCAAACTATTACAGACTACAAAGGGAAGCACAGCCGTGAGCTGCTCAGTGACACGAGCCTACCAGACAAGCTAAATCACTTCTATGCTCGCTTCGAGGCAAGCAACACTGAGGCATGCATGAGAGCATCACCTGTTCCGAACGACTGTGTGATCACGCTCTCTGTAGCCGACGTGAGTAAGACCCTTAAACAGGTCAACATACACAAGGCTGCACGGTCAGACGGATTACCAGGATGTGTGCTCCGGGCATGTGCTGACCAATTGGCAGGTGTCTTCACTGAGCTTTACCTAGCAAAGACTTATAGATGACCTGGAGCCAGTGGGTTTGGCAACGAATATGTAGCGAGGACCAGCCAACAAGAGCATACAGGTCGCAATGGTGGGTAGTTTATGGGGCTTTGGTGACAAAACTGATGGCACTGTGATAGACTGCATCCAATTTGCTGAGTAGAGTGTTGGAGGCTATTTTGTAAATGACATTGCCGAAGTCAAGGATTGGCAGGATAGTCAGTTTTACGAGGGTATGTTTGGCAGCATGAGTGCGAAATAGGAAGCCTATTCTAGATTTAACTTTGGATTGGAGATGCTTAATGTGAGTCTGGAAGGAGAGTTTACAGTCTAGCAAGACACCTAGGTATTTGTAGTTATCCACATATTCTAAGTCAGAACCGTCCAGAGTAGTGATGCTAGGCGGGCGGGCGGGTGCGGGCAGCGATCGGTTGAAGAGTATGCATTTAGTTTTACTAGCGTTTAAGAGCAGTTGGAGGCCATGGAAGGAGTGTTGTATGGCATTGAAGCTCGTTTGGAGGTTTGTTAACAGTGTCCAAAGAAGGGCCAGATGTATACAGAATGGTGTCGTCTGTGTAGAGGTGGATCAAAGAATCACCCACAGCAAGAGCGACATTGTTGATATATACAGAGAAAAGAGTCGGCCCGAGAATTGAACCCTGTGGCACCCTCATAGAGACTGCCAGAGGTCCAGACAACAGGCCCTCCAATTTGACACACTGAACTCTATCAGAGAAGTAGTTAGTGAAACAGGCGAGGCAATCATTAGAGAAACCAAGGCTGTTGAGTCTGCCGATAAGAATGTTGTGATTGACAGAGTCGAAAGCCTTGGCCAGGTCGATGAAGACGGCTGCACAGTACTGTTTTTTATCGATGGTAGTTATGATATCATTTAGGACCTTGAGTGTGGCTGAGGTGCACCCGTGACCAGCTCGGAAACCGGATTCCATAGCGGACAAGGTACGGTGGGATTCGAGATGGTCGCTGATCTGTTTGTTCACTTGGCTTTCAAAGACTTTAGAAAGGCAAGGCAGGATGGATATACTGTAGGTCTGTAACAGTTTGGATCTAGTGTCTCCCCCTTTGAAGAGGGGGATGACCGCAGCCGCTTTCCAATCTTTGGGAATCTCAGACGATATGAAAGAGAGGTTGAACAGGCTAGTTATAGGGGTTGCGACAAATGGCGGCGGATCATTTTAGGAAGAGAGGGTCCAGATTGTCTAGCCCAGCTGATTTGTAGGGATCCAGATTCTGCAGCTCTTTCAGGACATCAGCTGTCTGGATTTGGGTGAAGGAAAAAAAGGGGGGGGTGGGGCTTGGGCCAGTAGAAACTCATGATTGAGGTATTTCAGCAATTTAAGGGCTTTCTGTATAGTTGTCTAATGTTGGTGGTGCATGTTAACCTGTTTTAATTATACTCCTGAATCACTGTGATCAATAAAATAGTTTATCTTCAGTGTACTTTTAACAGAGCTGAGATTTACTTCAAAGTGCATGTACCCCATTGCTTTCACCTATAAAGTTGTTGCATCTACATATGTGACTAGAAAGGAGGGGTTAGGGTTTCTTCTGGACAGGGTCTAACTTTATCCCAATAAGGGGTATCTCTAGGACATGTTCTTATTGGGCCAGTATAGTTAGGCCCTGTCCTGTCCAGAATAAACCCTACTGCTCCTTCCGAGGCACTTGTGTAGATCTGGAACATTTTCCACACACAGTCTGTGCCTGTATTTAGTTTTCATGCTAGTGAGGGCCGAGAATCCACTCTCACATAGGTCCGTGGTTGCAAAGGGCATCAGTGTCTTAACAGCGCAATTTTCCAAGGCAGGATACTCTGAGCGCAGCCCAGTCCAGAAATCTGGCAGTGGCTTCTGATTAAATTCAATTTTCACAGAACTGCTTGTTGCAATTTTAATGAGACTCTCTTTTTCAGATGTCGATAAGTGGACTGGAGGCAGGGCATGAAAGGGATAAAGAATCCAGTTGTTTGTGTCATCCGTTTCGGGAAAGTACCTGCGTAATCGCGCACCCAACTCACTCAGGTGCTTCGCTATATCACATTTGACATTGTCCGTAAGCTTGAGTTCATTTACACACAAAAAATCATACAATGATGGAAAGACCTGTGTGTTGTTAATGCAGACAGAGAAGAGCTCCAACTTCTTAATCATAGCCTCAATTTTGTCCCGCACGTTGAATATAGTAGCGGAGAGTCCCTGTAATCCTAGATTCAGATCATTCAGGTGAGAAAAAATATCACCCAGATAGGCCAGTCATGTGAGAAACTCGTCATCATGCAAGCGGTCAGACAAGTGAAAATTATGATCAGTAAAGAAAACTTTAAGCTCGTCTCTCAATTCAAAAAAACATGTCAATACTTTGCCCCTTGATAACCAGCGCACTTCTGTATGTTGTACAAGCGTTACATTGTCGCTGCCCATATAATTTCATAGTGCAGAAAATATACGAGCGTTCAGGGACCTTGCTTTAACAAAGTTAACCGTTTTCACTGTAGTCAATCAAATGTATTTTTTCACTGTAGTGTCCAAAACGTCTTTCAAGCTGTCAGGCATTCCCTTGGCAGCAAGAGCCTCTCGGTGGATGCTGCAGTGTACCCAAGTGGCGTCGGAGCAACGCACGCACGTTACCACTCCACTATGTCTCCCTGTCATGGATTTTGTGCCATCAGTACAGATACAGCATGAGCAGCAGCTACGTTTGGTTTCATACGGACCGTTAGTGGAATTCCCGCGAGAGAGTAACGGTTAATGTAATTGGATGTTAATTATTTGACTAGGCTACCTGTATTTGACATTGTGTTGTTTTTTCGCTCAACACTAGATGGGTTCATTTTATTCTTGGCAGTGAAACGAGGCTACTCAGGCGAGAAAAAAACCTCATCCAAATGTATAGCCCAGTTGGAAAATATAAATGTACTGTTTGTGTAGCCCTTTTTAATTAATAAATTTTTTTAATGTGAACCACATTTTTATTTGGCGTACCCCCGACGGCATTGCGCATCCCCCAGTTTGGGAATACCTGGTGTAGTATATGTGTTAGTATCCCTCAACTTGCCAACAGACAAAGATCTATGAATGGATCAGTGGTTCACCAATCATAGCCTAGATTGTCTCGGCAACAGTAACAAGGCGTGACGTGGGGGGGGCGTTTCTTTGGGACCATCAGGTGACGTCCTGACAACTGATACACAGAAATGTTCTTTCAACAATCCCATGAAATGGCAACCATGTTCTGTTTATGTTTGGTGGGACATGGATGGAATATTCTCCTAACCCACAGAAAATTGGACACATGAATGTTCTTGCAATGTCTCATGAAACGTGTCGAGAACATTAATATTGGATATTCTGAAAACATGGTAACCACGTTCTGGGTATGTTCTGTTTGACATTTAGGGAATGTTCTCCTAACTCTAACGCCAAACATGCTAAATAGGTTTGCAGAAGGTTTTTGCTAACATAGAATGTCCCCCTAACTAACTGAAAACTGGACATTCAAACTTTACAGGTAACATTACAAAAATGTTCTCTCACCCTAGATTTGTTAGCTGGGACTCTATTCCCTATGGACCCTGGTCAAAAGTAGTGCACTATAGAGGTGGCATTTGGGAAGCAAACTATAAGGCCACTTCTAAGATTGCCACAAAGGGACAAAGCCAGGCTCCTTCAGGAATAAAATATCACTCTCCGCTCACTGATTGAAGAGCACTCCTCACACTGGACTGCACATTGGTAATGAATTTGCATTTTGCATTTGGATGCGGGCCATGCTGTTTATGCAACTGTAGGCTATATCTGCTGTTGCTGGTAGCCTACATCTAACAGGTTGAAGAAAAGGCTGATAGCATAAATGCACAGTTCACACATATTTAGTCTAAATCAGTATTTGTGTGTTGTAGAAATTTGGCGTCCATTGAACCATGTCATTGGTAGTGTCATTGGACAAGCTGACAGGGTGACAGCAGGGTGACAGGACAGTACGAGGGGTCAGTGATTCCACTCTGATTCCTGGAGATGAGATAGGCTTGGCTTCCTTCCTTCCTCTTGGTCGCTGATCTCCCTATCCACTGGCAGTAGCAGCATCGGAAACAGATAATCAATGGAACCATCATGGCCGCCAGAGAAGCCTGTCAGCATGACTCAGCTCCCAGGCTTTAGTACCACCTCTGACTCTCTCTCGCCACCCCTCCATCCCTCCGGCAACTCTGTCCTCCTACACCCCACCCTTCTCCCTCCTCTCCTCCTTCTCTCTCTGGAGGCGAATCGATTCCTCCTACACTTAGAAAAAAGGTGCTATCTAGAACCTAAAAGGGTTCTTCGGCTTTCCTCATAGGAGAACCCTTTGAAGAACCCATTTTGGTTCCAGGGAGTTCCCTTTAGGATTCCATGTAGAAGCCTTTCGACAAAAGGTTTTACATGGTACTCAAACGAGTTCTACATGGAACCAAAAAGGGTTCTACCTGGAACCAAAAAGGGTTCTACCTGGAACCAAAAAGGGCTCTCCTATGGGAACAGTTGAAGAACCCTTTTGGAACCATTTTTTCTAAGAGTGTACCTCCCATACAGCCTTGGTCTATTTGAATCTCCTCTGAGCCCGGCCAGATACTGTACTGCTAGACATTAACACACAGATACAAAGAAAATACTATATCTCCCCAACGTACCTGCATGCCCCAGACACATTCATCATGTACCCAATCCATACAACAACCCACTGCCAATACATACGCCTCTGCAGTCTGGGTCATCAGGTGAATGGATTTAATACACACAGGATGTGTCCCAAATGCACCATTTTCCCTATATAGTGCACTACTTTTGACCAGAGCCCTATAGTAAAAACCATTAAAAAAGACTGGTCTCTGACTATAGAGTTCCCCTGTATTCATCCTGGCCTGCCTGTCGTTTCAAAGCTGCCAGTGAGTCACACTGCTACACAGGGTTAATGGGGTGACTAGTGCCCTGAGCTGTGCTGTACAGTACATCTCCTTGCCTCTAGGAGGCAGTGTGAGTTTGGTAAGCACAGGGTGAAGTAGCCAGCTGTGGTGACTGACTGGTGGACAGTGGGTTGGGATTGGTTGTGGTAGTGGAGGTGGGAGGTAGGGGCTTGGGATATGGGGGGCTGGCTGGTGAGCTATGGACCGGTGCTAGTGGAGGTGGTTCGGGGTTAGGAGGGAGGGTTGGGAGGGGGTCTGTTGCTTGGCATGGTGCATGGTGCTCTCTCAGTGGGGAGCATCTCTACCCTAGCCTAGTAGCAGGCTGTTTCTGCTGACCCTTCCATATTCTGCCCTGCCAGGCCGCAGGACCGCAGCACTGGCTGCTCACTCGCTAGGAATCTCAATGAGGGCCGGCTCCCTCCAGGGCTCCTCACTTCCCTCTTCATTCCCCCTACTGCCTTCCCCTCCTCCTTACCCCTCATTACCAGGACTCCTCATTCCCCCTTCATTTCCTACTGCCTTCCCCTCCTCCTTACCCCTCACTACCAGAACTCCGAACTCCGCACTTCATTCCCCCCTACTACCTTCCCCTCCCCCCTTACCCCACACTACTAGGGCTCCTCACTCCCTCCCCCCCCCCCCCCCCCACCCCCGCCGGCCCACCTCTCACCGCCAGGACTCCTTTCTCCCTCCTTACTCTCCCCTGATCACTCACACACTCCTCCTTACAGTGTGGGGGGCAAGGGGTTTGATCTTTAAAGATGCAGCAGGGGACGAGGGTTGGTGGGGGGAAGGAGGGTAGTCAATGGGAACATGGTCAGTAGACTGACAAGCAGGCTGAAAGGGGGTCGAAGTGGAGGGGAGGGTGGTCAACGTGTGTGTATGTGCGTGCCTGCTTGTCTGCCTGTGTGTGTGTGTGTGTGTGTCTAATCCAGTATTGGTTCTATAGAGTTTGCTTTGGTTGTTGGAGCGGCTGAAGGGTCTTTATTACGTCTAGATGCTGCAACTCATAGTTCTGCATGTCATGTAACTAACATTACGTCCAAAATGCCACCCTATTCAATATTTAGTGCACTAAGTTTGACAAGGGCCCATTAGTGCACTCACTATACAGTATAGGGAAAAGGGCATGGAGATCGTTCAAAATTTACATTGAAATTGGACGTCTACCATGTCCTGAGGATAATGTCTTCCAAACCGGCCACTAGGGGCAACAGTGAGTGCTATTACCATGATGTGTTGTGGACAAGGATGGCAGATGGCAGATAAGTGTAATCCCATGACTCTTATCCCATGACCTTTGAAGGTTGCATGTTCGATCCCAGTTGTGTTTTTTTGTTTGAACCTTATCCTAAACCTTTAACCTTACCTTAACAAACCGTAACCCTTACCTTAGCGTAAACTTAACCCTTAACTTTGAAATTCTACGATTGGAGAAATGGAACGACACAGAGCAGCAGGATCAACAAAAACCCTTTGAAATTTGAAGTTTGGCGCAACTTCGGAATTTGACGTTTGGAGAACGTGGATGAACATCTAATTCTGCAGTGAGACTGTGAGAGCTTGTTGAAAAGGTACCATTTGGGAAGCAAACTAAGCCCTCAGTTCTTCATACAGTATCTCAGTGATGTAAATCGTAATCATGAACGGAGACAACCATATGTATGGAATGAGATATCATGTGGATGCTACGACATAAGGTTGCACAGCGTGGTTTCTAAATGGTCCTGCTGGGCTCATCATTACAGATACACTCTTACAGTACACAGATACATTGTCATTATGTCCACACTGTTTAATCAAAGCTGCAAGTAAACACTCTTTATTTTTACCCCTTCAAATACATGCGGACGCCCTCACGCACGCACACGCACGCATGCGCGCGCGCGCCCGCACGCACACACACACCACACACACACACACACACACACACACACACACACACACACACACACACACACACACACACACACACACACACACAGGCACTCATCATTAAAATTACCTCCACTGTGAGTATAAGCATTCTAATGCAGCACTGACTAAGTTTCTCTCCCGCTCTCTGTCTCTCTCTCTCTCTCTCTCTCTCTCTCTCTCTCTCTCTCTCTCTCTCTCTCTCTCTCTCTCAATTCAATTTCAATTCAAGGGCTGTATTGGCATGGGCAACATATGTTAACATTGCCAAAAGAAGTGAAGTAGATAATAAACAAAAGGGAAATAAACAAAACAAAGTAACATTAAACATTACATTCACAGAAGTTCCAATAGAATAATAAAATAGAAAATGTCATATTATGTCTATATACAGTGTTGTAATGATGTGCAAATAGTTAAAGTACTAAAGGGAAAATAAGAAACATAAATATGGTATGTATTTACAATGGTGTTTGTTCTTCAAATTTCTTACATTTCTTAATTCAAAGACTCAAACATGGACACTCTTACTGACAGTTGTGGCTGTTTTGTGTGATGTATTTCTGTCTCTACCTTCTTGCCCTTTGTGCTGTTGTCTGTGCCCAATAATGTTTGTACCATGTTTGTGCTGCTACTGTACCATGTTGTGCTGCTGCCATGTTGTGTTGCTACCATGCTGTGTTGTCATGTGTTGCTGCCATGCTATGTTGTCATGTGTTGCCGCCATGCTATGTTGTTTAATAGTTGATTCTAAGATTTATATTTGATCATGTATAGGTTTTTGGTGTTTGTTCTTTGTTATAGGGCCAAAAAGATTGGAGAAGTTGTTTATCCATACATCTCCATTTTGGATAGATAACTCTTTGTGTTGTTGTTTGTTTAGTGTTTTCCAATTTTCCCAGAAGTGGTTAGAGTCTATGAATTCTTCATTTACGTTGAGCTGATTTCTGATTTGCTGTTCCTTCTTTTTTCGGAGTATATTTCTGTATTGTTTTAGTGATTCACCATAGTGAAGGCGTAGACTCAGGTTTTCTGGATGTCTATGTTTTTGGTAGGTTTTTCAATTTCTTTCTTAGGTTTTTGCATTCTTCATCAAACCATTTGTCATTGTTGTTCATTTTATTCAGTTCTCTGTTTGACATTTTTTTATTTGATATGGAAGCTGAGGTCAAATATACTGTTTAGGTTTTCTACTGACAGTTTTCACCTTCACTATTACAGTGGTACGTCTTGTCTAAAAGGGATTCCATTTGTTGTTGTCTAATAGTTTTTTGGTAGGTTTCCACACTACTTTCCTTCCGTCTATAGCATTTCTTAATATTATTCATTTCGTTTGGCTATGATGCCTCATGATTGAGATGCTCTGTTCAAGTAGACTGTGATTTTGCTGTGATCTGATCGGGGTGTCACTGGGCTGACTGTGAATGCTCTGAGAGACTCTGAGGTCAGTGATAAAGTAGTCTACAGTACTACTGCCAAGAGATGAGCTATAGGTGTACCTACCATAGGAGTCCCCTCGAAGCCTACCATTGACTATGTACATACCCAGTGTCCAACAGATCTGCAAGAGTTGTGACCCGTTTTTGTTGGTTATGTTGTCGTAGTTGTGCCTAGGGGGGAGGGAATGCTGTCACCTCCAGGTAGGTGTTTGTCTCCCTGTGCACTGAGGGTGTCAGGTTCTTGTCCAGTTCTGGCATTTAGGTCGCCACAGACTAGTATATGTCCCTGGGCCTGTAAATGATTGATTTTCCCCTCCAGGATGGAGAAGCTGTCTTCATTAAAGTATGGGGATTTTAGTGCTGGGATATAGGTAGCTCTCGCTCTCTCTCTCTTCCTCTCTCTCTCTCTCACACGCACGCACACACCTCCCTAATCTCCCTAATCCTCTTACTGTTTGTGTCACACTGACACACATTCCTCTACACACACTGAGGCCTCTCTGCTTCCCTCCCTGCTACTACTACTGCTGCTAGATGGAGGCTCACACCCCTACATGCTCCCCCATCAATTAATCAATGGTAATGTAATACTCACCCCCAACATGCATCCTCTCTCTAAGGTGCATCCCAAATGGCACCCTATTACCTATATAGCGCACTATTTTGTGAATATGGTGCCATTTGTAAGTAGTGCACTATGTAGGGAATAGGGTGCCATTGGGGATGCATCCTTAGTCTAAGCCCCCACCATCACAATGTAATTGTAACGGCCCAATGTAGGTCCCATGGACCGCGCTAACACCCAGTCAGGAGTCTCAGGGTCCTGCTCTACAGGCTGTAATGATATTGAAGCATGAGGACAATTTACCAGATACACCAGAGGAGAGAGGGCTTGAGGAACAAATGGGGACCAGGCCTTAGAGAGAGAGAGTAGAGAGCCAATCACTAATAGGCTTATCATTGTATCCAATGACACAGAGAGAGGACGGGGATGGGGGAAGTCAGGTAGATGTTAAACAGGCTGATCAATATCATCACAATATCGTCATCGATGACACTTCAGGCAACCCTATGTATAGAGAAAAGGGTGCCATTTTGCGTGTGGACATTATCTATTCTTTCAGAATCCAAATCACGTTATTCACCAAGTACATTTACACATACCCAGAATTTGACTTAGTGAATAGGTGCTGCCAGCAAATGACAATGTACTAACAGCTACAGACACAAGTCGTACCTTGGTCAACATACAGAATTTACAATATAGACACATCAAACTCTGAAGTATAAACTGATTTATTGTGAGGATATTCAATTTACAGTGGGGATATACTGAGTGTACATTATGAACACCTGCTCTTTCCATGACAGACTGACCAGGTGAATCCAGGTGAAAGATATGATCCCTTACTGATGTCACTTGTTAAATCCACTTCAATCAGTGTAGATGAAGGGGAGGAGACAGGATAAAGAATGATTTTCAAGCTTCGAGACATTAGAGACATAGATTGTGTACGTGTGCAATTCAGAGGGTGAATGGGCAAGACAGCATCCCTGTGGAACGCTTTCGACACACAGTAGAGTCCATGCCCTGACGAATTGAAGCTGTTCTGAGGGCAAAATGGGTGCAACTCAATATTAGGAAGGTGTTCTTAATTTTTTGTACACCCTGTGTATGCAGATGAGCATATAAAGTGCATTTCCAAACCACTCTAATGTACTTTTAATGAAATCTGCATCAGCGCTCATTAACAATGCATTGAACAGAATGCTCAGTTGGACATCAGACCTCAAATTAATGTTCAAAACAATATGGTGACGAAATGTGCAACGCATGAATAGGCTAGGCCTGTGGTTCCCAAACTGTAGGTCGGGATCCACTTGTGGGTAGCAGCAGGGGTCTATTTTAAATTTAACTAGGCAAGTCAGTTAAAAACAAATTCTTATTTACAATGACAGCCTACTGGGGAACAGTGGGCTAACTACCTTGTACATGGGCAGAATGAGAGATTTTTACTTTGTCAGGTCGGGGATTCGATCCAGCAACCTTTCTGATACGGGACCAACACTATAACCACTAGGCTACCTGCCACCTCCTTGTGTGTATATATATATTGTGTGTATATATATATTATTTTATTTTATTTTTATTTTTTTCCTGGATGTAAAATTAGATATATATATATATGATTTTACATCCAGGAAAAAAATAAAATAATAATAACAATATATATATATATATATTTTTTTTTTCTGGATGTAAAATCAGTTTCAGTGTAAACATAAATGACTAAAAGCAAATTAGAAGTATGTAGAAAAGATAATAAACCTATACATTTTAAATAATAGCCTATAATCTTTGAGAGTTTACAATCACCAAAATAAAAGCCAGACAATCAAGCTCCCATTGATTGTGTTATAATGTTTGAGCATAAGAACACAGCACTAGCCATGTCAAAATGTGTAGAATTGCGGGAAATTAGCTTACAAATTGTTGAATTGCAGGAATTTGCTTTTAAACTGCAACATTTTCTCTCTTCTGCGAAGATAACGGGGTCCCGGACAGAATTCAGCCGCGTAGGCAACTGACTGCATCCATTTCCCCCTCTCATGCCCACAACTAAGTCCCTTTTTGATCCTGAAAAAAGCTGCCATTAGCTAGGTTTCCATCCAATTGGCCACAGATTTTCCTGTGAATATGCTGAAAATTGCATAAATACAATATGCACATTTTCCCACTAGAGATGTTTTTCCATCAAATTGACTTGTTGCAGAGAAAAGGCTGTGCGTGATGACGCAGTTAAATTCCCACGCACCGAATAAAAAATGCAAGTAAAATGGTTTTCATGGCACAAAATAATGTGCGTTATGTAACTCTAACCAACAGCATGCGGGGCGAAGATACAGTACTGTATCTACATGCTGTTGGCTAGATCACACGTATTGCCTACACATGAGATTATCATGAACAAAAGAGCAAGATTATTTTATTTGTCAAACAGCAGACAAGCACTGATTATCATGTCACCAGAATAAGACCCTCGACATTTATTGGAAAGTAGCATTAAGCCCATCACCTTGCACTTTCACCATTCTGTGATGTTCGTCATCATTCATTTAATCTGCCCCCTAATAAATTGACCACACAACATGTCATCGCGTGACTCTAAGTTCACTTCGATATGGTGGCTATTATATCAATATTTTCATTTTACCTACACAAAAAGATCCCACCCTGTCTAGCATATTTAGTTTTGTCGACATTTGGAAAGTTTACCGTTTCCATCAGGCCTGTCATGGCATGTTTTACTCAACTTTACTCGCATAAAAAGGTTGGATGGAAACCTGGTTATTGATACAAATAACTTCTTAAAATTGGTCACAAGAAGTCATACTCAAATCTACATTCAGTAATTTTTTTATACATTTTTTTATCCCCTTTTTCTCTCCAATCTTGTCTCATCGCTGCAACTCCCCAATGTGCTCGGGAGAGGCGAAGGTTGAGTCATGCGTCCTCCGAAACATGACCTACCAAACCGCGCTTTTTCACACCCACCCGCTTAACTCGGAAGCCAGCCGCACCAATGTGTCGGATGAAACACAGTTCACCTGACTACCAAGGTCAGCCTTCAGGCACCCAGCCCGCCACAAGGAGTCGCTAGAGCGCGATGAGCCAAGTAAAGCCCCCCTCGGCCAAACCCTCCCCTAACCTGGACGACCCTGGGCCAGTTGTGCCCCGCCCTATGGGACTCCCGATCACGGCCGGTAGTGATAAAGCCCGGGATCAAACCCGGGTCTGTAGTAATGCCTCTAGCACTGCGATGCAGTGGGAGCAAGACGAAGGAGCTCATCGTGGCCTACAGGAAAAGGCGGGTCGAACAGGCCCCGTTAACATCAAAAGGGCTGTAGTGGAGCAGGTCGAGAGTTTCAAGTTCCTTAGTGTACACATCACCAACGGACTATCATGGCCCAAACATACCAAGACAGTCGTGAAGAGGGCACGACAAAACCTTTTCCCCCTCAGGAGACTGAAAAGATTTGGCATGGGTCCCCAGATCCTTAAAAGGTTCTACAGCTGCACCATCGAGAGCATCCTGACCGGTTGCACGCCTGGTATGGCAACTGCTCGGCATCTGACCACAAGGTGCTACAGAGGGTAGTGCAAACGGCCCAGTACATCACTGTGGCCAAGCTTCCTGCCATCCAGGACCTATATAATAGGCGGTGTCAGAGGAAAGCCCATAAAATTGTCAGAGACTCCAGTCACCCAAGTTATAGACTGTTTTCTCTGCTACCGCACGGCAAGCGGTACCGGAGCGCCAAGTCTAGGACCAAAAGTCTCCTCAACAGCTTCTACCCCCGAGCCATAAGACTGCTTAACAATTAATTAAATTGCCACCGGACAATTTACATTGACCCCCCCTCCCTTTTGTACACTGCTGCTACTCGCTGTTTGTTATCTATGCATAGTCACTTCACCCCTACCTACATGTACAACTTAACTCAACTAACCTGTACCCCCACACTCTGACTCGGTACTGGTTTACCCTGTATATAGCCTCGTTATTGTTATTTTGTTACTTTTTATTCTTATTTTTTACTTTAGTCTACTTGGTAAATATTTTCTTAACTTGAACTACACTGTTGGTTAAGGGCTTGTAAGTAAGCATTTCAAGGTAAGGTCTGCACTTGTTGTATTCTAAAACTATAGTATTCTAAACTACTGGCACACAGCTTGGACACCCATGCATACCCCACAAGACATGCCACAAGAGGTCTCTTTGCAGTCCCCAATGCCAGAACAGACTATGGGAGGCACACAGTACTTAATAGAGCCATGACTACATGAAACTCTATTCCACATCAAGTAACTTACGCAAGCAATAAAATTTGATTTAAAAAACAGATTAAAAAACACCTTATGGAACAGCGGGGATCTTGAAGCAACACAAACATTGGCACAGACACACACACACACACACACACACACACACACACACACACACACACACACACACACACACACACACACATACATACATAAGAGAACATACGCACTATACATACACATGGATTTAGTACTGTAGATATGTGGTAGTGGTGGAGTAGGGGCCTGAGGGCACACAGTGTGTTGTGAAATCTCTGAATGTATTGTAATGTTTTAAAATTGTATAAAATGCCTTAATTTTGCTGGACCCCAGGAAGAGTAACTGCTGCTTTGGCAGCAGTTAATGGGGATCCATAATAAATACAAATACATATGTGAGCTCTTTCTTTTTGTAACGCCTACAGGAAGGGGGAAAGTGGGGTAACAGACAGAACCTCATACATAAAAGCTACATGCCAAATGGCACCATATTTCCTATGGTGTCTCTACTTTTGACCAGAACCGATATGTAGTGCAATACGTTTGACCAGGGCCCATAGGGTACCCATACGGCTCTGGTCAAAAGTAGTGCACTACAGGGAATATGGTGCCATTTAGAACTCACACATAACCTGCCTGTAATACTAAGGATTGTCCTGCATGGGCGATTCAGACTGGGGGTATACAACTCTGACACTGGGATTACATTTTATGGTGCTCTGAGTTGTGACTCCTCAAATGTTTTTATCAGGTTCAGGTTGAGAAAAAGATTCACTATACAGTATGTGGAAAAAATATTTTTGTTGTAATATTTTAGCTGTGGCACTTACTTTGTGTCAAATCTAAAAGAGAGATGGAAGGAGTGCAAAACAACGAGAGGGCAATAGAATGCAAGGGGTAGAGGGAAGAGGAAATGCAAGAGATTCTGAGAAAAAGATGAACAGTGAAGGAAGGATAGGATGGAGGGAAAATAAAGAGGCATGGGTGGAGCAAGAGAGAGAGAGAGAGAGAGAGAGAGAGAGAGAGAGAGACACAGAGAGAAAGAAAGAGGCAACCAATGGTCCAGTAAGGTCAGCTGTCTGCTGAAGGGAGGAACTCTCTGTCTGTCTGTCCATTGGCTGTGATTGATGGACCAGACCGAGAGAACGTTATCAGGTTAAAGTCTGGCAGGAAGTGTTTTTCTCCAATCAATAACTCATCCTGCACTCCCTAACATCCCTAACTCCATCATCAGCCATAACTAACATTTCAATAACAGACAGAAGGAGTTCCTCTAAAAGAAATGTCTTGTTGGGAAATCATTGTTGATCTCATGAATAGTGACTATCAGAAGTGTTATGTGACCATTTCAGAGACAGTAAATTTTCACTTTTTTTAACAGTGAGAGGGATGGAGAGATGAAAGGGATGGAGGGATGGGGCACTGAGCAGCAGAGATAAGATCAGTAGAAAACAACAGACATGACATCATTATTTTATTCATGAATCCTGACCCCCTAGATTTCTGCATGATGGAGAAAAAAAATCAGTCTGTCGCCTCCTTCTTCCCCTCCTCTTCTTTCTCCTCCTCCTGCTCCTCAACCTCCTCCTCCCCTTCTCTTCATCCCATTCTCCCCTTATTCCTCCCCACTCTCCTCCCAGGTTAGCGTTTTTTGTCATGAATCTTGTTCTGGAGGCAGCCATACAATGGCCACTAGTTGGCACAGCCATAATGTCATACAATCTCATTTGAAACCTAACCCTAACCCTAAACTTAACCACACTGCTAACCCTAATGCCTAACCCTAACCTTAAATTAAGACCAAAAAGCTCATTTTAGTTTGTTGCATTTTTACAATAGAGCCAATTTGACTTTGCAGCTGGCCTATCTTTGGGGAAATTGCTCAGTTCTGCCTCCAGGACAAGACTCATGACAATAAACCTTAACCTGCCCTCTCCTCCTCCTCCTCTCCTTCCCAAATTCATTTTTGAGAGCTGTGGGGCTGGCATGCTGCTCTCCCTGTCAGTGCGTGTCATGGCCGTGAGCGGGTACTAATGTGAGCAGACAGCCAGGTTCACTGATACAGACAGACAGAGCCATTTTGGCTCTACTCTCGCCAGTCGCCACACCACACTGCATGGGCTCCATTTGCTAAAGGAGATGACACGTGGCTCGGAGACCCCCCTCATCTCTCCACACACACACACACACACACACACACACACACACACACACACACACACACACACACACACACACACACACACACACACACACACACACACACACACTGGGCTTTATTTTCAATTTTCGGCTGGCGCTAAGGCAGCTAAGTGCCAAATGCACATTAGTTGGCAATTTCGGCATTTAAAAACTGTCGCTCCTGCATTTCCCACCCCTTGCACAGCTAGGCAATTAACCTGTCTAATATCAGCTTGCTTGCTCTGTGCTCTGAGGTGGGAGGGGTAGCAATATTTGAGGTGTGTGCTTGAAAACAAGTGTAAAAGGGACAATTTCATGCAGTGCATATCAGGAGATTTAAGACTTGGTAATGGCATGGATTTTGCGAGTGGAAGCCAACCTATCTAGCTGTGATGCGCAGGGCCCTTATGCTAACGAAACAAGAGAGGAGACGTGCTTTTTGGGCCGGTATCCCCCATATTGATAAACATAACATTTAAAAAAAAAAGTTTTATTATTCATTAGATTTAAGACTAAGTATAGCCTCCTCACCCCTCAATGAAGGCTGTTTATTTTTCTCCACCCCAATATGTTCGCCAAGTAGCCAAGCCTATCAATAAAGGGTTTGGCTCGTGAGACTGCTTTGAAATAAATCTTAATCACCAAAGCTTTATTAAAAGATCAAGTTTAGGAGCAGCAAAACAGTGAGTGGGCATCACTTTTTAATCAATTATTTAATCAATTACATTATTTTAGCCAGCTCCCGTTTTGGAAGTGGGAATAACCCCTCCATTTAGGTTAGCTGTGTCTATATGACCATCATGAGATGAGAGATGAGATGATGCTGGTGACCCTCGTATTTAGAAGTTATTTTCCTGTAAAAATAGCTTGTTTTTAGTTTCATATGATTAAAAACCAAGGCCTCTCTAGGCTACCCTTACCCTAGGCCAATAGCCTGCTATACAAAAGGCTGGTTCAACAGCACTGCATCGCTTCTTTTTTTATCCTGACGATTTTATGATATCATGCTTCTGACCCCAACCTATATAAAAAACATATTGCTTGTTTTTCACTTAATTTGATTAAAACCAAACGTATTAGAATGATTCACCATCCTGACATTTAAATGAGAAATTCCATGGCTCACACGCAATGCAACTTACCAGCCTTCTGCTATTTCTGGAGAAGTATGAATGCGATCTGCAGGATTGTCCCATCATGTTTATAAAACATTAGATTGGGGAGCAGTAGAATGGTGAGTGGACATGCCCCCTTTCTCTTCATATTGGATCTTTGTCCAGCTTCTGTGAACAGTTTGGATGTGTGTTAAACCCTCCATACTCTGCCTTGCCTTAATATGTGACTCATTTCAGGAAACTAGGCGTATGTCCCGCATCACTACTTCACTACTTCACAAGATCCGTTTTTTGGGGGCAGAATGCCTTCTGGAACCTGTGAACTTTCATGTGCCTTAATAACAAACTTGTATGCCATCTGCTAACACAAATACAATTGTTAAATTATGAGCCTAGTTGGTTTAGTCACGGAAATGCCCACGGAGAGTAATTATGGTGCCTGTAACTGTATTTAGACATAGTCTACTTAAAACAAGTTGTTGTTTAGTTTTGACTGGAATTTGATTAGAATTATTCACTCTCTTTTTAGGACTTTGTGAATTTAATATAGTTTTTTTTTGACAATGTTTGGCATGTCCATGGCTCATCCATAATGCAATTGCCAGTAGGTCTAATCCCTATATCAGTGTGAATGATGAATGCTGTCATCACACTCTAGTGGCCTCATTGGTGGAATGTTATAAATACGTTTCATCATTTCAGAATTAATCAACATTTTCAAAAATCCGGTGTTTCTATGTCAAACGTTTTATTTTTATATTTCAGTCTTCTGTGATGTATTTAAAGTGTAATATTGAGATGAAAACTCCAAATGTAGTACATTTCAACTCTATATCTGACATGGTACAGGTGTCTTCTTTTTTTTAAGTCCATAGCCATGTGTGTGAGGTGTTTACTTTTGTTTCAAAGTAGATTTATCTATGTCTACCAATAAACACTTGGTGTGACCCTGATTTAGCCCACTGCAGTAAAAGGTTAACAATATATTTCCATATGGAAGCTATGCAATTACTTAGAACAATGTGGACTGCAAGCATGTTCAACGTTTTTAGCAAATATAGGATAGGCCTACATTTTGTTATTTTGTTTCTGTAGGCTATTCAACATGTGGAGGGGAGGACTGTTAATGAATTACAAAAGAGGTATGATATGACCCTCAACTACACGATTTGATCTGTAAAATTCACCCTGAGGATTGAACCCTGTAGGGATCTTCATGCACCATTGACCTCAGTAAGTAGTAGAAGAAGAAGAAGAAGAAGAAGAAGAAGAAGGTAAATCAAGGGCCTATACCGGCCGGTGGGGGAAATGGGGCTGGTACAGGCTATATTTAAGTAATAAGGCCCGGGGGGGTGTGATATTTGGCCAATATACCACGGCTAAGGGCTGTTCTTAGGAGTGACGCAACGCGGAGGGCTAGGACACAGCCCTTAGCCGTGGTATATTGGCCAAATATCACAAACCCCCGAGGTGCCCTATTACTATTATAAACTGGTTACCCACGTAATTAGAGCAGTTAAAATAAAACGTTTTGTCATACCCATGGGTTGTGATATACCACGGCTTTCAGCCAATTAGCATTAAGGGCTCGAACCATACAGTTTATAAATCAGCATCATTTTCCAAATGTGGTTTGGCTTTTGGTATATACACTAACACTGGTATAGCAGAAGCACACTTTTGACAACAGTCAATAATGATGACACTACGCTGCCATTGTAATGATGCATCTATTAAGATACCTAAATATGAGCTCTTGCATAGCATGACATGAATGCGCTATAGATATGCTATGGATCGATTTCATTAACCTGTTAGCACATTTCGAAAATGCTTATAGATGTGACATAAATGCGTTATGGATATAGATCTTTACCATTATTCGTCAAAACCCAGCTCTGTCATGCCACCGTCAGTTACTTCGCCCATAATTTCTGCTGTGAAAATAGTACAAAATATTTCTTACACACCCCCAGACCTAAATCCCTACCGCCAGAGCTAAGAATTACCATTGTGTTAGGTTTGTTAAACTAGACTAGAACCCACACACCCTCTGCTGCGCTCGCACACAGCTGACAGACCCTGACCCGGGTGCTCATAACTCACACTACTTCAAGAGTGCAAGGGGTCGGAGAGGGGCACTGTGGGTTGCCATGGCTACGGTTGCGTAACCAATGACAGTGCCAGTGCGCATTGTCTCTCCAGATATTTGAACACTGAACACCATGTCTCTGTCTGCATGTACTGTATGCAGTGGGTGGTGGGATTATTGATTTGTTGTCTGCAGTAGCGTAGGGTAAACGCAAGATAAATGCACCTTTTTTATTTTGAGCGAGGGCTTACCCATTCAAAGTATAGGGAGCTTTACTTCATTCACCGCAAATTGTGATCAGAGTTTACCCAGTTTTAACAATGCATCACTAGTTGTCTGTAGTCTTTTCAAGGTCCTGGTACAGTCTCTGACCTTTTCAAATGTAAAGAGGATTTCAAAGGCCATTTCTCTCTGGTATTTAGAAGTACTGTAGATGAGGACCTGTTTGCGCTATAGGGCTGCTGCTCTGCCAGTCTTGCAGCAGTCTCCTGATGTCTGTAGTCTAGAGAAGCCAGCCACAGCTCACACACACACACACACACACACACACACACACACACACACACACACACACACACACACACACACACACACACACACACACACACACACACACACACTCACTCACACAGAGAGCCCGATATCCCCTTAATTTGCATCAGTGATTTAAAAGCCTCTCCAAAGCCGGCGACAAGCGTACACTCATTAATTAAAAGCCCCCCTCCACCCCTTCCCGGACACCGCTCCTCTGAATGTACTGGGCACTGCTGACTTATTCCAAATAAATTTACACACAGCCATAAAGCCTGTCCTTCAGGATAATCCCTCCACAGTCCCCCCCCCTTTCTTTCTTTCTTTCTTTCTCTTCTTTCTTTCTTTCTTTCTTTCTTTCTTTCTTTCTTTCTTTCTTTCTTTCTTTCTCTTCTTTCTTTCTTTCTTTCTTTCTTTCTTCTCTTTCTTTCTTTCTTTCTCATTCTCTCACGTTTGCACACGCACACACTATTTTCTTTCCTCTATCACTCGTCTCTCTCTGTCTCTCTCTGTCTCTCTCTGTCTCTCTCACGCTCTCTATCTATCTCACTCTCTCTCTTTCTTTCACTCTTTTTCTATACTCCCTCTTTCTAACCACCCCTTTTAAACCACCCTCCACAAACCCCCACCCTTGACAGTCCACCCCACTCTCACCCCCAATCTCCAACCCACTGTCATGACATCCATGATAACATTTACATGTGCCTGCCGGTCCACCCCTGTTGGTCACAATGTCCTTTGGCTCAGATCAGGCTAGGGACAGGGTGGGGGCCAAAGCAAGCTGATCAGTAGGCCAGCGGTCACTTCTCCCTGGCTGGGAGTGAGTGGATGGGGGAGATTGATGGGAGAGACGTGCTAAAGCCTGTCTGAGCCCAAGGAGAGGGAGGAGTGTCTCCAGCCTCTCACCTCAGTGCTCCCCAGGCAGCCTCCTCAGCACTTTCCCCCACACAATCCCACTCCCACTCCCACACCCACAGCCACAGAGCTACCTAGATACAGTACAGGGAAGAATGAGGTGAGAAAAAACTGCAGGTGTTTGAGTTAAGTATATGTGTGCCTGTCTGCCTAGTGCCCGGAAGTGTGTCTGATGTGGTGTGTGTGTGTGTGTGTGTGTGTGTGTGTGTGTGTGTGTGTGTGTGTGTGTGTGTGTGTGTGTGTGTGTGTGTGTGTGTGTGTGTGTGTGTGTGTGTGTGTGTGTGTGTGTGTGTGTGGTGCCTGCCTAGTAGTGTGTGTTTGCGTGTCCGTGTGTAAATGTGCATGTGCGTACGTACGTGCACTCATGTACGAGTTTGTGTGAGTGTTTGCGTGTGTGTGTCAGTGTGTGTGCCATAAAAATGTGTCGGGGAACAAACTGCAATGGCAGGGCTTTTGTTGGAGTCCCCCTCGGGGCAGCAGACTCACATGAGTCAGCAGCCAGTCGGATTTACAGCAGATTGATTAAATTAGCATTCGTTCCGGGACCAGAATATCAACTCATCCTGTCCCCCGTCCCGCCTACCATGACACCGACCACTGCCAAACCCCTGTCACCCCCCTCCACCATCTCCTGTCGAAACAAGCACCTCCTCCACCCCAATCCCCCCCCCCCCCACCATGACTGGGAAATTACTTATTTCTCAGTGACAGGGAGCAAAAATGTATTCTGCGGCAAACAACAGAAAATAAAATAAATGGACCTAAAGGAGACAGATGCCACAAATGTATCTGTTTTGAAGGTCAGTGGAGAGTGAGACCAAGAGAGAGAGGGCCTGGACCCCAAATGATCAAGTATCAACTGGATGTGGTGAAGGAGGAGAGGAGGAAGGGAAGAAAAGAGCTCTCTGCACTTCTTAAACAAGGTCTGGGGGCAGAGCAAGGCTGGGTGACATGCTTCTTAAACAAGGCCTGGGGGCAGAGCAAGGCTGGCTCTCTGGCTTCTTAAACAAGTCCTGGGGTCAGATCAAGGTAGACTCTCTTGCTTCTTAAACAAGGAGCAGAGCAAGGCTGGCTCTCTGGCATTATAAACAAGGCCTGGGGGCTGAGCAAGACTGGCTCTCTGGCTTCTTAAACAAGCCTGGGGTTAGAGCAAGGCTGGCTCTCTGACATCTTAAACAAGGCCTGGGGGCAGAGCAAGGCTGGCTCTCTGGCTTCTTAAACAAGTCCTGGGGGAACATCAAGGCAGACTCTCTGACTTCTTAAACAAGGCCTGGGAGCAGAGCAAGGTTGGTTCTCTGGCGTCTTAAACAAGGCCTGGGGCTGAGCAAGACTGGCCCTCTTGCTTCTTAAACAAGGCCTGGGCAGAGCTGGCCTGACTCACTGGCTTCTTAAAGAAGGCCTGGGAGCAGAGCAAGGCTGGCTGACCTGCTTCTTCAACAAAGCTTGCTGACCTGCTTCTTAAACAAGGGTATCTTGGCTCTCTGGCTTCTTAAACAAGGCCTGGGAGCAGAGTAAGGCTGGCTCTCTGGCTTCTTAAACAAGGCCTGGGGGCAGAACAAGGCTGGCTCTCTGGCTTCTTAAACAAGGCCTTGGAGCAGAGCAAGGCTGGCTCTCTGGCTTCTTAAACAAGGCCTGGGGGCAGAACAAGGCTGGCACTCTGACTTCTTAAACAAGGCCTTGGAGCAGAACAAGGCAGGCTCTCTGGCTTCTTAAACAAGGCCTGGGGTTAGAGCAAGGCTTGCTCTCTAGTTTCATAAACAAGGCCTGGGCGCAGACCAAGGCAGGCTCTCTGGCTTCTTAAACAAGGCCTGGGGGCAGAGCAGCCCTGGCTTTCTGACTTCTTAAACAAGGCCTGGGGCAGAGCATGGCTGGCTGACCTGCTTCTTAAACAAGGCCTGGGGGCAGAAGAGGGCCTGCTGACCTGCTTATTAAACAAGGCCTGATGGCAGAGCAGGGCTGCCTGACCTGCTTCTTAAACAAAGCCTAGGGGCAGAGCAATGCTTGCTGACCTGCTTCATAAACAAGGCCTGGGGGCACAGGAGGGCTGGCTGACCACAGCAATTAAACATTTTAAGGCCAATTAATTTGTTGAAGGAAACAAGATCAATTAGGCAGGAAAATAACACAGGCAGGCAGCCAGACAGGCATGCAGTAACAGGCCTAGCTAGTCTCTCTCTTGTTTCCCTTTTTTTGTTTTCCTGCTGCATTGTACATTCTAACTCTCCTGTGGGGAAATAAATGCAAACACAAATGGCCCTTTGCCTTTCTCGAAAGCACAGTTTTTATCTATGAATATTTAATCAAATTAGCAAGATTCTCTTTGAAGAGGAAATTCCCGTTTAGTACCATGCTTGTTTTTCCCTCATCTCAGAGAGCTGCGTTACGAATGAAAGGCCTTCACTTACTCACCATCATTAGTGTCCAAATGTAAAACGACAGAGGAGATGAACATTAGAGGGAGGGAAATTCTGGTAAAGCTATCAGGATGAATGTTTGATATTTAGTATCATCCTTGTGTCCCTTATCTGATGGAGCAGAGTTGTAAATGACCAATCCCTTCCAAGAGCTCTATGGGTAAAATTGAGGAATATTAGAGGCTGGTGGATTCAGGTAAAGCTAGAGCATCAGGAAAATATTTTAGGATGAATGTTTGATATGGTAGGTATCAATGGAGGTGAACGTTAAGCAGGAGAAGGTAGGTGGAGGGAAGGTGGAAGAGATTTGAGGTGGGGGTGAGGTGGGGGGAAGGTGTAAGGGATTTGAGGTGGGGGTGAGGTGGGGGGAAGGTGTAAGGGATTTGGGGTGGGGGTGAGGTGGGGGGAGAACCATGCTGTGGCTTGGTAATCAGGAGACAGAGGTGATGTTAAAGGTGATTTTGCAGGAGGCATGTGGCTGGTGGTGGGAGATGCTATCTGAGTGGCTACATCAGAGGTAGAGGATAGCAGGAATAAAAGACAAACAGAGGACGCAGACATGGACACTGTGTGGAAAAAGATCAGAAGGATGGAATGACAGACACAATCAAGGGGGAAAACCAGGCAAAGAAAATGGGGGTAGGGAATAAAGGGAGAAGGGGAAAGGTGGAGGGAGGGAAGACGAGAAAGAGATTCCTGTTTCGGGAGAAGCAAATCGTTTAAATGACATGGTATCTTGCAGCTGCCGTAGCAGAGGGAGTAGAGGGTAGCAGGAGCTTTGGTGGCACGCGTCTGAGGATTTGGGAAATGTAACAAATCAGCCTAAACCAAACAGCAGCTAATCCTGTGTGGATCCAGGAACAGTTGGATTTCAGTGGCCTCCAGGCCCCGTCACCCCGGGTCTAGGGGCAGGGAGGGAGGGCTGGGAGGGGGGCAGAGAGAGGGGGTGCCCCAAGCACGGCTTTACTGATAACTAATACCGCACTAAGGTCAGGACAGAATCAGAATTTCAAAACAGACTAGATATATAATACTCTTATTGGGATCTTAGCCTTAGTATTCTCCTTTTTACATCTGTCAAGGACAATTTGAATTATGTTCTTCCTGAATTCATTAAATGCCAATGCTGCTAATCCATAGTATCACATGGCTAAATAGCATTATAACCATTCCTTGTCAATTCATAATTCATCTTTCAGTATATCAGTTCATTATGCATCTTTTAATGTACCATTTCATGTTACCAAATATGTAATAATGGGATCTACAGATGTAGGGTGTTAATTTGAGCTAGTTTACTGCAGCATGAAAAATCATCCTTAAGCAACAGGAAATGTGAATTATTATATAGGTTATTATTAATGGACATTTTTGTAGGGGTTGATACATTTTTCATAATGGAAAATCAAGTCTGAAATTTCAAAGTGGAAATTACACACTTACAAAAGTATTTTCAAACCTCAAATAACCAAACATAAAAATAATCCTGCAACAAGGTGTTCAAATGAAGATACTACATCTGTAAATGTCATTATAGATCTGGTTGAGGCTATACTAAACACTAGATAAATATTTGCTCTTGGTGAATGAATGGGCAACGGCACCAATGTCCATATACCTCACCTCATTGATTTTGTGTTGAAAAAAAATAAAGCGAAAGGGGTTGGAAGCTAAATTGGGAGAAACCGTCAGAAGACAGAAAATAATCCCCAAATGAAACATTTCAGGCCATCACCTCCCTTTGGCTATTAATTTTGACATCTTCTACAGATGAGCCGGATGGTTATATATGGCCAGGTATGGTACAGGTTGCGTTCGATAACCCTTAATGTTCACATAACACTGCTGGGAAATGGATTCAGATGAACATTATGAGGCCCTGTGTCAATAAAGAGCCTTGTTTATGATTTTTTTTTGTTTCTACTGCTGCCCCAGTATTCATTGGAGGAGCAGCTACTGGTGTGTAACTTGCCCACTGATGGATAAGGTTTAAGTCTCTCTCGCTTTCTCTCTCTCTCTCACCCGAGGAGCTGCAATGTGTCTCAGCTGCTGTGGATGCGTAGGCAGAGTACAGGGTGTGTAGGCAGGGCCAGGGGTCCATTTGAACAGTTGTTAAGACAGCTGCCTATGGAGACATTTGTCGTCGGGTAGATTCTGGACATTGTTGGGACAACATCCTGTAGCAACATGCTGGAACATGGATAACATTGTTGGAACAACATATTAGAGCATGCTTAAGATGTTTAAGCCTCGGATATGTGCTGTCTAAAGATCAAGGACACCGGTATTTAACCGCTCACCCTTCACCCTCACCACTCCTTACCCATCGCCTACTCTTGGGCTACCGTCCCTCCTACACTCGCACGGAAACTGGAAAGTCCCATGTACAGTGTACTCACAATCAGAACCTCACTGGAAGAGCACTGTCAGAGAGGCCCAGAGCCAACGTCATTAAATACCCACATGGCTCTACCCTCTACCCTCCAGCACCGATGGATCATGCCTTGTTTATCGATCCAACATGTTATGCTTGTCACGTCCTGACCAGTTAAGGGGTTGTTTGTTATTGTAGTTTGGTCAGGGCGTGGCAGGGGGTGTTTGTTTAGTGTGTTTCGGGGGTTTTTGGTTTATGTTCTATAATTTCTATTTCTATGTGTTTATCTAGTTTTTCTATTTCTATGTTGTGGTTTTGGAACGACCTCCAATTAGAGGCAGCTGGTTGTCGTTGCCTCTAATTGGAGGCAATATTTAAGTGGGTTAGTTTTCTCTTGTGTTTGTGGGTGGTTGTTCCTTGTATAATCTGAGCACCTTACGGGACTCTTTTCGTCGTTTGTTTTGTGTAAGTGTTTTTGTTGTTTTTCCCTCAAATAAAAGAAGATGATAAATATACCTGCTGCAGTTTGGTCCACTCCTTACCACGAACGTTACAATGCTTCTCCTAAATGACCATCCTGTTCTGTTTGGAACAGCAAGCACTGGGCCGAGCCTGGAATGGGGGCCTGTAAATCTATCCCACTGATCAGAACATAACACAGAACTGCTGTTGATGATACTACCGTGGTATAATGTATTGCCTGGCGGAAGTAATAGACCTCAGCCATCATGCATCGCCATCACCACGGTTTTGGGAAGTTTCCCAGCTCTGAATGGAGGGAGCCTCATTTGACATGCTGCTGGCCCTGGCCAAAAGTTCTGTGTGGTGGACCAGATGTCCGGACAGAGTGACCACATTTCCATGCACAAATCTATCTGAATGAATAGTAACGGGATCATTGGCCACTGGGCTTGTTGTCAAGCTGCTGGTGTTAGAGGCTGTGTAGTGGTCTGTGCATGTGGATGAAGTGGCCATTGGGCTCGTTATCAGAGAGAGAGCTACCGTCTCTGGTCTCAGACGCCATCGATGAACTTCGTGCTTTTATTTATTTATTTATTTATCTCCTATTAGACGAGACGGGGGCTTTTCGGCTATCACAACGCAACCAGACATTTCGACGTTTAGAGTGGTTGGCTTGAATACCAACCAACGCATATGCAAATGGCCTTCTTAGTATGCCGGTGTCATATTGTTGCAGAGAATATCAATCAGAGCTTTCGACGGGCCAAAGTGGTTGAAGTGCATTGTTATAGTAGTAGAAGAGAGAAGGAGAGTGGGGCCCTGACAGAATCAGCCATGTGTCAGCCCACTGCCATGCGGCTGTGAAACGAGGCCAACGCAACACCGAACAACATCCCGTCTGTCAATCTTCAAAATCAGTTTTTTACATCTCAGTGATAGCTGACTCCCATGACTCCCATACTGCCTAATGTTTTCTGTCTAATGTTGTAATGTTGAATAAGGATAATGAATGCCTTTATCGACTTTTGGCCTCATTTCAATAACAAATGAAGAATCTTCAGAGAAAGCTTATTCACATCAATGTTGTAGCTACATTTACGTAGCTGATATGTTCATATTGTAGTTGTATGTTTGACTGAATGTGTGGAAGGCAAGCTGTAATCCGTACTATTCTCTGAACCTTTTCATCTCTCTCTCCTCCCCTCTCTTCCACACAGATTTTGTCTACCCACCTCCCTCCTCTCCCTTCTCCCTCCTCTTGTCTACTC
This sequence comes from Salmo salar, assembly GCF_965601325.2. NCBI lineage: Eukaryota > Metazoa > Chordata > Actinopteri > Salmoniformes > Salmonidae > Salmo > Salmo salar. The sequence continues at coordinate 21,094,404 of NC_138315.1, forward strand.
CGTACCCTTGTCCAGATGTAACCCTAACACGGTTATCTCCATAACAACCCACATAGTGCATCATCTCTGTACAATGTCAACTGTTCTCGTGCCTCTCTCTCTCTCTCTCTCTCTCTCTCTCATCTCACTCTTTTCTCTCTTCTTCATCTTCTCTCTCTCCTTTTTCTACAGGGGCGGACTGGGACCAGAAATCAGCCCTGGCATTTCTAACACACCGGCCCATTTTTTCCTTGAGGCCCCCATATGAACGAAATAATAATCATTTTGTGCAAAGAACACAAGTTAGACAGGGTCACTGGGCTAAAAATGGACCAGCCCATCTGGGATTTGCCTGAAATGCCAGATGGCCAGTCTGTCCCTCTTGCTCTCTCTTTCCCCTCTCTTTTCTACTCCCCCCTCCCTCTCTGTCTCTCCTCCATCTCTCATTCTACCATCCCCCTCTCCCCCACTCTCCCTCTCTAGCTTTCCAGAAACCTCCTCTTCTTGACCCTGCCCGTAACCCAATTAAAACCCCCACATTAAGCTGAATGAACAGGAGGGAGATTCAATTAGCCCTGGAAGCTGATGAAGGCCAATGCTGCCTGTGTTTAGAGTGCAACTGGCTTCCTCTCATCGCCTATCTCTGCACAGACAGAGTGTTTCGAGGTCAGGGAGGATGAGGTGAATTGAAGGAAGGAGGGGGCTAGTACATGCTAGACTGGGTGAACCACACAGGGCTTCCTTCCATGTGTTTGTTGGTCTGTTAGGAAATACATACTAAGTGGCCTTGCGCAGTGCTGAAGATGGAGATGGGATATGAATAAACTAAATTGTTCTAGCAATGTCCTCACTCACCTTCTCCAGTCCATTCTATACCAGAGTCATTGATACAGCACTGAATGTTATTGCTCCTTGTTCTAGATGGAAGGCTAAATGCAGCACTCCTTCCATTCTTAAACACTCACTCATAGACTGGGAGAATCTCAATTGCATACTCCTTGCGTTCTCTCTCCTCTTTCCTCGCCTCCTTCTCAAAACCCAGGAGAAGGTCAGAGGGGAAAGAACTCTGGCTTTCTCATCTAATTGCTTTTGAGAAGGAGGAGAGGAGAGAGAATGCAAGATGTATGCAATTGAGATTCTCCCTTTGTCTAGAGACAGGAAGTAGAGCTGATGGGTTTGGGTTCACAGGTCATGGTGTGTTATGGTCAAGAGTGTCAGGAATAAGCAGCTCTTAAGTGAAGTGTTATAGTGAAGGTGCTTATTAGGTTTTAGTTGAGAACAGCAATCAGACTGAGGAGGGAAGTTTCCATTTAACGTATTGACATTACTCTTTAGTATCATCTGTGTGCAGACCCTTTAAAAAGCCACCGAGACATGCTCTTTATCTATATACAGTAGCTGGGAATGTGAGATTGGAAAATTGATGAATTGAGTGGCTTTGTGACTTTGTGACTGGGGCAAGAGCCACACACAGGATGCGTCCCAAATGCCACTCTATTTCCTATATAGTGCACTACTTTTGACCAGGGCCTCGTCAAAGGTAGTCCACAATATACGGAATAGGGTGCCATTTGGGATGCATCCATCGTCTTCATTCCCACTCATCCAGTGTTTCCATCTGTAGTCTGGGCAAAATAATGTTCCCTCTGCTCCCTAGTCTCTGATGGCAAATGGGGAAAGAAAATCCATTTATTCTGAGTGGCCTGGAGGGTCCGGAGGGGAAGAGAGAGAGAGAGAGAGAGAGAGAGAGAGAGAGAGAGAGAGAGAGAAAGAGAGAGGGACTCCACCACCCAGGCCTCCTGTCACTTTACCTTCTACCACCACTCCGCATTGGGGGGAAATGACCCTGCCTAGGGCAGAGGTTATGATCACACACACTTCACCTCACTGCCTGTCTACAGTACCTCAGCCCCACCACACCCACCACACACACCACACACCACACACAACACCATCCCCCTCAGGCACTACACACAGACAACCCCCTAACCCTACTGACAATGCTCCTCTGGATTTCAAAATTGGATACACTTTTTTTTTGCCTCAAAAATTGTACTCCCCCTACATAGCTAACTCCCTACCTGGGTAAAATCCCTCACTGCCCAGGGGACTGTGACAGGTTCCTTCCTAGGTTGACTGGCCTCACAATCCTCAAACCTGGGTGGCATACAATATCTTTATTCCCTTTGGCACTGTGAGAATGGAGAGTACCCTGATCCTTTTACACAGAGCAGGGGTGGAGAGGAGTGTAGCCGACACACTGATTCCCTGGCCCACCCCACCCGTTCTGTTATGCCCCAACAGCTTTTCTAATACACACAGTCTGTACCCAGGGGGACCGAGAGGCATGGGGCGGCAGGGGAAAGGGGAGAATGGTTCCATGTCCTCTTTTTTTTATCACACTCCTCCGTGGTGTGCCGAGATGATCTCTCTCGCCCCCTCCTTCCTCCTCTTCCCCCTTTCAATCCCACCTCCATCCCTCCATCTCTACATCCCCCCTAGCTCCAGAATCAGCAGACTCCACAATATCCCAATATCCCCTGCTTCTCTCCTGGGGGGAAGAGCTTGGCGGTGAAGGGTGTATTGCTACCTGCCTGGCATGCTGACCAAATAAGATAAGGGAGTCACTGCAAATGTTTGTCAAACAGGACAGATCTTATGTTCATGGGTAGGCTACAGTATATAGTGCACTATTTTCACCTGTGGGCGGGGGGTTACGACTGTATATATGGGTAAAACCCCATAGCACAAACCCCAGACACCCTATTGGATATAATAGGGGGAGGGGGGAGTGATATGTCCGACAGTGCTTGATCCTTCACCCTGTATCTATGGCTTTAGAATTCTGCCTGTAGGGACGCAGGTTGACCTACAGTATATTGACGTGAGTTGTCCTGGAGGCAGAACTCAGCGATTTTCCCCTTAGCTAATTTGTAGAAATCCCCAAAATGTGCTTTTTGTTCTTCATTTAAAGTGGAACAGTCACACCGTTTTAATAACTTTGCAGATATGAAACAAACAGACAATCATAATATTAGTCAAATATATCAAACCCCCAGTTTATGCTACAAAACCAACTTCATGAGAGGTTTCAAAAATAGGTTGTTTGACTCAAAATTCGATGACGGCATTGTTGGCAGAATAGATGCATGCAGTTCAACACATGATTAATATAATTCACCAATACATTTCTTGTTAATCCAGCACGTATTTCTATCAGGTTGTAATTCACAGCTGGCCTGTTACATTGTTTGCTCCCTTCCAGCCATTCGGGATGCAGTTTCAGTTTCAACGACTCAATATTTTGGACAAAACTGATGAATGTAACCAAGGCTGGGAATGTCAATACAATCAAACTAGCAAGGCCAATGATCACAAGTCAGTCATAACCTGGCTAATAGGCTAGCTTATCTATTTAAGTAGCTATTTATTTAGCAAGCCCAAAATATGGAGGATAACGTTAGCTAGCTAGCTGCTGGGAAGATGTCATGTCATCGGTTGAGTGGATAAGTGGATGACTTTTCCCCCGATATCATTTTTTCGGTGGCTACAGCTAGAAATACAGGTGCCATTTGGTTAGCTAGAATAAAATGTGAATGACTTTGCTAGCTAGGTAGCTATGCTGGATTTGAACGACTGTTATCCACAGTTAGCATATCTCTTAGTTGTCAATCAAATGTATTTGGCATTGATCAAATGGGGGGCAAACAAGTTCCCACTCAGTTGTTAAAACGTGGGTTGGGACAAGCATGCATTGGGAGGCAAGCTGCAGAATGGTGAGCAGGCTACTATTCCCCATTGTTTATCTGTGCAATTTTGACGGCCAACGAAAAGCTGAAAAGTTTTAAGAGGAATAGTACAGAGTGTGATGGACTCAAGGTGTGTGTTAGTAAGGGAGAGTAGAGAGAAAGAGAGACAGGGCGGCGAGAGGAGACAGATAAAGATGGAGAATTGGCAGTGATGTTATATTGATGGGACTAGAGCACTGGTTCTCAATCCTGGTCCTGGGGACCCAAAGGGGTGCACATGTTTGTTTTTGCCCTAGCACTACACAGCTGATTCAAATGATCAACTCATCAAAAGGCTTTCATGATTTGAACCAGGTGTGTAGTGCTAGGGCAAAAACAAACATGTGCACCCCTTTGAGAACCACTGGGGGAGAGAGAGAGAGAGAGAGAGAGAGAGAGAGAGAGAGAGAGAGAGAGAGAGAGAGAGAGAGAGAGAGAGAGAGAGAGAGAGAGAGAGAGAGAGAGAGAGAGAGAGAGAGAGAGAGAGAGGAGAGAGAGAGAGAGAGAGGGAGGTTAAGGAAGGAGATAAAGATGGGTAGTGGTGTTCCTCTGTGCTGTGACTGAGGATATAAGAGAGGGATTAGGGAGAGGGAATGATCTGAGGCAGAGGGTTTTAGCAGCATGCCAATTGCCAAGGCAAGCCTTAGAGCTATAAGCCTGACCCTGACTCTCAGACACACTGAACCGGACTAGACACTATGATATAGAAACGTATATGTTTACTACTGGCTACGAAGGAACAACATAAAGTATGTAATAACATACAGTAGCATTATCCCCCTACAGGTTAACATCCATAAAATGTATGCACCACCCTTTTCAGGCTCAAACTAGTTTGGGTTATCAGATAATTATCAATTCATGTTGTAAAATTAATCTAATCACCTTCTATTGAGCCTAAATTAGTTTGTCATTCCCAAGGAAACAGCATGGTGGGTAAGAATAGAAGTTGATCCTAAAACTATCCTTAAAGTCATCGCAATACCAATAACATTGGTACTTTTCAACTCAGCTAGCTAAAGATCCCTACCTCACCACAAAGACCAGAGTCAGACTGCCTCCATTGCCACTGGGGGTGGGGGGAGGACAAAAATTGATCAACTGTTGCAGCATATCTTTTTATTGATGCGATATATTCAGAGAGTTACATTGAAGTTCTTAAGGCACTTTGCTGCACCTCCTGAGAAGAGAAGAGGGATCGGAGGGAGGAAAAAACCTTGTGTTATTACATTAGCAGGGCTGAAGTAATCTGAGAGAGTGTTCATAAAATAAGCGACCATAAAACACAGAGCAGACCGAGGCGGCGGGCAGGGAGGCAGGCGGGCAGCAGACCTGGGTTCAAATACCATTTGAAATCATTTCAAATAATTGATCTGCATCTGATTGAGCTTGCTGGCACAATGGAACCAGTAGAATACGTTAAGTATTTGACGTTAAGAAGTGAGAAGTAACGAGGCTCCATCGGTGCCGAGGTACTGGCCACAGACACAATGGAGGCATGGAAATTAGGTCACCTCAATGGTGAAGGTAATTGGTGATACGGGAGGAGACAACGATGCTGAGGCAGACGACCGACCTACCGTCAGCCTGGCTGGGGATCAGAGGGAGGGAGGGAGGGAGGGGAGAGAGGAAGAAAGAGAAAGAGTGTGTGTGTGAGAGAGAAAGAGAGACGGGAGACTCCACTGACTTAAATCACACTGTCAGCGAGGTGCTGAATTCTCCCCTGAGCTAGAGAGAGAGAGGGAGGGGGTGAGACAGAGGGAGACAGGGAGAAGAGATAGAGAGACAGGGAGGGAGAGAGTAAGCCATGGTGTGAGAGACTTGGGGGGAAGGAGCGATAGAGTAAGAGAATGGATGCAGGAAGAGATAGAAAAAGAGATTGGAAAGAAGGATAGAGAAAGAAAGTGTATGGGCTGAGTGATATGGATGAGTTGAGGGCTTTGCCATGGGCAACTAAAGTGTAGAAAACAGCTGAAAGATAAGGAAAACCAGGAGCATGTTGGATAATATCTAATAAAGCCATATGAAAATTAGAGAAGAAAAATTCAGGAGAAACACAGAAACAGGGAGAGGAGCCAAAAAAAGAAAGAGGGTGGACGATGGAGAGAAAAGGAGAACAACTATGTAGGACTATGAGAGCGCTAGAAGAGGAGAATAGAGAGTGGGAAGGAGGGATGAGGAAAAGAGAGACGTTTAATCTCCCCGACACGACAAAAGACATAAAAAGGAGAATAAAAGGAGGGATGGAGAATGAAAGGAGGGATGTAATGTCACGTGGGACCCACAAATTGGGCCTGTTGAAACATTTATAGGACATATTACAGCTTCATTGGGAGGGGACCCCATTAAATAGGAAAACACAGCAAACAGTGCATGATTTATGACTGGGGCCTTTTGGTAGTGTGCTCTACTTTATTCATACTAGCTACATGATTAAACTAATATCGTCTTTGTGTGTGAACAGCATTTTGAATTAACAAGACAAAACATTGATATGTTAATACCACACACATACAGTATGTTGTGCTAATGACCTACCACTAGCTTTGAGTAAAGCCTGTGTGTCAATGTACGCTGCTGACTCAACATTATAAACGTCAGCTACCACAGCAAGTGAATTCACTGCAACACTTAACAAAGAGCTGCAGTCAGTTTTAGAGTGGGTGGCTAGCAATATGCTAGTCCTATGTATAAAGAGTTTACTTCCAAAATGCTATATCCACCAATTGCTCATGTGTTTGTAAAATATTTGTATTTATTTTTGCAAAACGCTAAATATCCATTGTTTAGCTGGAATGGAATGTTTGTATACTGTATTATTGACTGTGATATTTGATTGTCTCACCTAGCTATCTTAAAATGAATGGACTAACTGTCGCTCTGGATAAGAGCATCTGCTAAATGACTAAAATGTCAAATGTAAATGTTTACATACAGATCTCATATTACTGTATTAATTAATATTTTAATTTAATATATATTTACAGTTGATGTCGGAAGTTTACATACACTTAGGTTGGAGTCATTAAAACTCGTTTTTCAACCACTCCACAAATGTCTTGTTAACAAACTATAGTTTTGGCAAGTCGGTTAGGACATCTACTTTGTGCATGACACAAGTCATTTTTCCAACAATTGTTTACAGACAGATTAAGCTAGTTAGCATTGACTTGCAAAACTACCTCTAACTTCCTTCAGAAACTTCTACATTAATGTGGATGCTACCATGATTACGGATAATCCTCAATGAATCGTGAATAATGAGGATTGAGAAAGTTAGAGGCATAAATATTCAACTACACACAATATACCCTAATGACAAAATGTGTTTTTCAAAATTTTTGCAAATGTGTTGAAAATTAAATATACCACCCGAAAGTATTGGGACAAATTCACTTATAAACAGTGCATTCAGAAAGTATTCAGACTCCTTGACACGTTACAGCCTTATTCTAAAAATATTTAATAGTTTTTCGAAATGTTTGCACATTTATTAGAAATAAAAAACGTAGTATTCAGACCCTTTACTCAGGACTTTGTTGAAGAACCTTTGACAGCGACTACAACAGAGTCTTCTTGGGTATGACGCTACAAGCTTGGCACACCTGTATTTGGGAAGTTTCTCCCATTCTTCTCTGCAGATCTTCTCAAGCACTGTCAGGATGGATGGGGAGCGTCGCTGCAAATCTATTTTCAGGTCTCTCCAGAGATGTTAGATCGGGTTCAAGTCCGGGTTCTGGCTGGGCCACTCAAGGACATTCACGCCTCGAACACACCGACTGCGTCATTACGTTTTGATACACCAGAAGTACATTCATTTCCAATGGAACGCTGCGTTTGCCTTGCAGCATTGCAAATCGAATGTATGCATGAAATTGTATGCGTAGACTTGACAGAAAGTAGCAAAATGTTAATGTTTAATGTTTTGTTGCACACGTATCCATAAAACAAATGTGGGATTACATAATAAAAACTGTTTAATTGTATCATTTCTTTACATTTTTTTATTCATTTATTTGCCAAGTATATTATTTATTCGATGACATCCACAAATGAATTGTGAGAGCCTATAATATAATTTCCCTCCAAAATGCAGGTTATTTTAAGAACCACCCACCATTGCATTTTTCCCCCAGATTACTTTATGTATCATTGTCTCTCTTCATTTGGAAGCTATATTTAAGTGACATTTGGGAGTAAAGACCACACCTTAACCCCTTCCCTCGCACATTAACATCAGTATTATACATTTACATTTTAGTCATTTAGCAGACGCTCTTATCCAGTAGCGAATGTATACATTTCATACATTTTTTTTTTGTACTGGACCCCCGTGGGAATCGAACCCACAACCCTGGCGTTGCACACACCATGCTGGCGTTGCAAACACCATGCTCTACCAACTGAGCAACAGGGAAGGCTATACACACCTGGCATGGTACATCAGGTGAGCAGGAGCACTAATTAAGGTTATACGACATACAGTTAGTACGATAACAAAGGGAAAGGGTAACCTAGGGTCCATACAAATAGTATAGTTTACCATCATGCTCACTGGCCTGACAAAATACAGGTGGAAAAAAAACAAATTAGGAAGAGAATTTGTTTTTACTTTCATCTTGTCTTAGATCTGCAAAGGTGTAGGGAAGAAATAAGCAGATTAAGTCTAAATGAGATATGAATAAACAACTGAAACAACTGACTATGAAAAAATTATAATTTAATAAGTATTCAAGTACAGGAAAGAACATGACAGGTATGTGTGTTGTAAAAATGTTTTAAAAAATGAATGTGTAGCCTGTAATCTGTAAGAGAACAACAAGAGCATGTATTTTTGGCACAACTGCAGACAGATACAGGGACTACTCATAAAGCCTAGACGTAGTAGGGGAACTTCAGACATGGCCATTAAGAGAGAGAGGAAAGGGCACTGGAGATCTGAGGTACAGAGAGGAGTGGAGAAGAGGTGTGTGTGTGTCTCTGTCTCTGAAAAAAAGAAAATAATAGGTAGCCATAACACAGCTAAACAAACAAATGGCCCCTGGACGTCATGGACCAGTCGATGGAAAATAACTTCACAAAACGTTTCAACACCCTGGTTTTCAAGTGGTTTTAAATGAAAGAAATATATTCACCTTTAGTCTTGTAAGAGACCAACAAGAGCATCTGTGAATTCTCCGGTGTATGAGTTTCAATTCTCTCAATTCAGAAATCTATGTAACACTAATAATGAATGCTATCCTAAGACTTTACAAACAAATGACTTTATGAATTAAATGAATTTAAAGGGAACTGATGTGTGTGAAAAGAAAGGTACAATGAGGGAGGTCAAAACAACAACCAGACAACTCCTCTCCTCTTCCTGTCCTTCCTGTGAGCTGGTCGGCTAAATGGACTCCATCTCTGGATGGAAAGAGAAAAACAACACATACAAGCTTAACATAATATAACACCATAAAAGGTGAGATTTATGTTAACTAAATACTGCTTGTATAGTGTAATTAGTGGGATAAATATTGGAATAGTGTGGTAAAGTTGGTAATACTTGCTGTTTAGTCATGGAATTTGTATTTCAAATGAGAAGATGAATATGACAGGCAAATATTTAGACAGCAAACTGTTATTTTAGGATATTTTCGAACCCAGAAACAACAGCTATACATTTGCCTCATATTAATACCTACATAACTATACTGTAAAAATGACCTACTTTTCTTCACTGTCGCAACACTTATGACACTACCTGTGATGTGGAGAAATATAAAACGTTCCATTGAACTCGGCTTCGAAAAGCAGCTGATACATTTTATCCTTGACTGCTGCTTTTCTTTGCTGAGGCAGCCTCTTCAGGGTTGGCACCAGGCTCATGGTAAAGAGGGTCTCTTCATCCTCCTTCCTGTGAGCATCAGGTTGGGCTGCATCCTTCTCAACGGCTTGGAGGAGCCTCTGCTGAAATGAGTTGAGTGGATCTGGGGGTTGGTACCTCCGATGACGCCTGGTGTGACGTTGTTCCTCTTCGTTTCTCTCTCTGTTTGTCTCCACGGCCACATCCTGTTCAACGAGGTCCTCAGTGGTCACTGCCGTGAGGTTCATAATAATCTCAGGTGGTCCTAGATCCAGAGGTGCTTCCTCCATTTCATCATCTTCCATGGCTGCACCGGTGGTGGTCATACTTGTGGATGATGTAGACGTTGTAGAGGGTCTCGCTGCACCGGTGGAGGCGATGGTCGCACTTGTAGGTGACGGTGAGGGTCTTGATGCACCGGTGGCGACAACACTTGTGGATGACGTAGTGAAGGGTCTGGCTGTAAAAATGCCACTCGTTGCCCTAGGCACAATAAATGGATCCAGAAAAGAAAGAATGTGGCAGAAGCGCCAAGGCTGCTGGCCTGAAGCTGCTGACCCAGACCTCTTCTCTTTCTCTGCCCCTCTCTCTCTCTGATACCTGTCCCTGAGTCCTCTCCACTTCAAATCAAATCAAAAATCAAAATCAAATCAAATGTATTTATATAGCCCTTCGTACATCAGCTGATATCTCAAAGTGCTGTACAGAAACCCAGCCTAAAACCCCAAACAGCAAGCAATGCATGTGAAAGAAGCACGGTGGCTAGGAAAAACTCCCTAGGAAAAACTCCCTAGAAAGGCCAAAAACCTAGGAAGAAACCTAGAGAGGAACCAGGCTATGAGGGGTGGCCAGTCCTCTTCTGGCTGTGCCGGGTGGATATTATAACAGAACATGGTCAAGATGTTAAAATGTTCATAAATGACCAGCATGGTCAAATAATAATAATCATAGTAGTTGTCGAGGGTGCAACAAGCACGTCCAGTGAACAGGTCAGGGTTCCATAGCCGCAGGCAGAACAGTTGAAACTGGAGCAGCAGCATGGCCAGGTGGACTGGGGACAGCAAGGAGTCATCATGCCAGGTAGTCCCGAGGCATGGTCCTAGGGCTCAGGTCCTCCAAGAGAAAGAAAGAGAGAAAGAGAGAATTAGAGAGAGCATATTTAAATTCACACAGGACACCGGATAAGACAAGAGAAATACTCCAGATGTAACAGACTGACCCTAGCCTCCCGACACATAAACTACTGCAGCATAAATACTGGAGGCTGAGACAGGAGGGATCAGGAGACACTGTGGCCACATCCGATGAAACCCCCGGACAGGGCCAAACAGGCAGGATATAACCCCACCCACTTTGCCAAAGCACAGCCCCCACACCACTAGAGGGATGTCTCCAACCACCAACTTACCGTCCTAAGACAAGGCCGAGTATAGCCCACAAAGATCTCCGCCACGGCACAACCCAAGGGGGGGGGGGGGGGGTGCCAACCCAGACAGGAAGACCAAGTCAGTGACTCAGCCCACTCAAGTGACGCACCCCTCCCATGGACGGCATGGAAGAACACCAGTACGCCAGTGACTCAGCCCCTGTAATAGGGTTAGAGGCAGAGAATCCCAGTGGAGCGAGGGAAACCGGCAAGGCAGAGACAGCAAGGGCGGTTCGTTGCTCCAGCCTTTCCGTTCACCTTCACACTCCTGGGCCAGACTATACTTAATCATAGGACCTACTGAAGAGATAAGTCTTCAGTAAAGACTTAAAGGTTGAGACTGAGTCTGCGTCTCTCACATGGGTAGGCAGACCATTCCATAAAAATGGAGCTCTATAGGAGAAAGCCCTACCTCCAGCCGTTTGCTTAGAAATTCTAGGGACAATTAGGAGGCCTGCGTCTTGTGACCGTAGCGTACGTGTAGGTATGTACGGCAGGACCAAATCGGAAAGATAGGTAGGAGCAAGCCCATGTAATGCTTTGTAGGTTAGCAGTAAAACCTTGAAATCAGCCCTTGCCTTAACAGGAAGCCAGTGTAGGGAGGCTAGCACTAGAGTAATATGATCAATTTTTTTGGTTTATTTAGCACTAACTGAAGTTTATTTAGTGCTTTATCCGGGTAGCCGGAAAGTAGAGCATTGCAGTAGTCCAGCCTAGAAGTAACAAAAGCATGGATTAATTTTTCAGCGGCATTTTTGGACAGAAAGTTTCTGATTTTTGCAATGTTACGTAGATGGAAAAAAGCTGTCCTTGAAACAGTCTTGATATGTTCTTCAAAAGAGAGATCAGGGTCCAGAGTAACGCCGAGGTCCTTCACAGTTTTATTTGAGACGACTGTACAACCATCCAGATTAATTGTCAGATTCAACAGAAGATCTCTTTGTTTCTTGGGACCTAGAACAAGCATCTCTGTTTTGTCCGAGTTTAAAAGTAGAAAGTTTGCAGCCATCCACTTCTTTATGTCTGAAACACAGGCTTCTAGCGAGGGCAATTTTGGGGCTTCACCATGTTTCATTGAAATGTACAGCTGTGTGTCGTCCGCATAGCAGTGAAATGTAACATTATGTTTTCGAATGACATCCCCAAGAGGTACAATATATAGTGAAAACAATAGTGGTCCTAAAACGGAACCTTGAGGAACACCGAAATTTACATTTGATTTGTCAGAGGACAAACCATTCACAGAGACAAACTGATATCTTTCCGACAGATAAGATCTAAACCAGGCCAGAACTTGTCCATGTAGACCAATTTGGGTTTCCAATCTCTCCAAAAGAATGTGGCGATCGATGGTATCAAAAGCGGCACTAAGATCTAGGAGCACGAGGACAGATGCAGAGCCTCGTTCTGACGTCATTATTAAAAGGTCATTTACCACCTTCACAAGTGCAGTCTCAGTGCTATGATGGGGTCTAAAACCAGACTGAAGCGTTTCGTATACATTGTTTGTCTTCAGGAAGGCAGTGAGTTGCTGTGCAACAGCTTTTTCCAAAATTTTTGAGAGGAATGGAAGATTCGATATAGGCCGATAGTTTTTTTGAATTTCTGGGTCAAGATTCGGCTTTTTCAAGAGAGGCTTTATTACTGCCACTTTTAGTGAGCTTGGTACACATCCGGTGGATAGAGAGCCGTTTATTATGTTCAACATAGGAGGGCCAAGCACAGGAAGCAGCTCTTTCAGTAGTTTAGTTGGAATAAGTTCCAGTATGCAGCTTGAGGGTTTGGAGGCCATGATTATTTTCATCATTGTGTCAAGAGATATAATACTAAAACACTTTAGTATCTCCCTTGATCCTAGGTCCTGGCAGAGTTGTGCAGACTCAGGACAATGGAGCTTTGGAGGAATACCCAGATTTAAAGAGGAGTCCTTAATTTGCTTTCTAATGATCATGATCTTTTCCTCAAAGAAGTTCATAAATCTATTACTGCTGAAGTGAAAGCCATCCTCCATTTGTGTCAGGTAGCAAAGTAAGATCGGCAACAAAAACGCACAGCAGCGTAAACAAGTCTGCAAGTTGTGACCGGAAACAGGAAACAGTAACCCAACAGTAACCCAACACTTCCTCCTACAGTCTTCTTCTACATAGACATGAACATGATAAGCCAAACCACTACCTAGCATAACAATAGTCATTAGATAGCTATCATGGACATGTCACCTGCTGTACACATAGACACATCCACACGGTTATCTGACCAAATTATCAGGGTACAGTAATATCTACCATTTCTATTTATCTGACATACACACTCACACTCTTTCAAACATGATTATTTGGTAAAGTTATCAGGGTAGTAACTAGCATAATTTATTTGACTATTTCTTTCACACACACACCTCATTGGCTAGGTTAGCTAGCTAGCTAGCTAACTAGCCACATCTAGCACAAGCTCACTACTAAACTGACCTGACAATCCTACTATCGTGGACACTTGTCTCCAAGCAGCATTTTTTGTGTTTATGTCCCTGTAGCTGTCAGCAGTTGTGTCAAAAAGACACGGTTTTGAGGATACTGTGAAAATGATTCTCTCCTCCATGTGTCCGACCGCAGGCGACCATCTGCAAAAGATACCTGCATCAGTATAGTTGCCTAGCTGCGCAAAATGTTATGCAGCAGTGATGCAATGACACAATCGGTGTGTTCGAAGCGTCAGAGACATGTCCCGAAGCCACTCCTGCGTTGTTTTGGCTGTGTGCTTACGGTCATTGTCCTGTTGGAAGGTGAACCTTTGCCACAGTCTGAGGTCCTGAGCGCTCTGGATCAGGTTTCATCAAGGGTCTCTCTATACTTTGCTCCGTTCATCTTTCCCTCGATCCTGACTAGTCTCCCAGTCCCTGCCACTGAAAAACATCCCCACAGCATGATTCTGCCATCACCATGCTTCACAGTAGGGATGGTGCCAGCTTTCCTCCAGACATGATGCTTGGCATTCAGGCCAAAAAGGGTGGAGACGAGTTCAATCTTGGTTTCATCAGACCAGAGAATCTTGTTTCTTATGGTCTGAGAGTCCTTTAGGTGCCTTTTGGCAAACTCCAATCGGGCTGTTATGTGCATTTACTGAGGAGTGGCTTCTGTCTGGCCACTCTACCATAAAGGCCTGATTGGTGGAGTGCTGCAAAGATGGTTGTCCTTGTGGAAGGTTCTCCCATCTCTGCAGAGGACCTCTGTAGCTCTGTCAGAGTGACCATTTGTCACACCCTGATCTGTTTCACCTGTCTTTGTGATTGTCTCCACCCCCTCCAGGTGTCACCCATCTTCCCCATTATCCCCTGTGTATTTATACCTGTGTTCTCTGTTTGTCTTGTGCCAGTTCGTCTTGTTTGTCAAGCCAACCACTGTTTTTGTGTTAGACTGGTTTTTGACCCTTGTCTGTCCTGACCCTGTACCCACCTGCCTGACCACTCCGCCTGTCCCTGACCCTGAGCCTGCCTGCCATCCTGTTCCTTTGCCCCTGTTGCTGTAATAAACATTGTTATTTCGAAACAGTCTGCATCTGGGTCTTACCTTGATTCCTGATAGTTGGACTGGCCATGACTGACCCAGCAGACCTGGGCCAGCTGTGCAACACCATCTCCACCCAGGGAGCCACCATCGTGCACAAGGAATTGCTTCGTGGGCTTGTGGAGGGGGTCCAAACGTTGGCTGAATGCCATGAACGGGTGTTGGACAGTTTGCTGGAGCAATTCCACAGGTTGTTTGGGAGGCCGCCTACCACTGTGGTAAACCCACAGCTCCTCAGCTGCTAGCAGTGCTGTCTCATTGGTCACTCAACCTTCTCGGGAGCCCTGCTTACCTCCTCCGGAACGCTTCAATGGAGAGCAGAGCACCTGTCAGTCATTCCTAGCTCAGTGTGCCCTCGTCTTCAAGCTTCAGCCCTCCTCCTTCCCCTCGGATCGCTCCAAGATAGCCTACCTCATCACGCTGATGTCCGGGAGGGCTCTCACCTGGGCTACTGCCGTGTGGGAGCAACACCTGGCCATATGCGCATTGGGTTCTTGGTCACCTCCCTGACCAATGCCCTTCTCCCCTGATTGCTCAGTTTGGTCGGGCAGCCAGCTCTAGGAAGTCTTGGTGGTTCCAGACTTCTTCCATTTTAAGAATGATGGATGTCACTGTGTTCTTGGGGACCTTTAATGCTACAGAGCACTATGGACAATTCCTTCGACCTCATGGCTTTGTTTTTGCTCTGACATGCACTGTCAACTGTGTGACCTGATATAGACAGGTCTGGGAAAATGGTGCCGGAAGGGATTGCTGCCGTTTTACGGACTCCTAACCAATTGTGCTATTTTGTGTGTTTTTTTTGCATTGTTTGTAACTTATTTTGTACATAATGTTGATGGTACCATCTCTTACGACCAAAAAGAGCTTCTGGATATCATAACAGCAATTACTCACCTCGAATTGGATTAAGATAATGAGTTTGATGCAAAGGATATAATGGTGCTCCCGGACAAGGCCCAAATCCCCGTCATTTGCATGAAGAAAAGAAGGAGATAACGGGGGCGCAGATCAGGATGCCTTGTGAGAATTTGTCAGCGAGTGGATAACCGACCTCTACCATCCGTTCTATTGGCCAACGTGCAATCACTGGAGAATAAACTGGATGAGCTCCGTTCAAGTTTATCCGACCAACAGGACATTAAACACTGTAATGTCTTATTTATTTCACCTTTATTTAACCAGGTAGGCCAGTCGAGAACAAGTTCTCATTTACAACTGCGACCTGGCCAAGATAAAGCAAAGCAGTGCGACCCAAACAACACAGAGTTACACATGGAATGAACAAACGTACAATCAATAACATAATAGAAAAGTCTACATACAGTGTGTGCAAATTAAGTAAGATTAGGGAGGTAAGGCAATAAATAGGCCATAGTGGTGAAATAATTACAATTTAGCAATAAACACTGGAGTGATAGATGTGCAGAAGATGAATGTGCAAGTAGAGATACTGGGGTGCAAAGGAGAAAAAAATAACAATATGGGGATGAGGTAGTTGGGTGGGCTATTTACAGATGGGCTATGTACAGCTGCAATGATCTGAAAGCTGCTCTGGCAGCTGATGCTTAAAGTTAGCTTAAGGGCTTTTTGCAATTCGTTCCAGTCATTGGCAGCAGAGAACCTGAAGGAAAGGCAACCAAGGGAGGAGTTGGCTTTGGGGGTGACCAGTGAAATATACCTGCTGGAGTGCGTGCTACGGGTGGGTGCTGCTATGGTGACCAGTGAGCTGAGATAAGGCGGGGCTTTACCTAGCAAAGACTTAAAGATGACCTGGAGTCAGTGGGTTTGGCGACGAATATGTAGCGAGGGACAGCCAACGAGAGCGTACAGGTCGCAGTGGTGGGTAGTATATGGGGCTTTGGTGGCAAAACGGATGGCACTGTGATAGACTACATCCAATTTGCTGAGTAGAGCGACATCATTGATATATACAGAGAAAAGAGTCGCCCGAGAATTGAGCCCTGTGGCACCCCCATAGAGACTGCCAGAGGTAACAGGCCCTCCGATTTGACACACTGAACTCTATCTGAGAAGTAGTTAGTGAACCAGGTGAGGCAGACATTTGAGAAACCAAGGCTATTGATTCTGCCGATAAGAATGCGGTGATTGACAGAGTCGAAAGCCTTGGCCAGGTCGATGAAGACAGCTGCACAGTACTGCCTTTTATCGATGGCGGTTATGATATCGTTTAGGACCTTGAGCATGGCTGAGGGGCACCCATGACCAGCTCGGATACCAGATTGCATAGTGGAGAAGGTACGGTGGGATTCGAAATGGTCGGTGATCTGTTTGTTATCTTGGCTTTCAAAGATTTTAGAAAGGCAGTGCAGGATGGATATAGGTCTATAACAGTTTGGGAGGGTGATGACCAGGGCAGCTTTCCAATCTTTAGGGTTCTCAGATGATACGAAAGAGAGGTTGAACAGGCTAGTAATAGGTGTTGCAACAATTTTGACGGATCATTTTAGAAAGAGAGGGTCCAGATTGTCTAGCCCTGCTGATTTGTAGGGATCCAGATTTTGCAGCTCTTTCAGAACATCAGCTGTCTGGATTTGGGTGAAGGAGAAGCGGAGGGGGAGGTTTGGGTAAGTTTCTGCAGGGGGTGCAGAGCTGTTGGCCGGAGTAGGGGTAGCCAGGTGGAAAGCATGGCCAGCCGTAGAAAAATGCTTATTGAAATTATCGATTATCGTAGATTTATCGGTGGTGACAGTGTTTCCTAGTCTCAGAGCAGTGGGCAGCTGGGAGGAGGTGCTCTTATTCTCCATGGACTTTACAGTGTCCCAAAACGTTTTGGAATTAGTGCTACAGGATGCAAATTTCTGTTTGAAAAAGCTAGCCTTAGCTTTCCTAACTGACTGTGTATATTGGTTCCTGACTTCCCTGAAAAGTTGCATATCGCGGGGGCTATTCGATGCTAGTGCAGTACGCCATAGGATGTTTTTGTTCTGGTCAAGGGCAGTCAAGTCTGGGTTGAACCAAGGGCTATATCTGTCTTAGTTCTACATTTTTTGAATGGGGCATGCTTATTTAAGATGGTGAGGAAAGCACTTTTAAAGAGCAACCAGGCAATGTAGGGAATAGGGCTCTAATTGGGACTCAGGTATTGTCTCCTTGTGGGCTGCTCTGACAGTCAATAACACCAAAGAACCTGCAGCCATTACTTAGCCATAAGGCTGCAGCAGACCAATCTATTCTGCATAAATATGACTGTTACCAATAACTGAGCCCCCACCCACACACACGCACATACACATGCACGTGCATGCGAAGACACACACACATGCACGTGCATGCGAAGACACACACACACACACACACACACACACACACACACACACACACACACACACACACACACACACACACACACACACACCTATCAAGACTTTACAGCGTGATAGCTAGAGTTGGATAATGAAGGTATTGAGAGTGTTATTAACGTCTGTGTAGTAACTAAGCATCACTGTCTGATTGCTCTATATAACGGCCATTGCCTCCATATTTCAGCATTTAACAAACACCCAATTGAGCACTTATGTATTTGCCTATTGACAAGTCTCTTTGCAGGTGGTGCGCCGCTCCAACACATCCTCATAACAAGCTACTGGATCAAAGTAGGAGATATGAGAGGAGATATTGCTCTATATTCCTTAATCATGTTGGTGTTTATGCTCCAATAAAATGTTTTACTGCATGTTTTATTATGGCTCCAACAGGTTATAAACATGTTATTACATTGTAACAGCTGGTGAACTGAAGCGGACCGGGAGATAATTGTCCCAAGAGTGAGTTGTGAATCCCCTCTCAGTGCTGCCAACAAGCCCCCTGGACTTGGCAAAGCTCTCCCCCCATTTAAAAGCACATTTCTTCTCTCTCTCTCTCTCTGTGTGTGTGTGTGTGTGTGTGTGTGTGTGTGTGTGTGTGGTGTGTGTGTGTGTGTGTGTGCGTGTGTGTGCGTGTGTGTGTGTGTGGTGTGTGTGTGTGTGTGTGTGTGTGTGCGTGTGTGTGTGTGTGTGCCTGTGTGTGTGTGTGTGTGTGTGTGTGTGTGTGTGTGTGTGTGTGTGTGTGTGTGTGTGTGTGTGTGTGTGTGTGTGTGTGTGTGTGTGAGCGTGTACGTGCGTTCATGCGTGCGTGCATGTGTGTGTAGGGACCAGCAGTACTGAGTTGGACCTGGATCAGTGCCTTCAGTGTTTATTTGGCCTCCATTATCTTTTATTTGCAGGCTGATGCTTTCTCTTGGCAAGCAAGGGCTAGGCAGTAATTCAGCATCACACTCTCTCTCTCGCCATCCACCGTCTGTCTGTGAGGGAATGCAGCCTGCCTCCCCGCTATGCCAAGCCACTTTAGTCTTTATACATATTAATGCGCATAAGTATACATAAAGTCGTGCATACAGTACATAAACAACACAACTACATCATTCAGACGTTCACATGTTTGATATGAAGAGTTTATTTCCAAAATGCTTTATGCACCAATTTTTCACATTTGTGTTTTTTTCATCAGGAGTGATTGGTTATGGATAACCTTCATGTGTGTAAAATATTACTGTTCTCAGATCTTTTATTCATAGATTTTAGATGTGTTTGAAAATATTTTTTTTCTCTAAACGCTACACATCCATTGTTTATCTGGAATGGAATGTTCCTCTCCTGTATATTGACTGTGATATGTGGTTGTCTCACCTAGCTATCTTAAGATGAACGTCCTTCAGGCCTTTCCAGACTACGATTTTAGCCATCTTATGCCACAATTTTGCCGTCCCAGACGAAACGTCCACGTCTTGGGCAAATTCTTAGGTTCTAAATGATTGCCGGAACTCTTGGCTCGTTCAACGTGACAGGGTCTAGGTCTGCTGATTAATTACCACCAGGTGAGGTCGTAGGCTCCAACAAAGTTCTGACAGTTTCCGATTGTTTTTCCGTTATCGTGTAGTGTGGCTGGTGTTACAAGCCGATCCCGGCCGCCACTGAATATACACGCAATAATACGATTATTTTGAATAGTCCTGTCATTGTAAATAAGAATATGTTCTTAACTGACTTGCCTACTTAAATAAAGGTTAAATATATATTTTTTAAACAGTTTACTTGCTGTGCAACAAGAACAATTTCCATAATAATCGTGTTTACATGACACCAGTGGCGATTTTAGCATGTCAATCTTGGTGGTGCAAACATGCCAGCAAAGCCACTACACAACACAACAGAGCACTAAACAATACATTAATTGTAAAAGTGTAAGGCCTCTGGGCGTAGCAGAGAGTACAAGGTAGTGCTTTAATAGACACAACGGCGAACACAAGCCACCCCACAGAGATACTGGGTGCACACGAAAACAAAGTGCCCCAAACACTGGGGACTGAAACAGTCCGAGGACACCCACGTACAAGCACCTCAAAACATGAGCGTGCACAGAAGCAAATTACACAAAAACAATCCCGCACACAGAGCAGGCGGGCCTACTGGCTAAAATAGCCCAGCTAATCAGCCCAACACAGAACAGAAATGGGGAAAAAAGGGAATCAGTGGCAGCTAGTAGGCCGGTGACGACGACCACCGAGCACCACCCGAGCAGGAAGGGGAGCTACCTTCAGTAGGAGTCGTGACAAAAAGACTCCAGCCACCCTAGTCATAGACTGTTCTCTCTGCTACCGCACGGCAAGCGGTACCGGAGTGCCAAGTCTAGGTCCAAGAGGCTTCTAAACAGCTTCTACCCCCAAGCCATAAGACTTCTGAACATCTAGTCAAATGGCTACCCAGACTATTTGCAGTGCCCCCCCCCCCCCCCCCCCCCTCTTTACACCACTGCTACTCTCTGTTGTCATCTATGCATAGTCACTTTAATAACTCTACCTACATGTACATATTACCTCAACTAACCGGTGACCCCGCACATTGACTCTGTATCAGTACTCCCCTGTTTATAGTCTCGCTATTGTTATTTTACTGTTGCTCTTTAATTACTTGTTACTTTTATTTCTTATTCTTATCTGTTTTTTTTAACTGCATTGTTGTTTAGCGGCTTGTAAGTAAGCATTTCACTGTAACGTCTCCACCTGTTGTATTCGGCGGTGCATGTGACTAATAAAATGTAATTTGATTTGATTTGAATTGCACTATAATGTTTACAAATGGTGCCCACAAACTGTTAGGGTCTACATAAAGCTGTCCCAACAGCAGAGTCCCAATAGCAGTCCCAACACCTTACCACTGCTACACTTGGCTATAAGAGGAGCCTTGTCTGGCAGCGAAACAGTTCATTCAGCCTCATTTACTGCCTTTTAAAAAATATAGCTGATATGGCTGACTTGCTTAAACAAATGTGGTGTCTACTGACAATTGAGATGTACAAACTATGACATAAGGGGACAACGAGCAGATAAGAGGCAATCCATTATTTCGATTAAGACATTAATGAGCGAGCAAGGACGGTCGTAGTCAATATAACTATTTCTTCAGCACTTTTGAAATGTACAGCGACAGAATTCGGAGGGGCTAAATTATGAGGGGAAAAGGGACCAAATTGTTAGGAAGAGGCACATGGGCTACTAACAGCTTACTACACAACATACACTTAGTATTACTTTCTTAACTACAGTATACATATCTCCCTGGCATATTTCTTGATTTATGCAGCAACATACAATACATTTTTGGACTCACATTGTTGTGCTGAGCTCACTTGAACAGGAAGGTGGCGAGGCAGTCCTTCGTGGGCAAATTTTGTCATCAAAGTCTGGCATTCTCTGGATTTATGGTGCTTTCAAGACAACTGGGATGACGTCAGTGATCTTCAGGTTGGATCTCTAGAAAGAGACCTAAGTTCCCAACTTGCAATTCCGAGTTGGATGACCGTTCAAAACGTATTTTCCCAGTCGGAGCTCGTTCTCTTCCGAGTTCCCAGTTGTCTTGAATTCACTGGAGTCTGAGATTTCCCAATTCCGAGTTTCCAGTTGTTTTGAGCACAGCAGAAGTCATGCAGGATTGACAGCATGGCCAATGTTGAATGTTTATCCTTTTAAGCTTTGAAAAGAGACCCTTAAACCCAGACTTGGACCACACACCCACTCCACTGAAGAGCATGCTAGTGATTACTTTGCAGTGCTTGCAGTTAGCCACTGATTCCTTCCAAACCACTCATTGTTGAATTTGCAATTTAAAACTTGTTTATGTCTAATGGCCGATGAGCACCAATATACGTTTTATCTATCATTCCTTTTCATTATTTCTCTTCATAAGACAAGGATTGAAAAGGATTTGCCAATAGATTGTCGACTTGATTCATGATGATGACTGCTGGCTTGCTAGCTAAGATTTTGAAAGTATGATGTTGACATGATAAGTCCAATCAAAGCTACTGTAGATATAACGTGATTTGACGTAATTTTATCTGTGACCAATGACCTTGAGCCTTCATGTAACTCTATGGCAGCACCCAAGGGGCTTGAATTTTTTAGCTCTACCCATAGATTTTGAGGTGACGTAGTGTCCCCATGAGTGACAGAACACTGAGCCAATCACGGTGCAACTATAGAACATTACCAACCCCTATGCTCCGTATTTTCCTCTGGCTACCACACCACCACAGAAAGCACTGAGCTAGGCTGAAACACCTGCATTTTGGAGCTGCCTTACTCAAGAAAGCAAAAAAAGACCAAGTTTGTATGCAGCTTTATTTACTCAATTATATATTTATTTTTTTACATTGTTTGCAAAATGATATGTGACACATATTAATGCCAAAATAACATGCAAAACAGGCAACAACAACAACAACAAAAAACAGGTGGGGCTCAAAACAGATGAAGCTCTGATGGGATTTTGATAAATGCACAAAATCGGCAATCAAAATAAACAGAAGCCTATTTGATTCTGAGTTATATAAAGTTTGCATGTGACAACTATTTCTAAGATGCATACTTTCAGTTTTTCCGAACTCACTTCCCTCGCGCATAAGCATAGAGTGAGGATTGCGCTGCTGGTGCTGGCACATGCGCAGATCAAACACCCTGCTCTAGCTAACATAGCCAACTTTGGCTGACGTGGCCTCGCAAGCCAATAGCAGAATGTGATGACAGAACTGAAGCAAATTCTATAATCTGACCAGGATGATATCAAGATTGTAATTCGGTAACATCGCACAGTGTGACATGATAATCGTAAATGACTGAATCCGACGTACATGATTATTTGTCTCTCTGAAAAAGAAACCATCAAGTGATATATTTTAAACAAATACACTTATTTCATTGAACAACCCCATGCCATGATTAGATAGTGAAAAAACACACCAATATTTTATAATTTCTTTAAACAATAAAAGATAATTTACCAATATTAATGATAATGGATATATAGCATTTTGGAATGAAACTCTTCATATATTCTTGTTACACAGATGGTCCTTATGAAAAACACACACACACACACACAGGGATTTGAGATTTCAGGCTTGTTCGGGGAAAACCCACTCTGACAGTTTTGAATATGCAAATGTCTTGAGCACAAAAAGGAGCTTGACAACCTGTTATTACAGCATGCCATGGGCTCCGGTACAGCAGCCAACAAAGAGAAGAATGGAGGAGGGGGAGAGAGAGAGATGGAGAGCAAAAGTAAGCGACAGGAAGAGGAATAAGGGCACGCAGCACAGAGAAGACAGAGTGAGAAGACAGAGTGAGAATAAGAGGTACAGAGGGGTACAGAAAAGGAGGAAGAGAGCCAGAGAAACGAGACATAAGGTTATGAAGCAGAAGAGAGAGAGCTGCAGAAATCAAGTGAAAGTAAACATGAGTATGAAGGAGAGACAGGGACAAGAAAACTATAAAGGGAAACCAGTGGGAGAAATAGATAGAGGGGGAGAGATGGAGAGAGATGGAGAGGGAGGGAGGGAGGGAGGGAGGGAGGGAGGGAGGGAGGGAGGGAGGGAGGGAAAGAGAGAGAGAGAGAGAGAGAGAGAGAGAGAGAGAGGGATGGTGCAAACTTGCAAGAGGAGATAATGGCAAGTAGAGGGAGAGAGGAAAGAGCGAGCCCTCAGAGACACAGCCAGAGGAGCTTTGGAGTGGTGGTGCTGCTGGTTGCCTAGCGGCCTGGACAGTTGCCTGGGAGATACGTGACGCTGGGGCAGGCAGGGGGAAGCAGGCAGGGGGAGGTAGGGGGGATGAAGGAGGGCTGATAATGTAGCTATTGGGGTTTAAAAAATTGCAGGAATACTACTGTAGCCAGGAGCAAGGCAAGCACAGGGACAGACAGACAGACAGACAGACAGACAGACAGACAGACAGACAGACAGACAGACAGACAGACAGACAGACAGACAGACAGACAGACAGACAGACAGACAGACAGACAGACAGACAGACAGACAGACAGACAGACAGACAGACAGACAGACAGACAGACAGACAGACAGACAGACAGACAGACAGACAGGCGTCTCAACATCCCAGAGCGGCTGGAGAGGAGAGGACGTGGTGGGGACAGTGACTTCTGCAGTGTTCCCTTTTTAGATCCCCAAACTCATTTGCTGACTAGAGTCTGGCCTGGGCTGCAGACACACAGACAGTGGTGAAGGTCGCTCGCTCCGTTTCCAGTGCGTTGTAGTTTGGCCCTGCCGTGGCTTTTTGTCTGCCTTGTGTATTTAACCCCTCTCAGTGAGCCAGACCAGAGAACGGTCAGACCCAAATGTCAAATGGTAATTTAGAGGGAAGAAGCTGCAATAAAAATAATAGATCTCACATTTTCTGGTCATTCTGTAAAGGTCAAGGGAAAATATGAAACGCCCTGGGAAGGGAACTGCAGGGAAGACCAAAGGGAGGAATGAAGCTGGCACAATCACAAACCTTCCAGATGACTTTGAAAATGAAAAAGCAGCAGTTAGTTTCAAAGACTGGGCCAGACTTCTCTTCTTTTTAACTATTGTTCCCGTTCACTACTGTTCAATCATTGTGGGATTCAATCAATCAAGTTTTTTAAATAAAATTATCCTTCAAAAGTGGAACTAAAAGACGGCTTTGGCCAAAACAAACCCCATCTACACTGTGATGATAATGAAGAACAAACATCTTGAATTAAGATCTGTCATTGACTCGAGAATTTTGCACGTGCCAATGGGCCAAATTCGGACTACGTATTGAACCATTTCAATAATGAAATAAATTGCCATCATCATTCCTGGCACCTACTAATTAGGGGTTTGCTGTGGTAACACCCCCCTCTGTGAAGCTTGGGGCAGTGGGGCAGTCTGCAGATTCTGCATAGCAACACACACACGTTAGCACGGCATTAGCTCTGCTCCTCTCTTACTAAAACAGCAGTCTGCCTCATTGGCCGTCCCCGTCAATTACCCGCGGACGCTTCTTTAGCCGCGGTGTGAAAGAGTTGGGGCAGTGGGGGGCTCAGCCATGGCCATGGTGGGGGGGGACGGGACTCTTCTCTATCTTCCTAACCTGCATCCTGGCTGGTCCCTATAGGCTTCCCTGGCTCCTGGCTCTGTGTGTGTTGAGTGTGTGATGACAGAGAGAAGGGAGAGAGAGGAGCGAGAGGAGCCGTGCTGAGGAGGGCACAGAGGGGCACCAGACCCACCAGAGGCTTACAGGCTGATTATAGCTCTCATGATAGACATGTCATTTCTATATGTGGAACACACCACACACACACACACATCACCCCCATTGAGTCCATTATGTCAATGCCAATCGCTAATAAGCCCAATAAATGTATTTGAAGAAATCAACAAATCTCCACAATGTCATTGGTTTATTGTCATTATAATACAATACCATTATAATACAAAATCCTGCCAGTAGCCTCACCTAAATGATCAGATATTCTGTGATGACGAGATAGTGTAGAAATATCAACTGAACAGTGGACAAATCTAAGAGCTTCCTACCATTTCTAAATCCCTCATCAATGTACAGGTGTCTCCCCCACTCCTCTCCTCTCCACCATGGCCTGGTCCTGTATGGTGTCTCCCCACTCCTCTCCTCTCCACCATGGCCTGGTCCTCCTCTCCTCTCCACCATGGCCTGGTCCTGTATGGTGTCTCCCCACTCCTCTCCTCTCCACCATGGCCTGGTCCTGTATGGTGTCTCCCCACTCCTCTCCTCTCCACCATGGCCTGGTCCTGTATGGTGTCTCCCCACTCCTCTCCTCTCCACCATGGCCTGGTCCTGTATGGTGTCTCCCCACTCCTCTCCTCTCCACCATGGCCTGGTCCTGTATGGTGTCTCCCCACTCCTCTCCTCTCCACCATGGCCTGGTCCTGTATGGTGATGGTGATCATGGAGCGTGTTCATCAGCTCATCACTGAGCTCTCTCCTCTCCTCCTCCCACTTGTGACATTTGGAGAGATAATTGCCAGTGAGCTGCAGCCTACTAGGCTAATGTCAACAGGCTGGGTGATGTCATGGCTGATGAGAGCACCGCTGCAGCACCGACTCATGAAGGATGTGACAGTCTGTCGCTGTGACCCCGATGACCCCCCCTTCTCCTTTCCTTTATCCCTGTATTCTCCACCCCTCCCTTTCCATTCCTCCCTCCCTCTATTACCCCATCCTTCCCTCTATTCTCCGTCTCCCTCCATCTCTATTTCCCCTCCCTCTCTCCCCCATTCCTTCATTCACCCACTCTCTCCCTGTCCTACCCTCCATCCCTCCCTCCACACCCTCCGCCATCCCACCCTCCCTCTCCTCCTGAGTGAGCCCTGGAGAGGCAGGTCCAGACCCAGACAGAGTCCCAGGCAGGGTGACAGTCAGTCAGGCTAGGGAGCCCAGCTCACGGTGGTGCCGCCTGCCTGTCTGCTTGCCTGCAAGCCTAACGAGGTCCCACAGGTCATAAAGTACACAGCGGGTGGCAGCGGTGCAGGCCACTATAGGGGAGTGTGTGTGTTTGTCTCAAACACTCTGCCTCGTCTCCCTCGTCTCCCTACTCACTGAACAGGGTCAAAGAAAGCATGTGTGACTACAGTGGAGTATATCCCTTATATATGTCTCATATGACAGGGACTGTGTTAGGATCAGGGATCATATTAAATCTATTGAATTCACAGCGCTGATTATAAACAACTGTGTGTCCACTGTTGAATGCATGCAGTGTCTCGATGTAGCTTATATTTTGACCACTGCCCATTGGTCTCAGCTGAGTCGGCTGCAAAAACTCCAGATTATGGGGTTTGAACTAGGAATCTCATATCTATCTTAGTGCTTTCTGTGAGCCGGGTGCTTACCATGTCACCCAGCCAGACCTATTGAGGGACCTAGCAAATGTCAAACAGTCATAAAAAGAGGGGAAAATGCCCGTCGCAATAAAAACAGCAATGAATAGACCACCCATTTGCGGGTCACTGGCTGGAAAGGTCAGGCGGCTTTAAACATTACCCACCATTTCCACACACACACACACACACAGACACAGACACACACACACGCTATGGCTGGGTGGATGGATGGTCAACTGACATTACAGCTGTCAGACTACACCAGGATGGACCAGGCAGCTGAATTGATCTATCTGGCTTTTTATTTTAGGGATGGTCTTGGTTTTATAGAATGCAGTGGACACAGTCCAGACCACATCTGTCACACATGGTCATGTCAATATCCCAGCTCTAGAAAGAACATATGGATTATGGGAATTATGCCAATTTGATATGTATGCGTACAGTATACAGTGTGAAGTGCTGCTGACCAGAGTGAAATTAATTTCTACCTGAGTGGACAATACATATCGTATAGACAGACCCAGTATATACAATTGACAAAAACCTCCAGCTTATTGAGGCCCTGTGGCATCACAGATATACACTGAATGCAGAAAACATTAAGAACACATTCCTAATATTGAGTCCCCCCCTTTGTGCCCTCAGAACAGCCTCAATTCTTCGGGGCATGGACTCTACAAGGTGTTGAAAGCGTTCCACAGGGATGCTGGCCCATGTTGACTCCAATACTTCCCACAGTTGTGTCAAGTTGGCTGGATATCCTTTGGGTGGTGGACCATTCTTGATGCACACATGAAACTGTTGAGCATGAAAAATCCAGCAGTGTTGCAGTTCTTGACACAAACCGGTGCACCTGGAACCTACTACCGGACCCTGTTCAAAAGCACTTAAATCTTTTGTCTTGCCTATTCAACCTCTGAATGGCACACACACACAATCCATGTCTCAATTGTCTCAAGGCTTAAAAATCCTTATTTAACCTGTCTCCTCCCCTTCATCTACACTGATTGAAGTGGATTTAACAAGTGACATCAGTAAGGGATCATAACTTTCATCTGGTTTCACCTGGTCAGTCTATGTCATGGAAAGAGCAGGTGTTGTTAGATTATATACACTGACTGTGTACAAAACATTAGCTGAATCTCAAGCTTTTTGACTCTCAGTATAAACCGGTGTCACAGGTTCATACAATAAAAGTAGCCTACATCTAAAGCCAAATCTACTTCTGCTCCTTCTGATTGCTTACGGATGTTTTCAACAGCAGTTTACTACCTCCGTGTTTCTTTGTGTTTCCCTGCTCCTTTGTTCACCCTCTAGCCAAATCAAAAAGTTACGCTTCATTAGAAATTGAAGGTTACTTGTTGTTAATGAGAGGCCCAATTAGGAGGCTACAAAGTGCCAGCCTCGCTGGAATTACCTCCTCTACAAACACTAAATCACCTTGTTGAACCACAGCCAAGTTTCCACAGCAGTTATGCAGCCAGCCAGCCAGCCAGCCAGCCAGCCAGCCAGCCAGCCAGCCAGCCAGCCAGCCAGCCAGCCAGCGACAGACAGACAGACAGACAGACAGACAGACAGACAGACAGACAGACAGACAGACAGACAGACAGACAGACAGACAGACAGACAGACAGACAGACAGACAGACAGACAGACAGACAGACAGACAGACAGACAGAAAGGCAGCACATGTGGGCAGGCGATTGGGCTGTTCCTTCCTGGGTCCTGGCTCTCAGATCTGATTGGCTGTTTGTCCCAATTGTCTGCCTACCACTCCAGAACCATAAACCAAAAACACAGTGAGGAAAAGGGTTTGCAGTGACTTGAATATATTTTTGAGTAACACAAGTATCATAATTGTGTAGAGAGAACGGTGTGAGTGATGAGAATATGGCTATAACCAAAGGTTGACCCATGTACCTGCTGTGGCACTATCCCATTGGAACCATTACCTTGAAGTGAATAGAATAGAATAAAATAGAATAGAAAATAGAATACAAATAGAACACTAACTTGCCAATTAATAGTGGTTAATTGGAATAAGACTTTAAAGCATTCTGTAAATCCTGCTGTAAAACAAACAATAAGAAACTTGAATCTGTCCTAGTAACAAACAAATGAGTGATTATAATCACTGCACACCAGTTGGTGTTTTATCATGTTCAACAGCAGCAACGTCATTTCAAAGCTAACTAATGAGGAAGAGATGTCAAAATGGAAGTGGGGAGAGATGCCGTGGGAGATTGTGTGTGGGGGGGGGGGTCTGCTATAATTGGAGAAAGGAGGAGTGAAACAGGGAGAAGGAGAGAACCAGGATGAGAGTTCCTAATAATGTCTAATTATAATGCCTGAATCATAATTTTTCTCTCTCTCCTGTCATTATTATGCAACATGAGACTATAGAGAACCTGTTCCTGGAGAGGAATGGGCAGGCCAGGAAAGGAGAGGAGCTGTGGATGATAAAGCAGGCTTGAAGCAAACAATGTCCAAATTACTGGGTGCTAAGGACCAAGGAAAAGGGTAAGAGGGGGGCTGAGACACCCTACTTTTATTTGATTTAACCTTTATTTTGAGAGGGAGTCATGCTGAGACCAAGGTATATTTTACAGTGAGCCCTGTACACATCAATATACATTATACACATCAATATTCGCATCAACATGCACATCAATATTCACATGAATATTCACATCAATACACGAAAAGCAAAGCACAATGATAGAAAACAAACACATTCTTCAGTAAAAATGTCAATGAGCCTTTTGAATTGCCCTAGAGGCACCAATTCATCCAATTGTAGAGAGACTTGGAGATTATTCCTCATCAAGTCAAGCTACATCACGTAAATACCCATCTGCCTTCTATATAATCACACACACACACACACACACACACACACACACACACACACACACACACACACACACACACACACACACACACACACACACACACACACACACACACACACACACACACACACACACACACACACACACAGACACAGACACTCTGTGCTTGCCACTGTTTGTGACGCGGTGACAGGGCCCTGTCTATGCATGGGAGCAGGTGACGGAACGGGGAGGGAGGGGAGGAGGGGGTGATGAAGTGCTCAGCCTAGGAGCAGCAGAGCGAGACGCATCCTGACAGAGGCTGTGTCACACACAAGCGCATACGCAAACATTTATTTTTATTTTTTACAAACCCTTATATTGCCCCTCCTACCCCTCTGTCTCTCTCTGAATTAGTGGATTGTACTATTTTTCAGACATCTGTGCCTGGGTGGTAGTTAGTGGATTGGACCAACTCACCACCCCCTCATTTCCCACCATGGCATGGCATCCCAAACATTCCCTCCTAGGCCCCCCATTACCCTCCATCAGCCATGGGCCTCCAAGCCCCTTGGCACAGCCAGTGAGAAGGGGTGGTAGTGGTGATGTTGTGTGGAGGGCATGGGCGGGGGTGGAAGGGAGCACTGAGTGCTAAAAACTGGATATCAGTTGATATATTGAGGTTTTGGGATCTAAGGTTTGCTTCCTTTCCTCTTTCCTTTGCTCACTCTCCCTGCCACGCTCCTATCTGCCTCTGACTCTACTCTCTCTCCTTCTTCCTCTACCTCCCTCCTTCTGTCTTATTTAACCCAGCATAAATGTCATAAATTAGGCTAAACGGCAAATAAAAATATTTGTTCTCCTTCTCTCGCTCTCTCTCCTCGACTGTCTTTCTCTTCAGAGAATGCCCCCTCCATCTCTGTCTTTGTCTTTGTCTCTCTCTCTCTCTCTCTCTCTCTCTCTCGTCCTCTCTCTCTCTCTCTCTCTCTCTCGCTCTCTGGTTCTCTCTCTCTCGTCCTCTCTCTCTCTCTCTCTCTCTCTCTTCTCTCTCCGTTTCTCTCTCTCCTCCCTCTCATTTGTTTCCCACTTGCTCTCTGCTCATCACTATTCAGTTTCACTGTCTTCTTCCTCTCCTCTATTATTTTCACCTTACACACATTTTCCCCACCCTCTCATTTAAATGTTCACACTCTCTTAATGCTCATCTCTAAATATATCCCTACCCATAATTCCCTTTCACACCCATCCCTCTCTTTCTCCCTCCCTTTATTACCCCATTCCCTTATTCTTTCCTTACGCCCTTATTCATAATTCCCTTATTCTTCTGTTGGCTCTCTGTCTTCCTTTCTCTTGCTCTGTTTCTCCTTGCTCCCTTCTCCCCTCTTTTTCTCCCCCCTCTCTTTCTCTCTTTCCTCTCGTTCACTTTTTCCATCATCTCTGAAACATGGCTTTTCTTTTAGGCATCAGGCCTCTCTCTATCACTGCCTCTCTCTCGCTCTCTCTGTCTCTATCCTGCAGATAGGGCAGTGAGGTTGTAAGGGGGTAAGGTTATGAAGCAGGGGCAGCCACCAGAAGACAAGCCACACTGACAGGCAAATCTGTCTGCGAGATCTGAGGGGGACGGCACAGTGACAGGGTGCGATTCTGGGCCCAGGCAGGGAACAGGCAGCAGGGCCCCCGCTCTCTCCATGATATCTGGGTCCAGTCACAGCAGCTGAAATGGGACATAAAACCGCTCGGCTGTGGAGAAATAAACCAACATCGGGTGCGGCAAAAGCAAGGTGTCGAGGGAAATGGTTTCATCAAGTCAAGCTCATAAAAGGCGATTTATGGGCATTGGGCTTTGGGCTTTGGCCAAGGCTGTGGCTCTGCTGCTGTGCTCATCCTCTGCTTCTCTGTTTGTGAGAGTTTGTGTCTGGCGCGGGCTCCTGACCGCTGGTTGTGTTCACAGGGGCGTAATGAAGGCCAGGGTTGTAACTCAGACAGCTGAACAAAGAGAAAAAGGAACTCAAACCCAGTAAAAAGATATATATACAGTAGAAGGTATTTTAGCGGCAAATGATTTCAACACAGTGAGGAAGGTGTCCTGTAAAACATCAAGGTAGATTTGTTACCTTGGTGTTAGTGTGGACAGACTCTTTCTCACCTCCACATCCCTCTATCCCTCCATCCCCCACCTCCTCCTCTCACTCCCCAGGACACTGACCTGTGCAGGCAGGGAGAGGAGAGCGAGCTGCCATGGAGCCTGGGAAAGAGAGAGAGAGAGAGAGAGAGAGAGAGAGAGAGAGAGAGAGAGAGAGAGAGAGAGAGAGAGAGAAGAGCAAGATAGGGAGAGAGTTTTTTCAACAAAAAAAAATATTTCACCTTTATTTAAACCAGGTAGGCTAGTTGAGAACAAGTTCTCATTTACAACTGCGACCTGGTCAAGATGGAATAAACAAAACATACAGTCAATAATACATTAGAAAACAAAAAGTCTATATACAGTGAGTGCAAATGAGGTAAGATAAGGGAGCTGAGAGGGAGATAGGGAGAGAGAGAGAGAGAGAGGAGAGAGAGAGAGAAAGAAAGAAAGAAAGAAAGAAAGAAAGAAAGAAAGAAAGAAAGAAAGAAAGAAAGAAAGAAAGAGAAGAAAGAAAGAGGAAGAGAGAGAGAGAGAGAGAAAGAAAGAGGAAGAGAGAGAGAGAGCGAAAGAGAGCGAGAGAGAGAATGAAGGAAAGAGAGGGAAAGAGAGAACTTCCCACCACCTTCCTCTTCACACCTCTCAAACAGAGCAACACACGAGGCATGACGGCCACAGCCATTGCGTGCAGGGTCACTTCGGATCTCACCAGAGACCATCCAACAGCCCCTATCCCCCCCATCACCCCCTCCAACCCCGCCAAACCCCCACCCCCCTGGGCCTTGGTGGTGTCTATCACTCGTCACACATTTTCACTCTAACAGACAGGGGATACATCCGAAATGGCACCCTAGCCCCTATATAATGCACTATTTTGTACCAGGGCTGTAGTAAAAAGTAGTGCACTACCAAGGGAATAGGGTGCCATTTGAGACGCTGCCAGGATTAACAGCAGGACAACGACAGAGCTGACCCCCAACTCTCTGATTGGAGCTCTGTAGTATATTCAGCAGATATTTTATTTTCTCCACAAATAAACAATGTCCAAATTGAATAGAGTTCAGTAACAGGCTAGCAGGCTCTTGCAATATACAAGATTGCAATCATTCAACACTCCAGAGCCAAGCAGGTGGGAGAGCATCAGCTAACTTTTTCTCCTGTCAACCTCCCCCGCACTCTTTCTTCTTTCCTCCCTCCCTCCCTTTCCCCACCTCCTCCCCATCTCTCTCCCATCAACCTCCACAACCCGCAAGCCCACCCCTCCCCCTCCTCCTAACTACCTCCTCCCCCTCTCTCTACCTCTCTCCCCCTCTTTCTCGCTCTCCCTGAGATTTGACATGCAAATGAGCGGCTATTTGCATCTACCTGACTAAACAAACTGAAATTAGGGGAGACAATCAGAGCACATAAGGAGTGAGAAATTAGATCTAAAAACACTTCTCCCTAGGCTTATAAATAATGCACCATTGTGTGTTTGAATCACTTCTAGCTGCTTATATTAAAAGCACACAGGTTGGCTTGTGAGTGCTGACAAGGAGAGACTAGGCCTTTACACACACACTGTTATGGAAAGCAGAGACAGATCAGAGCGCTATATGGGCCCTGGTCAAAGTAGTGCACTAAAAAGGGAACACATCCACTAAAGCACCATTTGGGACACATCCACTAAAGCACCAAGCACCTTGTCCTATCACAGCCAGCATTGATTTGGACATAAAAGCTGTCCTCTCCTGAGATTACAGCAGATGTTTGTTCATTATGGTATAGTAACACCGACGTGAGCAGTCAAGGAGAAATACAGTACAATACAGTACAGGCTTTAAGATGCACAAGGACAATACTTAAACCTAGGATGTGTCAAAAAGCAGTGCACTATATAGGGAATAAAGTGTCATTTGGGACACAGGCCTGTAGTGACCCAGATAAATGGAGGTCCGAAAAAAATAACTCCTCCTTGGCTTGGACTGGAATGTCTGGTTCTACTTTTAATTAGAGAATAAATTATGCGTGACTCCCTGCACCTGGCCAGGCTACACAAGAGCAGAATGCAAATTGAACTGAGCTTTAATTGGGTGGTAAGCACACTCCTTCTTCACCTACTCCTCTCCTCCCCTCCTCCTCCCTCCCTTCCATCCCCTTCTCCCTCCAACTCTGCAAGTTAATTTCTGACAACTAGCACCTGGAATTTTTCAAACAAGAAGTGAATCAAAACAAAACTAATTTCGTTCCCGTCTCGTCTCAGAGGTGTCAAACTTCAAATGGAAGCCGCTCCTCCTCAGATCTACGTCAACGCTAAGCGGTGATTGGTTAAGGTGAAAGGTTGCCGCCGCTCGAGACTGAAATGGTATGGGGGACTCGCTTGGTGACTTTGTAGCTGTGTGTTCAGTCTGGGAGTCTCTGTAAAGCTCCACACACACACACACACACACACACACACACACACACACACACGCACACATTCCACTGATTGGCGATTGCCTTGGCTGCGTAAAGCCAGCGGAGGAGAGATAGAGATGGAGTGAGATGTGTGAAACAGAAGCCTCGTTTACACCTGTTTCTAGCATGTATCTGTTGTCCTGATCTTGTCCATATTCTGATTTTGCCCACATTTGTCGACAGGTGTAGACAATCAAAAGGCATGTTGTGATCTGATTGTGATTAGATCTTCCTGACCACCTCCAGATGTAGTCGAAGACCCATCTTGTATGGATATCCTTGAAGTGTAAACGAATCCGGACAACTAACACGTATAAATATGGCCAAATCGAATCAAATTCTATTGGTCACATACACATATTTAGCAGACGTTATTGTGGGTGTAGCAAAATGCTAGTGTTCCTAGCTCCAACAGTGCAGTAGTATCTAACAATTCACAACAATTCACACAAATCGAAAGGTAAAAGAATGGAATTAAGCACTATATCATTATTAGGACAAGCATTGTCGGAGTGGCATTGACTAAAATACAGTAGAATAGAATACAGCATATACATATGAAATGAGTAAAGCAGTATGTAAACGGTGGCAGGTAGCCAGGTTGCTGGATCTAATCCCCGAGCTGACAAGGTAAAAATCTGTCGTTCTGCCCCTGAACAAGGCAGTTAACCCACTGTTCCCCGGTAGGCTGTCATTGTAAATAAGAATTTGTTCTTAACTGACTTGCCTAGTTAAATAAAGGATAAATAAATTAAAAAAATATTAGTAAAGTGACTAGTGTTCCAATATTAAAGTGACCAGTGATTGCATGTCTATGTACATAGGGCAGCAGGGTTGAGTAACCGGGTGGTAGCCGGCTAGTGATGGCTATTTAAAAGTCTGATGGCCTTGAGATAGAAGCTGTTTTTCAGTCTCTCGGTCCCAGCTTTGATGCACCTGGGGTGAACAGGCCGTGGCTCGGGTGGTTGATGTCTTTGATGATCTTTTTGGTGTTCCTGTGACATCGGGTGCTGTAGGTGTCCTGGAGGGCAGGCAGTGATGTGTTGGACACCACCCTTTGTAGAGCCTTGCGGTTGCGGGCGGTGCAGTTGTTGTACCAGGCGGTGATACAGCTCGACAGGATGCTCTCAATTGTGCATCTGTAAAAGTTTGTGAGGGACTTAGGGGCCAAGCCAAATTTCTTCAGCCTCCTGAGGTTGAAGAGGTGCTGTTGCGCCTTCTTCACCACACTGTCTGTGGGGGTGGACCATTTCAGATTGTCAGTGATGAGTACTCAGAGGAACTTGAAGCTTTTTACATTCTCCACTGCTGTCCCGTCGATGTGGATAGGGGCGTGCTCCCTCTGCTGTTTCCTGATGTCCACGATCAGCTCTTTCATTTTGTTGACATTGAGGGAGAGGTTATTTTCCTGGCACCACTCCGCCAGGGCACTCATCTCATCCCTGTAGTCTGTCTCGTCATTGTTGGTAATCAGGCCTACTACTGTTGTGTCATCTGCAAAGTTGATGATTGAGTTGGAGGCGTGCATGGCCACGCAGTTGTGGGTGAACAGGGAGTATAGGAGGGGGCCGAGCAGGCAACCTGGTGGGGCCCCTGTGTTGAGGATCAGCGAAGTGGAGGTTTTGTTTCCTACCTTCACCACCTGAGGCTGGCCCGTCAGGAAAAATAAGGCCCAATTGCACAGGGCGGGGTTCAGACCCAGGACCCGAGCTTATTGATGAGTTGGAGGGTACTATGGTGTTGAAGGCTGAGCTATGATCAGTGAGCAGCATTCTTACATAGGGATTCCTCTTGTCCAGATGGGATAGGGCAGTGTACAGCGCGATTGCGATTGCATCGTCTGTGGATCTATTGGGGCGGTTTGCAAATTGAAGTGGGTCTAGGGTGTCAGCTAAAGTAGAGGTGATATGATCCTTAACTAGCCTCTGAAAGCACTTCCTGATGACAGAGTGAGTGCTACTGGGAGATAGTCATTTAGTTCAGTAACCTTTGCTTTCTTGGATACAGGAATGATGGTGGACCTCTTGAAGCAAGTGGGGACAGCAGACTGGATTAGAGAGAGATTGAATATGTCCGTACACTCCAGCCAGCTGGTCTGTGCATGTTCTGAAGATAAGGCTAGGGATGCCATCTGGGCCGGGAGCCTTGCGATGGTTAAAATGCTTAAATGTCTTACTCACGTTGGCCACGGAGAACAAGAGCCCATAGTCCTTGGGAGCGGGTCGTGTTGGTGGCACTGTGTTATCTTCAAAGCGGGCGAAGAAGGTGTTTATTTCAGTTGCTATATTAGATATGAAAATAACACATTGGTATTATAATGCAATACTTTTCGATGTATGGATAATGTGTTGCGACATTGGAGATGCACACAGTTTTTACTGTCTGCATTAGGGCCTAAGTGTCATTTGTATTTATACTACGCAATAATTGTATTTTTTTACACACATCCAGATACTCAGCTCGTTTGTGCGGTGACTTAATTTGCATACATAGAGGGACCAGTGATTCTGGTGACAATGGGCCTGATTCCGATCTAGGAAATGATGCCTTTCTTACTCATCCCTTTCCTAAACATTTTTCAGTAGTTGGTATTCAGACTTACCTTATTAAGGTGCTTAACAAGCTTTGCCGGTCTGGTTCCTTTGTACGCATTGAATAAATGTAATTCAACCACTGTAAACCCTCACACTTGCTGGCCAACAGATTTTCTCATGGAGTTTTCAGTAGATTTATCTTAAGCCATCCCTTTAAAAATTATGTACTTTTTCGTTAGAATTTTGTCTACAGACCTAATAGACTAAGTGAGAGAACGGATTCAGGATATTATGATGAATTGTAAATAGTAATTTATTTTACCCCCTTTTTCTCCTCAATTTCAATCTTATCTCATTGCTGCAACACCCCAATGAGAGGTGAAGGTTGAGTCATGCATCCTCTGAAATATGAACCACCAAACCACATTTCTTAACCTGGAAGCCAATGTCTTGGAAGAAACACCATTCAACTGAAGACAAGGAGTCGCTAGAGCGCAATGAGCCAAGTAAAGCCCCCCCCCCAGCCAAACCCAGACAACGCAGGGCCATATTTACACCGCCTGGTCACAGCTGGTTGTGACAAAGCCTGGGATCAAACCCAGGTCTGTAGTGACGCCTCAAGCACTGCGATGCAGTGCCTTAGACCACTGTGCCATTCGAGAAGCCCTGTAAATAGCAATTTCTATTAGCTAATTCCTATTATGGTTTCTGTCAGATGAGAGATAAATATGACCGCTTGTGTTACCTCAATCTTTCCTTAGATAACGCTTAAACTAATGTAGCTTACATTTTCCTGTTTGGCTGATTGGGTGGTGCTTACGCTACTTCTGTGAATTTCTGAACATTGCATCCAAAAACAGTGTGGCCAGCTCAAATGCTGACTGTTGTGTCGATCGAAACTGGACATTCTAAATAATCCCACCGGTTTGAGTGTACGCTGCAGGGACCACTGTAGAATGATCACACCCGTGTGTTGGTATGTGTCGAAGGGCCTAAGTGGAAGGGCCTCCGGAGGGCCTCCGGTCGGAATCGGCCCATTGCAAGGACACAGTGGGCAGATGAGAGACACATTTTATTACCATGTGTAGATGCAACAAATCTCAATTAGATAGTGATCGGATCATCTTGATCGGATGACGACAACCACATGTTAATGCTAGGTGAGATGTGTCAAACGAGTGTCTCTATAGTACTGTATGCTAGCTGGCTTGCCAAGAGACGAAGGACTCACCCTCCTTTCCCTCCCTCCCTCCCTCCCTCCCTCTACCCCTCCACCTCCCTTCCTCTCCCTCCCTCCCCCCTTCATCCATCCCTCTCTCTATTTCTCTTCGTCTTCGTTCCCATCTCCCGCTTCGCATCTCTTTGATGCTCCGAGGCGGTGCTGGGAAACAAAGCAGTCATTAAGGAGCTGAAAGTTAGTTGAAACTTTGAGAAGCCATCAGAATAAGCAAATCAAGGGAGCTTCTTGTCAGTGGCATACTGTTGTTTTTCTTTCACCGCTTCATGCAGTTGTCCCAGTTGCCCTCCCTCCCTCTCTACAGTTGCTGTGGGGATAGGGATGGGGATGCACTAACATACAATATGAATACTGTAGAGCATACCTAGCATAGGGAACATTCTCATACCAGGAAAGTGGGCTGTGATGTTTTATGGAACACCAGATTACAGATATTGTTACAGGCCAGAAATGATCAGTGCTTGACATAACAATAGTCATTTCTAACACACCAAATGGGAATTAAACTGGGTTTGGCTGATGCTCAGTGTTCAGTCAGTGCATAGTAATCAAACATGAAATATCTGCTGTAGTTTAGTGTGTCATGAAAAAAAGTATCTGAAATAAAATCTGTGACCCATGGCAGAAAATCCTCACAATTTTATTTTGGCAAGAGTCGCATGTCAACCTGTTGTATTCTACTGTATGTGGGGGAGTGTGTGTATGTGTGTGTATCTCTCTCTTTCCCTGCTCTGACTGTCACTTTAAAAGCCAAACTGGGTGCCAAAGACAGCAGATGGGAGCATAGCAGCCAGTTAAAAAAGTTCCATTCCATCTTACCCAGTCTCCTGTCATCTCTTCGGAAACGGCTGTCCGTCCGTTCACCACAAAGTCCTAGGGAGCAATCTTTCCCTCTGCAATCTCTGACCATCATTTTTTACATTTACACACTCTTTATTAGTTTTCATCTTGACACACTCATGTTCTTTTCACACGCTTTGACAGAACTCTACACTGTTGAACTTCATTGAAGGTAATGGTGTATTTTTCCACAGGGTGTTTAGTTTGGTTTACAGTGGGGCAAGGTTTAGACTATCTCTCTCTCTATCTCTCCTCTCTCTCTCTCTCTCTCTCTCTCTCCTCTCTCTCTCTCTCCTCTCTCTCTCTCTCTCTCTATCTCTCCTCTCTCTCTCTCTCTCTCTCTCTCTCTCTCTCTCTCTCTCTCTTCTCTCTCTCTCCCTGTTCTCTCTCTCTCTGCTCTCTCTCTCCCTCTCTTCTCTCTCTCTCTGCTCTCTCTCTCCCTCTCTTCTCTCTCTCATT
Source organism: Salmo salar (assembly GCF_965601325.2). Taxonomy (NCBI): domain Eukaryota; kingdom Metazoa; phylum Chordata; class Actinopteri; order Salmoniformes; family Salmonidae; genus Salmo; species Salmo salar. The sequence continues at coordinate 21,133,689 of NC_138315.1, forward strand.
TATTCCCCCCTGATGTCCCCCCTTCTTTCTCTTTCTGTCTGTCTGTATTTCTGTTTGTCTCCCCCCTCTTTTTTACTATCTCCCCCCTCCCTCTCATACCCCCTCCCCCCGTTCTATCTCCCTTCCCATCTCTCTCTCCCCTCTCTCTTTGCAGCAGCAGCATCACCCGATTAATGCCGCACACCATTTCATCTCACCATCTCCCCGTCAGCAGGGCATCTTTTCCCACAGACGCCCCTGACCCCCTATGTGCAGCTCCATCTGTTTGGACCTCCACAGACATGGAGAATCATACACTAAAGGCTGTTTCCAACCTCAGATATGTACTCAGTGATCCGGCCATTACCGATTCAATTCTGGGAGAGGATGTTTTCTTTGCCTCTCAGCCCCAACTGCAGTGGAAGCCCATCACAGATGGAAGGATTTTTCCCTCCTCTCTATTCTATCTACGTTCTCTAAATGTTTTTTTAATGCGACCTTGAAAAGGAAGTTTGTAGTCGTGTGAGCCACACGGTTTACCTGTAATCCTGAAACTAGTTTCCCATCCCTCCCCCTTGTATTCTTTCTGACTCAATGATGTCATCCTTATTGTTGTGGTGACTGGGCCATTTGATAATCCAGGTCTGGGCCAGACAGACTAAGGTAGGGCTGAAATTTAGACAGACAGAAAGACAGACACCACACAGTGACTTAACCGTGGCAAACACTGCCTGGTAGACACGTCATGCAACAATACACCCACACCTGCAACCTAACACGCACACACACACGCTTACCCAGGCTCACACACACACACACACACACACACACACACACACACACACACTGATAGACACATCAAGCATACACCCACACCTGCACCTGCACCTGCACCCCCATCCTAATCTACTACTCAGCCAGAGAAACACAGTGACTGAATGACTGACAGACAGACTGAGTGAGAGGCAATGCAAGGAAACAAAGAGAGACAACAACAGGTTACCTTGGTTTCTACATAAGATGACGAAAGAAAAACACTGTAATTTGCTGCTGCTGTTTCCCTTTCCAGTCTCTCACCTCAGTCAAAACAACAGAGTAGGAGATTGTGGAGCACAGCTTTCAGTGTCTTCTTTTTTCTTTACTCGAGGACTCATTCGCTCTAGTTCGCTCCAGCTGCATGCAGGAAGCCGGCTTTCTCCGTGAATTTGGCACTTGACAGTGATGGAGTGTTCCTCCAGTTTACTAACACACACTACTGGGAAAGGCTTCAAAGTGCACGCCGTTGTCTACTGCATCGTTAGTGCTGCAGCACTCACGCTTTCTTTCGTCTCGCTCTCTCTGCCTCCCCCCCCCCCCCCCGTTCTCTCGCTCTCTCTGACACCCCTTTCCCTCCCTTCTTCCCATCCCACATGCAGGCCTTCCGCTCTCTTCCTTCTGTCTCTCTCTCTTTCTGCCTCCCCATCCCTCTCTCACCCCCTCCTCCGTATTGCTGCTATGCCTTATTAATGGAACAGGTGGGGGAGACGCGTGGGACATCATTACAGACACAATACAATGCATTTGTTTCCTTGATCAAACATTGGGGAGGCACCTTCATGTAATATGTAGCGTAACTTGTGTACAACTTTTAAAACAAACAACTTGCTTGTTGTATTCAGTTCTTGTTTGTTATGGAGGTTTTGCAGACTGTATTTGGAGGGGAAGAAGAGGAGGAGGAAGGGAAAGGGGGAGATGAGTGTTACTTGCGTCAACATCGATGGGAGTCCCAATTGGAGGTGTGAAAGTAGCAACAGATGCAAAAACTGACAAATTGAGCTACCACAACCACCCCAGCCCCCTTCCAGAAAATGAAGGGGGCATGAAGAAGAGGAAGAGCTAGAGGGGACAGCCAACCTTTTCACTGACCAGCGTCGACGTCTACGTGGTTCAAAAACACTATCCTGTAACTGCCTCCTTCAAGGCTCACCCCATGTCACCACAACTGGAAGACACTGCAATGTATCTGTTCTACTGCAGGACGATACGGTTCAATATAAAATCAAGTGCACTATAGCAGTGGCACCAACTAATATAAATAAGTAGATACATTATTCAAGCGGTCCACATTGGAAATAAGTGTGAAATAACGCTTGCATGCGTTATCAGCTGGGATTTGTACATTTTTGAATAATTCTGCAGTTTCTTCTGTAATGTTTCCAAAACAGGCGTGAAAGTATTGTACAACCACATAGTTTCATGCATAGTGATCCTCTTGGTCCATAGTGGTGACTCACCATGCTGTGTAAGTAGGCTACTTATCCACGGTGTGTGTTCAGAATGACTAACCTATAGAGGCCAACCTATTGAGCTCCACCTTCTATTGAGACACTGTCTGTGTCCCAAATGGCACCCTATTCCCTATGTAGTGCATCACTTTTAACCAGAGCACATAGGGCTCTGGTCAAATGTAGTGTACTTTATAGGGAATGGGGTGCCTTTTGGAACACAGCCACTGTGCTTGCCCAGGGCGTCTATCTGGCCCAGGCTCTTTACTCAGCATTATGATGAGTGGATATAAGTGGAGGTGGGATCTTGTTTGCTCAATGTGTGGCAGCTTGGTTGGATATCTTGCTACCCCTGTAATTAACTATGGCCTTTGATTGAGTGTTTGTGTGTGTGTGTGTGTGTGTGTGTGTGTGTGTGTGTGTGTGGTCACGTACATGCATGTACAGTATGCGTTTCTATGGGCTATTTATTCCAATACCATCTACCATACATAGGTTGAAATCAAATCTTGTTGCAGCCTCTTTATCAGATGGTGGGGCTGCGGGGGGATATTGCGATCTATGGAGATTGCCTGTGTGCAAAGATGGATCCCAAAACAATTGAATTTATTGGTTTCCATATCTCTGCCTGATAATGTGCTGATAAATAACTATAGACATGGTTCACACATACAGTAGGCTGACGGTAAGCAGAAGGCCAACACACACACATAAACTGTACACACACAAACACTCTCATGCACACACATAGACAAACACAGTAAGCACAAGACGGCACTGACAGACACGGTCACCCTGTTTCTAGCTCCTAACCAACTTTGCAGTATTTTACATTTTTTGGTGTTATTTCTTGTATTATACACTACAGCCTGAAATAACTTTTGTATATTAAGCTCAGGGCCCTGGGTCTGAAACCCTCCCTGTGCAACTGGGTCCTGGACATCGTGACAGGCCAAACCCCAAGTGGTGAAGGTAGCCAACAACACCTCCACCACGATTAGCCTCAACACGGAGGCTCAGCTCCCTCCTGTACTCCCTGTTCACCCATGATTGCATGGCCACGCACGTCTCCAACTCAATCTATAACACATCTGCCACGCTGATCCTCAACACGGGGGTCCATCAGGGGTACGTGTTTAGTTCCCTCCTGTACTCTGTTCACACATGACTGCGTAGCCAAGCACAACTCCAACACCATCATTTAGTTTGCTGACGACACAACTGATCACCGACAATGATGTGACAGTCTATAGGGAGGAGGTCATGAGACCTGGCAGAGGAGATGATCGTGGACTACAGGAAAAGGAGGGCCGAACAGGCCACCATTCTCATTGACGGGGCTGTAGTGGAGCAGGTTGAGAGGTGTCCACATCACCAACAAGCTATCATGATCCAAACACACAAACACACAATAAGACAGTTGTGAAGAGTGCACAACAACACCTATTTCCCCTCAGGAGACTGAAAAGATTTGGCATGGGTCCTTAGATCCTCAAAAGGTTCTACAGCTGCACCATCGAGAGCATCCTAACTGGTTGCATCACCGCCTGGTATGGCAACTGCTCGGCCTCCGACTGCAAGGTGCTACAGAGGGTAGTGCGTATGGCTGTTACCGCTTGCCGTGTGGTAGTAGAGAGGACAGTCTATGACTTGGGTAACTGAAGTCTTTGATAATTTGTTGGTCTTTCCTCTGACACTTCCTAGTATATAGGTCCTGGATGGCAGGAAGCTTGGCCCCAGTTATGTACTGGGCCTAACTCACTACCCTCTGTAGCTCCTTATGGTCAGATGCCAAGCAGTTGCCATACCAGGCGGTGATGCAACCAGTCAGGATGCTCTCGATGGTGCAGCTGTAGAACTTTATGAGGATCTGGGGACCCATGCCAAATCTTTTCAGTTTCCTGAGGGGGAAAATATGTTGTTGTGCCCTCTTCACGACTGTCTTGGTGTATTTGAACCATGATTGTTGGTTGGTGAGTTGGACACCAAGAAACTTGAAACTATCGACCCGCTCCATTACAGCCCCATTGATGTGTGGAGTTGTTCTGACACCACACTGCCAGGTCTCTGACCTCCTCCCTATAGACTGTCTCATCGTTGTAAGTAATAAGGCCTACCACTGTTGTGTACCGAGAGCGTTATCACTCAGTTGTCCGGAACAGCTGGTGCTCTTATGCATGCTTCAGTGTTGCTTGCCACGAAGCGAGCATCAAAGGCATTTAGCTTCTCTGGTAGGCTCGCGTCCCCGGACAGCTCACGGCTGGGTTAAAAACCTGTTTTCACTTTGTCATTATGGGGTATTGTGTGTAGATTGATGAGGGAAAAAAATTATTGAATCATTTTTAGAATAAGGCTGTAACGTAACAAAATGTGGAAAAAGTCAATGGTCTGAATACTTTCCGAATGCACTGTATATTCTGTATTCTACTCAAGGTTCATCCTATATAACTACTGCCGTACACACCTTTTCTACTCATACTGTACATACTGTCTATACACACCATTATATATATATATATATATATTTATATTTCGGTCTCTCTCTTGCTCGTTATGGTATTGAATTTTTCTGGATTATGTGTGTATTGGTTGTTTTTATCGCTAGGTATTACTGCACTGTTGGAGCTTGAAACACAAGCATTCCGCTGCACCTGCGATAACATCTTAAAATCTGAACTTTGATTTTTTTAGATTTTTGAGTCATACCAGCTAAGCAATGATTTGTGATGTGAGCACTGAACAAATGATAGTGTGGAATAAATGTTAGCAACACAGGATAGCATGGAATAAAGGTTAGCTTAGTAAACTGCTGTTGTGATTATAATGTTGTTTGTCTCATATCCTGTGTAGAATATAAAGCGGAGCAGGGTGACATAAGCTTCTCCAAGCTGTTACATCAAAATCAATGGCGCTTGTGTCAATTCCTCAGGAATCAGATAGACAGATAGCCCTGGGATGCAGTATCTACTGTCAGATAATGGATCTGGTCTTGCTTACACTATGGGCACAACAACAATTACAGGGCTGTAGCTGAAGGAAAACGATTGTGGGGATGGTGGTGTGTCTGTGTGTGTACGTGTGCGTTTGTGTGTGTGCTTGCGAGTGTGTGTCTGCGTGAGTGCTTGCCTGCCTGCGTGCATGCCTGTGTGTGTGTGTGTGCATATGTGCTTGCGAGTGTGTGTGCGTGTTTGCATGTGTGTGAGTGTGTGTGTGTGTGTGTGTGTGTGTGTTTGTTTGTGTTTGTGTATACAATATACAGCCGGTCTTATCCAACAAAGTCTCTCAAACATACAGATAATCTATCTCTCCATGAGTCACGCCTGAAACTTCTGTTGTCTGTTTTCTTCTTCTCAGGTGTCCTGTATTGGTCACTGCTACGACGTCAGACAGCTGAGATATAAGACTTGGACTTTCCATCTGGGAGATTACTGAGTCCCCCCCACCCTCCCTCCCAGCCTGGAACATTCCAGCAGCCTGCAGATTCCAAATAAACTGGACCACAGGCAGGCAGGAGCAGCACAGCCCAGCAGAACTATAGACCAGCTAGCTAGCTAACGCTTCGCCTTTCCCCCTGCTCTCCTCTCCTATCTCAAACTGATGCCTTGCCATGTTACACCTGCATCCCAAAAGTAGTGCACTATATAGGGAATAAGGTTCCATTTGGGACACAGCCTACGTTTCATCCCATCAAAGCAAACCCCTGTAGAACACAGGCTGTGGCCTGCTCTGACACAAGCCGCCTGGTGCCTCTCTAGTCCAAACTAAAAACAGGAGTGCAGATTACGTCCGCGTTCCTGCCGACTAGTTGCCCAGGCTTTGCATTGCATCAACCAATTGTTGAGTGCCATGTCATCGACTGTGCAGTCAGGCATCAGATGGCTATGTCATATGATGTGGTTGGCTGATGTGTTAAATACCTATCCAGGCATTATAAGATCTGGTATGCGTTAGCAATGTAGTCCGGCAGGAACTCAATCAAAGTTTCTCAACACCTCCCTCTCCTGTTAAGACGCAAGTAAATAAACCATGTCTGATAGACAGAGAAAAACAAGAGGATGAGGCCTAAATACAGACAGAAGGCTAGAAGGAGGAGAAAGAGGGGGTAAAAACAGAGACAAGCTGCTGGTGTTGTCATGTGGCAGAGTCTGAGTCCTAAATATCGCTCTATTCCCTGTTTAGTGCACTGTTTTTGACCAGACCCCTATGGGACAGAGACAGAGATGACAGAGAGGACCCCCCCCCCACCCACCCCCCCGCACTTCTCCCAGCTGAGGCAACTTGTCCCGCCATCCCCCCGCAGGCCAGATCTCACACCTCGCCCACCACCACCCAGACTCAGCCCTCAGGTGGCAGAGAGAGAGAAAGATAGAGAGAGATGCCACACATCCAAGAGCTGTCACTCATCTCATTCCCCCATCCTCCCAATCCCTCTCTCTCTCTCTCTCTGCCTGTGTATTTCTGTCTCTCTCTCACCCCGGCCCAACCACCCAAACTCTGTTTGGACCCAGAATGCATCACAAAACAGACACGCATTCTGACCCCCGGCACAGACCCAAACACCCACACACCCACAAACCACACACACACACACAAACACACAAACAAGAGTGCAGACTTCTGTTTCCAAATGCTCACATAAACACACGTGTATGCGCGTGTATGCCAGCACACACGCGCATACACACATATACACACAAATAAAAATGTCCACATTCTCACACAGGGTCATGGAGGAGAGCTTAGTGAGAAATGCATGTAAGGAGTGCAGTATGAATGAGAGGGTGTTGATGTAAGCGAGGAGGTTGCAGGTCATCATATTTCTCATCTATAGCAGAGGAGAGAGAACCTGCTGTTTACCAGTCCCAGCTGCTGCCCTGCCCTGCCCTTCCTTGCTCTCTCTCTCTCTCGCTCTCTCACTCTCTCTGCACATGTGCAAGCTCCTCACCACTCTCTGCTGCTGTTGTTTTTTATAAAAGAGATCCACACTTTGCAAGCCACGGGTCCCAAATGAAACCCTATTCCCTTGTCCACTATTGTTGACCAGGACCCATATGGCTGTATGTAAGGAATAGGGTGCCTTTTGGGACACACTCACACACTGTATAGGTTGCATAATACTCTCTCCTTCCAGCGCATCCATCCACTCACATGTTCAACCCTTCTCTCTGCTTCAGCTCTAGATAGACAAGGCCATCAAATAAAGATGGTGGATTTTATCAAGATCGTCCCTTTTGAATTTTTCATCTGTGTTAGTCTATCATTCCTGATTCCAGGTCGATTCGCTTCATTAGATATTCCATTGCCAATGGGGAAGCTGGCATGGTGGATTTCTACCAGCGCATACCAGCCCTGCCCCTGGCATCCTGCCCAGATATGAAGTATTCAGAGGAATGGGATGGGAGTGGAAGTTTGGGATGCGGGGGGGTTGTGAGGTTGTGGGTGGGGGTGGCATGCAGTATATGGGGTGGGCACACAGCACATATTTTCCCTTCACTTGGCAAAGTGGGGTTAATGCCTTCAAAGAGCAGGGGTTGGGTTATCTGCAGTGTGTGAGCATACGTGCATGTGTGTTTGAGAGAGAAAGAGAGAGACGAGTGAGTGAGTGAGTGAGTGAGTGAGTGAGTGAGTGAGTGAGTGAGTGAGTGAGTGAGTGAGTGAGTGAGTGTGTGTGTGTGTGTGTGTGTGTGTGTGTGTGTGCGTGCGCGCATGCGTGTGTGTGGTTCTGCTGCGATGCGACGTATGAAAACTAGGTCAAGAGAGAAGGGCTCTCTAGAAGAGGATGTGAACTTGTCACCTTGGATTCCATTAGATGCAGAGCCTGGTGAGGGAGGAGGTGGGAGGGGAGGGGGAGAAAGGGAGGTAAGGTCGGGGGGGGGGGGGCACTTGGTCTCACAGCATCACTAACATACACTTACTCCACTGGCCCACTGCAACTCTGAGGCCCCTAACCCTGATACACTGCTACTCCGCTTCTCCCACTCAACCCCTTACCCATGAGGACCACAGTGTCTCAACAAACACTGCCCCCGTGGGCAAACTGAACCAACTGTATCCTACTACATTATCCACTCTAAGTCATTGGGGCATTCCATTTCAAGAGGTGGAAGGGGGTGGGGGGGGACTAGTCATGTCCTCACTTACCCTCAAACACACACATAGGAATGAACTAAGGTTTACGAAAGAGGAATTTATCTTGAACATAGCAGCTGCATGGAGGAGGGATGGAGGGTAGAGGGAGGAGGACATAGCCCCAGCTGACTGCTTTCCTGTTAGCCCATCAAATAGCATTCCAGATAAGAACATGACACATCCATTATCATAAAGGTCATTGGACTTTCATAGTAATGGAATTGCAATGTACGATTCCAGACAAACTGCTCCTTTCTCACAGGGACAGAGAGGAAGCTACTATGTTACAGTGTCGTGTTGAACAGTAGTTCTTAATGGTGGCCCTAGTCTACTGTACCAATGTCAATGCACAGTAGCTAGTACACACTATGTATGAATGTGTGTGGGATTCCTACTCTGTCCCTAACAGTCCAACATACACTAGCAGACACTGAGTATAAATATGTGTGGCCTTCCTTCCTCTTTCCCTAACCATCCCTGGTGTGAAACACTTAGCTTGTCATCCATCCAGCTACATGACGCATTCCAACCCGTTCCACACACTGACAGACAGTCTTCAACAGGATCAAGTATCCCAGTCAAATATGGCTCTATCCCTGAAGCCTCATGCCAAAAATCAACTCCAGTACACCTTCATTTCTAAACCCGACCATGCCCAGGCGAGACATAGCTACTGGTAGGTGGCGGATTAAAGAGGAGAGAAACTTTATGGAGTCATGTTCTTAGACGTTTGAGGAAAAGCACAAATCCGCTCATTGCTAGGCGCTGGGCGGTGGATTAGCCTCTCTGCACTAAACTTAATGAAGAGGAGTAAGCCCATTCCACAGGCTCAGCAAAAAGACATGATCATGAAGTGTGGCAAGGATAGGGAGAGGAAGAGGGGGAGAGAAAGAGCTAGAGCAAGAGAGAGGAAGAGTGACAAAGTGAGTGATAGAGAGCGAAAGAGAGAGAGAGAGAGAGAGAGAGAGAGGCAGAAAGAGGGGGAGAGAGTGGCAGAAAGAGGGTGAGAAAGAGAGAGGGGAGGGAAAGAGATAGAGAGAGTGGCTGAGATAAAGAGCGGGGAGAGAAAGAGAGAGAGAGAGAGCAAGAGAGAGAGAAAGAGAGAAAGAGAGAGAGAGAGGCAGAAAGAGGGAGAGAGAGAGAGAGAGTGGCAGAAAGAGGGAGAGAAATAGAGAGGGGAGGGAAAGAGATATATAGAGTGGCTGAGATAGAGTGAGAGATAGAGAGAATGGCTGAGATAGGGAAAGAGGGAGAGAAAGAAAGCGCTTGTCGGCCGAGGGGGACTCTTTAATTCAGTGTGAGCTAGCTCCAGAGTGGGTGGAGTGGAACGCATGCCTGTCTGTCACAGGGAGGCTCCAGTGACCGCCTGACGGATCACAGAGAAGAGGAGCAACGGGAGGCACAGCAAATTGGCACAGGGGGGCCTCCCTTTTACTCTCTCTCTCACGCTCTCTTTGTTTCTCTCTTTTTTCTTTCTCTCTCTCCCCCCCTCTCTCTCTCTCTCTCTCTTAAGCTCTCTCTCTCTCTCTGTCTCTCCCGTTCCTCTCCTCTCTCTACTGGAGCCTGGGCAGGATTTGAGGGTTGTGGGTACAGTAGACAGTAGATGCTCGGTACATGCTGGGCTGTTATCCAACTCACTCTTCCGCCCCAATGTTCAGTTCACTCAGCCAGGGGGATTACATGTGTTTGGAATACGTTTAGGGAGGTTTCCATGTCCTCTATAGTACTCCAGGTGACCAGTCAAAATATTCCGGTAATAACATAAGTAATTACAATGTACCTACTCAGCACTACACAGTTATTGTAGACCAGTCTTATAATTAAACTGATCCCGAGTGGCGCAATGGTCTAAGGCACTTCATCTCAGTGCTAGAGGCGTCACTATTGGACCTGGTTCGATTCCAGGCTGTATCACAACCGGCCGGGATTGGGAGTCCAATAGGGCTGCGCACAATTGGCCCAGCGTCGCCCGGGTTAGGGTTTGGCCCGGGGTAGGCCAAAGGGGGGTAGACTAACGCTCTTGTAAATAAGAATATGTTCTTAACTGACTTGCCTAGCTAAATAAAGGTTACATAAACAAAGTGAAATAAATAATGTAACATGGGGGATGTCATCTAGTGTTCTGTGATTATACTTAATGATTACTAACGAGTGGCAGGTGCGATCAATTCTTCTCCAGGTGCCGAATTAGCCAATGGAATTACTTGTTAGGGAAATCCACACTAATTGGTAACACCAGTCACACTGTCACTTGATGAATGGAAAAATATCATTAAAGGAAATGCCTAAATTTGATTTGATATTAGTATGAAGTTGAGATGCTGTGTACTGTAGCTACAGGTGCTTACACTGTTGTTGACATGTATTGTGTTAGACATTTTGGATGGGGCTCAAATTCCACCACAGCACCTTTGAAGTCTAATAGACTTGGAACTAGTACAAAGGTCTTTAATGATATGCCAGTCAAGAGTTTATCCATTAAGATCTTGAAGCATGACTCGAATATACACAGCAAATTGGCCCGTGTTACCTAGTGTTGATTTTTCAGTGTAACATTTCTAGTGTTGATTCAGGAGTTAAAATATCTCTGTAAGAGTGAAATTAACTCTCAGCGGTATGAAGAAATCCCAGTGTTGGTGTTAATAACCAGTGTTGACAGTGTGATTGTGTCTGCGTGGAGAGAAAAACATTCAAAATCACACCTATCATTATCAGATTTCCAAGCGTGCTCTGCATACAGCTGTACATTTTTCTAAACTAATCCAATCAGTTAGGTTAATCTGTTGCACCCATTACTGACAGTTTAAATGATTTAGGTAGTCTCCTCACAATGTTCCTGACCCTGACAACCATTCTGAATGCAGTGGAATACAAATTTCAACTGTTGGATATCTTAACTCTGGCTGGATTCCAATAGGAATTACACACCACTTTGCAACCAGCATAATGTGACTTGCAGGCCTGATGTGGCCTGTAAACCAGGAGGTTCCTGACACCACTGTGTTAGGGTAAAACTCCACTTTACAATTTGAGCTGAAGGAAGTACGCATTTTAAAACATACTTATCTGTTTGAAACTTGAATGTTTTATTTCATATTATGAGGCATGTCTTAACTTCCTTCAAAGTAGCCTATAGGCAAAATCCAACCATGGAAACCTGGAGGCGATTATTTTAGAAAGACTTCATAGGCGGCACATGAGTTTCAAGTTTAGGGAAGCTTCCAATTTACCCTACCATTTCTACCGTTCTGTGTGACAGTTACGATTTTCATACCTGCATTTTCGTGGAACGTTTTAATTTCAATAATAACGTTTCCGTTTCTCAAAATCATTGTCAAGTGGTTAATTGTAAAAAAATGTTAAAAGTGAACCAGCCTGTCATATGGACACATGAACTAATGGGAGATCACCAGTCTCTGTCACATGGACACATGAACTCATGGGAGATCACCAGCCTCTGCCACATAGACACATTAACTAATGGGAGATCACCAGCCTCTGCCACATGGACACATGAACTAATGGGAGATCACCAGCCTCTGCCATATGGACACATGAACTAATGGGAGATCACCAGCCTCTGCCACATGGACACATGAACTAATGGGAGATCACCAGCCTCTGCCACATGGACACATGAACTAATGGGAGATCACCAGCCTCTGCCACATGGACACATGAACTAATGGGAGATCACCAGCCTCTGCCACATAGACACATTAACTAATGGGAGATGACCAGCCTCTGCCACATGGACACATGAACTAATGGGAGATCACCAGCCTCTGCCACATGGACACATGAACTAATGGGAGATCACCAGCCTCTGCCACATGGACACATGAACTAATGGGAGATGACCAGCCTCTGCCACATGGACACATGAACTAATGGGAGATCACCAGCCTCTGCCACATGGACACATGAACTAATGGGAGATCACCAGCCTCTGCCACATGGACACATGAACTAATGGGAGATCACCAGCCTCTGCCACATGGACACATGAACTAATGGGAGATCACCAGCCTCTGCCACATGGACACATGAACTAATGGGAGATCACCAGCCTCTGCCACATGGACACATGAACTAATGGGAGATCACCAGCCTCTGCCACATGGACTAATGGGAGATCACCAGCCTCTGCCACATGGACACATGAACTAATGGGAGATCACCAGCCTCTGCCACATGGACACGTGAACGAATGCGTGATTCATCATAGCCTAAAGGACAATGCAGCAGTAGGCCTATAACTTCCACTGCTCTTTCACACCGAGGATTGGTGATTATCAAGGGGGACATTGTTGAAAAGATTTTTGAAATAGTTTACTGTGAGGAACTATAGTTTTAATATTTTATCATTCGCAATAGATGTTAAAAAAAACACTTTCCTACATTTCCACACAGCAGGCCAGGTACTTATATGAGTGCTTACGTATGCACGCTCCCTCAACATTATCGGAACAGAGAAACCAGACACATGCTCATTGCTCACATGGAGCACTCCAAACAAAAGACAATGAAAGAATTGGCAGATCTTGTAAATGATGGTTATGAAATATACCAAAACTTGTTTCTCACAAGTGTAGCAGATCATGAATTCTGCAAACAACGTTTCCAGTCTGAGAATGAGAACGGTAAATGACTGTAATTAATACATGCATTAACAGTAATGAATGTAACCAAATGACAGGGGTTAACGGTACATCTACTACTGGTGACATATGTAAGGGTATACAATTCATACAATGAAACAATCAACGCGCAAGAATTGGTGGGAGACAGCTGAGCCATTCTGGAGAGAGACTCTTCGCGACACACCCCTCAAATCAAATCAAAATCAAATCAAATTTATTTTTATATAGCCCTTCGTACATCAGCTGATATTCTCAAAGTGCTGTACAGAAACCCAGCCTAAAACCCCAAACAGCAAGCAAAGCATGTGAAAGAAGCACGGTGGCTAGGAAAAACTCCCTAGGAAAAACTCCCTAGAAAGGCCAAAAACCTAGGAAGAAACCTAGAGAGGAACCAGGCTATGAGGGGTGGCCAGTCCTCTTCTGGCTGTGCAGGGTGGATATTATAACAGAACATGGTCAAAATGTTAAAATGTTAAAATCTTCATAAATGACCAGCATGGTCAAATAATAATAATCATAGTAGTTGTCGAGGGTGCAACAAGCACGTCCGGTGAACAGGTCAGGGTTCCATAGCCGCAGGCAGAACAGTTGAAACTGGAGCAGCAGCACGGCCAGGTGGACTGGGGACAGCAAGGAGTCATCATACCAGGTAGTCCTGAGGCATGGTCCTAGGGCTCAGGTCCTCCGAGAGAAAGACAGAAAGAGAGAAAGAGAGAATTAGAGAGAGCATATTTAAATACACACAGGACACCGGATAAGACAAGAGAAATACTCCAGATGTAACAGACTGACCCTAGCCCCCCGACACATAAACTACTGCAGCATAAATACTGGAGGCTGAGACAGGCCCCTTCTTCTTGTCTCAACATTTTAAATTATACTCAAGACACATTATCTTACATTATCACACCCAATGCATTTCTCAAATGGCCGATAAATTCAAATCTTCCCGGTCATGTTTTCAGGCGCCACATTTTCTTAACATAAACCCTACATATAGACAGGCACTGGCCCAGTGTTGAATTTAGTACTGTCAGTGTTGATTTAACACTGGAGAATTTGCTGTTTAGTCATATAGAATTCATAATCTGTACTATTAAGCATCTCTACAATATATCAGTACCACCAACAACCCCATGATGAGAATATTCCACATTTCCAAAAGCATCTGTCAGCAGAGCATGCATGAAACTACTAGGACCGGGACTAGCTGACACATTTTCTGGGAATGGAAGAATGTGGAATGTGGAATCTGGAATGGAATCTCCATATACCTTCCAGGCTTCCACTACAGATGTAGGATTTTAATCGGATCACCCTGTTGCAGGATAACTTTCCTGCAATGCACAACATTTAAAACTTGTGGTGTATTTGAGGTTTAAAAACCTGAAGTTGAAGTTTTTCATTTCCACTTGAAAATTTCAGACCTGATTTTCCCTGAATTATAATCCACATAATAATTCATATTTCCTGCTGTAGCAAACTGGCTCAAACTAAGATCCTACATCTGTATATCACCATGGCAGTGGGAAGAGTTCAATGGGGGGGATGGTTCACTGTCACTTAATAATCATTTATTACACTTTTATAGATCTTTTCATTACAAACTCAAAGCACTTTAGAAGAAAAAAAATCAATAAATTAAAATTGTAAAACAAAAACAGATAGTTAATTGATGATCATGGCAGGCAAGGTAGTTCATTCATGGCTTGAGCAGTCAGCGTCATGATGATGGCAAGAGTAGAGGCAGTTCAGGGATGAAACCGAGTGGCTTACCATCCAGGGGATTTCAGACTGGTCCAGAGCCATTCCTCAGGGCACCCTGGCCCTTGCCGTCTCTGAAGCAGCGCTTCTCAGTAGTACTATGAGGTCAGCCTCTATGGGTAGAACTCCCCCACTACCGATGTGTAACACCAATCTGGGTGAAGCCACAACAGCCACGAAGGCGCCAGAAAAACACACTGCACAGCATTGGAACCAATGCTATGATGGTTCACTGTCACGTTACGTCAGGAATGAAAACAAATGGGAGTGAAGGATCACTGAGGAATCTCTCCCTTTCTCTCTGTGTGTGAGTAGGATTCTTCTAAGTACCCAACATTACTCCTCTTACAGTATATAGATAGCTGTGTCATTTTCACAGGACAGGGTGAGAGAGACATAACATAGGTGTGTGTGTGTGTGTGTGTGTGTGTGTGTGTGTGTGTGTGTGTGTGTGTGTGTGTGTCTATCAGCAGGGGAGTACAGTACACACACACACACACACACACACACACACACACACACACACACACACACACACACTGAGCTTAGGCTGTCGCTACACAACATTCCCTGTTTTTACACACCTGTAGTCTGCCGTCCCCGACAGGGACAGGCTGCCTGGCTCTCTGCTTGTAGAGCACAATTAAGTTGTTTGGGTCCAGTTTGAATGATGCTGGCTGGCTAGGACTGAAAATTACAGTAATCCAATGTAATAAGAGTGAAATATCAGTGATAGAGGAGACAAATACTGCACTCTGATTTTTTTTTAATCACCTTCAGTGGCCCTGCTTACACAGACAATACTGTGGGGAGAAGAGACACATACTGTATGTAAAACATGAAAACAGTGGGAGGAGGGGGAACATAATGGAATATTTTGATTGACAGAGAGGAGAGGACAGAACATTGAACATCATACAGTGCCTATATACCACCAGAGTTGACTGGAACAGGCTGGAGTGAATGCTGTTACACAAGGGCCTCCAAAACTGCATGATGCATAAACCTCCTCTCAAATCTCATAAAATGTTGTCATACTTGATCTGAAATGATTTTTTCTCTCCTAGCTCCCGTTCACGACAACCAGCATTTGAGGTCCAGCTCCTCTGAGCAAATATGAAAGATGGCAAGACGGATGTCAGAATATCTAAGACCGTAGATGCTTGACAAGTCCCCCTCAAAACACAGGGGATAAGAGTAGGATTTTTGTGCAATGTTTGTAATTCGGTGCTGCTGGGACTGCCACCTTTAGCAGAGATGGAGAAGTTTGAGATGTCAAAATGATTTGTGGGGTTTTGGGCGAGAGGGAGTTGCCGTGAGGTGACATCTTGTCACCTTGTCTACCCACACTGCAATGCTGTCAGGCACGGAGGAACCAGACACCAGGTGTAGAACACAGGTGTCCAAAACCCTTCGTTTAGAAGAGGAACAACTGCATGATGGGTAAACAAGAACAACAGCCCTTGCAGCGCCCGATTGGACATGAGTGGTGACATATTGCTACCACAGCAGACACAGAATCAGTTCAAAGACACAGGAAGTAGAAAGCAATATTTCTGATTTCTTTACTCCGTGAGGTCAGTAAAAAAGTCCCTTAAAATTGTGTATTAATGAATCTATTCAACTCACCTATCATTCTCAAATGTTCATACAATGTGGATTAATGCACTGAGCTTAGTCAACATCCAGTTATTATTATCCCCAGTGCTCTGAGATCTGTTCCCGCCCACGTTAGTAGGCTCCAGTATGTGAGGAGGTGTAATGGCTGGTGAGATCTCACACAACACATGTAAGTGAGTGTGGGCTTAACACATAGCTAGACAGACAGCTCTGTTTCTCTGGCTAGCTACAGTCTACCTCTGCACGGCTCCCACGTTGTCACCTTGCCTTGAAACAGAGCAGGTCTAGACCCAGGCCTCGCTCCACTCCGCTACCGGCGTACGTCTTTGGGCTCCCGAGATGCGCAGCGGTCTAAGGCACTGCATCTCAGTGCAAGAGGCGTCACTACAGTCCCTGGTTCGAATCCAGGCTGTATCACATCTGGCCGTGATTGGGAGTACCATAGGGCGGCGCACAATTGGTCCGGGTTTGGCCGTCATTGTAAATAAGAATTTGTTCTTAACTGGCTTGCCTAGTTAATTAAAGGTTAAATAAAAAAGTATCTTTGTCATCAAACAGCCCTCCTCCTTCTCTATCTCTCTCTCTCTCTCTGGGAATTGTATGTTTACATTGCTAAAGCAAGTAAAATAGTTAATAAACAAAAGTGAAATAAATATTTTTTTAAAACAGTAAACATTACACTCACAAAAGCTCCAAAGGAATAGAGACATTTCAAATGTCATATTATGGATATATGCAGTGTTGTAACGATGTGCAAATAGTTAAAGTACAAAAGGGAAAATAAATCAACGTAAATATGGATAGTATTCCAAATCAATCAAATCAAATTTTATTTGTCACATGCGCCGAATACAACAGGTGTAGACCTTATAGTGAAATGCTTACTTACAAGCCCTTAACGAACAATGCAGTTTTAAGAAAATACCTAAAAAAAGTAAGAGATAAGAATAACAAATAATTAAAGAGTAGCAGTAAATAACAATAGCGGGGGCTATATACAGGGGGTACCGGTACAGAGTCAATGGTGTTTGTTCTTATAAGCACGACAAACAGCTGAGTGTTCTCTCTCTCTCTCTCTCTCTCTCTCTCTCTCTCTCTCTCTCTCTCTCTCTCTCTCTCTCTCTCTCTCTCTCTCTCTCTCTCTCTCTCTCTCTCTCTCTCTCTCTCTCTCTCTCTCTCTCTCTCTCTCTCTCTCTCTCTCTCTCTCTCTCTCTCTCTCTCTCTCTCTCTCTCTCTCTCTCTCTCTCTCTCTCTCTCTCTCTCTCTCTCTCTCTCTCTCTCTCTCTCTCTCTCTCTCTCTCTCTCTCTCTCTCTCTCTCTCTCTCTCTCTCTCTCTCTCTCTCTCTCTCTCTCTCTCTCTCTCTCTCTCTCTCTCTCTCTCTCTCTCCTCTCTCTACCTCTCTCTCCTCTCTCTACCTCTCTCTCCTCTCTCTACCTCTCTCTCCTCCCTCCCTCCCTCTCTCTCTGTCTCGCTCTCTACCTCCCTCTCTCTCTGTCTCTCTCTCTCTCTACCTCCCTCCCTCTCTCTCTCTCTCTCTCTCTCTCCCTCCCTCCCTCCCTCACCTTCAGCCATGGCCTCTAACCCACTCATCTACTCATTTACCCATCACTCCAGCCTGCAGGTCATACTCTCTCCATCGGTTTCTATAGAAAGTCACTTAGTGAATGAATGTACCTTTAATTCATACAGTATCTGTCTTTTAGGCAGCTGTGTGTGTAGATCTACATTGATTACACAATCAGGCAGGGCAACTTAGGTGACTCATTCCAATTGAGGAGATGAGAAGTCTTGCCAGCTCCGGACTCTACAAGCACTGTCTACTGTAACAGAGTAATACTGTCATGCTGTACTATGAGTCTCAGCTTGTACATGCACTGTTGATACAGTAAGTCCCAGCAATCACATCTACAGTATAGATAGCTGAACGCTTCAATGGTGAGATAGATGGTCTGTTACTCAGTCCCTTGAAATCTTTGGTTCGCTTGCAGGCACTTTCTCAAAATTCCCAGAAATCCCGTCTACGGTATGCAGTAAATACTTGACTTGAACACTTGGATGGTGAGACAGATGGACTGTTTCTCTTTCAATC
Organism: Salmo salar; assembly: GCF_965601325.2. Taxonomy (NCBI): domain Eukaryota; kingdom Metazoa; phylum Chordata; class Actinopteri; order Salmoniformes; family Salmonidae; genus Salmo; species Salmo salar. Next base: position 21,152,178 of record NC_138315.1, read on the forward strand.
TGTGTCTCTTGTTCTTTTGTTCTCTAAAGTTGGAGATGGGTGGGGGTGGGGGGTGGGTGGGAAGGAAGGAGGGTGGGAAGGGAGAATGAGGGGTGAGACGGAGGGTGGGAAGGAGAGTGGGGGGTGGGAGTAGGAAGGAGGGTGGGAAGGAGGATGAGAGGGTGAGACGGAGGGTGGGAAGGAGAGTGGGGGGTGGGAGTAGGAAGGAGGGTGGGAAAGAGAATGAGGGGTGGGAAGGAGGGTGGGGGGTGAGAGTAGGAAGGAGGGTGGGAAAGAGAATGGGTGGGAAGGAGGTGGGGGGGGTGAGAGTAGGAAGGAGGGTGGGAAAGAGAATGAGGGGTGGGAAGGAGGGTGAGGGGTGAGAGTAGGAAGGAGGGTGGAAAGAGAATGAGGGGTGGGAAGGAGGGTGGGGACCCAGCAACTATATTCTTCTCTTGAGTCTCCGCCACTGCATTTTAATCAGTTTGCTACTGTTTACCATGTGGGACATAGACAGTGTGCCCCCCAGCTCTTTCTCTCACAGTGCTAGCTGGCAGTGGGGCTGGCGTAATAGAAAACAGCACTCCATTGTAGCACTCATTACTGTATAATTATACTAATTCTGCGCTGTGGGAAATAAATAAATAAAGATCCGAGGCGAATAGATGACATGCCTCCCCCGTCTACTCTCGGTATTGGAGACAGACGAAGAGCAAGAGGGGAGATGCAGAGAGCGAAACAGAGAGAGAGAGAGAGAGAGGAGGAGTAAGGAGAGAGGAGTAAGGAACAAGGAAAACTTCCTCGTCTTCCCTTCTTTTTCTCTCAGCTCCCTGGTTACGTTCTGTTCTCAGCTCCCTGGTTACGTTCTGTTCTCTGGTCCCTGGTTACGTTCTGTTCTCTGGTCCCTGGTTACGTTCTGTTCTCTGGTCCCTGGTTACGTTCTGTTCTCTGGTCCCTGGTTACGTTCTGTTCTCTGGTCCCTGGTTACGTTCTGTTCTCTGGTCCCTGGTTACGTTCTGTTCTCTGGTCCCTGGTTACGTTCTGTTCTCTGGTCCCTGGTTACGTTCTGTTCTCGGCCTGGGCCTACCCTGGCTGGCTGAATGGTGAAACGTCTCCCTCTCTGACAGAAGGCTGTCACATTCCATGGCTGGGAGCCGACAGATCCCTGTGTCTGATCCTGAAGGGTTGTTATGTATGAAAGCCCAGGCTGACTCCTCAGCCACACCGCCAACAAACTGATAAGCCAGATGACATGTGAGCTAGCTAGCTATATTATTCTGGGATGGATGAGATTCTGTGGGTGTGTGTGTGCTGGGGTGTGAGTGTTGAGGGAGAAAAGGGGGGAAAGGGGAGGAGGGCGGTGGGGTGTACACCAGTTGGAAGGAGTATAAGATGAGGAGGAGTAGGGGGAGGAGGAGGAGGTTGAGAAGCAATTAGGCGTGTTCGAGGAAAAACTTCATTGGGGAGAAGATTCAATGGGTGGAGAGGGGAGGGAGGGATGGAAGAAGAGAGGGATGTGGGTGGAGATAGTTTTCCCCATCTCTCTCTCTCTCCACCTCTCACTCTCATCTTCTCTCTCTCAGTCATTGGCTCCATGGCTCATGTCTTCAAGGGCTTGAACTTCACAGCTCTTCTATGCCTCTGTAAAATTCCTGCCCTCCCACAAGGCTTCTGCAGCCCCACTCCTCCCTTGGCTGTCTATTCCACTTTACTCCACCAAGCCGTCATATCCATAAGGTAGCAGGAGAGAAATTGAGTCCCCTGGAATGATATAGGAGGCCCCCAGAGGTGGGAGAGGCACAGAGGTGCTAGCTGCAGAGAGAGGTGCACAATTTAATCTATTGAAATGTATGAAACCTTCAACCCTGGAGGGGGCGTCAGAGAGATGGGGGGTTGGGGGGCGTGGCTAGGGGTTAATAGTGTTGTTTAGATCTTTAATGGCCCAACCCCTGATGATGTCAGCTGGAGACACATTAGAAGAAGCCCAAGGGCCAATGAACTGGGGGATGCATGAGAGCCAGGCCTTTGAACTAGCAGTGAGCCTCTGCAACACGTCATGTGATGGGGGCGTCAAATTCCCTGGCTTATGAAGGAAGGAAGGAAGGCGAGAGAGAGAGAGAGAGAGAGAGAGAGAGAGAGAGAGAGAGAGGAGAGAGAGAGAGAGAGAGAGAGAGAGAGAGAGAGAGAGAGAGAGAGAGAGAGAATAGAGTGAAAGGGGAAGACATGCAGAGAGAGAAAGAAAGAGAGAGAGATGGGGATACTGCCTTGAGCCGTGCATTCTATTCCCTGTGCTTCTGCACCCTGAGGTTCCCAGTCAGTCCTATTGTTCTGTTCTATAGAGGCCATAGCCATAAAATATAGATTACATTATATTGTGGTGGGAGAGCAATTTGAAGGCTGTATAGAGGGGGCATGCTTGTTCGTTTATCTGCATATAAACTAAAATGCGTCGGTGTATCAGAGCATGGACATAAACGAGGTGTCCCCGGCAAAATATTTTGTTGTGAGGTTTTAAAGTTAAATTCCTGCAATTCTACACATTTTGCGATGGGGTGTAGATACATTTTTGCTGTTTTAAAGCTAATTTCCTGAAATTCTACACATTTTGTAATGATTTATGCCATATTAATATGATATCTGTGAGAATGACTAACAAAATCAAATGGGAGCCCCCTGGAGGTCAGGGCCCCTGGGCACTAGTCCCGCATGCCTGGTCGGTATTCGGCCTAGATAGCTCCCTAGACTAACTACCAGTCAAAAATTAGGAAGCTGACATGGCTAATTGATTGACTGTCAGTAGTGTATTCGATTTACCAAAGCTTATTTCGACAAATTAAAAACATTATTGTGACGTGTAATGGAAACGGCAAAGATTGGAAACATTTTCTAAAGATCGACAACATTTTAATCCGTTGAACAGGGGTGGATTTTTGTCTAGCTTTCTTTATTGCGACAAATGATGGAAGCAGTGTTTTTCGATTAAATGATGAAAAATCTAATAATTTTGAAGATGTCATCACGTGACTAATAAGCTCCGCTCCACATTTAATTCTAAATGCCTACTGCTTGCAAAATAAAACATTAACTGTAAAAATAATGTTTCTTTGCACGACAAGGAGTTTACTGATTTTTCACCTTGCTTTTCTGGTTGGCTGGATGGAACTTTCACCATCCAATTATGATCCCCAATCAGAGACAACGATAAACAGCTGCCTCTGATTGGGAACCATACCAGGCCAACATAGAAATAAAACACCTAGATAGAAATAACCCCCCCCCCCCCCCCCAGTCACACCCCGACCTAACCAAAATAGAGAAAAAAAAAGGCTCTCTATGGTCAGGGCGTGACAGTTCCCCCAAAATACTGCTATTTGTTGGGGGGGGGGGGTCTGCACGCATCAACCCCGTAAAGACACACACAGGAATACTCACCCAACCCACCACCATACTGAGTGACTGTTATCTGGTAATTTCATGGCTGTAGGGTTTTGTGGGCCCTAATGTCCATTTCAATGCATTTCTGTCATTCAGCGTTAATTTATGGCGCCGCTCATCAATGGAAATCAGCTCTTATTAAAGCTGCAGCACGATTTTATCCCTTTAGCCTTTAATCCAGATTTAGCCCAGCTGCTTTGGCAATTTCTACTCTCCACAAAGGCATTCACTTTGTCTCTTTTGAATAACTTTATCACACTGTTTAACATTCAATATGCCTTCAACCGCTCTATTGCCTTTTTTGCCTTATTTCCCTGTCTTGTCTTGTGTCCTCAGAGAGAGGTTGGCCATTGTAATGAGATGAAAAGATGGAAAGATGCCGAATGAATTTGATAGGCTATTTACCTGTGGTTTGTGTCTCAAATGGCACCCTATTCCCTACTAGAGGAGGATGAGTGAGAGAAGGGCTATCAAAAGTTAATGAGGCTCTTCCACATAGGTCCTAATTCTCAAATGCTCTATCCTGTCCACGGTGTTGTATCCAATATTCACACATGATGTTATGAGGATAAGTGAATGTGAAAATTCTGTTTCTGTGTCTGTGTGTCTGTTTATGCATTTCCATTGATTTATTGATTAATCTCATGCCATACAAAGATAAATAACATATATTTTTCTAAACTAATCCAATCAGTTAGTTAGATTTATTGTACATGTTACTGAAATGGTTGTTGGGTTTAAATGGTTTAGGTAGTGTTTTTTTTACATTTTATTCTGAATGTAGGTTGCGGGTGAATAAAAATTCAAACTATTGAATATCTTAACTCTGTCTGTATTCCAATAGGAATTACACATCACTTTGCAAGCCAGCATAATGTGACTTGCCGGCCTGATGTGGCCTGTAAACCAGGAGTTTCCTAACACCACTAGGCCACTTACTAGGCCAATAATTAAGGCCTTATGATATACAGTATGTAATGTATTGTCATAGAGTTTAATTTGAATGATAACATTCGCCTAGGAACTTTATTTTTTTTATTTTTTCATTTCACCTTTATTTAACCAGGTAGGCCAGTTGAGATCAAGTTCTCATTTACAACTGCGACCTGGCCAAGATAAAGCAAAGCAGTGCGACAAAAACAACAACTCACTTGATGAAAGGGACAGGCCTATAAAAGGAACAAATTCAACAACCATGTCTCTGTCACTAACAAATACAGTCATGGGTGGTAACTCTACAATTTACTCAAAAAGAAAAGGTACCCTAAGAAATTTGCAAATTAGGCTTTACACTTTACAGTGTTAAAACAACACCCAATGTAACACTACATGTGTTCATTTCTTACACTGAGAAAGTGTAACAGTTTCAGCACTAGGCATAGTGAGCCCAGTTTACTCTAAATCAAGTGTTATGTTTTACACAGTAGGTGTTGCGTATTACTCCACAGTAGAGCTATGCAAACACCACAATCAAGTTCATTAACACTATAAGAGTTGAATGGAGAACACTGCAACATAGTTAAAACTTTAACACTTTCAAAAGTGTTATTTTAACACCAGTAGTGGGACTCATACGTTCACTGAAAATAGTATACATTTGACACTTTCAGAGTTAAATGTACACCACTGATTTTGTATATGCATGCCCATTCTCTTCTACACCTATGCATTTCAGATTCTATGCAAAGAAATATGCCCCCTCTATACAGCCTCCAAATTGCTCTCCCACCACAAAGTAATCACTTTTATATAATATTACATTGACATTTTAGTCATTTAGCAGACTCTCTTATCCAGAGCAACTTACAGTAGTGAATGCATACATTTCATAAAAAAATTTCTCCGTACTGGTCCCCCGTGGGAATCAAACCCACAACCCTGGCGTTGCAAACACCATGCTCTACGAACTGAGCCACGCGGGACTTGGCTATGGCTGTGGTGGCCTCTACAGAACAGAACAATAGGACTGACTGGGAACCTCCGGGTGCAGAAGCACAGGGAACAGAATGCGTAGCTCAAGTGCATGCATGAGTACGTGTGTGTCTCTGTGTGTGTGTGTGTGTGTGTGTGTGTGTGTGCGTGTGTGTCTATCCGAGTGTGTCTTTGTCCACTGTGTGTGTGTGTGTGATTTGTGCATGGCATTCTTGATCAAATCAAATGAAATCAAATAAAAATGTATTAGTCACATGCGCAGAATACAACAGGTGTAGACCTTACAGTGAAATGCTTACTTACGAGCTCCTAGCCAACAGTGCAGTTCAAAAAAAATATGGGTAAGAATAAGAGATAAAAGTAACAAGTAATTAAAGAGCAGCAGTGAGTGGCAGTGGTGTGGAGAGGGGAGGGGGGTGTAATGCAAATAGGTAGCCATTTGACTAGATGTTCAGGAGTCTTATGGCTTGGGGATAGAAGCTGTTTAGAAGCCTCTTGAACCTAGACTTGGTGCTCCGGTACTGCTTGCCATGCGGTAGCAGAGAGAACAGTCTATGACTAGGGTGGCTGGAGTCTTTGACAATTTTTAGGGCCTTCCTTTGACACCGTCTGGTATAGAGGTCCTGGATGGCAGGAAGCTTGGCCCCAGTGATGTACTGGGCCGTTCACATTACCCTCTGTAGTGCCTTGCGCTCGGAGGCTGAGCAGTTGTCATACCAGGCAGTGATGCAACCAGTCAGGATACTCTCGGTTGTGCAGCTGTAGAACCTTTTTGAGGATCTGAGGACCCATGCCAAATCTTTTCAGTCTCCTGAGGGCGAATAGGTTTTGTCGTGCCTGCTTCACGACTGTCATGGTGTGCTTGGACCATGTTAGTTTCTTGGTGATGTGGACACCAAGGAACTTGAAGCTCTCAACCTGTTCCACTGCAGCCACATCAATGAGAATGGGGGCGTGCTCGGTCCTCTTTCTCCACAATCACCTCTTTTGTCTTGGTCACGTTGAGGGAGAGGTTGTTGTCCTGGCACCACACGGCCAGGTCTCTGACCTCCTCCCTGTAGGCTGTCTCACTGTTGTCGGTGATCAGGCCAACCACTGTTGTGTCATCCACAAATTGAATGATGGTGTTGGAGTCGTGCCTGGCCGTGCAGTCATGAGTGAACAGGGAGTACAGGAGGGGGCTGAGCACGCATCCCTGAGGGGCCACTGTGTTGAGAATCAGTGTGGCCGATGTGTTGTTTCCTACCCTTACCACCTGGGGGTGGTCAGTCAGGAAGTCCAGGATCCAGTTTCAGAAGGAGGTGTTTAGTCCCAGGGTCCTTAGCTTATTGATGAGCTTTGAGGGCACTATGGTGTTGAACGCTGAGCTGTAGTCAATGAATAGCATTCTCAGATAGGTGTTCCTTTTGTCCAGGTGGGAAAGGGCAGTGTGGAGTGCAATAGAGACTGCATAACCTGTGGATCTGTTGGGGCGGTATGCAAATTGGAGTGGGTCTAGGGTTTCTGGGATGATGTTGTTGATGTGAGCCATGACCAGCCTTTCAAAGCACTTCATGGCAACAGGTTACCTTAGTGTTCTTGGGCACAGGTACTATGGTGGTCTGCTTGAAACATATTGGTATTACAGACTCGGACAGGGAGAGGTTGAAAATGTCAGTGAAGACCCTTGCTAGTTGGTCAGCACATGCTCGCAGTACACGTCCTGGTAATCCATCTGGCCCTGCGGCCTTGAAAATGTTGACCTGTCTAAAGGTCTTACTCACATCAGCTGCGGAGAGCGTGATTACACAGTCTTCCGGTACAGCTGGTCTCTCATGCATGTTTCAGTGTTATTTGCCACGAATCGAGCATAGTAGTTTTGCTTGTCCGGTAGGCTCGTGTCACTGGGCAGCTCTCGCTGTGCTTCCCTTTGTAGTCTGTTACCATCGTGATGGTGGGTAGTGGCTACAGAGTCTCTATGCTAATTCATGGGGAGTGATAGCCCCCTACAGACAGTCTGCCTCCTTCTGGGGCCAGGCGGGGGCACTAATGGAGGCGGACACAGCCTCGATCAATACAGCCATTGGCAGCCCGCCAGCCCAGCCTCACAGGCGAAAACACTCTCGTAATGGACCACTGTTAGTAGGGGGGAAGGAGGAGGACGGGGGGGCTAGGAGGGCGGTGGGCACCTAGCTACATGTTCGGGGTGGGTGGGGAGAGTGGGACAACAAATTAATGGCCTGTACTTGTTTCTTTTGTCGCAAGCTCTGAGTTAAAAAAAAAAAAAAAATTATAATTTTATTTATTTATTTTTAATCCCAGCCCCCATCCCCGCAGGAGGCCTTTTGCCTTTTGGTAGGCTGTCATTGTAAATAAGAATTTGTTCTTAACTAACTTGCCTAGTTAAATAAAGGTTAAATAAAATAAAAAGTTGAACTCACTCTGAATGGAGAGGCTTAAAGGGGAAGGATGTGATTTGGTAGTGGGTTGAGCCCCCATATTGTTACACTGTAGGGGATGTAGCGGTGTTATGAGATGCAGCCTCCTGTTGAGCCAGTGTCTCATTTTTGCCCTCGCTCCCCTGGTCTGGCTGCCTCTCCCTCGCTCCACCCGTCCTCACCCGTCCTCTCTCCTCCTCCCTCCCTCCGTCCAGACTTTCCCCCTCCTTTTCCCTCCTCCTCCACCTCCTCCCTCGCCCCAGACTCATCAGTCGGCCATCATTGTCTGCTCTCTCTCCTCCCTGAGTCTGGGCTAGTACACTACAGCCATACTAATGATGCTAATGCTGGCTAGCCGCTCTGCTCATCTGCCAGGGTGAAGAGAAATGACAGCCTGATTTTTACTCCAGTTGTACCTGGCAGTTGTGTCTGGACAAATATGTACGGTCCAGGAATGAAGGGGTGAGGGTGGAAGGAGGCGGGAGGAAGGGGGTGAGCAGGAGTGAGGAAGGGGGTGGCAGTCTGAACAGGGGTAATCTGAGCATGAGTAGTGGTGGACTCTACTGGACCCTGAGTGGGATGCTATCTCTCTCTTTCCCCCCCTCTCTCCTCTCTCCTTCCTCTCTCTCACTAAATCGCTCTCCTCCTCTCTCTTCCCCCTCTCCCTTCTCCCTTCCTCTACCCCTCTTTCCCACTCGCCAGATAAATGGCCTACAGTACCAAGCTCTCCAACTCCAATTGAATTATTTGGAGAGCTTTTCCTCGACGAGTGGTTTAGTAATGCAATCTTCAACCGCATCTCACGCTAGTGCCCACTGCATGCTTCTCTATCAGAGGGCGGAGAGATGGGGCCTCCAAATCTTATTTAGACTCCTTTTAGGGGTGAAGGATAGCACTGACATTGGGGTTATTATGGCATGGAGACAATGCTTTTTCATACAAACAACATACTGAAAGATGCACTATGCAAAAAATGTCTCCTCCATTTCCTGGTTGCTATTCATGTCAGTTTATGCGACAAAAGAAGCATATACAGTGTACAGAATCATTGTACCATCTAAACCGCTGTGAAATATATTTTCCATAACCAAAAATATAGTGTTTTCCGCTGTTTGAAGCTGGTGTACAAAACCGAAAGTAAAAGATGCAAAAAACGAAACTTAAGAATGGGAAGCATAGAAATAAAGCACACAGAACAGATCTACCGCTTTTTTGTCTTGCATTCAATGAAAATGACAGATAAAGTACCAGTCATAAGTTTGGACACACCTACTTCAAGGGTTTTTCTCTATTTTTACTATTTTCTGCATTGTAGAATAATAGGGAAGACATCAAACAAATGAAATAACACATATGGAATCATGTAGTAAAAAAAAGTGTTAAATAAATCAAAATATATTTAATATTTGAGATTCTTCAAAGTAGCCACCCTTTGCCTTGATGACAGCTTTGCACACTCGTGGCATTCTCTCAGCCAGCTTCATGAGGTAGTCACCTGGAATGCATTTCAATTAACAGGTGTGCCTTGATAAAAAGTTAATTTGTGGAATTTCTTTCCTTCTTAATGTGTTTGAGCCAATTAGTTGTGTTGTGACAAGGTAGGGGTGGTATACAGAGGATAGCCCATTTTGTAAAATACCAAGTCCATATTATGACAAGAACAGCTCAAATAAGCAAGGGGAAATGACAGTCCATCATTACGTTAAGACATGAAGGTCAGTCAATACGGAACATTTCTAGAACTTTTGAAGTTTCTTCAAGTGCAGTCACAAAAACCATCAAGCGCTTTGATGAAACTGGCTCTAATGAGGACCGCCACAGGAAAGGAAGACTCAGAGTTAGCTCTGCTGCAGAGGATAAGTTCATTAGAGTTACCAGCCTCAGAAATTGCTGTCCAAATAAATGCTTCACAGAGTTCAAGTAACAGACAAATCTCAACCATCAACTGTTCAGAGGAGACTGCGTGAATAAGGCCTTCATGGTCTAATTGCTGCAAAGAAACCACAACTAAAGGACACCAATAAGAAGAAGAGATTTCCTTGGGCCAAGAAACACGAGCAATGAAATCTTTGGATATCTGATATTTTAGATTTTTAGTTCCAACCGCCATGTCTTTGTGAGACGCAGAATAGGTGAACGGATCATCTCCGCATGTGTGGTTCCCAGCGTGAAGCATGGAGGAGGAGGTGTAATGGCGTGGGGGTGCTTTGTTGGTGACACTGTCTGTGATTTATTTACAATTCAAGGCACACTTAACCAGCATGGCTACCACTGCATTCTGCAGCGATACGCACTCCATCTGGTTTGCACTTTGTGGACAATGACCCAAAGCACACCTCCAGGCTGTGTAAGAGCTATTTGACCAAGAAGGAGAGTGATGGAGTGCTTCATCAGATGACCTGGCCACCACAATCACCTGACCTCAACCCAATTGAGATGGTTTGGTATGAGTTGGACCGCAGAGTGAAAGAAAAGCAGCCAACAAGTTCTCAGCATATGTGGGAACTCCTTCAAGACTGTTGCAAAAGCATTCCTCATGAAGCTGGTTGAGAGAATGCCAAGAGTGTGCAAGGCTGTCATCAAGGGAAAGGGTGGCTACTTTGAAGAATCTAAAATCTAAACTATATTTTTATTTGTCTAACACTTTTTTGGTTATTCCATATGTGTTATTTGATAGTTTTGATGTCTTCACTATTATTCTACAATGTAGGAAATAGTCAAAATAAAGAAAAATCCTTGACTTGGAAGGTGTATCCAAACTTTTGACTGGTACTGTATATAACTCACATTTCTATGTGAATTTTGTCGGGTCGCCCAAAAAGATACATATTGCAGCTTTAAACATTATTACAACCACTGGTTGGAACTTCAATTCATTTCCAATTGTTTAGTTCTGAACAGAACCACTGTTTTTTCGTTCCATTCCACTGTTCCGACCAGCAAAATAAAGTTCTGAAGCGGTTTCGAATCCCCAAAAAGTACCGGTTTACATCATTCCTTTCTGTTCCTTTTTTACATTTAGCTCAATAAATGACTTCACCAGTAAGTGTGGATAGAGCAGGCAAGCTAGTTGCTTACATGCATGATGGATAGACAAGTGTAGCCTATGGCGCAAGATGTGACAACATTTTACATGTGGGGAGATAGTGAGATAGGGTTAAGGAGCAGGCTTGAAGCGCTAGACATCTTGTTTTGACATGCATTATCTGAAATTGGTCCACAGAATTATACCTAGGAGGAGCGGCTTCTATGAAGGAACTTTGAATGTCCTTTGAGCTAGCTGGCTAACAAGCTTGAGTGGCACCAGAATTAAAAACACATATTTCCTTTTTGTAGTTAATAAATGCATCGGGAAACATGATAACTAGAACTATAGAATCCTGAACTAGCATTGAAAAAGTGAATCCATTCTTCTCTAGCTAATAAAAAATCTCTCTCCCTATCTTCTCACGCTTCTAAGGTCAGTACAGTAGCCTGTCGTTCGGAGGGGGAGGGCCAGGTAGCCTAAATACACACACACTCTTGCAAAGATTTTCAGCTTGCAGGCAGACACGGGAATATGTTTCTGAGTGACAGAGTGAGGGCTTTAAATAGGGGCTTTGTTGCGTTTTATTGTGGGACTAGAAAAAAATGCCTGGAGCATAAAATATGGTTATTAACTGGTTTCCATGCTTTTAAAAAAAGAGGTTCTGTTCCAGGAACAGTATGGATCACTTTTGTTCCGGTTCTGGCTCTGTTCCTTGAAAATGTTCATTATTTTCCGGTTTTGAGTTCTGTTACCTGAACCGGTTCCAACCCCTGGTTTTCACACCTCTATAAATGCCATGTAACTGTTTGGCTACTCAGTCCTTCCATTACCTTCTCTGAAACTGATGAAAATCATTACATTGAACAGTGAGTAAATATGTACACAGTGTAAACAAGAGATCATTTTTTTCCCATACATGGATTTGCTATCAGCTAGCTATGTGCTAGGGGATGAACAATCTGAAAAGTAATACAATGAACACATTTTCATCAACAACTATAGGTTAGATAAACTGGACAGCCCTACTAGTATTTGTTCTCTAGACAAACTTCAGCTGTTCGCCATTGTCATATGATGGTGACGTGCATTACCATAAAACACAATGTAAGACATAATGGAACACATTGTATAGGATGTACAATATAGCGTATTGCACTCCATTATGACTCCTATCCTATTAATGTTATAGTTTACTACCAGGACAAAGCTCATCCCCCCCCTAAATTACACTCCTGTTTGCAGACGGCCCCTTTCATTTGTCATGTTGGTGACTGCATAGAACCCAGTAGTCACGTGTACAATATGACATGTGGCTTCAACCTTGGTTACCGTTGTCACGGCGACAGGGAAAATGCTTTATTATATTACTGTATGCACAGCCCCCCCGCCCCCTGTCCCCACCCATGAACCCCACCCCCTGCTGAAAATTAATTCTGATAATGGCCTACTGGGGTGATTTAGAGCTCTGTTGAGATGACCAGAGACAACCAGGTTGAGAGCCAACTAGACCCAGCCTCGCTGTGACAGTTGACCAGCTAGAAACATCGTCTCTGGGCCATAGAGAGCAGCGGCGTAGCATGCTGCACCAGGCAGACAGATAGACAGCCAGACAGACAAACTTCCCTTCCCCTGAGGTAAGGACAGTGTCCTCATTATGACTGCTACCGGGCCCAGACAGCATGTCTGATGCCAAGTTCTACCCATTTAGCTAAGTGAACCCACTGAACTTATACATTTGCCTAGAAGGCCAGCATCCCGGAGTCGCCTCTTCACTGTTGACGTTGAGACTGGTGTTTTGGGGGTACTATTTAATGAAGCTGCCAGTTAAGGACTTGTGAGGCGTCTGTTTCTCAAACTAGACACTCTAATGAACTTGTCCTCTTGCTCAGTTGTGCACCGGGGCCTCTCACTCCTCTTTCTATTCTGGTTAGAGCCTGTCTACACTGTATTTCTGTTCAATTTGATGTTATTTTAATGAACAAAAAATGTGCTTTTCTTTCAAAAACAAGGACATTTCTAAGTAGAGGTCGACCGATTAATCGGAATGGCCGATTAATTAGGGCCGATTTTAAGTTTTCATAACAATCGGTGATCGGTATTTTTGGCCACCGATTTGCCGATTTAGAAATTTTTATTTTTATTTTTACACCTTTATTTAACTAGGCAAGTCAGATTAAGAACACATTCTTATTTTCAATGACGGCCTAGGAACGGGGGTTAACTGCCTTGTTCAGGGGGGGATTCGTTTTTGCAACCTTCCGGTTACTAATCCAATCCAACGCACGAGGAGCCTGCATGGCAGGCTGACTACCTGTTACGCGAGGGCAGCAAGAAGCCAAGGTAAGTTGCTAGCTAGCATTAAACTTATCTTATAAAAAACTATCAATCTTAACATAATCACTAGTTAACTACACATGGTTGATGATATTACTAGTTTATCTAACGTGTCCTGCGTTGCATATAATCGATGCGGTGCCTGTTAATTTATCATTGAATCATAGCCTATTTCGCGAAACGGGTGTTGATTTAACAAGCGCATTTGCGAAAAAAGCACTGTCGTTGCACCAATGTACCTAACCATAAACATCAATGTCTTTCTTTAAAATCAATAAACAAGTATATATTTTTAAACCTGCATATTTAGTTAATATTGCCTGCTAACATGAAATTGTGTCACATCTCTAGCGTTCATTGCACGCAGAGTCAGGGTATATGCAACAGTTTGGGCCACCTGGCTCGTTGCGAACTAATTTGCCAGAATTTTACGTAATTATCACATAACCTTGACGTAACATTGACATAACATAACTCGTAAGCATTTTTTCAGACAGCACTTTCGTGCGTTTTGCCAGCAGCTCTTTGCTGTGTTTCAAGCTGTTTATGACTTCAAACCGGGTGGGTATAATTTGTGGAAAGTTCCAAAAGGAATCTATTACAAAAACTTTGTAAATAACAAGGTTGCCAAAAAACAACGCATACAAAGTTGTATAGCGGCAGAATAAGATACCGGGTAGTGAGTGGTCTATTTCATTGCGTTTTTCACTCATCACGTTTATTCTGAAAAATGTCTGTCCTCACTCTGGTTGCCTATAGACAAACATTAAGAATAAGCTACGTGGTGAGTTGATGCCTATTCGGCAGCTAGTTAGCTAGGTTTGTATGCGTTGCTACTTTGTATGCGTTGTTGGTTGGCAACCTTTTACTTTACGTTTTTTGGAACAGATTCCTGTTGGAACATTCCACAAATTATACCCACCCCTTCAAGCCTGTCAACTCCCAAGATTAGGCTGGTGTAACCGATGTGAAATGGCTAGCTAGTTAGCGGGGTGCGCGCTAATAGCGTTTCAAACGTCACTCACTCTGAGACTTGGAGTAGTTGTTTCCCTTGCTCTACATGGGTAACGCTGCTACGAGGGTGGCTGTTGTCGATGTGTTCCTGGTTCAAGCCCAGGTAGGAGCGAGGAGAGGGACGGAAGCTATACTGTTACACTGGCAATACTAAAGTGCCTATAAGAACATCCAATAGTCAAAGGTACATGAAATACAAATCATATAGAGAGAAATAGTCCTATAATTCCTATAATAACTACAACCTAAAACTTACCTGGGAATATTGAAGACTCATGTTAAAAGGAACCACCAGCTTTCATATGTTCCCAAGTTCTGAGCAAGGAACTTAAACCTTAGCTTTTTTACATGGCACATATTGCACCTTTACTTTCTTCTCCAACACTTTGTTTTGCATTATTTAAACCAAATTGAACATGTTTCATTATTTATTTGAGGCTAAATTGATTTTATTGATGTATTATATTAAGTTAAAATAAGTGTTCATTCAGTATTGTTGTAATTATCATTATTATTGTCATGGTTGTCGTAGGGTAAAGCAGACCAAGACGCAGCGGGGAAATGTGCACTCATCTTCTTTTACTTCAACGGACAAAGAAGGTAAACCAAAATAAACACGTACACAACAAAAACACAACAACTAATAACAGGCCGGTAAGGCACAGAGCTATACACAGCACAATCTCCCACAAATACTAAAACAAACACATACCTATTTATAGAACCCTCAATCAGAGGCAACGAGAAAACACCTGCCTCCAATTGAGGGTTCAACCCCCAATAAACTAAACATAGAAATACAAATAACTAGACTCAACATAGAAATACATAAACATAGAACAGTGCCCAAAACCCGGAATACTAAATCAAACACCCTACAACTAACACAACCAGCCCGAACCACATAAAACAAATACCCCCTGCCACATCCTGACCAAACTGCAATAACAAATAACCCCTATTACTGGTCAGGACGTGACAGTACCCCCCCCCCCCAAAGGTGCACCTCACACAAATAAACAAAATTACCCCAAAACAAAATAAATCCCCTAAACTAAAGGGAGGGAAGGGAGGGTGGCTGCCGTCAATGACGGCTCCTGTGCTACACCCCCCCAACCAACCTATACTGGAGGTGGCTCAGGCTCAGGTCTACTTCCCCCACCCAACCTGTCCACCCCTGTTGAATGCTCAGGGCTGTAGAGCGTCTCTGGGAGCTCCGGACTGTAAGCCGACTCGGGAAGCTCCAGACAGTAGGCAGACTCACTCGGTTCCGGACTGCAGGCAGACTCACTCGGCTCCCGACTGCAGGCAGACTCACTCTGTTCCGGACTGCAGGCAGACTCACTCTGTTCCGGACTGCAGGCAGACTCACTCTGTTCCGGACTGCAGGCAGACTCACTCGGCTCCGGACTGCAGGCAGACTCACTCGGCTCCGGACTGCAGGCAGACTCACTCGGCTCCGGACTGCAGGCAGACTCACTCGGCTCCCGACTGCAGGCAGACTCACTCGGCTCCCGACTGCAGGCCGACTCACTCGGCTCCCGACTGCAGGCCGACTCACTCGGCTCCCGACTGCAGGCCGACTCACTCGGCTCCGGACTGCAGGCCGACTCACTCGGCTCCGGACTGCAGGCCGACTCACTCGGCTCCGGACTGCAGGCCGACTCACTCGGCTCCGGACTGCAGGCCGACTCACTCGGCTCCGGACTGCAGGCCGACTCACTCGGTTCCGGACTGTAGGCAGACCCACTCGGTTCCGGACTGCAGGCCGACTCACTCGGCTCCGGACTGCAGGCCGACTCACTCGGTTCCGGACTGTAGGCAGACCCACTCGGTTCCGGACTGTAGGCAGACTCACTCGGTTCCGGACTGTAGGCCGACTCTCTTGGTTCCGGACAGTGGTCCATCTCTCTTGGTTCCGGACAGTGGGCCGTCTCTCTTGGTTCCGGACAGTGGGCCGTCTCTCTTGGTTCCGGACAGTGGGCCGTCTCTCTTGGTTCCGGACAGTGGGCCGTCTCTCTTGGTTCCGGACAGTGGGCCGTCTCTCTTGGTTCCGGACAGTGGGCCGTCTCTCTTGGTTCCGGACAGTGGGCCGTCTCTCTTGGTTCCGGACACTCTGGACGAGGCACTGTTGCCGGATACTCTGAACGAGGCACTGTTACCGGAAGTTCTGGACGAGGCACTGTTACCGGAAGTTCTGGACGAGGCACTGTTGCCGGAAGTTCTGGACGAGGCACTGTTGCCGGAAGTTCTGGACGAGGCACTGCTGCCGGAAGCTCGGGACTGGGCTGACACACTGGAAGCCTGATGCGTGGGGCTGGTAGTGGAGGTACCAGACTGGGGACACGCACCTCAGGGCTAGTGCGGGGAGCAGGAACAGGACATACTGGACTGGGCTGATGCACTGGAAGCCTAGTGCGTGGTGCTGGTACTGGAGGTATCAGACTGGAGGCACGCACTTCAAGGCTGGTGCGAGGAGTGGGAACAGGCTGAATTGGACTGGGCTGACTCACTGGAGGCCTGGTGCGTGGTGCTGGTACTGGATATACCGGGCCGTTTAGACGCACTGGCGGTCTCGATCGCACCTCCTGCACAACCCGTCCTGGCTGGATGGAACTAGTAGCCCTGCACAAGCGAAGTGCTGGCACAGGGCAAACTGGGCTGTGCAGGGGCCTGATGGTTGCCGGTGCGTAGAGCGGGCGTAGGGTAGCCTGGACCTAGGAGGCGCACCAGTGACCAGATGCGCTGCGCAGGCATCCTCCTTCCAGGCTGGATGCCCACTCTAGCACGGCACTTGCGAGGGGCTGGGATCACTCTCACCGGACTGTGCGTGCGTATGGGCGAGATTGTGCGCACTTCTGCATACTCCGGCGCTCTCTTCTCCACCTGCTTCCCATAAAAAGCACGGGAGCTGGCTTAGGTCTACTGCCTGGCCCAGCAAAACTACCGTGTGCCCCCCCCAAAACAATGTTTGGGGTGCCTCTCGTGCTTCCCCTTCGGCGCGTACAATGCCTCATACCGGCGCCGCTCCGCCTTGGCTGCCTCTATCTCCTCCAGTGGGCGACGGTATTCCCCAGCCTGATGCCAAGGTCCAGCCCCGTCCAGAATTTCCTCCCATGTCCAATTCCCCTGATAGTCCATATAATTTATCCGTTGCTCCTTACCCCGCTGCTTGGTCCTTGGTTGGTGGGAGATTCTGTCACGGTTGTCGTAGGGTAAAGCGGACCAAGACGCAGCGGGGAAATGTGCACTCATCTTCTTTTATTTCAATGGACAAAGAAGGTAAACCAAAAATAAACACGTACACAACAAAAACACAACGACTAATAACAGGCCGGTAAGGCACAGAGCTATACCCAGCACAATCTCCCACAAATACTAAAACAAACACATACCTATTTATAGAACCCTCAATCAGAGGCAACGAGAAAACACCTGCCTCCAATTGAGGGATCAACCCCCAATAAACTAAACATAGAAATACAAATAACTAGACTCAACATAGAAATACATACACATAGAACAGTGCCCAAAACCCGGAATACTAAATCAAACACCCTACAACTAACACAACCAGCCCGAACCACATAAAACAAATACCCCCTGACCAAACTACAATAACAAATAACCCCTATTACTGGTCAGGACGTGACAATTATAAATAAATAAACAAAAACAAAACAATCGTCCGATTAATCGGTATCGGCTTTTTGGTCCTCCAGTAATCAGTATCGGCGTTTAAAAATCATAATCGTTTGACCTCTATTTCTAAGTGACCCAAAACTTTTGAACGGTAGTGTATATTAGTTCAAGCTTTCTCTCTAAATTCTTAAACCTACAAATACACTCAATACTATGATCCTCCATATTCTGACTGTGTCAGAGTCTAGGTGATGTGGGCAAGGCGGAGTCAGGCGCAGGACACAGAGATGAGTAATAATAGTAACTTTACTAAAAAAAATAATCCTCCAACAAGGAGAACAAAAATCCAGAATCACATAAACGAGACAACTGACAACAATAAACATGCACAAAACCATGATGGCTCCAGAGGGTTAAATAGGGAAATAATTCAAACGAAATGGGAACCAGGTGTGTACAATACAGACAAAACAAATGGAAAAAGAAACGTAGATCGGTGGAGGCTAGAAAGCCGGTGACGTCGACCACCGAACGCCGCCCGAACAAGGAGAGGCACCAACTTCGGCGGAAGTCGCGACAGACTGGATTAGTTTGCTTTAATTATGAGGTTGACAGAGATTAAGTATCTAAGAGGAGGACCCGTTGCTCTGGTAGGATGATGTGGATACCAGCTCTGGCTATTGACTCCAGTCCATGGAGAGGTGGTTAGGTAGAGAGGAGGAGAGGGGGGTGGAGAGGGAGAGGTGGGGAGGTAGAGAGGAGGAGAGGGAGAGGTGGGGAGGTAGAGAGGAGGAGAGGGGGGTGGAGAGGGAGAGGTGGGGAGGTAGAGAGGAGGAGAGGGAGAGGTGGGGAGGTGGGGAGGTAGAGAGGAGGAGAGGGGGGTGGAGAGGGAGAGGTGGGGAGGTAGAGTGGAGGAGAGGGGGGTGGAGAGGGAGAGGTGGGGAGGTAGAGTGGAGGAGAGGGGGGTGGAGAGGGAGAGGTGGGAGGTAGCGAGGAGGAGAGGGGTGGAGAGGGAGAGGTGGGGAGGTAGAGAGGAGGAGAGGGGGTGGAGAGGGAGAGGTGGGCAGGTAGAGAGGAGGAGGGGGGGTGGAGAGGGAGAGTGGGGAGGTAGAGAGGGGGGTGGTGAGGGAAAGGTGAAGAGGTAGAGAGGAGGAGAGGGGGGTGGAGAGGGAGAGGTGGGGAGGTAGAGAGGAGGAGAGGGGGGGTGGAGAGGGAGAGGTGGGGAGGTAGAGAGGAGGAGAGGGGGGTGGAGAGGGAGAGGTGGGGAGGTAGAGAGGAGGAGAGAGGGGTGGAGAGGGAGAGGTGGGGAGGTAGAGAGGAGGAGAGGGGGGTGGAGAGGGAGAGGTGGGGAGGTAAAGAGGAGGGGTGGAGAGGGAGAGGTGGGGAGGTAGAGAGGAGGAGAGGGAGAGGTGGGCAGGTAGAGAGGAGGTGTGGAGAGGGAGAGGTGGGGAGGTAGAGAGGAGGAGAGGGGGGTGGAGAGGGAGAGGTGGGGAGGTAGAGAGGAGGAGAGGGGGGTGGAGAGGGAGAGGTGGGCAGGCAGGTAGTGGCTTTTCATCATTCTGCAGGAGCCATGGTTGACCTTGATTCTTCTCTGCAGCGGTGGGAGAGAACAGCGTGGAGGCAAGGTGTGTGTGTGTGTGTGTGTGTGTGTGTTCATTTATCTGACCTATATTTAAACTGGTCCCCCCAAAATCATTTTACAGGGCAAGATTTATTTAACCTTCTCTCTTGGCCCTGTGGTGCATGGGCCTGTCTGGCAGTGGCGCTAGCTCCACACAGTTACAGTAACAGTACAGTACCGCTGTGTTGTTCTCTTTCTGCCTGGCTTCACCATGGAAGCCAGCAGGGCACTAGAGTGGGATAAATTATTCACTAGAACCTCCCCTCCTTCATCCCTCCCTCCCTTCATCCTCTGCCTCTCTCTGCAGGACTGCTGGAGGAAGAGAGGTGGATGAGGAAATAAATAAATGAGGAGAGGAGTAGAGGATGAGTGGGTGGAGGGAAGATGAGGGGATGGGGGTGGGGGGGTGACAGGGGGCAGGATGTGCACCAGCCAGGCAGCCCCAGACCACACATCTCAGCAGGGGTCCGGGTCCAGGCTCCAAAAGCTGCAGGCCAAGAGCATCACCGTCCCCCAGTCCTCCAGGCATCCATCCCAGCATTCTCCATGGTTCCTGACTCTCTGTTCTCTTTGTCTTCTTCGTCTCTAGTTCCAATGTGGAAGTTGTTTTTAGCACTTGTACCTGTGTGTGTGACTTATCAAAGTTGCTGAGAGTAGTTTGATGAGGTATTCAGTTGCAGTCTCTCCGTCTGTGTCTTTACTGCTTCTTTTTACTCTCCTCATCAGTCTGTCTGTATTCCCCCAAACCCCCCCCCCCCCCCCCCACAACTCTCTCTCTCCCCTGTGGTTGATCTTTCACCAGAGAGGCCCCTCTGTTATTTTGGTGAGGAACGCAGCATCCCAGCTTCCCCCAGGGCAAGATTTCCCAGACTACCCCTGAGTATAATTTTACATATTTTTTACATTTTTGTCATTTAGTACACTCTTATCCAGAGCGACTTCCAGTCAGTGCATTAATTTTAAGATAGCTAGGTGGGACAACCTACTAATACTGTATCACAGGCATCATCAGCACACTTTTCCTCAATAAGCAGCTATCAGCAAAGGGGGGGGGGGGGGTTGAGGTGAGGAGGGGGTATTATTTAAGATACTCTCAGAAGATGGGGGAAGCTGGTTCCACCATTGGGGTGCCAGGACAGAGAAGAGCTTGGACTTTGTTGAGGGCCAAGAGACCAGAGGTGTCAGAACGGACTGCTCGGGTTGGGGTGTAGGGTTTGAGCATAGCCTGAAGGTAGGGAGGGCCAGATACACTTGCTGCTCCATAGGTAAGTACCATGGTCTTGTAGTGGATGCAAGCTTCGACTGGAAGCCAGTGGAGTTTGCGGAGGAGCATGATCACATGGGAGAACTTGGGAAGATTGAAAACCAGGGGGGCTGCAGCATTCTGGACAAGTTTCAGGGGTTTGATGGAACAAGCGGGGAGCCCAGACAACAGCAAGTTGCAGTAGTCCAGATGGGAGATGACAAGTGCCTTGATTGGGACCTTTGTCGCTTCCTGTGTGAGGTCGGGTTATACTTTATGGATGTTGCAGAGCATGAACCTGCAGGAGTGAGTGACTGCTTTAATGTTTGCAAAGAATGACAGGGTGCTGTCCAGGGTCACGCCAAGGTTCTTTGCACTCTGGGAGGGTGACACTTCGGAGTTGTCAACTATGATGGAAAGGTCTTTGAGCAGGCAGGCCTTCCCCGGGAGGAAGAACAGCTCCCTCTTGTCGAGGTTGAGCTTGAGGTGGTGGGCCGACATCCAAGCTGAGATATCTGTCAGGCATGCAGATATGTGTCGCCACCTGGGTGGCAGAATAGGGGAAGGAGAAAAGTAGTTGAGTGTCATCCACATAGAAATGATAGGAGAGACCTTGTGAGGATTTTACAGAGCCAAGTAACTTGGTGTATAGAGAGAAGAGGGCCAAGAACCGAGACCTGGGGGACACACGTAGAGTACGTGGTGCAGACACAGATCCTCTCCAAGTCACCTGGTAGGAGCGGCCTGCAAGGTAGGATGCAATCCAAGAGTATGCAGAGTAGGCCAGCCCTCCATTTAGGAGAAATTAGTAGCCATGTGCCACCACCACGACGACCAGATGCTCTCGGACTATGAGAGAAAACATAGTCAGATGAAGAAAGAGCAGCTGGAGTAGCAGTGATCTCTGAGGTGATCCATGTCTCCGTCAGGGCCAAAAAGTAAAGGGACTGAAGGGTAGCATAGGCTGAGATGAACTCAGCGTTCTTGATCGCAGATCGGCAGTTCCAAACGCTACCAGAGACCCAGAATTCAACATGGGTTGTGCGCACGGGGTACACTAAATTAGAAGGGTTGCAGCCAAGTGGTTGGGAGCATCTACAAAGCGAGGAGCGAACAGGTATAGAAAACACACACATAGCTGCCAAAGCTACAAAAGAGCAAAATGAGATCCGAAAATAACTAGTTAAGATACTCAAGTGAGAGAGTGTTGTGGAGACTTCCTCAAAGAACTCCGCAGAACAACTCAGCAGAACCGTCTTTGTTTTGGCGACCGTCTTAGTTTTGCCGACAAGAAGGCCACTGACACAACCGCCACTTACAGATGCCGTTTAGAAACCAGGGGAAACTGAAGTATTAAGACTAATTGCTAATTGCCTAGCAGAAGGGAAGAGCACACCTCCCTGTACTAATTGCTGATTGCCTGGCAGAGGAGAAACCCCCAATACAGCCACTGATTACAAAAACAAGTCACAAATTCACATGCTCTTTCATCCTGGTTGATGTGTCAACACTCAACTGCAAGTTATGAGCAGTCAGCAGTTCACACACCAAGTAGGCTACTGGGAAGACAGGCAGCACTTAAAGTAAAATAACCCTAGCTGGCAGAAATACTTTACTAAACAACAACGACAGATAAAGACAACAATTATATTATATCAGGAGTCCTCTAGCTGTAGAATGAAGCAGACTTTCTGTCTATAGCCTGGCTGGGATGGCACTAGGCACTCAGCAGTTGATCCCATCCCAACATTGTTTATCAGCCCCAGTCCGAAGAACCAGGGAAAACTGGAAAACTAAGAAAAAAACGTCTCCGTACTCCCTTGGTCCAAGCGGAATTAAAGAGCTTACTGATGTTTTTTTTTTTCTCTTCTTCAGTTCGGTTTCTTCCGCCTGAAAGGAAGCCCCATCCACCCATCCTTCCAGATTTCCCAGCCCTCCAGCTGATCACAGCCAGGCAGAGGCAGCACAGCTTGGACCTCCGCTGGGCCTCCTCTGGGCTCTCTGTAGGTTCCTGGTTCTCCACGCTGGTCTAATCAATTGAGACATTCAGGGGACACAGCCTGACTAGAAATCACGACAAAGCACCACTGTTCAGTACACTAACAAACGTCTCCACTGCCTGGTCATATCAAACTGCCGCTGCATTATATTGGCTGTAACTACGTCGTCAGAATCTGTTGGTTGTGATGTTTCTTCAGGAACAGCCATTTCAGGTAATATTTCTCGTAATGTGTATGTTCTTATTAATGGAGTGAATGTTGATGATGACTGCAGCACCGTTTTAATGATCTGTAAGCTGTACTGATATACTCTACATGTATGTAGCGACTGGTCTTCAGTAAAATATAAGAGCTTTTGAAACAAATGAGCTTGTAATTTCTAGAAATCTGTATGTGACACTGTAGCAACTGCCTACAGCAAACCTCCCCCAATACACATTCAATTCAAAAGAACATTTACAGATAAATGTGATTGTTTTTCCCCAATCATATCTCAAATTCTAACGATCTCCGGTAGTAAATATATACTATTATGTAAAGTGCGTTCAGCAATCATACAATACAGCACAAATACAGCACTCTCCATCTGTGATAATAACATGTAATGGCTGCTACATCCACTGTAATAGAATAACTCTCTTTTTTCTAGAATGTTATCAGAGTCAGCTGGTATAGCAGACAGCCAGTTAAACAGTGGGAATGTCCCAAATGCCACCCAATTCCCTGTATAGCGCACTACTTTTGACAGAGCCTTATGGGGAATATGGTGGCATTTTGGATGTAGGCAGTGATTCAGCTGGTATATCAGACAGCCAGGTAAACAGCCTGTGGATACAGACCTTTCACCTGTCCAGTGATAACACTCCTCATTCTATTACCTCCCAGCAACACGACAGCCTTCATTCACTGTGATACTGGCTGTGTCCCAAATGGCACCCTATTCCCTGTAGCGCTCTACATTTGACCAGAACCCTATGGGCCCTGGTCAAAAGTAGTGCACTATATAGGGAATAGGGTGCCGTTTGGGGCGCGGACACCATCTCCATCAAGTCACCACTCAATCCCTCCAGAGCAGGGCAGAGCAGATATAGGTCGATGCTAACTCTCTCTATTCCAGGCTTTCACAGTAGAGACAAACACGTCCACACTAGGAGAAGAAACTGGTCCGACTGAGTCATCACATTAGATGGATGAGAGGATGCTACCTCTTTATCTCCACATCTGCATTAAATCATCAAATGAAGGCTCTCCCAATGTTAAGTCTGCTGTGTTTTCTGTACACTGATGTTGATGCACTCTGATTGATTTTGTGTCTCATGACAAGAAATGATGTGTTGACTGTTGCAGTTGAACAACATCTAAATGGCTTGTGACCACCACAAACTGACTGCAACCATTAACTTGAGTGTCTCGGTTAAATGTAATGTTTTTCTATAGTGGTGAAATCTGCCAATATACGAACCATAATTGAAACAGCGATAGAGTATGCAGAGTATAGCCAGAGAGATAATTCTGAGCTCTCAAGAAATTGTGCGAGAAGTACCTCCTCCATCCAGCAGATTTTAAATGATCAAAACTACCTGTGGCTGTGGTTTTCATTAAAATCACAGAAAACTGCTGTGGACAAACATTGATAAGGGAAAGTCCCTGCAGGTTCTGATTGGCTATAGCCATGCCGTACTGTTGAGCAGATATGACTTGATGCTTCTAGTTTCAGGTAATGTAAATCAGGACAATTTCACTGTAGATCCCTTTTGTATGCATTCACAAAGCCTTTATAACAGCTACATAAGGCTCTAGAACCAACAGAAGTCTGAACTTTAACACATCTTTACTCTGTAGTGAATGAAGCCCAGATGACTGATTGACTGACTGTCTGACTGTGTTCTGGTAGCAGTCAGTAACTCTGCTCCTACAGCTCGGGGCAGCCTGCCTTGTTGGACGGTGCACGGCACGGCAAAGTGCTGATTGAATTTGATGGAGCTGTCTGACCTAATGGTATTAGAATTACTGGAGGAAAATGTTCATCATCATAATGCAATTTGCGACATATTTTTTTGTCTCTGCCGGACAAGGCTGGCCCCCCGGTGCGATTTATAGCTAGATTGCCGTGTTTTCGACCTCTGCCACACTGCTGGAGATATCAGAGGGGATCATGCAGCTGGAGGCGGGTGAGGAGAGGGTGAGGGGGGTCAGGAGGGCAGGTGGGGTGCGAGTGAGGGGGGGTAGGTTGGTTCCTGAGCTGAGGTATTGCTGCTGAATAGAAATAAAGAGTGGTTGAGAGCATTTCCAGAGCGAGCCCTGCTCCCGCCACCATGTCTGGGGCTGGTAATATGTGTGTGTCTGAGTAATGTGTGTGTGTGTCTGAGTGGAAGACAAACTCATCTGAGGCTGGGATCGAAAGCGTGACAAAGGTAGGCACTCGCTAATTAGGGCCGATAAACCCCTACATCTGAGTGAATGAGGCTCTGACCATCACCTCAGGACATACTAAACCCACCCCCAGCACAAGCCACCACATCCAACTACCAACAAACCCCTACACCGCGGCCCAGCTGAGCAGCTGGGGTGCAGCTCCTTCTCTCCTTCCGTTCCTCACTCACCCCACTCCTGCCTTCCACCCTCTCTCCTCCCTCCCTTCCCACCCACTCTCCCAGCAGGCTTCAAACAACTCTCAGCTCACCGTCTGTTTATCTCTCACTGTGAGAGGCCAATCGGGAGGGTTTCACAACTTCCAGTTCCCGGGAGCTAGTGGAGCTACTCTGAGACTATTTCTCCATCAACAGTACAGTACAAAGAGAGGGAAGTGACTGGTGTGGTAGGTGGGAGGAGGGAGGGCAGGACAGAGGGTGCAATAGTGGTGAAAGGGAGAGGAAGGGAGAAAGGAGGGAGAAGAGGGAGAGAGAGGGGGAGGAGTGGGGGGAGCAGGCAGTGTACTGAGACAGGAGGTGAGTAGGCGGAATGTAGTTTGGGAGTTTTTCTTCCAGATTACAGCCCAGAGAGGTTCAAAGGCCTTTGGTAGCTGTTGTGATTCAAGCTGAGCTACTCATTATTGTGTGTGTGTGTATGTGTGTGTGTGTGTGTGTGTGTGTGTGTGTGTGTGTGTGTGTGCGTGCGTGCGTGCGTGCGTGCGTGAATGTGTGGGTGGACGTGTATGGTAAGGGTAGGTTTACTGGTTTTCAGAATTCAGGAAACAGAAAATATCCAAAGGCACCAGTTTATGACAGAAGTGATAGATAGGAACAGAATGTTTTGGTATTTGGACTGATATTGGGCTTTTAGGTTCACACACTTATTTTTTCCCTTTTCAGTTCAGTCACTTGTTATAAACATTCGATCAAATAGTCCCTCAGCCATCTTCGAACAAGGTGTGGGTAGAACTAGGAAATATTATGCCATTCTGTGTAATTGAGTCCTTGCTGCATAATATGAGCTAATGTGACTGTTTGAAAAGTTTCTCAATCTTCTGACATCATCAGCATAAAGCAGATCCATGCAATCCTCCATGTTGCTGGGACTCGTTGGTGAGACGGATGATCTCGTTGGTGAGAGAGATGATCTCATTCTCCATTTTTTTACGGGAAGATTTGCATCGCTATGCCGAAGTCATGATCACGTAACATCTAAAAGCAGAGTGTGATTGCATAGAAACAGGCACCCACGCACATGACTAACTCATCCCACCCAGCCTGCTATAGCACCGTGGCACTGAACTCCTTCAGGACTGATGCATCTGTAACGGCTGACGATACTGTGGCACTGAACTCCTTCAGGACTGATGCATCTGTAATGGCTGACGATACTGTGGCAATGATAATGAAGCAATGATGCCCGGTAATGTATCTGGGTTGAGCAGCATGCACCAATGATCTCAGATCAATACAGCCGTAACACCAAGACACAGTCGGGCAATTTGAGACGCACCAATGAAAATCCCATCCACATAATTGTTGTGTCAAAGAAAGAACTGTTTGCAGTAAAATATTGGGACATAAGGGCTCATAAAAGGACCATGTACGGAGGCATCTAAGCTGCCATGATAATCAGAAAAGGTTGAGTTCACAGAGTAGGTACATTATATAGTAGGACACTGTAAACTGAATACTGACACAGAATATGAGTTGATACATTTGCTTTTCACTATGGCTATGTCATGACGTTGGCCTGTGGGTAAGGTTTATGACCCCCCCATAAATACCTTTCTCCCTTCCCTCTCTCTCTTGACTCTACTGAAGGACTCTTGAATAGCCTTTGTTAAACATAGAGAGTCTGGGAACATCAAACGGTGGGGGGAAAGGAACCATATTTCGGTAATCCAACCAGTGGAGAATATGCGTTGGTACTTAATGAATATGATGTCAGTTCAGTTGTCATCTGAGACATTATGACTGATGACAGGACGACATAAACTGTATCTGGGAAAGTCTACACATTCTAGTTATCAGATTCACATGGAATTGTTGTGCAATTTAAATGTTTCAATATCAAACTATTTGTGAAAAGATGAAATGTAATCTTAGCTTCCAAATGAGAGAATTGGGTTTTCATAAGGTTAGAGCTCTGCTCAATCAGTGGCCCGCCCCTGTGAAGAGACATGGGTTATAAACTATGAAACACACCCTTCTCTCCCTCCACTATATAAGCCCTTGACGAAAATGTAACCTCCGGTTCCGGGTACGTGAGGTCTGCAGCCTCTGAGTTAAAAGGGCGGATAACTTTCTGTTCCGGGTACATTAGGGCGACAGTCCAATGTCAGAAGGATTCAGATAATAACTACAGAACTAAGCCAACCTCAGCGTGAGCTTTGGTTGCGAATGGTATGAACTTTGAACTCTTATTCACTACAGAAGTGATACCTCCTAGCCGTTGAGTTAGCAGTGGCCGCTGTAAACGTGGGCTAGGAAAGGACGGACGACGTTTCCAGTCTAACACACAACGATGATACTACAACGTATACCATTTACCACCAGAGACATTCTTCCGAGGACAGCAAGATCTCTGTTGGGCAACACGGCCAGCATCTACGACCAACCTACCGAAGCGCAGCTCAGAGTAAATATTTATTGCATTTCCCTTTTCCAAATTTAATTGTTGTTACCTCACCAAGCTGCTTGACGATGGTCTTGTAGCCCATTCCAGCCTTGTGTAGGTCTACAATCTTGTCCCTGACATTCTTGGAGAGCTCTTTGGTCTTGGCAATGGTGGAGAGTTTGGAATCTGATTGATTGATTGCTTTTGTGGACAGGTGTCTTTTATACAGGTAACAAGCTGAGATTAGGAGCACTCCCTTTAAGAGTGTGCTCCTAATCTCAGCTCGTTACCTGTATAAAAGATACCTGGGAACCAGAAATCTTTCTGATTGAGAGGGGGTCAAATACTTATTTCCCTCATTAAAATGCAAATCATTTTATAACATTTTTGACATGCGTTGTTCTGGATTTTTTTGTTGTTATTCTGTCTCTCCCTGTTCAAATAAACCTACCATTAAAATTATAGACTGATCATTTCTTTGTCAGTGGGCAAACATACAAAATCAGCAGGGGATCAAATACTTTTTTCCCTCACTGTATTGTTTGTCCCTCTTGAGACGCTGTAGCAACAATATACAGTAACACTTCAAAAAAATCTAATCTCTTCCTCAAAATAGTCAGAATCAAGATACATCAAGAAATCTGCAATACATTTTAAAGTTTTTGCAGAGCAGGTCTTAGTTGTGCAATTTCACATCTAACTAAGATGTTTGGTGCGGAATTTCTCAAGTGAAAAAATGTACATGAAAACTAGTTGTCTATCGTTGAATGACAAAAAACACTTTGAAGAATTGCTACTTTAACCAGTCACCGACGAATGGGCATAAACTTTGGCTACCGAGCTTCGGCTTGCCTCAAGAAAAATGTTGTGCTCGAACACAAATGCTGCCGAACATCAAAACGAACAAAAATGTTTGTCATAATATATGCACAAACTGTTTCAACTGGGAAGCATACAGCAAGCTTTACTTATTGCTACTGTAGCTCTAATCTGTCCTGAGAAACCCCTTCACTCACTGCTAGTCTGGGCTGCATCACCACTTCTGCTGCACAGAAGTTAACACACCTGAATAATGCAACACGGCATGTAAAATGTTGAAACTGTTCATTTCCGTTTGCAAAACAATGTACATTACAGGCTAGAACACTTTACAATGCAAGAAGATACCGGTAGCTTCCAGCTTTCCAGCTAACATCAATTTACTACCCTAGTACAGTACCTTGTTTGTAATCATTTGCAAACCATAATGACAAATATTGCTAATTTCAAAGCCGATTGTTACCAAAAACTTTATTTATTCACTTCTTTTCTCCCGGTCATGATCTTTGCTCTAGCCTTGAACTCACTGACTGTCTGTGTGTGTGTGTGTGTGTGTGTGTGTGTGTGTGTGTGTGTGTGTGTGTGTGTGTGTGTGTGTGTGTGTGTGTGTGTGTGTGTGTGTGTGTGTGTGTGTGTGTGTGTGTGTGTGTGTGTGAACGATGTCATGAATTTTAAAGAGACAGCTCACACTTTTATTAAAGAAGAGATTGCTTCTTCTATGAAAATGTTGTTGATCAGTACAATAAAATAAGTCCCAAATGGAAGGGAAACACATAGTTTTTAATCTGTAGCCCCATGAAATCTGCCAAAACAAGCTCAATTAGCCAATGCATGCATACACTCCTATTGAATAATTACCTATATTGTGAAAAGACCTAGGCTACATCTTGATTTACCCAGCTTATCTATAGAGATGGACTATTCAAATAAAGTATTACCATTATGTTGTTACTGTATGTATTTAGATAGTTTTTTACCTAAGTCCAATTAATTGTATGATTGTATAACTGATTCATTAATGAATACATTCAAAAATAAGATACTGAACTTAAAAGATCTGTCTTGATCAAGTGTTATTCTGTGAGTTTGGCTAATATGACTTATTTTTTACTGTTGTTGTGGAATCGTTTTGGTATCATTTTGGTATCGAGTATCGTGATGGTAAACCTGGTATCAGTGTCGAAGTCAACATTTCGGTAATGTGACAACACTAGGCTATAGCCACCCCTATGATAACCACACTGCATCCAAAGCCTGGTTTCCAACACCTGGGTTTCTGTACAGCACTTTGTGACATCAGCTGATGTAAGAAGGGCTTTATAAATACATCTGATTGATTGATTGAACAAAACATCCGTCCTTACCACCCTTATTTCATTAACTTACTGTAGATAACTTTTGTTAGATTGCATTATTTTATATATTTACACTGAGTATACAAAACATTAAGAGCACCTGCTTTTTCCATGACATAGACTGACCAGCTGAATCCAGGTGAAAGCTATGATCCCTTATTGATGTCACTTGTTAAATCCACTTCAACCAGTGTAGATGAAGGGGCGGAGACAGGTTAAAGAAGGATTTTTAACCCTTGAGACAATTGAGACATGGACAGTGTATGTCTGCCATTCAGAGGGTGAATGGGCAAGACAAGAAATGTAAGTGCCTTTGAATGGGGTATGTAGCTGCCAGGCGCACTGGTTTGCGTCAAGAACTGCAACACTGCTGGGTTTTCCGACACCTTCTTCGACACCATGCCCCAACGAATTGAGGCTGTCCTGAGGGTAGAAGGGGGGTGGGGTGCAACTCAATATTAGGAAAGTGATCCTAATGTTTTGTATACTCAGTGTATTTGGAAAGTATTTAGAACCCTTGACTTTTTCCCACATTTTATTATGTTTACATCCTTATTCTAAAATGGATGAAATAGTTTTCTTTCCTCATCAATCTACACCCAATACCCCATAATGACAAAGCAAAAACTGTTTTTTAGAAATGTTTGCCCAAAAATTAAAATAATAACTGAAATATGACATTTACATAAGTATTCAGACCCTTTACTCAGCACTTTGTTGAAGCACCTTTGGCAGCGATTACAGCCTTGAGTCTTCTTGAGTATGACGCTACAAGCTTGGCACACCTGTGTTTGGAGGGTTGCTCCCATTCTTCTCTACAGATCCTCTCAAACTCTGTCAGGTTGGATGGGGAGCGTCGCTGCACAGCTATTTTCAGGTCTCTCCAGAGATGTTAGATCGGGTTCAAGTCCAGGCTCTGGCTGGGCAAATCAAGGATATTCAGAGACTTGTCCCGAAGCCACTTCTGCGTTGTCTTGGTTGTGTTCTTAGGGTCGTTGTCCTGTTGGAAGGTGAACCTTCGCCACAGTCTGAGGTCCTGAGCGCTCTGAGGTCCTGAGGATCTCTCTATATTTTGCTCCGTTCATCTTTCCCTCGATCCTGACTAGTCTCCCAGTCCCTGCCACTGAAAAACATCCCCACAGCATGGGTTTGCCACCACCATGCTTCACCGTAGGGATGGTGCCAGGTTTCCTCCAGACGTGACGCTTGGCATTCAGGCCAAATAGTTCAATTTTGGTTTCATCAGACTAGAGAATCTTGTTTCTCATGGTCTGAGAGTCCTTTAGGTGCCTTTTTGCAAACTCCAAGCAGGCTGTCATGTGCCTTTTACTGAGGAGTGGCTTCCGTTTGGCCACTCTACCATAAAGGCCTGATTGGCGGAGTGCTGCAAAGATGGTTGTCCTTCTGGAAGGTTCTCCCATCTCCACATAGGCACTCTGGAGGTCTGTCAGAGTGACCATCGGGTTCTTGGTCACCTCCCTGACTCAGGCCCTTCTCCCCCGATTGCTCAGTTTGGCCGGGTGGCCAGCTCTAGGAAGAGTCTTGGTGGTTCCAAACTTCTTCCATTTAAGAATGATGGAGGCCACTGTGTTCTTGGGGACCTTCAATGCTGCAGTAAATGTTTTGTACCCTTCCCCAGATTTGTGCCTCGACACAATCCTTTCTCAAAGCTCTACGGACAATTCCTTCGACATCATGGCTTGCTTGTTGCTCTGACATGCACTGTCAACTGTGGGACCTTATATAGACAGGTGTGTGCCTTTCCAAATCATGTCCAATCCATTGAATTTACCACAGGTGGACTCCAATAAAGTTGTGGAAACATCTCAAGGATTGTCAATGGAAACAGGATGCACCTGAGCTCAATTTCGAGTTTCATAGCAAAGGGTCTGAATATTTATGTAAATAAGGTATTTTATTTCTTATTTTTTTGCTAACATTTCTAAATATCTGTTTTCACTTTGTCATTATGGGGTACTGTGTGTAGATTGATGAAGAAAAAAAGTATTTAATCCATTTTAGAATAAGGCTGTAAGATAACAAAATGTGGATGCACTGTATATGAACCAAGTAGCCCTTTCCTTCAGTCAAAAGACCGAATCGCCCTTTGTCGGCCTCATGGGTGGAATGTTAATTATATTTTTCATAATTTCATAATTAATAAACATTATTCTTTTTTTAATGCAGAAAATCTGGTGTTTCTATGTCAAACGGTTTTGTTATAATTTCAGTCTTCTGTGATGTATATAAAGTGTAATACTGGGATGCAAACTCAAAATGTAATACATTTGAACTCTATATCTGACAGGGTACAGGTTTCTTCTTTTAGAAGCCCATAACCATGTGTGTGAGGTCTATGCTTTTGTTTCAAAGTACGAAGAAACACTCTGTGTAACCCTAATTTAGCCCACTGCAAAGGTTTCTTTTTTTTTCAAGAGAGAAAACCTGGCCTGAAGAAAACTCTCTTTGTCCAACAAGTTTTCAGCGGTGCTGCTAAGAGAGATCATGCCCTGGATACACCAGCAGCAAAACTTGGGCTGACTGATAGCTCCAACAGCATGCTTTTACAGTCTGCAAAACGCTCTCAGATGGCACATACAGTAACAGGCACACAGCACAGCACAGCACAGCCATACATATAAACATGTCAGGGGAGTAATAACGATGCACAGAGGATGATGGATGGGGCTGTCTATTTGCCTGGAAGAAAAACAGGGAATTGACAGTTTTATAAAAGTTATTTTTGTTGTAGGGCAGTTTGCTCATTACAGAGAGGTAGGTAGCGTGTGCATGCGCGGTTGGGGTGTTAGACAATCTGGTATTAGGTGTTAGACTGGACTAGTATTTGGGCTCCTACGTATTTATCCAAAGCCAATGTACTGGATATGAGGTTCGGGAGGTTTCATCTCTCCAGAGGGGATCTAAGCCCCCCTCAATCTTCTCCCCTCAGGAGGAGGCCTTGCACAGGAAGTTACAAGCTCGAGCAGGCACACGTTAATTACTTGTGCCCTTCCCATTGGGCCCAGCGAAAAATAATTACCACTGTCGCTATCGCCGTCATCCCGGGTCCCTGATGCCATGACGATGAAGAAATACCCAGGATCCCGTGCGGTTTGGGGCAGGGGGGAGGGACGGGGGAGGGACGGGGGGGAGGGTTGAGAGACGATCCAATCAGGGATGGAGGATCTCTTTCTCCAAACCCTCTGTAGTCACTGTCTGTCTGTGGCTGGAGCCTGGAGGGCACTGCAGAATCAACCGCCAAGACTGACAGCAGTCAGGCTAATTCATTATCCTCCATCTGCTAGGGTTTTCAATTTCCCCCTCCTCTCTTTTCACAAATGGGGATGGTAGGATGGTAGGTAGATCAAGCTGCTGTCTGAGCGTTACTCTTGTCTCGCACTTCAACCAGAAAAACCATCTCCTCTCCTCTCCTCTCCTCTCCTCTCCTCTCCTCTCCTCTCCTCTCCTCTCCTCTCCTCTCCTCTCCTCTCCTCTCCTCTCCTCTCCTCTCCTCTCCTCTCCTCTCAGCTCCATTATAACCACTAATGTGTCTTTTGTGCAGAGTTGCAGTGAATACACGGCAACGTGGCTCCGACCCATTATATTTGATGGCAGTGTACTTCCCTTTGTTTTGTAAGTGGCTGCAAACACATTGAGGCTCCTCTTGCAAGCAGCGATTGCCGTTTAATAACCATGTGATGGATGAGGAACATTAGCTTGGATCCTCTCTCTCTCTCTCTCTCTACTTAGCATGAGGATGAGGGATATCTTCCCCCTCTTTCAATTATGTTTATTCTATGTGGAAACGGGGAATAAAGGCTTTGTCCAAAATGGCACCCTATTCCCTATGTAGTGCACTACTTTTGACCAGAGACTAAGGTGCCATTTCAGACAGGAATAAAGTCCACGGCTACTGAGAGAGAGAGAGAGAGAGAGAGAGAGAGACAGAGAGACATTGAGAGAGAGGTCAATTCTTTTTAGCTCAACACTCTTCTAGCGAACAGCCATGTAGCTACATGTACAGTATATCCCACCCTCAACTAATGTGAGCAACAGTGGAGCACTTGTTCCTGTCATAATCCAGCTTTGGCTGAACACCATTTTCCTCCCATTGTTTGTTCTATTCTCTGCTCGCTCCCCCTCCGTATCTGTCAAGTATATTGGGTTCCATTGATTGAATCCAGCAGATTATGAGAAACACAATTCCATGGCGCACTTGAAAAGGATTAAGGGGTGAGAGTGTGTGTACTCGTCAGTGTGTGTGTGCAGGGACAGGGGTTCTGGCTGCTCCATGCCTTCTGTGGGAGAAGGGACCCCCTAATCCTTTTAAATCCCCCTCTTCCAGCGGCTGCACCCCCATGTACACACACACACACTCCAAACACAAACACAAACACAAATAGAGACACACACAGAAACACACACACACACACGTCACCGACCCCCCCCCCCCCCCCCCCCCCCATTGGCTGTCTAAGTGCAGCATCACGTTCTTCCTTAATTAGCATTGTTCTACTTCCCTCACCGTGGGGGACCCACCCGGGCATCAACCTCAAATGTTGAAGGCACAGACGGGTGTCAGGTTGCAATTTGTAGTTGTCGAAACCACACCCACCGGGAGACACAAACATCAGAGTTAGTGAGAGACAGAGAGAAAGGAAGAGAGAGAGAGAGAGAGAGAGAGATAGAAAGAGAGAAAGAGAGAGTGAGAAAGAGAGATAAAGAGAGAAAGAAAGTGAGAGAGAGAGAGAGAGAGAGAAAGAAAGAGAGAGAGAGAAAGAGAGAAAGATAAAGAGAGAAAGAAAGAGAGAGAGAAAGATTGAGACATCATGCTTAAATGCAAAGTAATTGCGGAGGGAGGGTTGCTTTGTTGTTTTATACACCACATTCAAGGTTATGAGCTCACCCTCGTCCTCATCAAAAGGCTACTGGCTCATTATTAACTTTCTTCAAGGTTGCATCACATCATTATCATAATATGAACATAAGTCGTGGTCTACTGTATGGCTGGATTAAGAAATGATTGTTAAAATCAACTAGCTGGATTATAGGCGACACCAACACAATCAATTGTTTTAAATGACCCCAGCACGGTCTTTGGAGAGGCCCCAGTAAGGCATCATAGATAAATCCTGCTCTTATAGAGAAGACAGAAGCATATTCATCCCTATCATCATATGTCACCATTCCCCAGCACTGCAACATCACATCCATCTCTCAGTTGCCAAGCAGAATGGTAAATGACGTGGGTGTCAATATGCATTCGCCTCTCCTCTTCGCTAGCTTTTAGCTGCACTCTTCGAAAAAAAAAGTGCTATCTAGAACCTTAAAGGGTTCTTTGGCTGTCCCCATAGGAGAACCCTTTGAATAACTATTTTTGGCTGCAGGTAGAAGAATCCTTTTGGGTTCCATGTAGAATAGAGGGTTCTACATGGAACCCAAAAGGGTTATACCTGTATCCTAAAAGGGTTATCTTATGAGGACAGCTGAGGAACCCTTTTGGAACCTTTTTGGAACCCGTTTTTTTAAGAGTGTACCTTCAGGTGCAATTTCCCTCTTAAATAAAGAGCTCTTCTGGCAGCAGGCCGTGGAGGACACCATGGTCCTAAGTCTCCCATCCCAAACCCTTTCAGGGGAGGGGGGAGAGCGAGAGAGAGAGGGAGAGAGGGGGGTCATTGATGAGTGTTTGAATATGCTGCTGGATACCTAATGGAAAGGCCCTGCCACTGATGAATATCAATGCTGCATGGGGGAATGAATGCACGGTCATAGGGCTTTATTTATGAGTCCTGGGAGCAGGGAGAGGAGGAGGGAGAGGAGAGGAGAGGAAAGGGAGGGGGAGAAGAGAGGAAAGGAGCAGAGGAGGTAAGGGAGCTTAGGAGAGGAGAGAGAGAGAGTGAGAGAGAGAGAGAGAGAGAGAGAGAGAGAGAGAGAGAGAGAGAGAGAGAGAGAGAGAGGTGTTGGATGGGGGAGCGTTCCTCATCAGCGGACAGGGACGTGCCGCTCACGGTGATAAAAAGTCATATATCTTCATCTTCATCTCCATCCCTCCATCCCTCCATCTCTCCATCCACAGCAGCCTTCCGCCCCCAAAAGGTGAACATCGAGCACTTCTTTGCGGGTCAGGGGCAGAAATAAAAACACACATCACAGAGGAAGGACTTTAACAACGAAATTGAAACTGCAACACCAACAATCCCATCACGGGTCTCTGTTTTATTTGAGCATTAGATTAAAGTAGGGAGATATGAGATGTGTACCAAATGGCAATCTATTCCTTATACAGTGCACTAAATATGTGTTGCTTATTTTTAGGGAATAGGGTGCTATTTGGGACGCAGCCATGAAGATCTGTGAAACACAACCTCAAAGGGGAGCTTCAGCCTACTGCGCTGTGCTGGCTACATTGTGCTGCTTTGTATACATCTATCTATACATTAACAGCTGACCCTGAGAGGAGAGAAGCTGTATCTCTGTATTCACTATCGCCAGGGACGGGATGCAGATGAGTACAGAAGTAAACAGCTGTTTGCTGGCCTGTAAACAATCACTGACAACACTCCATAGGACAGGGCACACACACACACACACACGCACACACACACACACACGCATGCACATAGACAGACACACACACATACTCACACCCCACGGTAGACTATTTGCCTGCTAATGGAATCCCTTAGCCCAGAAGGACCAGCAGGGCCGGCTCAATAGAGCTACTCCTCCCCTCCTCACTCATTATCTTCCAGGCAGAAGATAAACTGTGTAGATCGCTGTGGACCATTAGGCCTGCTGGATGGCTGGGCTGGGATGGCGCTCCTGGGCCAGAGCAGAGCTCCATACGTGACAATGGGAGGGATGAACCTGAGGATGGCCAGACCTCCAGAGGCCAGGAGCAAATACAGATGTGCCTCCAAAATGGCACCCTATTTCTTATGGCCCCTTGCCAAAAGTAGTGCACTATATAGGGAATAGGGTGCCATTTCAGACACATATGGAGTGATCCAGCTGTGGAGAGGTGGCCTCGTGTTCACTGCCTTCCATAGGGAAACCACAGTACGTCCAGATGTTTTAGTTAAGGGCTGATTTTTCAAAAACTGCTGACCCCCACTGCCCCAGCCCCTCCAACCCCTGAGTTACACGAGCCTCCAAACCCCGTGGCCCTCCAAGCCCCTCGGGCCCTCCAGACCTCCAGACCCCTTTCCTGCCGTGCAGGGACAGGGACGTCAGGCCCCTGATGTAAAATTCCGTGGAACCTTCCACAGTCCACAGACCCGGGCTCTGGTCATCAGCTACATCAGCAGCAAGCGCCTGCCTGCCGTTCCTACGTAGGTCCACTCCGCCCAGACTTTTCATCTGCCTGTGTCAGCCCTGATTAACCTCCAACAAATACAGTAGGACTAATTACCACAAATGATCCTGGACAAAATGAGAGACACAGCCGCCCACTCTTCATTTACAGTCAGGCAGGAGAGAGAGAAGATGTGGAGGGAGGGAGCGAGGGAGGGAAGGTGAGAGGGAGGGGAGAGAGATGTAGAGGGAGGACTGGCATGGCAGGCAGCAGTGGCTCTAGCCAACAAGCCTGTCTGACTCTGTTCTGTCCTAAACGCCGCCAGCACTCTCCACAACCTCCGCCTCAGCCTCTTTCTCTGCCCCAGCCCCAGCCTCAGCCCCTGCCTCCGACTCTCTCTGCCCCAGCCTCAGCCCCTGCCTCCGACTCTCTCTGCCCCAGCCCCAGCCTCAGCCCCTGCTTCCGACTCTCTCTGCCCCAGCCTCAGCCCCTGCCTCCGACTCTCTCTGCCCCAGCCTCAGCCCCTGCCTCCGACTCTCTCTGCCCCAGCCCCAGCCTCAGCCCCTGCTTCCGACTTTCTCTGCCCCAGCCTCAGCCCCTGCCTCCGACTCTCTCTGCCCCAGCCCCAGCCTCAGCCCCTGCCTCCGACTCTCTCTACCCCAGCCCCAGCCTCAGCCCCTGCCTCCGACTCTCTCTGCCCCAGCCCCAGCCTCAGCCCCTGTCTCCGACTCTCTCTGCCCCAGCCCCAGCCTCAGCCCCTGCCTCCGACTCTCTCTGCCCCAGCCCCAGCCTCAGCCCCTGCCTCCGACTCTCTCTGCCCCAGCCCCAGCCTCAGCCCCTGCCTCCGACTCTCTCTGCCCCAGCCCCAGCCTCAGCCCCTGCCTCCGACTCTCTCTGCCCTAGCTTCAGCCTCAGCTTTCCATCAAGGGATTTTGTGGTGAGTCACCATGAGTGTAGAATTAGCATTGATTTGACTGTAACTTCTCTTCCAGAAGAAGCCCTTTTATCGGGCTCTGCAGTACAAATAGACTTTGAGATCATAGCAGTAGCGCGTCATTGGATAAGTGCAAGTTAACATGTCATTATGCAAATCAGGAAATACTCCTGAATATCATTAACTCTGTATAAGCCCCAGGAAAGTCAAAAGGCATTGAAGGACAAACACTACCAGAAGAGAAATTGCAAAAGGATGACATATCAGATTGATGGATTTCTGTGTGTCATTCAAGAGGAAAGCAAACTACTACTGTGTCCATGTAAGAACCCTGCTCGTCCTTTTGCAAGCTC
This sequence comes from Salmo salar, assembly GCF_965601325.2. Lineage (NCBI taxonomy): Eukaryota > Metazoa > Chordata > Actinopteri > Salmoniformes > Salmonidae > Salmo > Salmo salar. Next base: position 21,190,609 of record NC_138315.1, read on the forward strand.
CTAGTACTAATGTCACATTTTAGTCATTTTAGCAGATGCTCTTATCCAGAGTGACTCACCATCAGGGCATTCAAATAAAGTAAGTAAAACGATCACAAGTAAAACTGTCTTTAAAATAGCAGCTGTCTGCCAAATCACTGTTAGAAAGCGTTAAGAAAAACATGTACCCCAGTAAAGTGCCTAATACCCTGAGCCACTCAACATGAAAATAAGTGCAATAACAGCGACAAACTTCTCACACACTTTGAACACACACACACACGTGTGTGTGTGTTCGCACCACTAAACCATCTCCTCGCGTCTGATTTCCCCTAGTCCTACTGTTCACTTGAATGGATTTTGCACGGATTAAATAACAGAGGACGCGTTGTGAAATCTTAATAGAATTCCATAGCCCAAACCTCCCGAAAGGAATAGACAACAGCAGGGGGTTTTATCTAAATGAATAAACACGGTGCTGGAGAGAGACCGGGGTGGGTGTGCTGTGCAGAGGGGTATGAGCTAGCAGAGTGTACTATGTATGTACTGTATAATCAGACCGCAAGGCATGCGAGGCAGCCATTCCCAGTAGCTAGCTAACCGAGAAAAAATGTATCTCCTCCTCCCCTCTTCTCCCCTCTCTCTCTCTCTCTCTTCCAGGGGATCTGTTTATCCAGGCACGGCGGCTTTGAACCCCCAATTCTTTGTAGTTCTGAGGCTTGCGGTGGCATCTGCTAATGTCAACACTAATGACACAAACCTCCTTCCCCTGCCTGTCAACACACTTAAAAAGAACAGCACAAAACATGATGAGGTGGGATGGAGGAGGGGGTGGGATGGGGGGATGGAGTAGGGGGTGGGATGGGGGGATGGAGTAGGGGGTAGGATGAGGTGCAATATGAGGGGGTGCTCTGGATAATATTGCCATCATTTCATATTCGGGGTGTATAGGGGAGCTTTGTTTGTTTCGCACTCATTTCTGAATGTATTCACGCCACAGACGAAGAGAGAAAACAAAGAAGAAAAAGAAACCACAGAAAAGTACCACAGAGTTGCAGAAAGCATGTTCTAGCAGCGCCCAACAACAAAAAAATACTTCCCATCAACAACGATGTCGACATGGAATTAGCATTGGAGCCAGAACGGATGCCCCTGGGATCAGTAGTGGGAAGCCCCTTTTTCTTGAAAAAGAACTGGAGGAGAGAGGAGAGGGAGAGTGAAGTGATGAAATGAACGAATGAGCTGAGCTTTTGCTTTCTTTCATCCAAAGAGGGATAGAGAGAAGGCGGGGAGAGAGAGAGAAACATAGAGAGATGCTTTCTTCCATTCAGGCAGCAACCCTCAGACAGGGTGCCATGTGATGCCTGCCTGCCTGCTGGGCCCAGCGCACCAAGGTCCCCAGCGTTAGGTGCCTCTGTGGCAGGGAGAGAGAGAAGAGAGAGAAGGGACGCGTATTAGAGTCAAGTGACAGACACAGACAAGGTCAGACAAAAAACATGTGATCAGCCACCACCCACTGAGACCACTCATAACACAACACATGTCCCGCTTGTCTCTTGCTATGTGAAATATATCTTCTCTCTTCCAATTGGTACCCTATTCGTTATATAGTGCACTACTTTTAACCAGAACCCTACAGGCCCTGTTCAAAAGTAGTGCACAACATAGGGAATAGGGTGCCATCTGGGACAGAGCCATCTTCTTCTAAGTAGTTTGGTCGCTGTTCAGGTTTCAGGTTTCAACAAAAGAGCTGCCAACCGGAGTCCAACTGAACCTCTGCCATACAGTCCTGCTACAGCGTTTTCATCTGCTTTGCCTTATACTCTGTGAGTCATGAAATCTTCCTGCAGTTTTCCCTGTCTCTTCCTGCAGTTTTCCCTGTCTCTTCCTGCAGTTTTCCCTGTCTTTTCCTGCAGTTTTCCCTGTCTCTTCCTGCAGTTTTCCCTGTCTCTTCCTGCAGTTTTCCCTGTCTCTTCCTGCAGTTTTCCCTGTCTCTTCGTGCAGTTTCCCCTGTCTTTTCCTGCAGTTTTCCCTGTCTCTTCCTGCAGTTTCCCCTGTCTTTTCCTGCAGTTTTCCCTGTCTCTTCCTGCAGTTTCCCCTGTCTTTTCCTGCAGTTTTCCCTGTCTCTTCCTGCAGTTTCCCCTGTCTCTTCCTGCAGTTTTCCCTGTCTCTTCCTGCAGTTTCCCCTGTCTTTTCCTGCAGTTTTCCCTGTCTTTTGCTGCAGTTTTCCCTGTCTTTTCCTGCAGTTTTCCCTGTCTCTTCCTGCAGTTTCCCCTGTCTCTTCCTGCAGTTTTCCCTGTCTTTTCCTGCAGTTTTCCCTGTCTTTTCCTGCAGTTTTCCATTATTCAGTGTGTTTGGTGTGTTTAATGTTATTTACTGTAGATCCAGCCCAGTTTTCTATTTTCTGTTAACATATTTGTTTCTGTTTGTCTCTGATCTCTCCAAATAAATGAACAGCTGACGTTAACCGGGTCTTATTTAGCAATTAGCGTCTAGCTCCCACAATGAAGCTAACTGCAGGTCTCTCCCCCTAAAAATATAAACACATCAAAAGAGATTCAATTAACTGCCCACAAAATACAAATGGGAGATCATCACATTAGGCAAATGAGAATGCAATGAAGGAGAAAAAACAGCCTAGCATGGTGCTACAGGAACATGTTAATTAGAGAACTTTCAGGCAGCAGATCTCGTCTGGGGGAGTAGAATTCATTAACACTTAGGAAGGGTGATGAGATTACAATAGGTGATAAAATGGCAGTTAGTGTCTTTTTAGCGCTCAGTGTCTTTATCGTTTTCTATTGTAAATAAAAACTGATGCTCATGTGAATGAACTAACTGCCTTTCATTAGAGTAGAATTGATTTGATTCGGTTGGTTAAGGTTAGACGTCCTGTAGAATTTTTATAAGGGAACTCTCGTCAATCTGTTTCAGCGGGACACTGTGGACCAATGGTTTGAAAAGGCTACATGAACCAGGTCTGCAATATCAATTGATTATGATTTACTGTTTGTGAGGATAATCTGTCTTCTGATTAATTCTCGATTTTCTGTAAAGATTTGGATACCTTCATGCTTCTCTATCGCAGTGGAGCCGAAAGAATTATCGCATGATCACTGACAAATCCCCTCCCTCCATATCTTCCCTAATGCTATTTTGGGGTGCGTACCAAATATTCCAGCAATATTCCACATGATGAATCCTGGAATGTGTTGCTCAGTGGTCTCCACAGTGAGCATCACATGTCTGCATGCACACGTCAGGGGGATATATTATCATGTAACACACAGCCTCTCATGCAGGAGTGAGACGAGACCTTGGTAGGATGCGCTCCACAGAGAAAACACCCTCTAGAAGCACCCCAGGGGGGTAATAATACAGAGAAAATAGTTAACTCCATCCTCTGTAGAATCCAACTCCACAACCATGCTATGTCTAATGCACCGCCAGTTTTTTCCCAGTATTCATCAGTAGAAATTATACAAATCATTCCAAAAACATGGTAGGATAATGACAGGCTACAGACTGTGTTTATTGAATTCCCTCCATTCTTTTACTTTCAGCCATGTGCGCTCCTGAGTGTATCAGAATAGGAGAGCTGATCTAAGATCTGGTCCCCCCGTGTCCATGTAACCTTATTCATTTTTCATCTCAAAGGCAAAACTGATCCTAGATCAGTACTCATAAATTTTATCTCCTGAAGAAGCGTGTGTGAACGACTACAGCGTGAAGAAATACCCTCTTTTACAATCACATGAATAATTTGCTATCAGCACCAGCCACCATTATGGGAGAAATGGCAGAAATATGTAAGTGTCAGTGGGAGTGAATGGGAGCTGTGTTTGATGAGCAGATAGATACAGCAGCAGTTTCATCTGCCTCATTTGGCCGATACAGAGGAGGTGAGCCATGCCAGGGATGCTCACACACACACACACACACACACACATCACACACATCACAGGGATGATCAGCCACACCACAGCAGTTATTGATGCAGGAGACTAGTGGTCGATGCGAGCGGCTTGTCATGAGCGGGTCCAACTGGGTCTGAATGGATCTTCACTGACTCGTATATAACATGGGGATAGCGGGTGGGATGGTAGTCATAGGGGTGAGCAAGCGAGTTCAACTTATCTACAGTTGTTTCGTTTTAGTGCTGTTAGATGTAGAATAGTGCTTCTTAGAAGTAGAAAGTCCCCATAGACCCGTATTCATAAAGCAACTCAGAATAGCAGTGCTGTTCTAGGATCAATATGACATTTTAGACATACTGTAACATAATGGACGAGCTGACTCTAGATCAGCACTCCTACTCTCAGACGCTTAATGAATACAAGTCCTGGTCATGCCCGTTTGATAGGCCATGATATAAAGAACATGTGGATATTAGAGGGGTTACTCCCTCAAACACTCCATCCTTGTGATTTTTTTTTTTGTAGAAACGATTCATTATTTAAGACCTACACTGTATTTATCTAATTGGCATTTGGAATGAACCTTTTAAGATTCAGCACGTACAAGTGATCTAAAAATCTATTGGAATTTGAAGGCGAAACCAATGGGGAGTTCTTTCGCCCCCTGAGAGAGAAGCTAATGAATTCTAGTTAACTGGAACATTTTCCCTTCATCAGGAAAATAGTATTCTGGCAGAATATCAAGATTCTTCACAAAATATAAACTAAAACAAAAATTTCAACCCAGAAATCAAATGTGATTCAGACGTTGTCTGACAATGGTTTTGTCTGTGATCAGAAGTAGAGCTACAGATGTAGCCTAGTGGAGAGGGAATCTACCTGTGGGCTTGTGGGGCTGGCAGTACGTTGCTATTGATGGAGTGCTGCTTTGATCTGCTCTCTCTCTCTTTCTCTCTCTCAGCTGGAATGCTGTGTGCTGTTGTCATGGCTCCCTAGCAACAGGGATTCAATCAAACACCTGACCTCTGACCTCTCAGGCCCCGCCCCGTCACCGGCGTAAATGGTGACCACGATGACCACAGGCCGTTCTGTCAAAAGGTTCTGATGGCCGATTTCTGTCAAAAGGATCTTCTATACCTGCAAACACCGGAGAATGGACCTCTCTCATTCTCTCTCTCTTCTTCTGTCTCTGTCACTTTCTGTCACCCTCCTCACTAATATGAGGATTGTCTTCACCTGCAAACACCCCCCACCTTACTGTACTACAGTACAGACACACTCCAGGCCCAACCAAGCAAGCAATAACAGAGGCCAACATTATTCAGAGGAATGGGCCCCATTGCTCAGGTCACCATTTGGGCCGCTGTGTTCCTGCACCTCATCGATTCCATTACAGACTGGCCTCTATGATGTATGGCTCATGTGCTCCACGTAGAAATTGCTTTTTCCACCATGGCTCCCCCCTCCACCTCCATCCACCTCCATCCAATGGCCTGCAGGTGAAGTTCAGAGCCGGAGCCCAAGATAGTGATCGCCCTCTCAATATAGGCCATATTAGCATCAAATTAACCTTTGGGATGGGAGGAGGAGAGGGAGAGGCGCAGGGGCTAGAGGAGAAAGGGTCAAACTCTACTCCTCTTTCTCTTTTTCCTCTCTTTCGCTCATTCCTATTTAATTCCCTTTAAATGGATGCCCCTCCCTGGTCCCAGCTATTTCTCTCCCTCCCCCTCCATTTTTCCACATGTATTCCTCTCCTTGGCACAGGAAGCACCAACACAGCACTAATACCGACCCAGCTGAGAATGCACTTTCTCTCTCTCCTACCCTTTCTCTGTCACTCTCTCGCTCACCCTTTCTCTGTCACTCTCTCTCTCCAACCCTTTCTCTGTCACTCTCTCTCCTACCCTTTCTCTGTCACTCTCTCTCTCCTACCCTTTCTCCATCACTCTCTCTCACCCTTTCTCTGTCACTCTCTCGCTCACCCTTTCTCTGTCACTCTCTCTCTCACCCTTTCTCTGTCACTCTCTCTCTCCTACCCTTTCTCTGTCACTCTCTCTCACCCTTTCTCTGTCACTCTCTCTCTCCAACCCTTTCTCTGTCACTCTCTCGCTCACCCTTTCTCTGTCACTCTCTCTCACCCTTTCTCTGTCACTCTCTCTCTCCTACCCTTTCTCTGTCACTCTCTCTCTCACCCTTTCTCTGTCACTCTCTCTCTCCCTCCTACCCTTTCTCTGCCACTCTCTCGCTCACCCTTTCTCTGTCACTCTCTCTCTCTACCCTTTTCCTTGATGTTCTTTGAGTTGCCTGAAGATCGCTCTCCATCTTCCCCCTCCCCTCCTCTTCCCAATCTCCTCCTCCTCGCCTCTCACTATCAGAACACAGCACATGACCCCTCCCTACCACCACCCCAACCTCCCAGCCACCCTGAGGATAAAAGTCTTACCCCCTGTCCTCCCTGTCCCCCACCCCCTAGCAGAGAACGAAGTCAGTGTATCTATAATGCTCTGATGACCTGCGCTCCGCAGTATGAACGAGTGCATGTCTCTCTCTGTCAGTAAATATAGGCCTTATCGACCTCAGCAAAACCCTCAAGCAGAGCAATATCTGCTCGTACGATGCAGACTCTAGTCTCTATCCCCCCATCCCCCCTGCCACTGCACGCACACACACACACACACACACACACACACACACACACACACACACACACACACACACACACACACACACACACACACACACACACTCATCTACTCGTACTGTCCCTAAACACACACACTCATCTCCTCGTACTGTCCCTAGACACACACACACAACACACACACACACACACACACACACTCATCTACTCGTACTGTCCCTACACACACACACACACACACACACACACACACACACACACACACACACACACACACACACACACACACACACACACACACACACACACACACACACACACACACATCTCCTCGTACTGTCCCCACACACACACACACACACACACACACACACACACACACACACACACACACACACACATACGCACACACACATCTCCTCGTACTGTCCCTACACACACACACACACACACACACACACACACACACACACACACACACACACACACACACACACACACACACACACACACACACACACACACACACACACACACACACACACGTCTCCTTTTGTCCACATGACTGTCTCTGTGACCGCTGGCTGCATCTCTGTTGACGCCTTGATTGCTGTTTTGGCTGCTGCTACTGTACATGGTAGTCTGTATCAGTCAGTCACTGGATCACTAGGAAACATGTCTCTCTGGGCCATGTAGCTTAGAAGTGATGCTACAGAGGCTTTCTATCATTTCTTATTGCAGATTTTGAAAGTCGTGCTAACCATTTCGGATGATATGTTACGTCCCAAAAAAGAAACAAATGATGTTATGCATTTCCAAGTGCCTAAGAACCCGTTCAATATCTTTCAATTAAACCAAGTCCAATCATCAGTAGTAGAGGGTTTTAGGATTACTCCACTCATTACCCATTCAGCTCTGCCTCCAGAAACAGGGAGTGTAGTCAGGCTCCCGAGTGGCGCAGCGGTCTAAGGCACTGCATCTCACTGATAGAAGTGTCACTACAGACCCTGGTTCGATTCCAGGCTGTATCACAACCGGCTGTGATTGGCCCAGGGTTGTCTGGTTTAGGGTTTGGCCGGGGTAGGCCATCATTGTAAATAAGAATATATGTAAATAAGAAATAATGTTCTTAACTGACTTGCCTAGTTAAATAAAGGTTAAATAAATTGAAAAAGTTGTTTAGCTGTGTTGATTCTGTCAGTAATCTGCCCCCTAGTCTAGCTGTGTTGATTCTGCCAGTAACCTGCACCTAGTCTAGCTGTGTTGATGCTGCCAGTAACCTGCACCTTGTCTAGCTGTGTTGATGCTGCCAGTAACCTGCACCTAGTCTAGCTGTGTTGATGCTGCCAGTAACCTGCACCTAGTCTAGCTGTGTTGATTCTGCCAGTAACCTGCACCTAGTCTAGCTGTGTTGATGCTGCCAGTAACCTGCACCTAGTCTAGCTGTGTTAATGCTGCCAGTAACCTGCACCTAGTCTAGCTGTGTTGATGCTGTTAGTAACCTGCACCTAGTCTAGCTGTGTTGATGCTCCCAGTAGCCTGTACCTAGTCTAGCTGTGTTGATGCTGTTAGTAACCTGCACCTAGTCTAGCTGTGTTGATGCTGCCAGTAACCTGCACCTAGTCTAGCTGTGTTGATGCTGCCAGTAACCTGCACCTAGTCTAGCTGTGTTGATGCTGCCAGTAACCTGCAACCTGTCTAGCTGTGTTGATGCTGCCAGTAACCTGCACCTAGTCTAGCTGTGTTGATGCTGCCAGTAACCTGCACCTAGTCTAGCTGTGTTGATGCTGCCAGTAACCTGCACCTAGTCTAGCTGTGTTGATTCTGCCAGTAACCTGCACCTAGTCTAGCTGTGTTGATGCTGCCAGTAACCTGCACCTAGTCTAGCTGTGTTAATACTGCCAGTAACCTGCACCTAGTCTAGCTGTGTTGATGCTGTTAGTAACCTGCACCTAGTCTAGCTGTGTTGATGCTGCCAGTAGACTGTACCTAGTCTAGCTGTGTTGATGCTGTTAGTAACCTGCACCTAGTCTAGCTGTGTTGATGCTGCCAGTAACCTGCACCTAGTCTAGCTGTGTTGATGCTGCCAGTAACCTGCACCTAGTCTAGCTGTGTTGATTCTGCCAGTAACCTGCACCTAGTCTAGCTGTGTTGATTCTGCCAGTAACCTGCACCTAGTCTAGCTGTGTTGATTCTGCCAGTAACCTGCACCCTGTCTAGCTGTGTTGACTCTGCCAGTAACCTGCACCTAGTCTAGCTGTGTTGATTCTGCCAGTAACCTGCACCCTGTCTAGCTGTGTTGATGCTGTTAGTAACCTGCACCTAGTCTAGCTGTGTTGATTCTGCCAGTAACCTGCACCTAGTCTAGCTGTGTTGATGCTGTTAGTAACCTGCACCTAGTCTAGCTGTGTTGATTCTGCCAGTAACCTGCACCTAGTCTAGCTGTGTTGATGCTGTTAGTAACCTGCACCTAGTCTAGCTGTGTTGATGCTGTTAGTAACCTGCACCTAGTCTAGCTGTGTTGATTCTGCCAGTAACCTGCACCTAGTCTAGCTGTGTTGATGATGCCAGTTACCTGCACCTAGTCTAGCTGTGTTAATGCTACCAGTAACCTGCACCTAGTCTAGCTGTGTTGATGCTGTTAGTAACCTGCACCTAGTCTAGCTGTGTTGATGCTGCCAGTAGCCTGTACCTAGTCTAGCTGTGTTGATGCTGTTAGTAACCTGCACCTAGTCTAGCTGTGTTGATGCTGCCAGTAACCTGCACCTAGTCTAGCTGTGTTGATGCTGCCAGTAACCTGCACCTAGTCTAGCTGTGTTGATGCTGCCAGTAACCTGCAACCTGTCTAGCTGTGTTGATGCTGCCAGTAACCTGCACCTAGTCTAGCTGTGTTGATGCTGCCAGTAACCTGCACCTAGTCTAGCTGTGTTGATGCTGCCAGTAACCTGCACCTAGTCTAGCTGTGTTGATTCTGCCAGTAACCTGCACCTAGTCTAGCTGTGTTGATGCTGCCAGTAACCTGCACCTAGTCTAGCTGTGTTAATGCTGCCAGTAACCTGCACCTAGTCTAGCTGTGTTGATGCTGTTAGTAACCTGCACCTAGTCTAGCTGTGTTGATGCTGCCAGTAGCCTGTACCTAGTCTAGCTGTGTTGATGCTGTTAGTAACCTGCACCTAGTCTAGCTGTGTTGATGCTGCCAGTAACCTGCACCTAGTCTAGCTGTGTTGATGCTGCCAGTAACCTGCACCTAGTCTAGCTGTGTTGATTCTGCCAGTAACCTGCACCTAGTCTAGCTGTGTTGATTCTGCCAGTAACCTGCACCTAGTCTAGCTGTGTTGATTCTGCCAGTAACCTGCACCCTGTCTAGCTGTGTTGATGCAGCCAGTAACCTGCACCTAGTCTAGCTGTGTTGATGCTGCCAGTAACCTGCACCCTGTCTAGCTGTGTTGATGCTGTTAGTAACCTGCACCTAGTCTAGCTGTGTTGATTCTGCCAGTAACCTGCACCTAGTCTAGCTGTGTTGATGCTGTTAGTAACCTGCACCTAGTCTAGCTGTGTTGATTCTGCCAGTAACCTGCACCTAGTCTAGCTGTGTTGATGCTGTTAGTAACCTGCACCTAGTCTAGCTGTGTTGATTCTGCCAGTAACCTGCACCTAGTCTAGCTGTGTTGATGCTGTTAGTAACCTGCACCTAGTCTAGCTGTGTTGATGCTGTTAGTAACCTGCACCTAGTCTAGCTGTGTTGATTCTGCCAGTAACCTGCACCTAGTCTAGCTGTGTTGATGATGCCAGTTACCTGCACCTAGTCTAGCTGTGTTAATGCTACCAGTAACCTGCACCTAGTCTAGCTGTGTTGATGCTGTTAGTAACCTGCACCTAGTCTAGCTGTGTTGATGCTGCCAGTAGCCTGTACCTAGTCTAGCTGTGTTGATGCTGTTAGTAACCTGCACCTAGTCTAGCTGTGTTGATGCTGCCAGTAACCTGCACCTAGTCTAGCTGTGTTGATGCTGCCAGTAACCTGCACCTAGTCTAGCTGTGTTGATGCTGCCAGTAACCTGCAACCTGTCTAGCTGTGTTGATGCTGCCAGTAACCTGCACCTAGTCTAGCTGTGTTGATGCTGCCAGTAACCTGCACCTAGTCTAGCTGTGTTGATGCTGCCAGTAACCTGCACCTAGTCTAGCTGTGTTGATTCTGCCAGTAACCTGCACCTAGTCTAGCTGTGTTGATGCTGCCAGTAACCTGCACCTAGTCTAGCTGTGTTAATGCTGCCAGTAACCTGCACCTAGTCTAGCTGTGTTGATGCTGTTAGTAACCTGCACCTAGTCTAGCTGTGTTGATGCTGCCAGTAGCCTGTACCTAGTCTAGCTGTGTTGATGCTGTTAGTAACCTGCACCTAGTCTAGCTGTGTTGATGCTGCCAGTAACCTGCACCTAGTCTAGCTGTGTTGATGCTGCCAGTAACCTGCACCTAGTCTAGCTGTGTTGATTCTGCCAGTAACCTGCACCTAGTCTAGCTGTGTTGATTCTGCCAGTAACCTGCACCTAGTCTAGCTGTGTTGATTCTGCCAGTAACCTGCACCCTGTCTAGCTGTGTTGATGCAGCCAGTAACCTGCACCTAGTCTAGCTGTGTTGATGCTGCCAGTAACCTGCACCCTGTCTAGCTGTGTTGATGCTGTTAGTAACCTGCACCTAGTCTAGCTGTGTTGATTCTGCCAGTAACCTGCACCTAGTCTAGCTGTGTTGATGCTGTTAGTAACCTGCACCTAGTCTAGCTGTGTTGATTCTGCCAGTAACCTGCACCTAGTCTAGCTGTGTTGATGCTGTTAGTAACCTGCACCTAGTCTAGCTGTGTTGATGCTGTTAGTAACCTGTACCTAGTCTAGCTGTGTTGATGCTGTTAGTAACCTGCACCTAGTCAAGCTGTGTTGATTCTGCCAGTAACCTGCACCCTGTCTAGCTGTGTTGATGCTGTTAGTAACCTGCACCTAGTCTAGCTGTGTTGATGCTGCCAGTAACCTGCACCTAGTCTAGCTGTGTTGATGCTGCCAGTAACCTGCACCTAGTCTAGCTGTGTTGATGCTGCCAGTAACCTGCACCTAGTCTAGCTGTGTTGATGCTGTTAGTAACCTGCACCTAGTCTAGCTGTGTTGATTCTGCCAGTAACCTGTATCTAGTCTAGCTGTGTTGATGCTGTTAGTAACCTACCCCCTGTGGGCTTCTATGTACCACTTCCATTTAAAAAAGCTGAGTACAGCCAAAGCCTAACCCAGTCTCAGCTGATTCCAGTATGGCAGGCAGCTTAAAGGAAATGTTCCATCTTTCCTCTTTCTGAGGATGGCTCCCAGCGGTAGGGGACATGCCAGACTTCACCCCTGCTGCTGCTAACCCTTTCTCCTCGACCACCTCTCTCTCCTTTTCCTCTCCACTCTCTCTCTCTGTCCTCTCCTCTCTCTCCCCCTCTCACTTTCCTTTCCTCCTCTCTTTCTCCTCTTCCCCTATCCCCCCTCCCCTTCTCATCCCTACCTCTCCCCACAGCTCAGACTGCTTCCCCACCTCCGCAGCCCCCACTAAACTACGCTGCTACTCCTCCTAATGGGAGACAAGCCTGTTAGAGCAACACACCGAGCTTTACCACCCCCACCAGGGACTGAACTCCATCTTTCTCTCTTCCTCCTTCCCTCCCCAATGTTCTCTCTTTCTCTCTCCTCTATCTTTCTCCTCTCTCTCTCTTCTGCCTGTCTCTCTTTCTTCTTGCTCTCTCCATTTTCTTTCTCCTCTCTCTCTCTTCTGCCTGTCTCTCTTTCTTCTTGCTCTCTCCATTTTCTTTCTCCTCTCTCTCTATTCTGCCTGTCTCTCTTTCTTCTTGCTCTCTCTCTATCTCTCGCTCTCTCGAAGCGCTGCCTAGCTGCACCACAAATCCTCTATCCCTCATTTCCACCACCCTCCATCACTACCCTCTCTCCCTCGCCTCTCTCCCACCCCCCATAGCAACAACCCCTGAAGAACTCATTTAGTCAGTGACGCAGTGCTTTTCTCCCAGCATGAGCAGCGTGTCCAATTATGAATTCATCTATTTGCGATTTATTTTATGTCAAACATGCGAGCCACCTCTGAAATGTAATGGCGTACAACAGTATAGCGTGGTGAGCTTCTCGCCGGGTGATTTAACAGGGGGAGAACTATTATGGGATTGGGCCGGTCTTCTAATGAGGGATGGATAGGCATTGGTGGGTGAGTTATCTATGTCCTAGGAAAAATGGGGGAAAAAAACATACACACACACACACACACACACACACACACACACACACACACACACACACACACACACACACACACACACACACACACACACACACACACACAAACTTATTTGGCGAACCAACCATGGAAGATTGTTCCACATTTCCTGCCTGATGCGATTTCATTTCAATGCAGAAACCCAAGCGTAGCGTATGTAACCCTAGCTAATAAGGCGCTTGGTTAATGTAATGTATAATCTTTTAAATTAATATGTCTGACACAATTGGCTGGTAATTAATTCCAGTGAGTACAAGCAAATGAGAAGATTTATTCCAAACTGTCAATCACCGCACGTTAAACGTGCAAACTGGTGGGATTACCCCTGTGCGACGATAATTATTATTATATGGTTATGTCAAATATATGGCTACATTGGCCATATATAGCATGTATATACAGTATAGACACCCATTACCTGGGCTGTAAAAGGGGCTGCCTGCTGACAAGGGCTGATTATGAAAAGGAAGGTCAATCTAATGGATGAGCAGTCTGGCCATAGCCTTTCTCTTTATGACTTCATAAAGAAGGTGTCTCAACGGGGTCGTCAACCAACCAGCAAGCCTCTTTCTGTCTCTCAGTGTGTCCCCACTAGCTATAATGCAATGCCTTAGTATGTCCCCCTTCTCTCTCTCTCTCGCCCTCCTTCCTTCCTTCCCTGTCTCTCTCTCTTTCTCTCTACCTCCCTCTCTCTGCCAGTCTGTGCTGTGGTAGTAGCCTGGCGTCCGATCCTCCGTGTGCCAGCCCAGCCAGGCGAAGGGGGCAGGAGTCAAGGTTGGAGGGACAGAGGGAGAGAGAGGAGGGAGAGAGGGAGAGGAGAGGAGGGAGAGGAGGGTAGGGGGTGAGCCAGGCGGGCCACAGGGGGGTTGTGGTAGAGGCTTTGATCAGAGGGCAGATGTAAGTGGGAGTGACAGTCCACCAGGACACAGCTTAGCTCTGGCCCAGGCTCAAACAACAGCCTGCTGCAGGCAGGGGACACCACTGCAGGGTGTGTGTCACAGAGACCAGCACACTGTGACTGACCTGGCTACCCACACACACATACACACGTACATGCAGTCACAGAAAGACACATATACACACAACAATGTGTCTGTACAAATACACATGCATGAATGCACACACATAAACACACACACACACAAGCCCACTCAGGCACACATGCCCATTCTGAACATACACACAAATGCATATGTGCACACCCACACACAAGTTTAAAGTTGTATTAGTCGTATGTACGGGATATACATCAGAGGAGGCTGGTGGGAGGAGCTATAGGAAGACATGCTCATTGTAATGGCTGGAATGGAATCAATTGAATGGTACCAAACACATTGAAACAACCTGTTTTACTCCATGACATTGATTCCTTTCTGGTTATTATAATGAGCCCATCCTCCTATGGCCTCTCCCACCAGCCTCCTCTGATACGGATGGCATACATTGTCCAACAAAATGCTTACATGCCGGTTCCTTCTCGACAACAACAATATGAAATAATAAAAATGACGAATACGAACAGTAAATGGCAGTAGAATAGAATAAACATTTCAGCATAAGTATAATACAGGAAGGCACAATTTAAAGCCCAATATTTACATTTGTATTGGGGAAGGGGAGATGGGGTGCAGATGTATAAACTGAGCAATATAATAAGAGTCTGGTAGCAGCAGTTGTGATGTGTGCTAAAAGTGCAGAGAATCAGAGCAGATGGTCAGTAGAGTTCAAGTGTTCAGCAGTCTGATGGCTTGTAGATAGAAACTGTCTCTGAGCCTGTTGGTATCAGACACCACTTCAAGTAGATGTCCTGGATGGGTGTAATCACGGTCCCAGTGATATACTGGGCCGTCTTCACCACCAGCTGGAGGGCTTTGCGGTCGTGGACCGAGCAATACCCGTACCAGGCCATGATGCAACCGGTCAGGACGTTCTCGATGGGGCAGCGGTAGTATTTGGAGAGGACCAAGAGTGGCATGCCGAAATTCTTCAGCCGCCTTAGGAAGTAGAGATGCTGTTACGCCCTCTTGACAAGAGTGGTGGTGTCGTTGGTCCACGAAAAGTCCTCGGTGATGTGGATGCAGAGGAACTTAAAACTCTCTCTACTACAGTCCCATTGATGTGGATTTGAGCATGTTCCCTCCTCTGCTTCCTGAAGTCAGCAATCAAGTCATTTGTTTTGCTGACATTGAGGGAGAGGTTGTTGTCAAGACACGTCCACATGCACACCTACACATTCATAAACTTCATACAATGTATTGTATACGCCTGTAGAAAAATGCATTACGTGTGGAATTCCTCACATCACCAACAAAGAAACTGACTATCTTTTTTTATCTATCTCTGTTGAAGAATAGTACACACACACAAAATCAAGCATGGAGACCCATTACATGCCTTCTGGTAAATTGGAGTGTACACTTTCTAAGACAAATTAAGGCAGACTCATATCCCTTGGACACTTGCCATCCATTTTAATACTATGTAAATACCACCGGTAACTGTTACTATTATTATTCATTTTCAGCCAAGGGGCTTTGCTTTCACTACAGATGTAGGATCTTAATTTGATCACTCTTTTGTTGCTGAGAATTTTCCTGCACAGAAGGAAATGCAAACTTGTAGTGTATTTGAGTTTTAAAACGACTTCTAAAGTTTGTAATTTCCACTTTGAAAATTCAGACTTGATTTGCCCTAACAAAAAATGTATCAACCCCTACAAAAATGTCCATTAATTATAATTCACATAATAATTCATATTTCCTGTTGCTGCAATGTTATTTTCCTGCTGTAGCAAACGGCTCAAATTCAGATCCTACATCTGTATTTGCTTGGCTGGTGCCTCTTTGACACAAGCTCATACATTTGTCTTTATTAAAATCAGAATGCACAATTAGCTTTAGAATATGCTTAACCTCCTATACCTCCCATAGCACTAGGATATATTGCTTCCCTTCCTTCCATTATTAATAATATGGGTTGCAGAGGGGTTTGAGGAGAGCAATATCACTGTTACATATTAAGGAGCTACCACGGCTTTGGGGGAGGTGCTGCACTTCATTTGGTGATGGTGAGTGTGTGTGTGCAAGGTTAAGAGTTGTAGGTTGTGTGTGTGTGTGTGTGTGTGTGTGTGTGTGTGTGTGTGTGTGTGTGTGTGTGTGTGTGTGTGTGTGTGTGTGTGTGTGTGTGTGTGTGGTGTGTGTGTGTGTGTGTGTGTGTGTGTGTGTGTGTCTGTGTGTGTCTGTGCGTGTGTGCGTGTGTATGCGTGTGTGTGTATGTGCTCCAATTTCGAAGCTCTCCGACTGGTGCAACTGGATCTGGGAACAGAGTGATAAAAGGGGGTTCGAAATTTGACGCAGTTAGGACCGGCTTTGAAGAAGCCTATACCCCTTCCGCCCCCCTCACCCTGTCTTCTTCTGTACCCATTTAACACAGCAAGGGGTCGTCATGATTGGGTCCTTCCCCTATATTGCCTGTGGTAACCGAGGGTCTCAGAGTGGAGGAGACGTGGAGGGGGGGCAGAGGAGGAGGGGGACAAAGGGGGAGGGAGGGGGGCAGAGGGGGAGGTCTTCCGAGACGCCACAAGCACCACCCACGGCCCTCTTTTTAAATATTTACACTCGGCTCAGCCATGTGGAGATAAGGCCAGGGGAAGCCTGGACAGAGCCGTTCTGTGCTACTTTATCTTGGTTTGGGATTTTGGGTTTGTGCTACTGCGTGTGTGCATGAGTGTGTTAGCTTGGCTTTCCTTGTGCCCTACTGAGCTTATCTAGATCCGCACACGACCACAGGAGAGGAGATGGAACGCAGCAGAGGAGGAGAGAACAAGTGCAAGCCAGAGAGAGAAAAACGGAAGCAAAAGCAAGCGAGAAAGAGAGGGGAGGGAAAGAGAGAGTCCAGGGATGTGTCAAATGGATTGATGTTTGCAGGGCACTGCGTCGGTGAATGGCCAGTTGGCTCAGCCTCCTCCTCCTACTTGTAATGCCATGTAGGGAGGGAGGGAGGGAGGGAGGGAGGGAGGGAGGGAGGGAGGGAGGGAGGGAGGGAGGGAGGGAGAGAGAGAGTGAGGGGAGGGCTGTCCTCCAGCCTCCCACAGCAGGATAATAAGATTACAGCTCTGTGTGCCAAAGGAGAGGAGAGGAGGAGGACAAGAG
This sequence comes from Salmo salar, assembly GCF_965601325.2. Classification (NCBI taxonomy): domain Eukaryota; kingdom Metazoa; phylum Chordata; class Actinopteri; order Salmoniformes; family Salmonidae; genus Salmo; species Salmo salar. The sequence continues at coordinate 21,207,598 of NC_138315.1, forward strand.
AGGAGAGGAGAAAGACCAATTTGAAACAGGCTTACTAGAGAAGGGAGTCGGTCCCATGTGCTTCCCCATAGACGGCTAGGCAAGGTTTTATATATGGGATAGGATAACCTGTGTCTTCTCTCTTATCCTGTTTGCTGTGTTTTTAGCGGAGACAAGGCTAACACGGAATTACCCAACAGATCCACTTTATAGTGTGAAATCTCCTCTCTCTTTCTCCCTCCCCCCCCCTCTCTCTCTCTCTCTCTCTCTCTCTCTCTCTCTCTATCCCTCCCTCTTTCTATCTCTCTGAGTGTGGGATGTATTTTTTAAAGGAAATGCTAGTAGTAAATGCATGGGGAAGGCCGGGGAATAACACAGTTTCTCCAGCACCCAGAGAGCGAGAGAGCGAGAGAGAGAGAGACAGCGAAGAGAGAGTGGAGTAATGCGAGGAGCTGGTGGTACAGTAAAGGAGAGAGAGAAGCCTTGCTTTGCCTCTCTCTACATTTAATCATGATTGAATTCATGAGATCCACACTATCGCTGGTTCCTGACCCTTTCATACAGTGGGAGACGCCAGATGAAAGAGAGGAGATAAATGTATTCCCTTTATCATTCAAAGTATCATTCCTCGCGCTAAATTAATAATTCTGTTCTTTTGAGGTCTCCCAACCCAAAACCCTTTTGCTCAAAGGCCTTTTACACTTTATTGGGGAGAGAGAGTAAAAGTGTACAATAAAATAGATGGTGGTGGGGTGATTGGTAGGGCAGTGATCCCTCTCTCCATCTCTCTCTTTCTCCCTGTCCCTCCTTGTCCAGTTAAAGGTGTCCTGTCATCCAAATGCTTCTGGAGGTCAGGGTCATTACTCACTCCGAAGTTGCGAATGACCGGAAGGGTGCCAAAGAAAGAGGAATAAAGGGAGAGATAGAAAGAGAAATAGGAAGCAAACGAGAGGGATTGAGGGAGATATGGGGTAGAAGCAAAAAGGAGAGATGTGGGAGGAGTGAGGGATTGAGGGAGATATGGGGGGAAAAGGATAAAGGGAAAAACAGAAAGAGGGAGCGAGGGAGCGCATCTCAGCATATCAGGCAGAGGGGAAGTCTAATGCGAGTGGACGTTTTCATCTCTGCAGTGGCACTCCAGTCCAACTTAATTGGGACAATTCCCACTTGTGATATAATTTCCTTCTTACCTCAGCTTGACTCTTATGATCTCATGCTTCTACCTCATCCCCATCCCCCTCTCCTCTTTTCCACTCTTCCCCTCTTCTCTCCTCTCTTCCCCTACAGTAGACACACTGCTGTGTCGGCAGCCGGGTCACAGCTAGCGAACTGAGATGCACTCTAAAGGAAGAAAAACAGAGGATCTGCTCACTTCACTTAATATTACAGCACAAATCTGCCATTGACTTCAATACATGATTTATACACTGAGTCCACATACGTATTTCAAGATTCTATTCTGTGCTTACAGATAAAAATAAGGACCTGCCACACTGACTGAACATAAGGTGGAATCTCTAAATAGAAGTCAGCCCGGAGAGAATAGATACTGCAGTGCTGATGTTGTCTTATGAATACTGTAAGCTATGGGGTTTGTTATCCGTTCATTTCAATGCCATTATTGATGCCTGCTTGCCTTGTGGTGGATGCAACCAGATTGTGGAGATGCATCTGGCCTGTTATAGTATATAATCATCAGCAGCGATACTCAGCAGATGTTGATATCTGTGTCAACATTCCCAGTAGTGACTACATTGAGGTGCATGTGCCTATGAGTCACAGAGAGAGTGACATATGATGAGGGTGTTTTTGGGAAGACAGTCCCTTGGTCTTGGTAGGTAGCACACGTCTAGGGACAGAGCTAGACTTTAGAGAGATGAATGTAGCAGTGAGAAATGAGCATACTCACACTCCTCCTGCTCCCTAGTGTAAAGCTGTGTGTTTGTACACGGCTGTGTGTGTACCGTGCGTATATGCAGTGTGTGTGTGTGTGTGTGTGTGTGTGTGTGTGTGTGTGTGTGTGTGTGTGTGTGTGTACAGGGCTGGCCCTACCAGGGTTATGCTGCCTCACCAGGGGACATGGACCATGGGGAGGGTATGTAGAGACAGAGAGATGGAAGGATGGAGTGGGGAGGAAGTCCCATGTGTTTAACCCACGGGTCAGTTACCATGACTATCCATGCACAGCCAAGTCCACATGATGTCAACCACAACCATAACAGCTTACGCAGCCAATTACAACTAACGGAGCACTGGATTATCCTCTCCACTGAAAGAGATGGAGTTGTTATCTTTGTTTGCACCAGCCTGTGTCTTTGTGACCCGACTTCAACAATTAACCAGCTATTCCTCCCATAAAGGCTTTTGGAAGCGTTACTTTTTCCCTTGGCCCAGAAGTTTTCCTTAACCACATCACCTGGCCAGGATAGTCATAGGCTACAACTAAGAAAAACTAAGAAGCTTTATGCAGGATAAAATCCTAGCACTATTGACCACTATTGTCTATCTTATTGTGTGCAGAGTTACTACTACAGAGCTAGTATATCTGCTGTGGATGTGTGGCTGCTGCAGTGCTGTGCTGCTCTGGGCCTAGGAGGCAGGCTGGCAGTGCTGCGGGTATCTGTGTGTCTGTGTGTACTGCAGTTTGCTGCTCTGGGTTGTGTTGGGCCTGGGAGGCTGTGAGGCTCAGGCTGGCTGAGAAGCAGCTGTTCCAGACATGGTGGGCAGAGGGTTACCAGCAGGGGGAGGAGCGTACCCACCATCAAGGGTAAGAGGGCCCAGCTGTGGGCCACAGCCTGGCTGATTCTCACACACACCACACACACACACACACACACACACACACCTGTACTTAACACACACACAGCCCGGCTGATTCTCCACACACACACACACACACACACACACACACACACACACACACACACACACACACACACACACACACACACACACACACACACACACACACACACACACCTGGACTTAACACACCCTCCTCTACCCCCCCCCCCCCCCCCCCCCCCATCCTCCACTCCTTCCCATCCCTGCCCTCTGGCCATTCCCAGTGAGAAGCGTTGCTACGTGGGTGCATACACACCACAGCCTGCAGCAGCTACATCTGACCCCCCTCAAGCGGGTGTAGCAGCGAGAAGAAAAAAATAACGGCCCGGAGCGACCAGGCGCCCAGCTGCAAACAGCTGGTATCATCTCCTGGGTGTTTCAGTCGCAGTCAAAGACCAGGAGGGCTCATTCACCACACACACACAAACACACACACTCATACTTGTATGCGCACTCTCACACGCAAACTCGCAAACATACACAGTACACACACACATTCTCATTCCTTATCCCTTATCCCACCCCCCACCCACCTCTCCAGCCCTCAGTCATCCTCCTTCCTTTACTCTAGCTAATTCCCTCTGGCAGAGAGACCTGTAAAAATCAATAGGGAAAATGTCCTGAAACAGCCAATCTAGCAACCATCTGCCCCCGTACTCCACTGAGACCAAGCTCCCAGTCCCCGGGGAGAGGAGAGGGAGCAGGAGAAAGCACAACACATGGTACAAACTCAATTACTCACTAACACTAAAATACTCTAGAAATTACTACTGTAAAGATAGACACTAAATGCAGGTTGGAAACATATTGGCTATTTATTTCCTATTCACTATTATATTGTTATTACATTGTAACTACATAGTAATTACATCATGTTCACTACCAAAGGCCGCCAAATAAAGAGCATAACCAAGTATTGCGATCTCATTGTGACAGAACTAAATAACAATATCGCCTATTCACAACCTAAGTCACTGGAGAGAAAAGATGGAGCAACATACTAACTTCTAGAGCATTGCTTAATATCCTCAGTGCAACACATGTAATCTTCATCACATGTTAACACTGGGTGTGCAACTTCATAATGTGTCACAATACATAATGGTTATTGCATGGAAACCTGTCCTATGCCTACTGAAATAGTAATTCAATCCCGCTGTCTTGGCTTGCTGTGCTGACTGGGTCGTCCCCTCCACTGTATCCTCTCTTACCATATTGATGGCTTTGGCCTACATTGTAAATGGTTACTAAGCGGATGCTGTCTGATTATCAATATAATGATGAATCCGGATGCTGTAAACACATACTGCAGGCTGCACAGCAGTAGGTTTAATCCTAAATAGCACCCTATTCCCTTTATAGTGCACTACTTTTGACGAGAGGCTCTGGTCGACAGTAGTGCACTTGAGAATAGGGCGCCATTCGGGACACAGCCACAGCCAGGCCATGTCATGGCACAATATGTGTCACAATAACTGTCGTGATTACTATTATATACTATGGTGAATCTGATTACATGGTTTGTATACGTGTTTGCAAGACGAATTGGCTAGTTTGTCAGAATATTCCTGTCTGATTACAGTCAGAGGTGGACTGTAGCCTAACAATGGCCTCGATGCACATTGTTTATAGTGTATATGAGTGGCCTACATAGGCATGCAGGCGTACATATCATGGATACAGATATGTTGTGAAAGGTTCACAGTGAAAGGAGAAAAGCGGTGAGCCATACATTCATTGCAAACCTGTATGTTTACAAATGCCACTGCATTTGGACCTAAGACTGCCTATGTGGCTTACTAACCTAGGAGAGACTTCATGTTTCTTAGGTTATTTACATTAGGTAGCCTATTAAACCTTTGTATTTACATTATACACATAGGCACAGTGTTATTACAGTCCAGGGAAGCATTGTTACATATAACAGGTACAGTACTTACAACTATGACACTTGTTTGCGGTTTGTGTACTCACATTTCAATGTATATGCATGTGCTATGTTAACAAATGGAAATGAATTGTGATTAAATCTCTCCTTAACCTTTGGTATTACTTAGACTGCTCATTTTATTTTCAAATCCTTGTATGTATACCTACACATTTGCATAACCGTTGTAAAAATGTAAAGTAGCCAAAGTTGATTGCTCACTTTCCCCTGAAATGTTATGTTTCTTTAAAACTGTCAGCCTCTCTCTTTTCACCTGGCTCTGTGGACAATATGAGGACAAAATATCCCTGTCAGGTTAAAATAATGTCTGATTCAATAGTTATGTTCTACCAGACAGTAAATGTGATACATGCTGTTATCATTATATTGTAAGGGTTATATAATTGCACATGAATGTAATGTTTTTATTTGTAATCTTTATTAGGCTAGAGTTGATGCATGCCTTAATATGGCCAAATTATACATTTACAGCCCCAATCAACAGTTAACACTTTTGATATTCATAGTGAAAGTATTCACAATCCACATGACCAAGAAGTACTGTATAATAATAAAAACGTTTACGATTAGTTTTGATAAGGTTTAGTGTGTATTTTAAGGGGCAGAAAAACGTGTAGGCTATTGGACTTGTATTAGTTTCTCCTTCAAGCTACAGACAAATAGTCCACACGCTGAGTTCAGTATTACACAGCGGGTTTCCAGTAAAAGCCTGCAACCTCAAACAACAAGAGAAGTCGCCTAGGAGCGGCGTCGTGTTGGGAAAGCTGTTACATCACAACCTCAAAGTCCCTGTTGGTCTTATGTCCGAACGTATCTTCCACTAAAACCGTCTTTTAAGATGAATATTTCGAAGAAAAAAAAATGTAATTCATTAGGCTACACTGAAAACATGCTTTAGGAATATTTAAATGTGTTTAAAATGAGGTATTTTGACGTCTGAAAGGTTCGCATGTGCTTCCTCTTCGGCCACGGACTTCAACTGAGTGAAGGAAAAATGCTGCTGCATTTATATAGACATCTAAAAATAGCTCACCTTTCACTGCCATGTTTGGCCAGACTGACAGCTACACAGAGCCAATACCGGCTCGCCATTCGTTCTAACTCCTCCTTTTTACCTATTTTAGCGCCGCCTTAATTGGACGCCAGTGAGGTCCGTCAACCCTATTTACCTTACATGGTCACGCACGGAATTGATTGACAACAAACCACTCCCCCCTTCGAGTCCCTTGGCTCGATCCGCTCACTAGACAGCTAGCCCGAGCTAGTCGCCTGCTGAAGCCACGGCAGCCAGGGGAAAAAGCAACCTGGAATTTATAGAGCGAAGATTGCAATCTGGTAATGCGGAAATAGATGGACGTTTCAAGTCACCGAGTTGGCATCCCACTCCTGGACTGAAGACCTGATAGTTAGCACCAGAGAAAAAGGATTGCAATTCAGTGACACAGTATTCAACTATTATTTTCATATTTCTTTATAGTGGTTATTGTACGTATTATTTGGTTCCAGTGGCATATAGAGCTATACTTTCTGGTGCACGGACAGACGCACGCGGAGTATCTGAATAACATTTTTTTGTTAACCCCTTAGACCTACCATACACAAGTAGGGTTTTTTTTCTCCAGTGGATCAAAGTAAATTGTTTTCAAATCGCGCATCAACATGGACGTGTTGGCGAATTACAGTATTTTTCAGGAACTCCAACTCGTGCATGACACTGGCTATTTCTCTGCGATGCCTTCGCTGGAGGAGAACTGGCAGCAGGTGACTTACTGCTTTTTCTTCACTGTATAACTGTCTTTACTTTTACTGTAGTAGCTTAGTATTTGTAAATCATCACTTATACGCTGTGGTTACGCTCCGGAGATAGAGAGCTGTCGAGTCGCGCGCGGCGCTTACATGCCATACCAGCGCATGCTGCCTGTCACGAAAACAATTTCAACTTGATCACATCCGCATGCAATATAGTGTGGATAAGACTGCTATGGACGCCTCTGTGTCCATCATTCCACTAAAGTACGCTATTTTCCAAGCCCCTAATATACTATCTACTTTGTCTGGCTGTGCTCTGTTATTCTGACGGCTCTTGATTGCATCTCGCTTGCCGATTGTGATAGTGTTATTCTGCAATGAATGACAAGCAATGGCTTGTTGCAGACAAGTCTGCATTCTTCTTGTTATTTACATAGTAAATAGTGCTATAATTTGGTTTTAAGCACAAGACACTGTTTTAATAACATTGTGATGTTTTCTAATTGCCGTCGTTTTTAGTGTAGGCTATTGATTAGAGAATGCAGAGCGCGGATCGATACGGCCGTCTGTCAGCCGTTCTATTTGTTTTATTCATAAATAATGGAAACCAACCTGAGAGAGAGAGAGAGAGCTCGTGGCACACATACACTAATTACACGTCTGTCAGATGCGATTTGGGAAAGCGCAGGGCAATTTGGGCATCGAAGATGAACACTTGACTAATAACAAGAGACTTGTTCTTAAATAATGCATCCGCATCTGTTAGATTACTTGGTGTTTTCAGCGGGTTGGTACGAGAACCGACTCCCTATAGTGATCCATAATATATTATCACCACTGAGCCGCGAGAATATGTGCGTAAGGAAGATTAGCAGCTAGACTGCATGGGGGGAATTGTGTTTGTGTGTGTGTGTGTGTGTGTGTGTGTGTGCGCGCGCGTGCGTGTGCGCGTGTAATAGTAGCCTATACAAAAAGCACGGGGCTTTTGGGTTGGAACAAAACTACACATCCAATCACACCAATGTGCCGAGTGAAGCCTGTGATGTTGCTGGATAGACGTAAAAGAAGATCCACCTGTATTTGTCTCTGTGGCGTTGTGACATGTCGCGCTCAACATAGGCTAACCACTCGTTTATTAGAACGAAGTCACTGGCACAGTGAGCACACAGGGCATGCACATGGCCAAGCAGTCACCCGTGCCAACGCTATCACCAAATACTACTGACACTGATTCACGACTTGACTATTCCATTTTGTCGAATGATGCTACCAGTTTATAGGAAAGGGGTGGTTGTGATATAGTAATAGGTGTGTCATTTCATAGAATAATATTTTTTTAAAGATGGAAACTGGTGTGCTTTTGAGTGCTCAGCCAGTGTTACTTATTCGGTGCGCGTGGTGAGATGAGCGCTTATGAGTCTGCACTAGAGGTCCACGCTGCTGTGCGCACGGCTGCACTTACCGGCTGGGCTCGGGCTGACTGGTTGTCTCCCCCAACTCATTGCCATTCCATGTGCTCAACTGCAGGAATAGATCGGCTGGTTATTAATCGCTGGTGTGTGAGCGTGAAAAGGATCCAGCATAACCCCTGAGCCCCCCTCACACAGCCTCTCTCCCTCTCTCTCTTGCACACACACACACAAAACACACACACACGGTTGGCTGGCATGTGCTAATGGAAAGCTGTGGTCTGGCAGGGCCCATCCCGCCACTTTCAGCAGTAATTGGCTGCTTGCTGTCAGACAGACAGAGGGGTCTGCTCCATCTATCTTTCCTGGCTGTCTCTCAATCATTCCCCCTCTTTGTTGTCTTACATAACCTACTCACTTTTTGTGTCAATTAACAGCCTTGACAAACACAGGGACCATTGCCTTTTTGTCACAATGCTGTTGCACATCATACAGTTGAAGTCGGAAGTTTACATACACCTTAGCCAAATACATTTAAACTCAATTTTTCACAATTCCTGACAATTAATCCTAGTAAAAATTCCCTGTCTCAGGTCAGTTAGGATCACCAATTTATTTTAAGAATGTGAAATGTCAGAATAATAGTAGAGAGAATTATTTATTTCAGTTTTTATTTCTTTCATCACATTCCCAGTGGGTCAGAAGTTTACATACACTCAATTAGTATTTGGAAGCATTGCCTTTAAATTGTTTGACTTGGGTCAAACGTTTTGGGTAGCCTTCCACTAGCTTCCCACAATAAGTTGGGTGAATTTTGGCCCACTCCTCCTGACAGAACTGGTGTAATTGAGTCAAGTTTGTAGGCCTCCTTGCTCGCACACGTTTTTTCAGTTCTGCCCACAAATTTTCTATAGGATTGAGGTCAGGGCTTCGTGATGGCCACTCCAATACCTTGACTTTGTTGTCCTTAAACCATTTTGCCACAACTTTGGAAGTATGCTTGGGGTCATTGTCCATTTTGAAGACCCATTTGCGACCAAGCTTTAACTTCCTGACTGATGTCTTGAGATGTTGCCTCAGTATATCCACATAATTTTCCTCCCTCATAATGCCATCTATTTTGTGAAGTGCACCAGTCCCTCCTGTAGCAAAGCACCACCACAACATGATGCTGCCACCCCTGTGCTTCACGGTTGGGATGGTGTTCTCCGGCTTGCAAGCCTCCTCCTTTTTCCTCCAAACATAACAATGGTCATTATGGTCAAACAGTTCTATTTTTGTTTCATCAGACCAAAGGACATTTCTCCAAAAAGTACGATCTTTGTCCCCATGTGCAGTTGCAAACCGTAGTCTGGCTTTTTTTAATGGTGGTTTTGAAGCAGTGGCCTTTCAGGTTATGTCGATATAGGACTCGTTTTACTGTGGATATAGATACTATTGTACCTGTTTCCTCCGCATCTTCACAAGGTCCTTTGCTGTTGTTCTGGGATTGATTTGCACTTTTCACACCAAAGTATGTTAATCTCTAGGAGACAGAACGTGTCTCCTTCCTGAGCGGTATGACAGCAGCGTGGTCCCATGGTGTTTATACTTGCATACTATTGTTTGTACAGATGAACGTGGTACTTTCAGGCGTTTGGAAATTTCTCCCAAGGATGAACCAGACTTGTGGAGGTCTACAATCGTTTTCTGAGGTCTTGGCTGATTTCTTTTGATTTTCCCATGATGTCAAGCAGAGGCACTGAGTTTGAAGGTAGGCCTTGAAATACATCCACAGGTACACCTCCAATTGACTCAAATGATGTCAATTTGCCTATCAGAAGCTTCTAAAGCCATGACATCATTTTCTGGAATTTTCCAAGCTTTTTAAAGGCAAAGTCAACTTAGTGTATGTAAACTTCTGACCCACTGGAATTGTGATACAGTGAATTGTCTGTAAACAATTGTTGGAAAAATTACTTGTGTCATGCACAAAGTAGATGTCCTAACTGATCTGCCAAAACTCTAGTTTGTTAACAAGACATTTGTGGAGTGGTTGAAAAATGAGTTTTAATGACTCCAACCTAAGTGTATGTAAACTGTATATGTCCATGGTAAAGTGTGTTTGTCATCTGTGTGTCATGTGTGTTTGCCTAGCTGGCTCCGACAGCATGGTGCCATGTTGTTAGTAATGGCTGCCAGGCCGGCCTCCTGATAGGTTTGTGAGCACCAGGGGTCTGCAGGAACAGTACAGGGAGCCCAGACACGTAGCCAGACACCTACTGTAGCCTTCTCCAAACCTAGCAGTGACCTGCTCCAAGTCTTTCTTCCATTAGACTGCAGAACCATGCCCAAAGAGAGAGAGGAATACTCAGTAAAAAATATTGTGCTAGTTCTACATATTTCCAATATGATGTATTTTGACTTATAATATACTTAACTTTTAGTGTTTCACAAACACTAACATATTAAGTTCAGCATTAAAACATGAACTGTTATTGTTCATTAGATGTACCTAATCCTTCTGATTAGTTACTTTCATTAATCGTGTTTTGGTGTTAAACATGGCTTTATGTATTTAATCTCTTGACATTATTATCCACTTAAGCAGGAATTGTTGAGTGCAGTGCTCACTACACTAGCACTAACTGGAGGTAAAGCTGCAAGCATTGTAGCTTGATGTATTTGCATTTGTCAAGAGTGGCACGTGTGATCTTACTAATGGTGAGAATGAGAATGGATGGTCTCGTCATTGAACGTCAATTTGAACAACGATTTTGATATCCGTTCATCATGATCCATTACACCTCATAGCATAACAAACTGTTTGATACTAATATAGAAATGTGCTTTTTATTCTTCAAACATGCATACAACATTGTGTAAAAGTATTGTAAAAAAATACATTAAAAAATTACCCACAATCCTCTGAAACTGAGCCACATGGCAAGTTGTTGGAAGAATTTAAAATTCTTAAGTTGAAAGGAGATATGAAAATTGTGTAAGTTAAACCCATTTTTTCTTGTAGTTGTTTTTACACACAAATAGTTGTTTAGATTATGCATTTATCTTATGTTGAATTCATTGGGGGGTGGCTTGGTTGAACAAGTGAAGTTGAGTAAAAAAACTCATTATATTCAAGTAAAGATGACAACACATGTTTTTAGCTGTAAAAATAATTATATTTTTACAGTTATAAGTATAATTTTCTAACCACCTGAGTAATTTTTCAGAATGTAGAGTGAGAGGAGAAGAAAGAAAGGAATAGAAAAGAGAGAAATAGAGAGAGGATTACATATGTAGGATCTTCATTTGTGCCAATTTGCTACAGCAGGAAAATAATCCTGCAACAACAGGAAATGTGAATTATTACATATATTATTTTTGTATGGGGTTGATACATTTTTCTTTCAAGTCTGACATTTTAAAGTGGAAACTACAAATGTTAGAAGCCTTTTTGAACTTTGAATACACTACAAGTTTGCATTTCTTGCTGTGCAGGAAAATTCTCAGCAACAAAAGAGTGATCAAATTAAGATCCTACGTTTGTAGAGTAAGATGAATAGAGAGAGAGGAAAAGTAAATAAAGAGATGGTTGGGGGGGGGGTTGGGTGGCTCTGACCCGGTCGACCGCTTTTCTGCTAGATGTGTTTACTCATTGTTGTCCAGAGGAAATGGAGCGACTAGGCCACCGCCAGCAGCCAGAGAGAGAGAGGCTGCTCCCAAATGGCACTATATTCCCTATAAAATGTATTACTTTTGACCAGACCCATAAGTAGTGCACTATGTAGGGAATATTGTGCCATTTGAAACAGAGCCAGAGAGAAAAAACATCACTTGGAAGGACAAACCATAAAAGTCCTATTTAATGGTATGAGCGAGAGAGGAAAGGAGGGGGGAAAGCAAATGAGTGAGAGTTGATAAAATCCTTGTCCTGCCTGGGTGGACAGGTGGATAAAATAGTTTTTTCTAGTGTGACCGGCGTACTCTGCTCGACGCCGTTAAAACTGCCTAATATTTTTACTGGTGCAGTAGGATGTCTTGATAGGATAGGATAACGTCTACTCTGTCTAGCGTGGCCCTAGATCTGCCAGGCAGGCAGGAGAAGGTAAACGACAGGCACCCTTCCCTCCCTCCCTTGCTCCTACCGGAGACAAGATGGATGGCCGTTGCAGGCCCCCGGTGAGCAGAGCATGAATCAGGCCTTAATGGATATGATATGGGTGAATTGAGTTTCAGTGCTCTTAGGCTGGGGCCAGGGCTGAGGCTGAAGATGGGGCTCCCTCTCTCCTCTCTCTCTTCTGAGTCCCTGTGGAGACAACACACTGCTGCTGGCTGGGCTGCTGTCTCTCTCACCTGGCTTGAACAAAGACACTATCTCTCACTGTCACCAGGAGACAGAGGTAAAAGAGAGAGGGGTGGCTGGAAAGAGAGGGGACTGGAGAGAAAGAGGGGGGGAAGAGAGAGAAGGGACGGGAAAGAAAGGGAGAGGGGGAGAGAGAGGGGGGGAGAGGGGACTGGAGAAATAGAAAGAGGAGACCAGAGAGAGAGAGCGGCCCACTGTAATCATCGCTCTTCTGTTCGTCCTCTGTAGAAAGGGAGGGATTATTTCAGCAGTGACCCGTGAGGGGGGTTAATTTAAAGAGCGTATGTTTGTGCACCAAGAGGGTCCCTGTTGTCTCCGTCTCCCTCCACTAACCAACCACACACACACACACGCACACATCTTTGTCTTTGGCTGCAGAGTAGGTTGTGATGGGAAGGGGAGGGCAGAGAGCAGGTTGGAGAGCAGGTGGGTCTGCCTGGGGATTGAGACAGGAGGAGAAGTAAACAACACCATTAAAACCAGGTGAGACACCTCGTCCAATTAACCAGCCTCACCTGAGACAGTGTGGAGACAGAGAGAGAGAGAGAGTTAGAGAGAGGGGGAGGCATGATGTCTGTTTGTGTTTGTCTGCCTGTCTGTCTGTCTGACTGGCTGGATGGCTGGCTGTGTGTCTGTCTATCCGTCTGGCTCTCAGTCTGTATGAGTGTCTGTCTGTTTGTCTGGCTGGCTGTAAGTCTGGTTGTTTGTCAGTGTCTGTGTCTGTCTGTTTTTCTTTGCCACTCAGGCGGTAAGTGTCCTCTCCTTCTCAGACAGCACCCATATATTTGTGGGCTGCAGTGAAAATGGGTCACCCTGTGCCTCTCTCCCTCTCCCTCTCTCCACCATGCCTTGCAGTCCCGTCTCTCACATTTTGGGCTGCAGCGTTCTTTTTTATCTCCTCCTTTTTGTTTTCAGAGCTTCTATTTCAGTACCTTCAGGAGTTTGAAGCATGCTCTCTAATTGATTTGTTTTCAGAGTTTCTATTTCATTACCTTCAGGAGTTTGAAGCATGCTGTCTAATTGATTTGTTTTCAGAGCTTCTATTTCAGTACCTTCAGGAGTTTGAAGCATGCTGTCTAATTGATTTGTTTTCAGAGCTTCTATTTCAGTACCTTCAGGAGTTTGAAGCATGCTCTTTAATTGATTTGTTTTCAGAGCTTCTATTTCATTACCTTCAGGAGTTTGAAGCATGCTGTCTAATTGATTTGTTTTCAGAGCTTCTATTTCAGTACCTTCAGGAGTTTGAAGCATGCTGTCTAATTGATTTGTTTTCAGAGTTTCTATTTCATTACCTTCAGGAGTTTGAAGCATGCTCTCTAATTGATTTGTTTTCAGAGCTTCTATTTCAGTACCTTCAGGAGTTTGAAGCATGCTCTTTAATTTATTTGTTTTCACTGGGACGTATTTTTAGATCACAGGCCGTATGTGTTCGATTGAAATGCAAATACAGATATAGAATCTTACTTTGATCACCCTGTTGTTGTAGGAAATGTCCTTCACAGCAGGAACGCAAACTTGTAGCTAGTGTATTCTACGTTTAAAAAGACTTCTAAAGTCTTCAATTTCCACTTCAACATTTTAGACTTGATTTGCCCTAACTAAAAATGTATCAAGGCCTACAAAAATGTCCATTAATTATAATACACACAATAATTCACATTTCCTGTTGCTGCAGGACTATTTTCCTGCTGTGAGAAACTGGTCAAATCAAGATCCTACATGTGTAGCTAGTCCTGCACTGTGAGTAAAACCCTTTGAGCAGTGGCAGAAATACAGGTTTGGCCTGAGAAATTGAGGGAAAAGATTAGTAAATGTACCCCAAATAATCATAAATAACTCTTTATAATGACGTGAAAGTGTGACAAGCCGGTCTTGGTATTGTAAGCCCCCAATTCCCTAGTACAAGGGGAGTCCTGAGTGGCGCAGCGGTCTAAGGCACTGCATCTCAGTGGTTGAGGCGTCACTACAGACACCCTGGTTCAAATCCAGGCTGTTTCACAACCGGCCGTGGTTGGGAGTCGCACACGGTGGAGCACAATTGGCCCAGCGTTGTCCAGGTTTGGCCGGTGTAGGCTGTCATTGTAAATGAGAATTTGTTCTTAATGGACTTGCCTAGTTAAATAAAAAATATACACTACTGTTCAAAAGTTTGGGGTAACTTAGAAATGTCTTTGTTTCTGGAAAGAAAAGCACATTTTTTCCATTAAAATAACATCAAATTGATCAGAAATACAGTGTAGACATTGTTAATGTTGTAAATGACTATTGTAGCTGGAAACATTTTATGGAATATCTACATAGGCGTACAGAGGCCCATTATCAGCAACTATCACTCCTGTGTTCCAATGGCATGTTGTGTTAGCTAATCCAAGTTTATCATTTTAAAAGAGCTGAAAACTGTTGTCCTGATTAAAGAAGCAATAAAACTGGTCTTCTTTAGACTTGTTGAGTATCTGGAGCATCAGCATTTGTGGGTTCAATTACAGGCTCAAAATGGCCAGAAACAAATAACTATTCTCCTGAAACTCCTGTCTATTCCTGTTCTGAGAAATGAAGGCTATTCCATGCAAGAAATTGCCAAGAAACTGAAGATCTTGTACAACGCTGTGTACTACTCCCTTCACAGAACAGTGCATACTGGCTCTAACCAGAATAGAAAGAGGAGTGGGAGGCCCTGGTGCACAACTGAGCAAGAGGACAAGTACATTAGTGTTCTGCCTCCATCCCTATCCTACCTCTGCCCTCCCTCCATTCTGCCTGCCTTTTGCCCCCCCTGCCCTCTCTCTCCATCCCTTCCCCCCCCTCTCTGCCCTCTCTCTCTATCGCTCTCCCTCCTCGCTGCCATCTCCCTCCCTCCCTCTCCCCCTCCTCTCTCTCTCTCTCTCTCTCTCTCTCTCTCTCTCTCTCTCTCTATCCCTCTCCCTCCTCTCTGTCCTCTCTCCCTCCCTCTCCCTCCCATCTGCCCTCTCCCTCTATCCCTCTCCCTCCTCTTTGCCCTCTCTCTCCATTCCTCTCCCTCCTCTCTGCCCTCTCTCTCTTCTCTCTCCATTCCTCTCCCTCGTCTGCCCTCTCTCTCCATTCCTCTCCCTCCTCTGCCCTCTCTCTTCATCCCTCTCCCTCCTCTCTGCCCTCTCTCCATCCCTCTCCCTCCTCTTTGCCCTCTCTCTCTATTCCTCTCCCTCCTCTCTGCCCTCTCTCTCCTCTCTCTCCATTCCTCTCCCTCCTCTGCCCTCTCTCTCCATCCCTCTCCCTCCTCTCTGCCCTCTCTCTCCTCTCTCTCCATCCCTCTCCCTCCTCTCTGCCCTCTCTCTCCATCCCTCTCCCTCCTCTGCCCTCTCTCTTCATTCCTCTCTCTCCTCTCTGCCCTCTCTCTCCATTCCTCTCTGCCCTCTCTCTCCATTCCTCTCCCTCCTCTCTGCCCTCTCTCTCCATCCCTCTCCCTCCTCTCTCCTCCCTCTCCCTCCTCTTTGCCCTCCCTCTCCATTCCTCTCCCTCCTCTCTGCCCTCTCTCTCCTCTCTCTCCATTCCTCTCCCTCCTCTGCCCTCTCTCTCCATCCATCTCCCTCCTCTCCCTCTATCCCTCTCCCTCCTCTCTGCCTTCTCTCTCCATTCCTCTCCCTCCTCTCTGCCCTCTCCCTCCTCTCTGCCTTCTCTCTCCATTCCTCTCCCTCCTCTCTGCCCTCTCCCTCCTCTCTGCCTTCTTTCTCCATTCCTCTCCCTCCTCTCTGCCCTCTCTCTCCATTCCTCTCCCTCCTCTCTGCCCTCTCCCTCATCCCTCTCCCTCCTTTCTGCCCTCTCCCTCCATCCCTCTCCCTCCTCTCTGCCCTCTCCCTCCATCCCTCTCCCTCCTCTTTGCCCTCTCTCTCAATTCCTCTCCCTCCTCTCTGCCCTCTCCCTCTATCCCTCTCCCTCCTCTCTGCCCTCTCTCTTCATTCCTCTCCCTCCTCTCTGCCCTCTCACTCCTCTTTGCCCTCTCTCTCCATTCCTCTCCCTCCTCTCTGCCCTCTCCCTCCATTCCTCTCCCTCCTCTCTGCCCTCTCTCTTCATTCCTCTCCCTCCTCTCTGCCCTCTCCCTCCATCCCTCTCCCTCCTCTCCCTCCTCTCTGCCCTCTCCCTCCATCCCTCTCCCTCCTCTCTGCCCTCTCTCTCCCAGGCAGCTGGTTGACCTACAGACCAGATCCCAGCAGCTTTGTGAACTGGTCCTCCTCCCCCTTATTCTCCCCCAATTCTGTCCTCCAGAGTAAAGGCTGCAGGCAGCCAGCCAGCCATCCACAGCACAGCCAGAGCCACAGCCGGTGCAGCATGCCTGACTCTCTCTTCCCTAACACAGGGATTTGAGCCCGGCCCGGCCGCCTGGGGAAGCCAAGTTTGACAAGATAATGAATTGCTATGCATGCATATTCGCCGCAGCAGTTTTTCACATTTCACAGCCCAGTAACTCTCAGAACAGTGGCAGTGGTAGAGGGGAGAGTGAGAGAGGGAGGGTAATGGAGTAGAGAAAGCACAATACCATTCAAAATGGATTCAGATGGATTTGGACTACGTATGTGTATCGGAGGCCTATTTGAACCCCACTCACCACCCCCAGCCCCCCAGAATCCTTCCCCCCACTACTACCTCCCAGCATCCCTGTGAACAGTGAACTATGTGAGCAGCCTGCTTTAAATTTCAGCTTTTATTGCCGTCCCTGCCTGCCTGCCTGTCCGGTCCAGTCTGTGATGTGTTGAGCTCTCCTTCCCTCCTCCCGTCCCCTCCTCTCCCTTCCTCTCCTCTCCTTTCCTCTGGGCTATGTCTGCCAGAACTACACTTACAGTTATGTAATCCACAGTGGAGTGCAGCTGGTTTCTCACAGCAGAGAGGCTAAGCACTGGAGAGGGAAGAGGGGAAGGAAGAGGGGAGGAAGAGGGGAAGAGGGGGCCCCCATAACATCACATCCCATTCCCAACCAGCCCCCTGATCTCTGACGGGGGATCGCTCCGGGGAAAGCTGCAGGATTATGATCACAGGAGGCTGGCTTGCTGTGCTAAGGAGCCCAGGGAGAGGCAGGGGGAGGTGGGGCGGGAAGCCCGTGGAATCCCCTAGCAATAGGGACGGCGGCGGGGAGAGAGAGAGTGGAAACACCTGGATTGCTTAAGTGCTGGAGCCATATTGTGCTGTGTTTTGGTTCTGTTTTGATACGTTTTTATATTTCCACAGCTGTGTGTGAAGGGGTTAGACATGCAACGATGCATTCACACACACACACACACACACACACACACACACACACACACACACACACACACACACACACACACACACACACACACACACACACACACACACACACACACACACACACACACACACACATGCGCACTGCTTTTCCCCCCTGTTGTAACCACTTAGCGTACTTCCTCTACTACTCTTCTCTTCACTGTGAAACTGCACTCTTATGGCTCAATCAACAGTTCCACACTCAAACTCCACACTCCACTCCACTCCCCACTCCACTGAGTAGCTGTCTGAGGACCAGGCAGGAGGCTAGTTTACCACGAAACCAGTCAGACAAGTTCCATCTCATTTTAAAACATGATAATGCCTCTTTGAAAAAGAGCTCTCTCATTACTGCACTGCTGATAAGTGGTCAGAAGTTGAGGGCGGAGCTCAGCGCTCCTCTGTGGAATATTACCGCAACAACCCAGCTGTCACTGAGTCATCATCAGTGCCCTGTAATTCACATGTCACAGTGTCTGTGGGGGGTGAATTAAGGTCTGCATTACTCAACTTAACCTACACAGACAGAACTACAGTAATACCACCACCTCTATTCCCACAGACTGATTCCAGTCAAATTACTGACTGGTCAGCATCTCTGGGTTTAAAGAAAGCACTATAAACATGCTATGCATTATTATTATCTATCACTGATGCACTTTATGGCCCAGCCCCAAACAGACAGGAGTTATATTGGCCACTTCTGATCTGATTAAAGAACCTTACAATTGATTCCTTCTCAGCTTGTTGGGCTGTTGCATTTATATGGAGTTGTTGAGCAATGCCAGGCTTTACCATGTGGGCCCAGCCAGGGATGGGCAGGGTAGGGTAGGGCAGACACTATTGAGTCATCCTTCTATCAACCCCCCTAGCTTGTTGTTGTTATCAGCTGGGGCTGGCAGGGAGCTGTGTAATACCATAATAATGCCATAAAGCCAGGCCTATTGTACTGCACATTTCCTGTGTGAGCAAGCACCTCTCCCCTGCTGTTTCCCTATAAAAGAGATCAGCATTATTACAGACACACACACACACACACACACACACACACACACACACACACACACACACACACACACACACACACACGGCCATAGGGGATCTCCTCACTTCCTGTGACGAGGGATGACTCAGTGGTTGCATCCTAAAAGGGTGCCATTTGGGACATAAAATGAACTGGGTACATGTGGGTGTGAGGTACGCTTTCACACAGTACACTTTGGCCCTGTGGAATCCTTCTGTGGTGTAATGGCTTTTTGTGCTGGCTGGGCGTTTCTGTATTGGGTGTGCATACTAGGTGTGCATACTAGGTGTGCATCCTTAATGGCACCCTATTCCCTTTATAGTGAACTACATTTGATCAGGGCCCTATGACCAAAGCCCAAAAGTAGTGCACTACTGTATATTGGACATCTAGTGCCATTCTGGACTCATCCTAAGCCTGGATGGATCCACCCATCATCCACAAACACACACCCATCTCTCTCAGCAAAACACAGCCAACACACCATCAGCAGCTGACTGCAATTAGGCTCCAGTCTGAGGGAGGGAATAGGCCCTTTCATGTTCTGGGGGAGAGAGGCAGGTTTCCCTTTGAAGTGGGGACCCTTTTTACTGAAGCACCGCTGTGTGTGTGTGGTTAAGTTCATGTTGCGCTGGTTAGATCGCACATCTCACCTGACCCCACCACTATACCGGCGCTATGAAATGTGACAGTCACACCATAAAATCTGTTTGAAGACTTTTTAGCTGAATAGACAACGAGTGAGAGAGAGAGAGAGAGAGACAGACAGACAGAGAGAAAGGAAATTGTAAAACAAACAATACTCTGCATTAAAATGAGAAGTACTCAGTAAGACCGATTAAAATCAATTCTCATAGAGTGGAGATATATCCTCCAACAGCTAATTAGTTATTATTAGTTATTGTTATCAATGTATTCATGTTCTCTCATTTCCTTTTCCCTTTGAGTTAATTCATATTGGCTTCTTAATCAGAAACCATTCAAATCAGACAAGCTCATGAGAGCACATAATTCAGCAGGCAGGTTAGCCCAGCCCACAGACCCAGGTTCCGTCCCAGATGGCACCCTATTCCCTACATAGTGCACTACTTTGGACCAGGGCCGGCCATTTGGGACGCAGACAGACTGAATGAGCCATTCGCTAAGAACGGAGCGTATATTAGTTATGAAACAGCACAATAAGTACACTGGCTCTCGGAAAATGAAACAAATGAACTTGATGTAGATGGGTAGTCTGACTCTGGTCTCCCAGAGCCACAGCTTAGTGTGTAAAGCTATAGGCTTGATCTTCAAGGGTGAATGGTGTGCCGTATAGAGGTGACGGATTGGAGAGCTCGCTGCTTGCTCTGGAGGATTAGATTACACACTTTAGAGGGGATTTACCTTTCTTTATATCAAATGGATGTTTGGATGGTTGCTTCACTCTGCTATCTCTACATATAGGGTTGTATATGGATCTGATGGTTCCAAACAGTTCTACTTTTGCGTCTGAAATCTATTTTGTTCGGTGACAGACTAGACAGGGAAGGTCATTAAACTTCCCAAACGGTGCAGGGGTGAGAGGGAGGCTAGCCCTGGCCTGTACTGTACTGTATGTGTCAGGCTCAGGGGCTATACAGGGGCCATATTTAATCATTAGCACATTGGAGAAGGAGAGAGAGCACACAGATCAATTTGCAATCCAAACAAGCCACGTGAGCCCGGCTGGAACCTCTGTTAGGGTAGGGCTGCGAGGACAGCGGTATCGGCCCAAATGGTCGCTATTCCTATCTACTGCACTACTTTTGACCAGGGCCCATAGAGCTCTGGTCAGAAGTAGTGCACCATTTAGGGGATAAGGTGACATTTGGGACGCAGCCAGCATCACTGCCAGGAAGCTACGGTAATGGCTGGCTGACTGCTGAGGTTTTGTTTAAGGGCAAACAACACAATGTTGTGGTGTTGAAACTACTTCACTCTGTAGGTGCAAAGTGACTTTAAAAAACAGGGTTTAGCCAGGGTTGAGGTCAATTCATTTTTCAATTCAGTCAACAGCAATACAAGAATTGAAAGTGACATCTACAGCATTTAATGTTTTCATTGAGTTGGAATTTCAAATCCTGAATGCAAGTGGAATCAACCCTGACCCTGCGATCGACTGAATTGAAGTAGAATGGACCCTAGCCCTCCTTGGAACAGCAAAATGGAGCTAAAGGTGTTGAGGTATACAGTGTAACTGTAGTAGATGTGAAGCTACACAGTATCTACACCTGACATGACATCACACATACAGGACCAAGGACAGTCCAGGTCTACAGCCTGCTGCTCACTGGGAGAGAACACAGACTTCCACACACACTACAGACACACATGCTCGCATGCACACTTGACACACACACACCTACACACACATAACGTGACTCATACACCGGCACACACACACACGCGCACACACACACACACACACACACACACACACACACACACACACACACACACACACACACACACACACACACACACACACACACACACACACACACACACACACACACTGTGAGCTGTTATAACTCAGGGAGTAGCAGGTACACTGTGCCCTCTACATATGATTGCATATGGACGTCTGCACACTGATGGGAGATCAAGAGGTTTTCACAGCCTCAGATGGAGAGAGAGTGGGAGAGCAGGGTGAGGAGGAGGAGAGTAGAGAGGGATGAGGGGAGAGGTGATGTTGGAGATGAGGGTGGTTCATTTGTCTGGGAGCTTCTCAAGTGACTGTCAGCCCTCTGGGCTCATTGAGAGGAGGAGAGGAGACGGAGAGGGGGAATGGAGGAGAGTGGGTGTGAGGAGTCGAGAGAGAGAGAGACAAGGATGGAGAGAGAGAGAGAGGAAGTGAAAGAGAGAGGAAAGCGAGAAAGATGAGCACGGCGGCAGCTACATCTTTATGCATGAGGCTGTGCTGTGTGTCTCTCCTCAGTCCATGGAGAGAGAGGTTGCTCTGCTGCTCCACTCAAGGCTTTGATTAACAACCACAGAGGAGCCAGTCATTTTTCCTTCCTACACACTGGCAGACACACACACGCACACACCTTTTCTTCGCTGTCTCACAAACTCACACACATGCACCCAACTCACAAACTCACACACATACACCCAACCCACAAACTCACACACACATACACCCAACTCACAAACTCCCACACACCCAACTCACAAACTCATACACACATACAGTACACCCAACTCACAAACTCACACACACATACACCCAACTCACAAACTCACACACATACACCCAACCCACAAACTCACACACACATACACCCAACTCACAAACTCACACACACATACACTCAACTCACAAACTCACACACACCCAACTCACAAACTCACCACACCCAACTCACAAACTCACACACACATACAGTACACCCAACTCACAAACTACACACACACACACACACACACACACACACACCACACACACACACACACACACACACACACACACACACACACACACACACACACACACACAGTACACCCAACTCACAAACTCACAAACTCACATACACACACATACATCCAACTCACAAACTCACATACACCCAACTCACAAACTCACACACAACTCACAAACTCACACAAAGAAATAGAAAACAATCCACACCCAGTGAGTGCCATTTGGGGAAACCAAGGAAAGTCACGGCATTACTCTCCCTTTCGTTCCAGAATCCTCATTGGTGCTC
Organism: Salmo salar; assembly: GCF_965601325.2. NCBI lineage: Eukaryota > Metazoa > Chordata > Actinopteri > Salmoniformes > Salmonidae > Salmo > Salmo salar. Next base: position 21,229,880 of record NC_138315.1, read on the forward strand.
TGCCTCTCTCTCATACCCCCACACTACCTCCCTCTCCCTCTCCTCGGGTATGCTTTATGTAGTTTAACAGAATCCACCACTCTGTATTCCACACCTGAGCACCATGTACATAAAGAGCAGGCGAGCGTTAGCGTTGCTACTCATAAATAATAGATAATGGTGTCCTTGTTGTTTTTAAACAGCTCTAAGCTGAGCTTCAGAGGTGTCTTAGAGAGCTGAGAGAGTGGGAGAGACAAAGAACTGAAGGGCATTTCTGCATAGAGAGAGAGATAGAGAGAGAAGTCTCATGTTTATTCAACAGCTCATGGGGTTGGGAGGGGTGCTTTGGCCTCCCACGCTGCTTTCTCTGTCTTTCTCCATCTGCATCTCTCTCCTTTTCTCTTTCTTTCTTTCTCTCTCTCTATCGCTCTCTCTCTTTAACTCAGTCGCTCACTCTCTCTTTAACCACTCTCTCCGTCTCCCTCTATTTTCAAACTCTCTCTTGCTTGCTCTCTCTTTCACTCCCCCTTTTCTATAATTCTCTCTTTCTCTTTTATTCTCTCTGAACTTGACTTTCTGGAGTTTCCCTCTCTATAAAGGCCATTCTTGACAACCTCCATATGTAAATATGATCATAGAAATGTCCATGTAGATCTACCTCCATACACACTAATGCTCGCCTCAGACTATGCTGCGCCCAGTGACACAAGCCTACCAGATTAGCTAAATAACTTTTATGCTCGCTTCAAGGCAAGTAACACTGAAACATGCGTGAGAGCATCAGCTGTTCTGGACGACTGTGTGATCACGCTCTCTGCAGCCGATGTGAGTAAGACTTTTAAACAGGTCAACGTTCACAAGAACGCAGGGCCAGACGGATTACCAGGATGTGTACTCCGAGCATCCGCTGACCAACTGGCAAGTGTCTTCCCTGACATTTTCAACCTCTCCCTGACTGAGTCTGTAATACCTACATGTTTTAAGACGATCACCATAGTCCCTGTGCCCAAGAACATAACCTGTACGTAACCTGAACGTAACATAACCTGAACGTAACCAAGAACATAACATAACCTGAACGTAACCTGCCTAAATGACTACCAACCCGTAGCACTCACGTCTGTAGCCATGAAGTGCTTTGAAAGGCTGGTCATGGCTCACATCAACACCATTATCCCAGAAACTTTAGACCCACCCTAATTTGCATACCACACCAACAGATCCACTGCCCTTTCACACCTGTACAAAAGGAACACCTATGTGAGAATGCTATTCATTGACTACAGCTCAGCGTTCAACACCATAGTGCCCTCAAAGCTCATCACTAAGCTAAGGACCCTGGGACTAAACACCTCCCTCAGCATCTGGATCCTGTTCTTCCTGACAGGCCGCCCCCAGGCGGTAAGGGTAGGTAACAACACATCCACCACGCTGATCCCCAGCATGGGGGCCCCTCAGGGGTGCGTGCTCAGCCCCCTCCTGTACTCCCTGTTCACTCATGACTGCATGGACATGTAACCGATGTGAAATGGCTAGTTAGTTAGCGGTGGTGCGCGCTAATAGCGTTTCAATCAGTGTCGTCACTTGCTCTGAGACTTGAAGTAGGGTTTCCCCTTGCGTTGCAAGGGCCGTGGCTTTTGTGGCGCGATGGGTAACAATGCTTCATGGGTGTCAGTTGTTGATGTGTGCAAGGGTCCCTGGTTCGAGCCCAGGTTGGGGCGAAGAGAGGGACGGAACCTACACTGTTACAGACAGACAGAACTCCAACACCATCATTAAGTTTGCAGATGACACAACAGTGGTAGGCCTGATCACTGACAGCGATGAGACAGCCTATATGGAGGAGGTCAGAGACCTGACCGTGTGGTGGAAGGACAACAACCTCTTCCTCAACGTGATCAAGACAAAGGAGATGATTGTGGACTACAGGAAAAGGAGGACCGAGCACGCCCCATTTCTCATCGACGGGGCTGTAGTGGAGCAGGTTGAGCGCTTCAAGTTCCTCCATCACCAACAAACTAACATGGTCCAAGCACACCAAGACAGTCGTGAAGAGGGTGCGACAAAACCTATTCCCCCTCAGGAGACTGAAAATATTTGGCATGGGTCCTCAGATCCTCAAAAGGTTTTACAGCTGCACCATCGAGAGCATCCTGACGGGTTGCATCACTACCTGGTGTGGCAACTGCTTGGCCTCCGACCGCAAGGCACTACAGAGGGTAGTGCGTACGGCCCAGTACATCACCGGGGCCAAGCTTCCTGCCATCCAGGACCTCTATACCAGGCGGTGTAAGAGGAAGGCCCTAAAAATGTTCAATGACTCCAGCACCCCTAGTCATAGACTGTTCTCTCTGCTAACGCACAGGAAGCGGTACCGGAGCGCCAAGTCTAGGCTCCTAAATAGCTTCTTTCCCTAAGCCATTAGACTCCTGAACAGCTAATCAAATGGCTACCAGACTTTCTGCATTACCCCCCCCCCCGGAACACTGCTGCTACTCTCTGTTATTATCTATGCATAGTCACTTTAATAACACTACCTACATATACATATTACCTCAATTACCTCAACACCACACCGGTGCCCCCGCACATTGACATTGACTCTGTACCGGTACCCCTGCATATAGCCTCCACATTGACTCTGTACCGGTACCACCTGCATATAGCCTCCACATTGACTCTGTACCGGTACCCCCTGTATATAGCCTCCACATTGACTCTGTACCGTAACACCCTGTATATAGCCTCCACATTGACTCTGTACCGGTACCCCCTGTATATAGCCTCCACATTGACTCTGTACCGTAACACCCTGTATATAGCCTCCACATTGACTCTGTACCGGTACCCCCTGTATATAGCCTCCACATTGACTCTGTACCGGTACCCCCTGCATATAGCCGCGCTATTGTTATTTACTGCTGCTCTTTAAGGATTTGTTATTCTTATCTTTTTTGTTGTATTTTCTTAAAACTGCATTGTTGGTTAAGGGTTTGTAAGTAAGCATTTCACTGTAAGGTGAAATGTTGTATTTGGTGCATGTGACAAATACTATTTTATTTTATTTTATTTGAGAGTCAATGTTGACAGCAAACATTTTCACCAAAAGAGATTGTTCTTGCTCTGTCCTGAAGTACTCTTTAGATTCAATAGTCAGGATGTATTTTCTTACCCGAATTACTCTGTAGCAACAGTATACAGACAAAAACACACACACACACACACACACACACACACACACACACACACACACACACACACACACACACACACACACACACACACACACACACACACACACACACACACACACACAGTGTTTCCAGTCAGTGCAGAGTCAGATGGAGTAAAGCTGATTATGCTAACTCACAACAGACGTAGTCGTGCACCTGTTGCTAGGCTGCAGGGCGGGCAGGGCTGAGCTCATTTGTTTGTTTTCATATCAGGTGGATGATGAAAAGCGCCTGCTGGACGGACACACACACACACACACATACACACATACACACATAAGAACACATACACTGGTTGTTTAACTTTAAAAGCATAATGGGTGTATGTGCAGTGATTGCTTGTGCGTGTGTTCATGAAGGCAGTTATGAGAAAGAGAGCGTAGAATATGCATATGGTGTGTGTGTGTGGTAGAGGGCTAGCCTAGTGTGTGTGTGGTAGAGGGCTAGCCTAGTGTGTGTGTGGTAGAGGGCTAGCCTAGTGTGTGTGTGGTAGAGGGCTAGCCTAGTGTGTGTGTGTGAGCGAGAGCGAGAGGGAAAGAGAGAGCAGTATTTGTTCATGCTTTGTTTTGTGTTACTGATGGCCTAGTGACCTGGCTGAGCTCCAGACACCCATTGTGTCAGAGCCTGGTTTGGTTCTGGCTGCTTGCTTCCTCTCTCTCGCTGTCTCTCTTTTCTCTCCCTCTCTCGCTTCTTCTTTTTCTCTCTCTCCCACTACTCCCCCCCCCCTCTCTCTTTCTCCTTCTGTACTCTGCACAAAGCTTGGCACAGTTTGCTCTCACAGCCCTGAGCCCGAGTTTAGCTGCTCTACCCAGCAAATGGATGGCGAGAAAATAAAAAGGGCAGATGCCCCTCTGGCCGGCAGTCAAGGGACTGGTGCTTTTTGTGAAACTCCCGGCCCGTGGAGCCTGTCGTTGTTCATTTTGGCACAGCTCACTGTAGTGGGGAGAAACAGAGCTGTTCCACTGCCACTTCCCACTAGTGTTAACTCACATTAGAAAGAAGGATGAGACTAAAAACAACAAGATAATTCATTTAAAATATACTGTGTCTGTAAAATGTATATAGGTTCAGAACTTTAGGTTCAGAAATATATGGCAAATAGAAATCAAACTGTATGGTGTTCAGAGATAGATGGGAGGGGTTGAGTGGAACTGAAGGGTGGAAGTAAAAACAAACAAGAGATAACTATTGTAAACTACACTGTGTCCGTAAAATGTATATAGTATGTATAAACTGGAAGTAGAAGCCTAAGTGTTGGTGTCCATTCGTTTTCTCCAATTAGGGGAGGGGTGGTAGTGTTAGGGGAAAATAATAAAGGAAAATAAAAAATATATAATAAAGATATAGAAATGGGGGATTGGAAATGATGCAGACAATTACATTGATGTAAGCTACCATCTATCTGCAATATTAAAGCTGATCTACCCCCTAAAAAAAATAATATATATATATATATATATATATATTTGTTTTTTAATCACATTAGAAAGATGAGTCTCAAGGGTGAACTGGAGATTCAAATGACATCATCTGCAGAGTGATGAGCACGTGTGTGTGCGTGCGTGCATGAGTTATGGTGTGTGTCTGTATGACATCATCTGCAGAGTAGAGGATGTTGACTGAGCTACAGGAAGTATGTGTGCTGAGCGGGTTCACAAGGTTGTGAGTCTGACATTGAGGGTATCCACATTATTTCCTGTGATACCCACTGACCCCCCTTCACCCTCTAGGCTCCTCCCTCATCCTCCGTCCTCCCCCCTCATTTCAGAAAACCCAGCCCTCCTTACCCCCTCCCTCACCCTCCTTTCTCTCATTCATCAACCCCCTGGATGCTGCTGCTTTTACAGTTGCTGTGGTTACGGCGCCATGGCGACGGTTGTCGAGTCGTTAGGGAGCTCCATGTTGTTTTTGGGGCTCTATTTGAAGCCCTTCGTCCTGGCATTGTGTGTATGCTGTTACGGCAGGTGGCATACTGTACTGTACTCCATATATAGACTTGGCTCTAGTGTGGAACCTCTCTCTCTCTCTCTCTCTCTCTCTCTCTCTCTCTCTCTCCTCTCTCTCGCTCTCTCTCGCTCAGATCCAGGCCTGTTCTAATGAGCTGTAAGCATGAACCACCTTTACCTGCGACTAATGACAAATAGTGTGTGTTAATGTGTGTATGGTCTGTGTGTTACTGACACGGTCGATCCCATGCGGTCTGCGAGCAAGGAGAGGAGCAGCCAGCCCAGTAAATGGGTCACATGTAGAGCACAACGACCTTGGAAATGTGTCCTGTGCTCGTCGAGACGCAGGGAGAGAATGTTTCTTTGTCAGAGACTAGATTGTAGGGAGATAGAGAGAGTCGTTTTCAATCTTGTGCTCTTTTTCCTATCATGTCACTTCTTGAAAAGTGATGAGGAGGCTGGGAGGCTGCTAATGCTGTGAGAAGTGTCATGTTCTCTTGATGCTCCTGGTTTTGTACTTGTGAATTCAACACCTGCACCATTTCAGTAACAAATCAGGACCTTGTTGGAATATTTCATATAGGAATGCTGTTTGACTATTCATCCTTCCCTTTCTTGAAGTATTCACTGATCTAACATTGTTATTTAGGTGAACCCAAGGATTCCAGTACAATGCTTAGCCTGCACCAACCCATTTCTGTCAAGTCAAATCAGTGGTAACGCTGAAGGAAGGATTGAAAGATGGAAGGGGGTATTTTTTATAGTATTACAATAGGGCCAAAGTGAGCAGAGGTTGTTTTGGCACGGTGACATCAGCATCATGACATGGCATGGAGGGGTAGTTGGAGGGTAGTTGGAGGGGTAGTTGGAAAGGTAGTTGGAAAGGTAGTTGGAGGGGTAGTTGGAGGGGGTAGTTGGAAAGGTAGTTAGAGGGGTAGTTGGAAAGGTAGTTAGAGGGGTAGTTGGAAAGGTAGTTAGAGGGGTAGTTGGAAAGGTAGTTAGAGGGGTAGTTGGAAAGGTAGTTAGAGGGGTAGTTGGCGGGGTAGATAGATGGGTAGTTGGAGTGGTAGTTGGAGTGGTAGTTGGAGGGGTAGTTGGAGGGGTAGTTGGATTGGGAGTTGTAAAGGTAGTTAGTGGGGGATGGAGAGGTAGCTGGAGAAGTAGTTGGAGAGGTAGTTACAGGGGTAGTTGGAGGGGTAGTTGGAGGGGTAGTTGGAAAGGTAGTTGGATGGGTAGTTGGAAGGGTAGTTGGAGAGGGTAGTTGGAGAGTTAGTTGGAAAGGTAGTTAGATGGGTTGTTGGAGGGGTAGTTGGAGAGGTAGAAGGGTAGTTAGAAGGGTAGTTAGAAGGGTAGTTGGAGAGGTAGTTGGAGAGGTAGTTGGAGGGGTAGTTACAGGGGTAGTTACAGGGGTAGTTGGAGGGGTAGTTGGAAAGGTAGTTGGATAGGTAGTTGGATGGGTAGTTGGAGAGATAGTTGGAAAGGTAGTTGGAAGGGTAGTTAGAAGGGTAGCTGGGAGGTAGTTGGAGAGGTAGTTGGAGAGGTAGTTGAGAGGTAGTTGGAGGGGTAGTTAGAGGGAGTTTTCAGACAGGAGAGCTTGAGCCATTGTCATGCAATGTGGGTCGGAAGCTATTTTAATCTTTGATGTTGCTTGGAATACCTGGGGGAATAGCCAAGTGCTGCAGGAATGGGGGTCGTCGGTGTGTGTGTGTGTGTGCGTGTGCGTGTGCGCGTGTGTGTGTGTGTGCCGTAGCTATATAAAGTATTGTTCTAAAAATGTGTCGGCCTGTGTTTTGTGTGTGTGTGTGTGTGTGTGTATATGTGTGTTGGTTCAGTACAGCAGTCCGTGTGCACTCACTCACTGATTCTCCACACATATGAATTATTTAAGCGTGAGCTGCAGCACACAGACTTAACAGAATAGATGGATGGAGGGAGGGAGAGTGTTCTCTTCTCCCTCCTGAGGACTTCCCAGCACAGAGCAGTCTTGCCTGACTGTCCATCCACACACGCACGCACACGCACACACACACACACACGCACACACAAGGCAGGGTGCATCCCTGTATCTCTCTATCTCCCGTAGAGGCGACTGACTGCATTTTCAAGAAGCTGACAGTGATCTCACTGGTCTGGTGATGCTACTGAAAAGTAGAGGGGAATGGACCCATGAGTCACAGGTGCTGAGCACAGAGTGTAAAGAGGAGTTGTGGTGTGTGTGTGTGTGTGTGTGTGTGTGTGTGTGTGTGTGTGTGTGCCTGCGTGCCTGCGTGCGTGTGCGCTAACCCACAGATGAGGTCATGTAGATATTTCCCTACCAGGCAGAGTTCCTGGCAACGAGGCCATAGCCACGTTCTGTGACCTTGTCAGATAAACAGGAGTCTGGAGGTAGAGGGTAGGAGAAGGGAGAGAGAGAGAAGAGGAGGAAGAGGGAGAATGGTGTTTGAGGAGGAGGAGTTGGATAGGTATGACCGTCTGGGCCACCCGTGATGCAGACAGGTGTGGTGCCAGCGGGGATTCCTGTCGCCTCATGCCAACTGACAGTGGGGAAGTTCAGATGGCTTTAGAAAACTCTCTATGAGAGAGCTACTGTACTGGAGCTGGTACCTCTGTACTAACAGGTTGGTCGGACCCGGGTGACCAGCTCCACACACCAGCCCACAGAAGAGGTGATATTAACACCTGGTGCGTCACAGAACTATCAGGAACTATCGCAACTTGCCGGGCTGGCTCACCACAGAGGCAGAGAGATATACTGGTACCCCTGTCTAACAGGTTGGGCCGCCTTGGGTCAACACACCAGCCCATTTTAACACCAGTGTCACATGGTGGCTACAGAACCATCATGCCACCGGCAGAGGTACAGTATTACCCCTTCGGCCCCGTCGGCAAACTCCGCTGTAGTCAGGAATTAATGGAGTGCAGCGGCATTCATCAGATCCCTGTTAGGGGCTTGACGAGTCTACCGTTGTCTGTTGTTGGCCAGGGTGCCTGGAGATGGTAATTGGGATCAAAGTGCCTTCCCAGGAAGAGCTGGAAGAGAGCTGGAAGAACCTGTGTGGGAGGGAGGTAGGGAGAGGTTGGTAGGAATGGGGACCCCCCCCCCCCCCCCCCCGCCACTTCTTTCTCAGGTGACCTCACTCTCTCTGGGCAAGCTGTTGAGGGGAAGGACTGGGAGGAGAGGGGGAGAGGGGGAGGGATGAGGTCATTGTTAGGACTGGCCACCCCTCATAGCCTGGTTCCTCTCTAGGTTTCTTCCTAGGTTTTTGGCCTTTCTAGGGAGTTTTTCCTAGGGAGTTTTTCCTAGCCACCGTGCTTCTTTCACATGCTTTGCTTGCTGTTTGGGGTTTTAGGCTGGGTTTCTGTACAGCACTTTGAGAATATCAGCTGATGTACGAAGGGCTATATAAAAATAAATTTGATTTGATGATGTGAGCGTACATGCAGTGGAGCACATGGATGTGTCTTTGCGTGTGGGTGTGCGGGTGTGTGGGTGTGTGGGTGGAAGAGCGAGAGAGAAAACAGAGAGAGAGACTAAGACATGAAATGTGTGACTGGAGGGCAGACATTTATTGTTATGCATTTATTAATGCGTGGCTAAAAGTGCGTGCGTGCGTGTGTGTGTGTGTGTACGTGACAGATGAGTGATCACTGTGTGTGTATCTGTGATCTCTTTTTAATTTGTAGTTAGGACACAGTACAGGGGAGCTTTAGTGTTTCATTCCGTAATAGTCTCCCCCGTATGCACCTCCCAATCCGGACCAGTGTGTGTGGCCAGAGCAGGGCAGAACATGGTGTGGCTCTGTGTTTGTTCATTGCTGTGACAGATGAGATGGGCTGATACCCTGGCAGAGACAGAGACAGAGACAGAGACAGAGACAGAGACAGAGACAGAGACAGAGTCAGAGACAGAGGCAGAGGCAGAGGCAGACAGAGACAGAGACAGACAGAGAGAGAGACAGAGAGAGACAGAGACAGACGCAGAGGCAGAGGCAGACAGAGACAGAGACAGAGAGAGAGACAGAGAGAGACGCAGAGGCAGAGGCAGACAGAGACAGAGACAGACAGAGAGAGAGACAGAGAGAGACAGAGACAGACGCAGAGGCAGACAGACAGAGACAGAGAGAGAGACAGAGAGAGACAGAGAGAGACGCAGAGGCAGAGGCAGACAGAGACAGAGACAGACAGAGAGAGAGACAGAGAGAGACACAGAGGCAGAGACAGAGGCAGAGACAGAGACAGAGGCAGAGACAGAGGCAGAGGCAGAGGCAGACAGAGGACAGAGAGAGACAGAGACAGACGCAGAGGCAGAGGCAGAGACAGACAGAGAGAGAGACAGAGAGAGACAGAGAGAGACGCAGAGGCAGACAGAGACAGAGACAGACAGAGACAGACAGAGAGAGAGACAGAGAGAGACAGAGAGAGACGCAGAGGCAGAGGCAGAGGCAGACATACAGATTGAGACGTCACTGTGTCTCAGTCTCGGCAAGAGGCTCAACCACCTTGGTCTACCACTCTGTGTCCCCAGGCTGAACTGGATTGTTCTGTAAAAGACTTTCAGATAAACTTGAATGAAAATGACAGCCAGGGCTCAAAAATAAAGTATTATGCAGATCATTATACATATACAGTAGAAGTCACAATGGTGCATTTTGGCCAAAAAGCCTTTGTTTTAGTGGAGTCTGTTTTCAGTCCAATGTCACTAACTTCACTGCTGTGATTTATTTTTCTCCTGTGTATGTTCTGCTGCATTGATTACTGTAGCAACCCAGTTATTTAGAGAGGAGAGGTGAGTGAACCAACATTTCTTACAGCTGAGAATGTACCAAGCTCTTTGCACGTGAGCACTCTGTCTTCAAAACATCTGCATGTTTCTCTTTGGTTGAATCAGACCTAAGCTTCATACCCCAGTAGTGCAACCCTAGGAGACTAGATCACTGTCAAAGAGGTAGAAGAAATGTACGGTTAAGTGATTCCCTATTGGAGCAGAACATTTACAACACATACCAGGATAGAATTTACAGAAATATCTGGGAAAATATCTTGAGATATTTCTTAGTGAATGCCAGGTAGGAAACTGCCTCAGGCGGCAGATTGTGAAGGCAGGCATATCTCTCTCTCTCTCTCTCTCTCTCTCTCTCTCTCTCTCTCTCTCTCTCTCTCTCTCTCTCTCTCTCTCTCTCTCTCTCTCTCTCTCTCTCTCTCTCTCTCTCTCTCTCTCTCTCTCTCTCTCTCTCTAACAGTGTGAGAAAAAGGAGTGTTCTGTTGTCATCAGCCTGTTAAAGTGCAGCTGTGCTCTGCATGTGTAATCACCCTGCACCTCGCTGGAAGACAATTAAAACAGTCAATCCTGCCCCCAAAAAGTTATTTCACTTAAGTTAGCCGCCGCAATTAACTGGGACGGCAAACCTGGTGCTGTGAAATTGGGTCGGATCGGCCTCGGTGTGCGTGCCGTGCAGTTATCACACCAAACAGAGATGGCAGGGCCCATCTCCCCTCCCTCCTTATCTTTTTCTTTGGATGTGAGCCCTCGGAACACCGAACACAAGTTGTTAAAACATTTTAAGCAGCTTTCCTAATCTGTGTTCTTCATTTTGTTTTGGAGGGTTTTCGGGCATTAAAAATCCCTGCTGCACAAATACTTTTGATAGTGAGGGAATAGGGGGATGGAGGGGAGGAATTTTTGTTATCCCTGGTACCTTTTGTTCATTAGAATAGCCGTATCTTGACATGTAAGATGGAGATTGCATAGAGTCAGGTTGATCCAACCTCCCCTGCTGTCTCACTCCTGCTGACTCCCCCTCAGGCTGGCTGGCGTGCCCACACTCGCCCATGGTGACCCCAGTCTGGAATCTACAGAGGTGTGTGTGTGTGTGGAGGCCAGGACAGGCCAGGGGGTGGTGTGTTGCGAATAATAGAGGTATGTTAGTCTGAGTCAGGGCCCAAGCATGCCATCCACCACCTACACACACACACACACACACACACACACACACACACACACACACACACACACACACACACACACACACACACACACACAGGGGCCAACGCATCCTGTCCTGTTCAAGTTTGACCATCATACCTGGATAATTTCCGGTCCCATTTCCTGTCAGTCCGCCAGGCAAAAAGCTGCGTCCACCACAACCCGCATGGAGAAAAAATGCATTTCCTTTTTCTACTGGTTGGACTTGATGTTGTCTCACTCTCCCATCCTGCTGAATCCTGCGTCAGGGGGACAAGGGAACGCCAGATTGTATTTATAGATGAGCACTGAGCAGCACTGAGGTAGTGGGCTCCACAATGGACCTGTGTCACTGAGTTGGGCCCCACAATGGAGGAGCTGTGTCACTGAGCTGGGCCCCACAATGGAGGAGCTGTGTCACTGAGCTGGGCCCCACAATGGAGGAGCTGTGTCACTGCATCACATCAAGGCCCCTGCACGTTTGTATTCTATGTCATCGCTGAGGTTACAGATTACAGATGAATCCATTTTAGTACTCCGTTTACAGAAACATGTGTTTTGTTCTAAAACAATCTCCAAACAAATTACTCAACATCCATGCTTGCTGTGAACAAATAGGATCTGGCCTGATACAGATCAGCAATATTCAGTGGAAAACGCCTTGGTTCCTCTCACTGACTGCTGAGCATTTTGGCTGGCCCACATGGATGTGTTCAGAAATGTGTAACCTAAACTACTCCGAATGCACACACTCACGCAGTACTGCGACATAACAGAGAGCACAGGGGAAAGCTGACTCCCTCGTCAACCTACGGTATGGCTGTCTCGTACTGGCTGTCTCGTACTGCAGTCAGTCAGTCAGTGCGGTGTAATTATAGTAGCTAGTTCTCAAGTAGCTTTGTGCTCACAGCCTCACAGCCTCACAGCGTTACTCAGAGACACACTAGCAGGCTGGACTGTCATTCATTGTCCCTGGGACCTGAACCAAAAGAAAGGACATTCCTGGTTCATGGACCTGGTCCTCCAATGAACTCAGTGAGTCAGTGACATTTTACAACTGATCCGGGCTGTACTGCAGTAATGCTGTGAATCATGTTTTACCGCCATCAGTATTACTCAGCATTTAGACTACGATCTAAATGAAGACCATTGAATTTAGATGTATTCTTCTTACGGTTAATCAGGTTACTGGGACTACAGCATGTTGAGCTGTCAGCTCTTCTAGAGGGAATGGGAGGTAACTAACCATCCTGTCTGTCCTGTATGTACACTATAGCTGAGGCTTTACTGAAGTCATTTGTCCCAGTGCTGGGCTGTGTGGTGTGTTGCTGTGGCCCAGCGCCAGCGGGCTGATAAGACTGCTGACAGGGAAATGGACTCAGTGATTGGTTGAACAAGGCTGAACAGGGCCTATCAGTCACACGCCCACTGACTGGAACAGAACAGTGTTGTAACCTGAGATCTCAATACAACCAGAGCCCAGAGGACCAACCGATACCGACCGACCCACCTCGTCCCCGTGAAACAAAACGCTTCCCTCTCTTCGTTTCTCCTCTCCCTATCTATCTTCCTCTTCTCTCCATCTCTCAATCCCCTCCATCTCTTTCCCTCTCTCTCTCCCTCTCCTATCCTCTCCCCTGCTGTCCCTTCCTTCCTCTCCCTCTCTCCTTCTCCCTATCCATCTCTCTCCCTTTGTCTCTACCTCAGTCCTCCCTGCTCTTTGTTTGTTTTAAGCCACTCCCCCCTCTTGTTTTGTCTTTGTCTGAGTGTTGTATCCTCTGTCTGGCCCCTTTCTCTCCTCCTCTCATAGCAGTGCCTAATGAAGATTAGCCTGGCATAGGACCCCCCGCCACACCAACACCACCACCACAGCCACACACACCATCACAACAGCCACACTATTAGCTAGCCTAGCATCCCTCACTCAGCTCAGTGTCCCCCCCCACACCCCAATCCTATAACAAGCCGTTAACCCTGGGTCCCCTTTCAATCGGCTTGTGAGGGGGAGTAATCCCGGCTGGGCGGTTTAATGAAAATGGCTGTATCCTGATTAGATTACCCCAGAGCTGCCAGGCTGGCCCACATTAGAACATTAGCTGCTACCATACAAAGATAAACAGAGGCTGAAGCTCCCCCACCCCCACTAAATCCCTTTAAAGGAAGACAGGGATCTGACTCTCAGGGATCTGACTTTCTCCCTGCTGTTTGAAGCTCTATCTCTTGATGCTAAACTGATCTCTCTCCTCTCTCTCTCTCTCTCTCTCACTCTCTCTCTCGTTCTTGGTCTCTCCTTCTCTCAATCGCTCAATCTCTCTGTCTCTCCTTCTCTCCTTCCCAGTTTACTGACTGGGCTCAGATCACTACCAGCCTCTTCTGGATTAACCTATGTTTGAGGTGCTCCCCACTAATGCTTCCCCCCCACCCCAAACAATCCCCTGCCTTTAGTTCAACTACAACACCACCACCATGACTCTTCAGTCCTGTGGATGGGTCAGTCAGCTCAGTGAGTCAGTGGAGTTCTATGCGGAAGCACCGCGAGAATGGTCATCACAAAGCCATTCCTTCAGCTTGTGTAAGGAGAACCTTACACCATGTCCCAACACAATACTGTAATGCTGGGTTGTTGTGAGTGTGCTTGCTTACTGTTCTGTCAATGAAAGGTTGCTTGCTTTTTTATCCACTACTCCCATTATGTCGAGGGACCTCTGTTGTGCCCTTACCTGCCAGCAGAACAAATGCATTTACCCAAACATTACGAAAAGAAAAGAGGATATACTGTGGAGGCGGCTGTAAACGATCTCAGAGAAAAGAGTGAATCAGATGCTCGTTTATGTTGAGCAGTGAATGCTCTTTTGACTGGCTCTCAATCCCTCGTTTGTTTGGGCCAAAATATGACATGGCACAAAGGCTTTGCTTCTGTCAGCGGGCTGTTTACTACTCTCACTCTCTTTCTCTCACTCTCTTTCTCTCACTCTCTTTCTCTCACTCTCTTTCTCTCACTCTTTCTCTCTCTCTTTCTCTCAGTCTTTTTCTCTCTGTCTTTTTCTCTCACTCTCTTTCTCTCAGTCTCTTTCTCTGTCTTTCTCTCACTCTCTTTCTCTCAGTCTCTTTCTCTGTCTCTCTCTCGCTCTATAGTGAGGTAATCTGTAGTCTCAGATGTCAAGTATGTCAAGTATGTGTGTACATGCGTTTGTGTGTGTGTGTATAGTTTTATGAGTGTGTTTGTGAGTGACAGCTGTATTGACGGGGGGGGGGGGGGGGGGGGTGATGGCTGTGATGGCTGGCTGTGTGGGTGGGGGACAGAAAGGATCAAGAGGTCATTGTTGGACTGACACGTGTTTGCTGATAAAGCGTCTGAGTGGGCTTAACTCTCCCCTGCTTTGTCCCGGCTCTGACCGTCAAACCATGGATCTGGTGACCCGAGCACAACTGAGTGGGTATTTGTGTGTTTTGTGTGTACACAAACAGAAATAGCTCTCTCTCTCTCTCTCTGTTGGCTAGCCCACACAAACATAGGCAAAGGTTGATTGACACACACACACACACACACACACACACACACACACACACACACACACACACACACACACACACACACACACACACACACACACACACACACACACACACACACACACACACACACACACAGACACACACACAGTCACAGCCCCCCTTCCATTAACTGAATGTATTCATTAGCTGCAGCTGCACGCTGTCAGGGCTTAGAAGTCACTGTGTCTTGGGGACACAGATGGAAGGGTCGCACACACTGTCCTTCAGTGTTACCATTCAAACACCCACACATCTCACACACACACACACACACACTCATTTAAAAAGCCACCCTTTATCACCCACTAATCTACTTTCCTTTACTCAGTCGAGTCAACTTGGAAAGGAAAGCTAATCCTGTCTGGACCCAGACACGGTCGTCCACCACAATACTCTGACTCACTGTTCAGTTCTTTGAAATGTTCCGCTGTGTTGTGCTGGCCCACCTTCCCGATGACACAGTGTCACACACACACACACACGGACGCCTCCGGGCAGTTCATTAACGATGCGGCAGGCAGCGAGCGTTGAGCGAGGAGCTCCCCCACTGGTTGGTGGACTCTGGGTGACCCTGTGATCACATGGGCCCTGGAGGCCAGGAGGGCACACCCCTCTCCAAGGTCCAGAGCGGCTCTGCCCTGTCCTGCTGGGTTTAATTGGGTGGTAGCAGGCTGACCCCTGACCCTTGGCTGGACAGACTGGCTGAGACTGGGAAGAGGAGAAGGGGCTATGGATCAGGATCAGAGAACAGTGTGGCTGGCAGGCTGTCGCCTCTGGCCTGTTTTACTGTTTTACCTCAGCATTGGAAACCCTCTCTCTCTCAGACAATCTATTATCGGTAAGAATTAGGTTTCTATGTGTGTGGAGGGGAGGGTTGTGTAGTGACTGGGGTACATTGAAAATGATGCTTCCGCTGTCTAAAATCAGGAAGCTCAACAAGGAAATTGATAACAATGTCTTAGATATACAGTATAAATGTATTGTATACAATAATCCCTCTGTGTATGATAACACATGTTGTTGTCCCACTGATCAAAGAGCCTTCAGTCCAGTCACATTACAGACTACAGAGCAGGCCGTTGTGTTCCCAGCACCATCTCCACCCTGATGTAGCTGTAGGCCTGTCCCTTCAGAGATCTGAGATCTGACTAGCTGGCCCCTAGCTGGAATGCTGCCTTATATCTCACTATTAACTACATATTTCACTGCTTTACACACACGCACACGCACACACACACACACACACACCTCATTATTGACTATACATAAATGCTCTCCTTCAGCTCCCCATCAGAGCCCAGAGCAGAGGGTTTTCATTAGGCCTCATTCAGGAGGGGAAGCCGGGATACTGTCTGATACATGAAGTTTCTTATTCAGTTTGGCGTGTTCCTGTGGGGAGTTAGAAAATACAATTTTCACGGCTGGGGTTATGGTTATGTCAGACAGAAAGTTATCAGACAACCACAGAATAGAATCAGCCTTGCTTTGTTCCTCTGCCCTGGGAGGGGATGAATTTTATAGAAGCACAATATTGAAAATAATCATCTTTATTATCCTTTTTCTCCATGGGGTAGAATTATTATAGACTACAGATGGTGTAGGTTATACAGATGGTGGGATGGTGGGGTTATGCAGGGGTCTGTGAGGTTTTCCAGGAAAATGTAATATCTAGAAATGACTTTTATGGCAGCGCTATCTCGATAAATGTTTGTGTGTGTGTGTGTGTTTGTGTGTGTTTGTGTGTGTGTGTGTGTGTGTGTGTGTCTGTGTCTGTGCTGTGCTGTGCTGTGCTGTGCTGTGTCATTAACATTTAGGTTGAGGTGTGTGTGTTTCAGCCCTGCTCTCCCCCTGGCTTGATAAGTGCTGATGTCATAATAAACCTGCCTGGTTTATTTCATGAACCTGAACGCTGCAGCCCGTATGTCCTGCCAAGATGTGTCACAAGACATCAGCTCAGCCACAACTAACTTCACCACCACTCTCACTAACACGGGATCTCACCACCACTCTCACTAACACGGGATCTCACCACTACTCTCACTAACACGGGATCTCACCACCACTCTCACTAACACGGGATCTCACCACCACTCTCACTAACACGGGATCTCACCACCACTCTCACTAACACGGGATCTCACCACCACTCTCACTAACACGGGATCTCACTACCACTCTCACTAACACGGGATCTCACCACCACTCTCACTAACACGGGATCTCACTACCACTCTCACTAACACGGGATCTCACCACCACTCTCACTAACACGGGATCTCACTACCACTCTCACTAACACGGGATCTCACTACCACTCTCACTAACACGGGATCTCACCACCACTCTCACTAACACGGGATCTCACTACCACTCTCACTAACACGGGATCTCACCACCACTCTCACTAACACGGGATCTCACCACCACTCTCACTAACACGGGATCCCACCACCACTCTCACTAACACGGGATCTCACTACCACTCTCACTAACACGGGATCTCACTACCACTCTCACTAACACGGGATCTCACCACCACTTCTAACAACTCGGTGTGTTTAAAGAAGGAAAAAAGGAGCCTTTTACACCTGGTTATTCCAATATTTTAAGTATTGTACAACAAGGATAATGTACAATTTACTCATTTCATCAATATGTCAACCCTTTCCACACCCACTACTGTTTCACTTGACCCTGCAATCATCTTGGATATCAACGCATCTCCTCAGTTTCCTCTAAAACAAAGGCTGATAGAACACCCACATTCACAACGTCACAAAGTCAAGACGTTGTCTCTTGTTTCTCTTAAAAATGTGAATGGCTTTAACCAACACGCTGCGATGGTGACACTGTGTTTTCCTCATCTCTGTGTGAGCTGTTGTCCGTCTGTTTTCTCCCCGCTCCCAGAGGAGCTAGCCTAGTGGTGTGTGTGTGTGTGTGTGGGTGTGTGGGTGGGTGGGTGGGTGGGTGGGTGCACGTGTGTACGTGGGACAAAGACTAGAGAGGAAGAGGAGGAGGAGGAAGAGGAGGAGGGGAGAGCAGACAGAAGCCTGGTGGCAATGTGCAGGAGGGAGACAAAGAAAGACAGATTTGACAGGAGAGGATAGGAGGAGAAGAGAGGAGGAAAGGAGGAATGGAGGAGGGTCCATGAGGGACTAAAATAATATCTCCCTCTTGGTGTTGATAGACAGCAAGAAAGCAAAAGTAAATATTGAAGCACAGTAATGAATGCATTGCTGTCCTCCCTAATCTTCAACCCCAGAGCTGAGTTTAACTATCTGCCTACGAGTAAAGTACTTAGCCAGATTACAAGAACACTAACTGTGTATTTATTGGGTACTTTCATGGTCAATTAATGCAGATAGTGAGTGACTAAATAAGGGTTGTGTGCATAGTGCATAGTCTTCAACCAGTCACTCAGATAAAGGATGGAATAGGGGGATTCCCATTCAGACCTACAGCTGGGATAGGATACAGATGTAGAGCAGACCTGATCCTTAGCCACCCCTCGCCACATCCACATCCAGGCTGAGGAGGGATCAGCACCCTGTGTGTAGACTGAACTCTGGTCCACATGACTGTACAGAGAAACTCACACACACACATCTAAGGAGGGATGAAGCCCTGTGTTTAAACTGAACTCTAGTCCACTGACTGTACTGGCCAGGCACACACAACATCACTGATGTTGTAAACAGACATTTGGAATGCGGAGCTGATCTGGATGGCAGATATTAGACCGTAGACAATATATCTATGTATCAGACAGTCTTACTGAAGCTGTATGTACTATGGGTGGACAGAAATGAATGGACAATGATCTGAGGTTGATCATTTGAATGAGAGAATAGAATGAATGTGCTTTATCATGTTTTGCATGTTTGCCAGACAAAGGAGTAATCTGGAGAGATGAAACAGGTCAGACATCATTTATGTCACGCCAGATGAGACCAGTTCCTACTCGGTGGTAGTGATGGGGGGGGGGGGGAAATCGATACAGTTACATTTTTGGATAATATTATATTGATATTTGACTCCAAATATCGATTTGTAAAATATATATATATTTTTTTTACATCCTACTCTGTGGCATTTCAAATTCCAACCGTTGTCCTCCTACATACCTACAACACTTTGATCACATCGCTAACACACACTACACCAGACACCAGACATTCCTTACTCGGAATCACAACCCAAGCATGGCTGCCACTGCCAGACAATTCACAATACCATTTAGATAACTAGCGAATCCAAAAGAAATGAACCCAGGCCCAGCCGTAGTGAATTGGGGGGATAACAGTGATGTATTGATTCCTGATTCCCCCTCTAAGCATGGTCACACTGAGCCCACTAGCTAAGCCAATATGACTGAAGCACACATACACACACACACACACACTGGAATGGCCTGGGGGTTATTTGCTGCTTGGCCATAATTCACCCAGAGCTCATGCTAGCCCACTAATAGGGCGAAGTCCTCTGAGTGCAATCGCTCTTCCTTATTTCTCCTGTGTCCCCCACAACCCTCTGCTCTCTCAGTGGCCGGGCCATTTGACTTCCCCTCTTATGCACTGGCTGCAGGGCAGGCAATAGGAAATAACACACACGTGTAATAAGACACACACAATTGCACGCATGCACACGCACATGGAATAATGCATGCATGCATGCACACACAAACACGCAATATCAAACATTTTCACACGGAATCGTGAACACACACAGAATCACACACCCACGCACACACGCAGGCTTGCACATACACACACACCTCTGTGTATTGCCTGAGAGAGGCCTGGCTTGCACATACACACACACCTCTGTGTATTGCCTGAGAGAGGCCTGGCTTGCACATACACACACACCTCTGTGTATTGCCTGAGAGAGGCCTGGCTTGCACATACACCCACACACACCTCTGTCTATTGCCTGAGAGAGGCCTGGCTTGCACATACACACACACCTCTGTGTATTGCCTGAGAGAGGCCTGGCTTGCACATACACACACACCTCTGTGTATTGCCTGAGAGAGGCCTGGCTTGCACATACACACACACCTCTGTGTATTGCCTGAGAGAGGCCTGGCTTGCAGCAGGTGGTGTCAGCAGTGGGATATTTTTAGGTGTTGCCAAATGTGGCTGTGAATTCCTGATTTTCACTCACAGTCAGGTGCTTTTCTCCTCTCTCCCCAACCTCATCTCAGAGCATTTCGTATTATTCTATAGGTAAATCCAAGACACTCCATTTAGTATGATATGTTACGTTTCATATGGTACTGTTTGTATTAATTTGTGGATTCCATCACCCATTTCGTATTATATGTTATGAATTCTAGCTAGGTGGCTAACATTAGCTAGGCTAGGGGTTAGGGTTAAGGTTAGGGTTTATAAAAATAAATGAAAATGAACCTTTATTTAACTAGGCAAGCCAGTTAAGAAAAAATTCTTATTTACATTGACAGCCTACCCCGGCCAAACCCGGACGACGCTGGGCCAATTGTGCGCTGCCCTATGGGACTCCCAATCACGGCCGGTTGTGATACAGCCTGGAATCGAACCAGGGTCTGTTGTGACACCCCTAGCACTGAGATGCAGTGCCTTAAACCGCTGCATCACTCGGGAGCCCCAAATTAACTTGGATTAAGTTTAGGAGTTAGGTTAAAGGTTAGGGTCAGGGGAAGGATTAGCTTAAAGGGTTAAGTTTAGGGGAAGGGTTAGCTAAAATGCTAAGTAGTTGCAAAGTAGCTAAAAAGTAGTAAGTAGTTGAAATGTTGCTAATTAGCTAAAATGAAAAAGTCCGGGATGAGATTCGAACTCGTAACCTTTGGATTGCTAGATGTTTGCGTTATACGCCCACCCATCCACCTTGACCAATCACCCTACTTCGGTTGTTTGCCTTCAGTAACCATCTGTCTTATGTAACCATACCAAACATAACATATCATAGTAGTTTGAGTGTCCCGGAATTTCATTTACTATGTTACGTCTAGTCTATGAGACCAGGCTGCTGTCCCTCATCTTACCCTTATCTCTCCTCTTCACTCCCCTCCTCTCTTCCTCTCTCATCCTGGTAACTGGGACCACGCCACTTTTTTTTCTCCCTCTCTTTCTCTCTTCCTCCTATTGATTTGGCTGGGGCCATGCATGATGGCGTGATTGTCTTACAGTACACAGTGCAGGCCAGGCAGAACGGCATAATATATCAGGAGGCAAAGACCTTGACAGGTGGTTGTTTGTTTGTCACTTGATCAAGATGTTGATCTTTCAGAATATTTCTGTGTGTAAATTCTATATAATTTGGGGTTAGGATTAGAAATGATATCTGCTGCCTTTGCATTGATGTAATGCTGATATGCCATGCAATCCTACATCTGGGTGTTCTCTGTGTATATTAGAGTAATGTTAAATAGCTTTTATTAAACCTCTGCCATAAGTGCTGTAGGCTAGTATATTCACAAGTGGCCTCTCCAAGAGATTTCATTAAACATCGGAAATATGTATTGTAGAAGTCAACAACATTCAAAAAGTCAAGTATTCATTCTTTTATTCTGTTAGGGCACTCAGAATTGTCCAATGCGGAGGTAGTGAATGTGTGGTTGGTGGGTTGAACGAGGCCTTGCTCTCTGGTTTTAACCCAGAAACACACTCAAACAGGAGATGGACTCCTAATCTGCACCCCAAATGGAACCTTATTCCATACATGATGCACTACTATGGCACTATTGGGAATGGCGTGCCATGTGGGACTCACACCATGTATTGTGGTAGTAGTGAGTGCTCTGCTCTGGCTCTGCAGCCAATTCTGCTGTCAGTGGGAATTGCAGCAATGGATTGTGGAAAGTAAGCACATAATTTTTACACCCTCGATAAATGCTGCATGTTGGAGGACAAGCGCATGACTTGACAAATGACCCTGGCGAAGGGCCGTCTGGCGCGTGACGGCAGAGGAGACGTTCATTTCCAACCAGCCATCGTATCACTCCGTATCCCACCCAATCCCCGCTCCCCGTGCATGCACAAACCACGCACCAGTGGCCAGGGGCCAAGAGAAACGAGATTAAATTATCCCCCAAATTAAAAGGGCATATCTGCCTTGTCTCCACTAACAGCTGTTTAAATGTTCCTTATTCTGCACTATGATGCGTCTATCTGCTGCTGCCTGCGCTATTCATTAGTTTTATAACCTATGTTTATTAGTCTGCCCAGGTGGCAGTGGATCAGGGCAGGAGTAGAGGTGGGGGGTGAGGGCAGAGTGTGTGTGTGGGGGGGGGGGGGGTGACGTTCGCATGCTAATTGCTTTGCTGTGAGAGAATGTGTCAGGACGTGTGCAGGGGGGGGGGGGGGGCGAGCTAGGGGAGGCAGGGGGGGGGGGGGAAATGAGGGGCTACTGTATGTATTGTAAGGAGGGAGGCAGAGAAGGAGTGGGGGAGGGGGTTGACACAGGTGCAGAGATGATGGAGGGGGGGGGGGGGCAGAGCAATCACACAGCGGGAGTGTCTGAGTGGCCCCGCTCCATCATAGACTGTTGATTAAAATTTCATTGGAGGAGGCCAGTGGGGTAGGGGGATTGGGCATAGGGGAGGGTTGTGGCCTGGGCAGATCAGGGGGGCCATTTCAGGGACATATCCCAAGCAATAAAAGCTAGCTGTGCCTCAGGACATTAAGAAGGCTTGGGTTTTGTGGTCTAAATGTAATATTTTCTGTGTTACTGCTTTATATGAAGAATGTTCCTCATCCATCCCAGGGCTGTTTCAGTTCCAACAGTAGCTGCGGAGAGAAGGGGCTCTAAAACCTATTTGGTGTATAAAACGAGAAAGGTAACAGACATTGAAAGGTCTGGGGAGTAACGTACGTCCTGTTCAGATGCTTATCTCTTGTTTTGTCTGCTCTCTCGACCCTCCTGAACACAGAACCAAATCTCTTTGTTGAGATTGATGTTCTGACAGAACAAACTCTTCCATTGCCAGGCCTTGGTCTCCCCTGAAAGAAGTTCTGCATCCCAAATAGCACCTTATTTCCTTCAGAGCGCACTACTTTAGACCAGGGCTGTGAACAAAAGTAGTGTACTATAGGGAATAGGGTGCCATTCGGGACGTGGTCAGGGAGTCTTGTTTCAGATCAAAGGGAATCTCTTTTGCCACTCAGCATTGTACAGAGCTGATGTGTGTTGACTTTTCACACACGTGTCTTTCCATTTGCCATTCACCTCTTTATTGAGCTCCTTCTACTCTTTTGTTGTCTTGTGTAAGAAATCAGCCTCCAAGGGCCTCCAGTTCACTGGTTTTACGACCAGCTTTTCAATTAAAGCAGCAAAAGTACACACGCTCACACACACACACACACACACACACACGCTCACACACACACACACACACACACACACACACACACACACACACACACACACACACACACACACACACACACACACACACACACACACCATGCGCTCAGCTCACACACTAAAGCACTGTGTCTACTGCCTCTCCCTGTAACTGGATCTTCTAAATGTCAGAAACCCCAGGGCTTTGATGAAGTTGGATGGGGAGACCGTGTGTGTGTGTGTGTGTGGTGTGTGTGTGTGTGTGTGTGTTTCAGCTGTCGTCTCCCCTTTGGCCTCCTTGACTGACATAGTATCCCAGCTTCAACACAACCTCTTCACCATACAATGGCGCCGGAGGGGATGGTTGTCGTTTTACCGGCTCCTAACCTACTGTGCTATTCTGTTTGTTTGTTTGTTTGTTTGTTTGTTACTTATTTTGTACATATTGTTGCTGCTACCGTCTCTTATGACCGAAAAGAGCTCCTGGAAATCAGAACAGCGATTACTCACCTCAAACTGGACGAGGATTTTTTCTTTAATGAGTCTGACGCGAAGGATATACTGCTTCACCTAAACCAGGCCCAAATCCCCGTCATTCGTGTGAATAAAAGACAGATATACAGGGGGTGCCTTGTGAGAATTCGTCGGCAAACTACCTCTACCATCTGTTCTATTGGCCAATGTGCAATCACTGGAAAATAAACTGGATGATCCAGGTTAGCAGGCAATATTAACTAGAGAAATTGTGTCACTTCTCTTGCGTTCATTGCACGCAGAGTCAGGGTATATGCAACAGTTTGGGCCGCCTGGCTCATTGCCAACTAATTTGCCAGAATTTTACATAATTATGGACATAACATTGAAGGTTGTGCAATGTAACAGCAATATTTAGACTTATGTTTAGACAGAACGGTTCCCTATTTCACTGAAAGAATAAACATTTTGTTTTCGAAATGATATTTCCAGATTTGACCATATTAATGACCAAAGGCTCGTATTTCTGTGTTTATTAAATTATAATTAAGTCTATGATTTGATATATGATAGAGCAGTCTGACTGAGCGGTGGTAGGCAACAGCAGGCTCGTAAGCATTCATTCAAACTTTACTGCTTTTGCCAGCAGCTCTTAGCAATGCTTTAATCACAGCGCTCTTTATGACTTCAAGCCTATCAACTCCTGAGATTAGTCTGGCAATACTAAAGTGCCTATTAGAACATCCAATAGTCAAAGGTATATGAAATACAAATTGTATAGAGAGAAATAGTCGACGCGTCATAATTCCTATAATAACAACAACCTAAAAGTTCTTAACTGGGAATATTGAAGAACTGAGAATATTGAACCACCAGCTTTCATATGTACTGAGCAAGGAACTTAAACGTTAGCTTTTTTACATGGCACATATTGCACTTTTACTTTCTTCTCCAACACTTTGTTTTTGCATTATTTAAACCAAATTGAGCATGTTTCATTATTTTTTTGAGACTAGATAGATTTTATTTATGTATTATATTAAGTTCAAATAAGTGTTCATTGTTCCTTCAGTATTGTTGTAATTGTCATTATTACAAATATATATATATATATATATATATATATAATATATATATATATATATATATATATAAATCGACCGATTAATCGGTATCGGCAGTTTTTTTTTTGCTCCTCCAATAATCGGTATCGGTATCGGCGTTGAAAAATCATAATCGGTCGACCTCTAGTGAGAATGCTGTTTATTGGCTACAGCTCAGCTTTCAACACCATAGTGCCATAATCTCATCCCTAATGACCCTGGGACTAAACACCTCCCTCTGCAACTGGATCCTAGACTTTGTGACGGGCCGCCTCCCGGTGGTAAGAGTAAGCAACAACACATCTGCCACGCTGATCCTCAACACTGGGGCCCCTCAGGGGTACATGCTTAGACCCCTCCTGTACTCCCTGTTCACCCACGACTGTGTGGACAAGCATGACTCCAACACCATCATTAAGTTTGCTGACGACACAACAGACGTAGGGCTGATCACAGACAATGATGAGACAGCCTATAAGGAGGAGGTCAGAGACCTGGCAGTGTGGTGCCAGGACAACAACCTCTCCCTCAATGGGAAAAAGACAAGGGAACTGATCGTGGAATACAGGAAAAGGAGGGTCGAAACAGACCCCCATTAACATCAACGGGGCTGTAGTGGAGCGGGTCGAGAGTTTCAAGTTACTTGGTGTCCACATCACCAACGAACTATCGTGGTCCAAACACACCAAGACAGTTGTGAAGAGGGCACGACAAAACCTTTTCCCCCTCAGAAGACTGAAAAGATTTGGCATGGGTCCTCAGATCCTCAAAAAGTTCAACAGCTTCACCATTGAGAGCATCCTGACCGGTTTCATCACCGCCTGGTATGGCAACTGCTTGGCATCTGACCATGATGTGCGACAGAGGGTAGTGCGTACGGCCCAGTACATCACTGGGGCCAAGCTTCCTGTCATCCAGGACCTATATACTAGGCGCTGTCATGGGAAGGCCCAAAAAATTGTGAAAGACTCCAGTCACCCAAGTCATAGACTGTTCTCTCTGCTACCACACAGCAGGAGGTACCAGAACACCAAGTCTAGGTCCAAAAGGCTTCTTAACAGCTTCTACTCCCAAGCCATAAGACTCCTGAACAGCTAATCAATGGCTACCAGGACTATTTACATTGTACCCACCCCCCCCCCATCTTTGTTTTTACACAGCTGCTACTCACTGTTTATTATCTATACATTGTCACTTTACCACTACCTACATGTACATATTACCTCGACTCATTATTGTTATTTTATTGTATTTTTATTTTATCTTTTACTTTAGTTTATTTAGTAAATATTTTCTTAACTCTATTTCTTGAACTGCATTGTTGGTTAAGGGCCTGTAAGTAAGCATTTCCCTGTATGGTCTACACCTGTTGTATTCAGCGCATGTGACAAATAAAATTTTGATTTGATTTGATGGCCCCTCCACTGTCACTCTCTCCAGCATCACAGACACGCACACATCACATCTCGCACACATCATCAAACAGCAGGCAAGAGCCACACCGCTGGTCGTCAGGCAGGGCCATGACAAGCCACACTCCTACTCACACTCACACACACACACACACACACACACACACACACACACAGGCGCTCCATAGTAAACCGATCCCCTGCTAGAGAAGGAGAGGGGAGGGAGGGTAACAAATCCATGAAATCCTTTCAGAGACGTGTGGGCTCCAGACCAGATGACTGGGATGTTATTCTGCTACAGAGATGCTCTAAATGTCATTGGGACAGATAGCATCTACCTCTTACTGGGAGAGTAAAGCCCTATCCCTTACTCTACCCTTTCTCTGTGTCTTTCTCTATCCTTCCACCCTCTTTTCTCACTCTCTCCTCTCTCCATCTCTCTCTGTCCACCCTTTCGCTGTCCCATTTCTCTCCCTCCCTCTTTCTATATCTCCTTCTGTCTTAGTAAAGATGGACAGAAGTCTCTGATGAGGTTAGGTCATTTGGGGAATAGAGGATGGGAGAAGGCAAAGCGATAGAGATTTGAAACGTCTCCTGTGTTGATGGCAAGCATCTGTCACTCCTCCCATCCTGATAGCGCTCCTCTCCTCTGACAGGCAGGGCTGCCTCAGCCTCAGTAATTGTGGTGTCGTTACAGAGCTAATGGTGCAGCAGGTACCGCAGGCTCCCACAGAAACACTCAAACCCCTCCTAACGCTTTCCCTAACGCTCCCGACAAAATAAACAGCAATGAATCAAGGGTGCAGTCCCAATTTTACAGAGGAATGGTTATGATGTTCGGAGCGTGTGTGTGTGTTTGTTGGGAGGGGGTGGATAATAGCTGTGGCGGAGTTACAGCACCCTTGGTTATTGTTATGAACACCAGAGGGGAGGGGAGATGGCCCGTTACGGACAGACTCCATTCCGGCTCATTGAAAACAGCCAGTTGCACTGAAGGCTGTATGATACAGTACAGGCTAAATAGAAGAAGGGGGTTGAGGGGACAAACTGTATTCTCTGAGATGGCACCTCTCTCTAAGTTATACAGCATAGCCCCTCAAGGCACAATGAGGAGGTTTTCTGCAGTGAAATCAAAACTCTTGGCACGTAGGCTACCAGTCTCTGCACACACTCTCTCTCTTATACATACACAGATGAAAACCCACACACACACACACACACACACACACACACAGGCTTCCCATCAGCAAATTAGCTGAATAAAGAGTATCTCTTCGCTGGGTCGTTTGAGTGGCTAATTACTCATCAACGCATGCTGTGTAGGGAGAGAGAAAAGAGAGAGAGGGGAGATGGGGAGAGGGGAGAGCAGAGAAGAAAGAGAGAAAGAGAGAGAGAGAGAGAGAGAGAGAGAGAGAGAGAGAGAGAGAGAGAGAGAGAGAGAGAGAGAGAGAGAGAGAGAGAGAGAGAGAGAGAGAGAGAGAGAGAGAGAGAGAGAGAGAGAGAGAGAGAGAGAGAGAGAGAGAGAGAGAGAGAGAGAGAGAGAGAGAGAGAGAGAGAGAGAGAGAGAGAGAGAGAGAGAGAGAGAGAGAGAGAGAGAGAGAGAGAGAGAGAGAGAGAGAGAGAGAGAGAGAGAGAGAGAGAGAAAGCGGAGGAGAGAGATCAGTTTAGCATCAAGAGATAGAGCTTCAAACGTTGTGGGAGCTATGGCCCAGTCACAGTGTGAGAGGAGAGAAAACATAGACCTGTTCACACATTCAATACACTTTTAACAGGTGCTTCATATAAAACTAATGTTAACAGTAGAAATGTAGTCCTCACGCTGCTATTCTCCAGTGGTGTAAAGTAATTAAGTAAAAATACTTTCAAGTACTACTTATGTAGTTTTTTGGAGTATCTGTACTTTACTTTACTATTAATATTTTTGACAACTTTTACTTGTACTTCATTACATTCCTAAAGAGAATGATGTACTTTTTACTCCATACATTTTCCTGACACCCAAAAGTACTCGTTACATTTTGAATGCTTACCAGGACAGGAATATGGTCTAATTCACACACTTATCAAGAGAACATCCCTGGTCGTCCCTACTGCCTCTGATCTGGCGGACTCACTAAACACATGCTTGGTTTGTAAATGATGTCCTCGTTGGAGCGTGCCCCTCGCTATCCGTGAATAAATAAAAAACTAGAAAATGTGGCCAGCTGCTTTGCTTAATATAAGGAATTAAAATGATTTATTATATTATTTTTACTTTTGATACTTAAGTACATTTTAGCAATTACATTTACTTTTGATACTTAAGTATATTTAAAACCAAATACTTTTAGATTTTTACTCAAGTAGTATTTTACTGTGTGACTTTCACTTTTACTTGAGTCATTTTCTATTAAGGTGTCTTAAATTTTACTCAAGTATGGCAATTGGGTTCTTTTCCCACCAATTATATTCTCCTGTAGTGTATTTAACTATTAACTATTAACAACCCCATGGCAGTGTGACCAGATAAAACCTCCAACTATATTGTTGTTCTATGTGTATTGTATTATATTGTATTGTATTGTATGTGCTTTAGGTGGTAGCTTAATCTTTTAGGGGATGGTTACTCACACACACACACACACAACCTCTGGTCATTGTATTTCCTCTGACTGGTGTTTTCTGAGAATACTGTATGTGACTAATGCAGCCTTGTAAAACATGGCACACCTATTTAACATAACATTGTCACTGTTAAAGGGATAGTGTGACATTTTGGCAATTAAGCCTCTCCGTGCAGGTTGTCTCTGTGTGCAGTTTGAAGGAAGTTGAAGGTAGTTTCTGGAGCCATTGTTAACTAGCGTTAGAGCAATGACTGGAAGTCTATAGAGACAGTTAGCATACTTCTCAGCAATATCTACAACAATGTAGCCTATACCTAACCACCCACTTTATTCTCCCAATAAATAGTATTATAATGATTGATCCAGTTCTATATAAATCTTATCATATTAGATCTATACATTTTTACACTCTTAGAAAAAAAGGTGCTATCTAGAAGCTAAAAGGGATATTCAGCTGTTCCTATAGGATAAACCTTTGATAAACCATTTTGATTCCAGGTAGAACCCTTTTGGTTCCATGTAGAACAATTTGGGGTTTCATGTAGAACCCTTTCCACAGAGGGATCTACATGGAACCCAAAATGGTTCTACCTGGAACCAAAAAAGGTTATACCTGGGACAGCCGCAGAACCCTTTTGGTACCCTTTTTTAAGGAGTGTATAGTGCTATGAATTCTCAGCCTGGTTTAGTACATGGCCATGCAGGGTTTAATGTCCTTTGAGCAGCAGCACGGTGAGAGCAGTACGGTATGATATGACCTTTATCCGTATGTTGTGGGACGGAACTGGGGAATGGAGGTGACTGAGCCCCCTCTACTCACGCTAGCTGCCAAAGCCATGAGCCAGCATGCTCCCACACTGCACTGATCTATCCCCCTGCAGGGTGTGTGTGTGTGTGTGTGTGTGTGTGTGTGTGTGTGTGTGTGTGTGTGTGTGGTGTGTGTGTGTGTGTGTGTGTGTGTGTGTGTGTGTGTGTGTGTGTGTGTGTGTGTGTGTGTGTGTGTGTGTGTGTGTGTGTGTGTGTGTGTTACCTTTCCTATCGCATATGAAAAAAAAACGTAAAGGTCATACATGAAATGTCATAGGTAGTGTATTCTCCTACTGGACACGCCTACTGTGTGTGATATCACCTCCCCCTGTCCAGCCCCTGAGGTGTCTGCCACTGACCATACTGTGGGCCTAGTCACAGTTGAGGATAATATGTACTCAGAAGGCAGCACAATGTTTAAAGAGCTATTCCAACTGACTCAATGGTCATTTGGCAAGCAGGACCACAGCTAGGCTTACCTGCAGTGTTGCTTTTACCATGCATTAGTGATGATTGATCCAATTTAAAGGGGAATAAATACAATGGCCCTCCTTGGCCATGCTTGACTGCAGATTGTATTACACTAGAATTACTAAGAAAGAATAAAAGTGTTCACAAATCATAGCAAGGAGCTGGTCAAAGGAATCGCCCAAAGCCTTGTCTTAGCACAACTGTCAGGCAGCGTTAACAAAGGACTTT
This sequence comes from Salmo salar, assembly GCF_965601325.2. Taxonomy (NCBI): domain Eukaryota; kingdom Metazoa; phylum Chordata; class Actinopteri; order Salmoniformes; family Salmonidae; genus Salmo; species Salmo salar. The sequence goes on from NC_138315.1 coordinate 21,259,978, forward strand.
TTTTAGTGCGTCGTCGCACTATATCTACACAATGCTTATCAGACAAAATGAGTTTGGAACACATTCACACCCCCCGAAGAAATCTCTTTGATATATGCTCATATGCAAATGTGCCTCCGTAGGAAAAAAGAAGACGTTTTAAGAAGTAAAACTAGCAAAGCAAAGCTTATCATCCTGCAACAGATGCCCAACAAAAATGTGTCTGACTATAAACACAGGGGAACAGAGCAGCCAGAAGTGCAGCATGCCTTTAGATACACCATGTCACAGTGTTTCTGAAGTTAACATAATAGAGGTAAGGCAGCTATAATTTGCACTGATGACATGGATTAAAGTGCTGGAAGGTTTGACTCCATTCCACTGCTCCCCTCTCCCTCTGCCCAAGTGTTTTAGCTGTGACATGCCAAACGGAACAATCTAATATCTAAACTGACCACTGTGACTGCTCAACAGAATTGTAGAACCAGTATGAAGAATGTGCTGAGTGGACAGTTAGTGAGTCGTGTTCTCTCTCTCTCTCTCTCTCTCTCTCTCTCTCTCTCTCTCTCTCTCTCTCTCTCTCTCTCTCTCTCTCTCTCTCTCTCTCTCTCTCTCTCTCTCTCTCTTCCCTCATGGCAAGGTTTGCTCATTCTAATGAAGCCATAGCAGAAAATAAACACTAGAGAGAGAAAGTATGTGTGTGTTGAAGATGAGATTTTCTGGTAGGGTATGGTTTAAGAGAGAGGTGAGGGTTTGGTATACACTGTGCCCTCTGAACATATCCCTATCTCTCTCCCTCTCTCTCTACCCCTCTCTCTGAACATATCCCTATCTCTCTCCCTCTCTCTCTACCCCTCTCTCTGAACATATCCCTATCTCTCTCCCTCTCTCTCTACCTCTCTCTCTGAACATATCCCTATCTCTCTCCCTCTCTCTCTACCCCTCTCTCTGAACATATCCCTATCTCTCTCCCTCTCTCTCTACCTCTCTCTCTGAACATATCCCTATATCTCTCCCTCTCTCTCTACCCCTGTCTCTGAACATATCCCTATCTCTCTCCCTCTCTCTCTACCCCTCTCTCTGAACATATCCCTCTCTCTCCCTCTCTCTCTACCCCTCTCTCTGAACATATCCCTATATCTCTCCCTCTCTCTCTACCCCTCTCTCTGAACATATCCCTATATCTCTCCCTCTCTCTCTACCCCTCTCTCTGAACATATCCCTATATCTCTCCCTCTCTCTCTACCCCTCTCTCTGAACATATCCCTATATCTCTCCCTCTCTCTCTACCCCTCTCCCTGAACATATCCCTCTCTCTCCCTCTCTCTCTACCCCTCTCTCTGAAGATATCCCTATATCTCTCCCTCTCTCTCTACCTCTCTCTCTGAACATATCCCTATCTCTCTCCCTCTCTCTCTACCCCTCTCTCTGAACATATCCCTATCTCTCTCCCTCTCTCTCTACCCCTCTCTCTGAACATATTCCTATCTCTCTCCCTCTCTACCCCTCTCTCTGAACATATCCCTATATCGCTCCCTCTCTCTCTACCCCTCTCTCTGAACATATCCCTATCTCTCTCCCTCTCTCTCTACCCCTCTCTCTGAACATATCCCTATCTCTCTCCCTCTCTCTCTACCCCTCTCTCTGAACATATCCCTATCTCTCTCCCTCTCTCTCTACCCCTGTCTCTGAACATATCCCTATCTCTCTCCCTCTCTCTCTACCCCTGTCTCTGAACATATCCCTATCTCTCTCCCCCTCTCCCTACCCCTGTCTCTGAACATATCCCTATCTCTCTCCCTCTCTCTCTACCCCCCTCTCTGCATGTATCCCCCTCCCTTCCCTCCCTTCCTCTTTCTCATGATAAAAATTCCATGGCTGGTTAATTTCTCCCCCTTGTAAAGCAGAGCGGAGGGAAAGAGTAAGGCCAGCACAGTTCAATCAGAGAATAATCCCCCTCTCTGGGTTCAGCTAGGGGCAGGTGACATGGTCAACACTGGAGAGGCTGGACCACTCGACCATACTGGGTGGAGGGATGATAGGATGCTGGGATTATGATGATGTGTGATGGTGGATAGATTAGCAGAGCTGGATGTGTATCTAGTCAGTGGTTTTATGATATAGAGTGTGTGGCTGTGTCAGATTGTTTGAGTTCTGCTGAGTCACTGACAGGTTATCATACACTCTTAGAAAAAAAGGTGCTATCTAGAACCAAAAAGGGTTATCCTTTTGGGAACCATTTTGGAACCCTTTTTTCTAAGAGTGTATATGGTTGATAGGATCAGTTGTTTCATATGAGGCTAATCAAATCGGTACTTTTGTATGAGGTCTGAAACAGTATGTATTGATTAGAGATGAGTGTGGTGGGGCTGTTGTGGCCGTGCCGACCGTGTGTCTCTGACTGAGTGTCTGGAGTTGGAGCGGTACCTGCAGACGGAGCGTCTCTGAATAATATGTGTAGATTAGGGATGAGTGTTCTCTCCTGTACTGTTACTGTTTCTGACCGTGTCTCTCTCACCCTTACAGACCTGTCTGGAGTTGGAGCGGTACCTGCAGACGGAGCCCAAGCGTCTATCAGAGCTGTTTGACGAGGAGCTCGACTGTCTCCTGACGCCCACCTTCATGCAGGGTGCTGACAGTGACGAGGACCTGATGGACCCACTGGACCCCCTCCTCCCCAGCCTCCCCGACCAGCCCAGCACCCCTCCCCTCCTCGTCTCCCTCCCCAAGGTGCTACAGGCCCCACAGCCCCACAACACCAAGGCCCCCGGAAAAGAGTCTGGAGCGAAGACCACCAAGGAGGGGGTCAACGGGGTCAACGCTGCCCAGCTGAGTGCCGTCACCTCCCTCACACCGCCCTCCTCGCCGGAGCTGGGCCGCCACCTGGTCAAGCCCATGCAGACGCTCACCGCCACAGCCGACGGCACGCTCACGCTCAAACTGGTGGCCAAGAAGGTTGGTCTGAATGCGGCCAAGCTGGTGGCCACACACTCCACTCTACCCTCGCCGCCCAGCAGGGGGGGGCACAGCGACAGCGAGCAGGGGGCTGGGTCGCAGGGGGGAGATATCCCAGAGAACAAGAAGAGGGTCCATCGCTGTCAGTTCAACGGCTGCAGGAAGGTTTACACCAAGAGTTCCCACCTGAAGGCACACCAGAGGACACACACAGGTGAGACAGAACCTATGCCTGACCATGGGCACTATGTGCCATGCACCATGCACCATGCACCATGCAATCAATCAAATGTATTTCTAAAGCCCTTTTTACATCAGCAGTCACAAAGTTCTTATACAGAAACCCAGCCTAAAACCCCAAACATCCCAAAGAGCAAGCAATGCAGATGTAGAAACGCAGTGGCTAGTAAAAACTCCCTAGAATGGCTGGGACCTAGGAAGAAACCTAGAGAGGAACTCTCAGGCTCTGAGAGGTGGCCGGGTGGAGATTACAAGGGTACACAGCCAATAAGGCCAGGTCATGCACTAAACACACTGCCTGAAAACACACTGTCTAACCTGACCAAGGACCATGCATCTACAATTATACAGGTGCACCATGCACCTAACACAAGACCCTGGGAGAATATAGGTTTAGGTTTCAACTTTGCCTGAAAACATCTTCTGTTTCAGTATAAGTGCTCAGCTTGATATGTGTGAGTGCAAGGATTGCAATCCAGTGTTGTGAAGTAGAAACACAGAAGCAGTCTTGATCTATCGCTCTACATCCCCCTGTGAGATCCTTCCAATGGGCTAAAAATACATAGGTCTTAGCTCTGCAGTGCAGCCTCTCTCTCTTTCTCTCATTCACCTCAGTGACTCTGAGTCTCTTACTGAAACCAGTCCAGTCTCTCCATCCACAAGCTGCTAGCGGGGGGAGTGGTACGGTAATTGCCAATGGATTGATAGACTGACAGGTCTAAATGGCTAATTCAGCCATGTCTACTGCAGCCTGGAGTATCTAACCACCGCTGCCCTCCCAGTGAACCTCAGAGAGAGAGAGAGAGAAGTGTTGGCATCAGGTTAGCGCTAGCCGTAGCGTTAGCATCAGTGTTAGCGACGCTAATCCTTTCCTGAGGCCTGCTGTTGACTCGGCAGGTTTCACCGCTGCCACTAGAGCGCTAGCGATGCTAATCACCAGCGAGCTGATGCAAGCCATTCATTCACCCCCCCCCCCCCCCCTCCTCCTCCACCACCCAAAAAAATTAGAGGAGGGAAAGGGGAAAAAAAGAGAAGGGTAGAAGAGAAAACAACACCCTTAAGACATGCTGCAGCATGCTGCTGTGTAGCCCCAGCCCCGATATGTTCATTACAAGACAAGAGCGGCACAGTACAGTAATTAGCCTAATCCTTCTTTTTGGTTATTATGTCCATACATCAGTGACACACAGGGAGGGAGATTAAGATTAGTGCAGGATTTAAGGGGGGCCCTTGCTTCATGAGGATGACATGCTCCTGGATGGCCCCATCAATAACAGTTGGTAAGGAAACACACAGCCTTTCACTGAGGTTTAATAACCATAGAATTAGAATGACTAGAATAACTATAGAATTAGAATGACTAGAATAACCATAGAATTAGAATGACTAGAATAACCATAGAATTGGAATGACTAGAATAACCATAGAATTAGAATGACTAGAATAACTATAGAATTAGAATGACTTAAACAAATGTTAATTCTAGTGATTCTAATTCTATAGGTTGAACATTGTTCTAGAATGTGAGCAGTCAGAACAGAAACCCACCCACTATTTTCCTATCTTCACTCCTCTGGTGTTGGGAATGGATTCTTTGTTTTAGGGAGACGGGAGCTGCTGCATGGATGAAACTCTAGTAAATGTGAAATGGGCCATAATTGTCTGAGTCAGTCTGTTTGTCTGTCTGCTGTAACTTCAGCTGAGAGATCATAATAGGCTCTACACTCTATCTCCAGTTGACTAAGGAAATGTAATTAACTGCAGCACACAGGCACCTGTGATGCTGATGGGAGGGAGAGGTGGGTGATGAGGTGGGGGGTGCGTTGCTAGGAGACCATATCAGAACAGGCGAGAGGAGAGTTCGTAAATGGCTGATTATTTGCAGCTCCTGGTATCAGTCTCAGCCTGTTTTAACACAGTACTGCCCATTCCAACTACCCCTGCCCCTAACACCACCCACCCCCCAAATACACTCTTCCCCCACCCCCCAAAAAAGCTACCACCCAGCCCAACCTGCTCCCTTTTTGGGGGTTTGGGTTGCCTGGCAACTGTATTACACTCATCCAGAGCAGAGCCATAATTGGCTGGTGGCGCTGAGTGTCCATGACTAGCGGATTCAGGCGGCTGCACGCCTCTCTCTCTCTCTCTGTCTTACTCTCTCTCTTTCTGTCTCTCTCACACAAACTCTCTCTCTCTCTGTCTTACTCTCTCTCTTTCTGTCTCTCTCACACAAACTCTCTCTCTCTCGGCCGGTTGCTAGGCGACTCCATCATGCATCCTCGCCTCGGCAAGTTATAATTGGCTGGCGTAGTTGCCGTGATGGTGGGTCCAAGCCGACCCTGCTTCATTCTGTCAAGTCTGGAGAGGGGGAGGGAGGTATAGGGAGGAGGGGGGTTAATGCAAAGAGGAGGAGCTGATGGTAGTGGAGAGGAGGAGAGGAGGGGGAGCTTTGGCCAATTACTGAGGAAGGGGTGTGAAACGTTTGCTGTCTTGCACCTGTGGCCTCAAGACTCCAAAATGACAGAGAGTGGTCCTTGAAGCCAGCCTGCCTGCCTCCATCCATGCCTGACTGTCTGCCTCCCTGCCTACCTCCCTGTCTGCCTGCCTGTCTGCCTGCCTTCATCCCTGCCTGTCTGCCTGCCTGCCTAACAGGCTCTCATGACAAGGCAACACTGTCTAGGGATATCATCTGCTACAGGTTTTACACAGTGGGGGAGAATGAGCAAATAAAAAGCCTCAGGTCTTTTGGCAAAATGTTTATGAGTGTATCAAGGGGAAAAGGCAGACAGATGTTCAGAATGTGTTGCATTCATGTGTTCACCCCAGAGGTAGAAGAGTGTGATATGGAGTGTGTTGAGTGGAATCTGGCTGTAAAGTGGTGTTTGCTGATACAGTGCTGAGGTGTTGCCTTCTCCCAGGCTATCTCCGAAATAGCACCCTTTCCCTATATAGTGCACTACGCATAGGACTCTGATCAAAAGTATACAATATATAGGGAATAGGGTGCCATTCTGGATGCACACTCTCTCTCTAACAGCAGCCAGTACTGGGTCATTAGACAGTACCCAAAATGCCCTCTGCTGATTTGAATAATATTCAAAACACGGAAAGAAAAGCACAGCAAGTGATCCTGAGGTGTTTCTGCCCTGCAATCTGTCACACTTCCACAATCTCACCACAGACAATGGATCAAATAAGAAAAAGGAAACAGAATAAGAAAAGATCATGTGAAATAAAACGGGATTGGAGGTATCATTCACAGACCATTTGCCTTTTCTCTTCCCTCTCATCTTACAACATGGACGATGGGGGGAGTGGGGGATGAAGGGGCGAAATCGAGGAGATGAAGGGAGGTGCGTTGCATCATCTCACATCACTCAGTTCTCTCCTCCGCCACGTCATCCTTTACTTTCAGTTGCATCATCGTGGTCTCCGCAGATTCCACATCGCTTTGAGATTATGTCAAACAAAACCACATCATCCTTTACCGTCTACTGCTGGGGTCACCTCCAATATACTTTTGCCAATGAAATCAGACATTCTTCTGCTAATCAACACTTTTTGTAGCAGGTTTTTTGTAGCAGAATAAATGACTTGAGTCAACAAGTCCTGTGGAGTACCATCCCCACCATTCACCCCTCCACGCACAGCCTCTCTGACCCTACGGTACCCTCCGTTATCCTCACCCTCTGTGCCCTCTGTCTTCCACTGTCGCCGCTGATTTGAACGTACCGCTGCTCTACTGTTTGAGACGCGTACATTTCACTCTAATGGTACTTTAGTCTAGTTAGGAAGATTGGTGGACACGGTGATATGGGAAGACGGTCGCAGCTGGCTGACTGGAAGTACGGTATTACTTCCCATTAAGCGTCATTAAGACCCCAATTATCGTTACCACTCCCAGATCTGAATCAACCACAGCAGCAGCACTCGGCAGCACCGGGGCGGGATTCAGCCCCCTCCTACCCTCCACCAGCCAGGTCCAGGCCCATCCAAACACAACCTGGTCCTCAGGGTCCGGGCACCCCCTCCGCAACCCGCTACAGCCCCCCCTTTCCCATCCCAAAAAGTAAAAGAACCCCTGCCGGAGGGCCTTTCTATCAGGGAGATAAAACTACAGCTTGTGAACAATAGATATCTCCCTCTCCCATCTGTTCAACTGGAGAGAAACTTCATTTGAATTTCAGATCTCTCCACAGGGGGTCCAAGGGGGAAGAGGAGAAGGGAAGAGGAGAAGGGAAGAGGAGAAGCGTGGGCGGGGCGGGGAGGGGAGGGGAGAAAACTGTTTAATTTTTCTGGGTGATTTTAGTTTTAGGATTATGAATTAACACGGCATCGCTGAAAGAATTTGTTTAGCGAGCTCTGGGAGTCTATGATTGGTTGATGCAAAACCCTTGGTGTGTAATCCTGGGTTGGGTAACACAGGTACATTAACTAGTTAGTAGGATCTCACACTGGGTAACACCAGCAAATGAGTTAGTAGGATCTCACACTGGGTAACACCAGCAAATGAGTTGGGAGGATCCCATCTCACACTGGGTAACACCAGCAAATGAGTTGGGAGGATCCCATCTCACACTGGGTAACACCAGCAAATGAGTTGGGAGGATCCCATCTCACACTGGGTAACACCAGCAAATGAGTTGGGAGGATCCCATCTCACACTGGGTAACACCAGCAAATGAGTTGGGAGGATCTCATCTCACACTGGGTAACACCAGCAAATGAGTTGGGAGGATCCCATCTCACACTGGGTAACACCAGCAAATGAGTTGGGAGGATCCCATCTCACACTGGGTAACACCAGCAAATGAGTTGGGAGGATCCCATCTCACACTGGGTAACACCAGCAAATGAGTTGGGAGGATCCCATCTCACACTGGGTAACACCAGCAAATGAGTTGGGAGGATCCCATCTCACACTGGGTAACACCAGCAAATGAGTTGGGAGGATCTCACACTGGGTAACACCAGCAAATGAGTTGGGAGGATCCCATCTCACACTGGGTAACACCAGCAAATGAGTTGGGAGGATCCCATCTCACACTGGGTAACACCAGCAAATGAGTTGGGAGGATCTCATCTCACACTGGTGATGATGTAATACACTCAGGTGTGTCAATCATACAGACAGCACCGCTTTACTTATCAGTAGCCTACATGTCATTTAGAAAGCTGCACAATTATGTTCCATTACAGTATAACTACACAGGTATTGTATAAGAGCAACTTAATGGTATCCACTATTGCTACCACAAAAACAGAAAGTCAATGTAACTGCAAAAGTAATCATATTTTTTTTCCATTCTCTGTCTGTCTGTCTTGTCAGGTGAGAAACCGTACAAGTGCTCCTGGGAGGGCTGTGAGTGGCGTTTCGCCCGGAGCGACGAGCTGACGAGGCACTACCGCAAACACACCGGGGCCAAGCCCTTCAAGTGTACCCACTGCGACAGGTAAGTACCACATCCATTACATACACACACAAGCACTCACATCACTGACCCAGTAGAGAAGATATGACAACGTGGCTCTCGCACGATCAATCACATGCACACGTGTATGTTCAAACAAATTATCTCTCAAGTTGTGAGTTGTGCACATTGAACAGTATTGATGGTGGAAGGAAAGACGAGATGAATTACTCCCATAGAATGCAAAGTACTTTGAGTTGGAGAAAAAACTAGCTACATAAATGAAAGTCATTACTGTAATGTCCCCTTGGACAGCCCCAGCGCTCCCTCACTCTCTGTCTTCATCATGTGCATGTGCACTCTAGTCTACAGACTGGCTCTCCTCTCCTCCCTGGCAGCTAGCAGTTAGCACCAGCTCTGCTCCAGTCTCTGCTGAATAACTCAGTCACAGGCCAGTCCTGTGATGCCCATTACCAAATGACTACTGTGAATAGGCCATTCTCTGCTCTCCCCTGCTGCCCTAGCCCCAGCCAGGCTGCTGATGGCACTCCCATTCAAATCACAAATTAAACATAGTGGCCTAAAAGGGAGATGATTATGTAATAGAATAAAAAAGTAACTTGAGAGAGAGAGGAGAGAGAGAGAGAGAGAGAGAGAGAGAGAGAGAGAGAGAGAGAGAGAGAGAGAGAGAGAGAGAGAGAGAGAGAGAGAGAGAGAGAGAGAGAGAGAGAGAGAGAGAGAGAGAGAGAGACATCGACCAAACATGAACCAGCTTGGGCATACAGAGGCACTCTTTAATTTTCAAACAGCAACCACAGTGTGACACTCATCAGACCTCTCTGTCCTGCTGGAGACACAAAGGCAGCCCTTTGTCTGAAGACAGCAGTGTGTGTGTGTGAGGGCACATGTATATTAACGTGGAGCTCTGAGTGATAAGCTGTCAGGTGACAATAGCGGGAAGCCGTCACCCTGACTGAATCCCAAATGACACCCTATTCCTTTATAGTGCACTACTTTTGACCAGAGTCCTAGTCAAAAGTAGTGCACTGTATAGGGAATAGGGTGCTATTTGGGACAGATACCCCGGTTTTTCCACACGCAAGCTGCAATCCCCCTGCAGAAGGGGACCGCTTTACACAGCCCACCACCTCCCTTCCTCCTCCTCCACACACACACACACACACACGCACACGCACACGCACACTCCGCAAATCCACCCCACTATAAGCCTAAACACTGATCCAAGACCAGCCATAGCCACTGTGCATAATGCACCATAGCCCCAATCAAGCCCACAACACTGACTAACCAGGGGGAGTGCATCATCAAATCCGTGTTCCAACACTCATTACCAGAATGTATCCTGGCTATTGGCTAACAATGGGGCTATTTGGAGCAGGCCTGCTATTGTTAGGATAATTGACAGGTCCAGATGCCAGGCCTACTTTAGACACACACAGCCTCCAGCCTCTTGGATGTGAGCTAAGCCAGCCATTCAGGCAGGCAACCAGTTCACTCACACACACACACACACACACACACACACACACATATATATACACACACACACACACACATATATACACACACACACACACACACACACACAAACACAAACATTCACTCTCTCTCTCACACACACACGCCCACTGCAAACACACACATACACACACACACACACTCAAACGTGCTTCCTCAGGCCCAAGGGGACTCTAATTGGACCCTCCTGGTTCCTCTAGTTTGGGTTTTATACCTAACCCCTTCCAGAACACTGCTGGAGTCTACTAATCTTACTGGAGTGTATTATGCATGTTCTGCTGGCACACACACACACACACACACACACACACACACACACACACACACACACACACACACACACACTGTATATTCACACGCATGCACACACACACCCACAAATACTCCCACACACACGGCTCTGGCACAGAAACGAAGAGACATAAATTAAAGCAGGGAAGGAAGGAAGGAAATGCAAGGAGCAGCACTGCTGTGTGTGTGTGTGTGTGTGTGTGTGTGTGTGTGTGTGTGTGTGTGTGTGTGTGTGTGTGTGTGTGTGTGTGTGTGTGTGTGTGTGTGTGTGTGTGTGTGTGTGTGTGTGTGATAAAGAACACCAGGAGTGGTGCTGGCTGGATCAATATCTATAACTCATCTGCTGATTATGTCTTAGTAGTATTTCACACACACACACTGGGACACTGCTGTAAAATGGCTGCCAAAACATTGAGTGTGAATGAGATGACAGTGTGTGCATCCCAAATGGCACCCTATTCCCAATATAGTGCATTACTTTTGATCTGGGCCCATAGGACTCTGGTCAAAAGTAGTGCACGATATAGGAAATATGGTGTCATTTTGGACACATCCAGTGTTTGAGGCTGAACCATCAGGCTCAAAGGAAACATGCATTGGATTTGGAACACTAACTGTGAAGTCTTTATGATTGATAAAGCCCTGATCTTAAAATCCCATCCAAAGGATTTCCTTGTTTACATTGTTCTCTGAAACAGAATAAGATAAATATGGATGATAATGCATTAAGCATCTGTCCCTCTTCTGTCTCAGTCAACAGTTTTATTCAAACTGTAGACTGGGGTTGAGTCCCAAATGGCACCATATCCCCTACATAGTGCACTACTTTGGCCTAGAGCCCCATGGGCCCTGGTCAAAAGGAGTGCACTATAAAGGTAATAGGGCGCCGTTTGGGACGCAGGCTGACACAGAGGTTAACTCAACCCAGTCTTCTGCTAGGCCTTTGAAGCGTTTTGTGAGTGACGCGACCATTAAACAGGCACGTTGATCTCCCCTCTGTGAGGCAGCCTGTTCAGGCACCTTAGGGAATGCCTGGCTATAGTAGATGGGCCAGGAGGAACTCACTGCTGTGTTACCACATTTCCATCAGAATGGGAGGAAGTTTAACAGTAAATACAGTGTGTTGAGCTCTCAGCCTCTCTCGGAGCCTTTCTGATACACACACACACGCATACACACACATGATTGCGTGTGCACACACGCACACACTCACAGACAGGCACGTCATTAATCCTGCCTAATCAAGCTGGGACCCCCTGCAGGGCGAGGCACAGGGGTAGAGGGGCGGAGGGGTACGGCAGGGGGAAACAGGGGCGTACCAGCTGGTGTGGCGGCCCCTGACAGTGACTCGGACGGCCATCTGTCCAGCGGAACTTACTCAGCCCCCACTGGCCCTCTCTAGCAGACACACACATAGACTAGACAGGTACAACATAGACAGTTCAAAGGGAAGAAGGGAGAGCTAATACAGGAAGGTGTGAGGGAAGGAGAGAGAGATGTTGAAAAAGAGAAGACAGTAAATGAAAGATTTTGTCAGAAGTCTTGAATTGCAACCTGCATCTGGTCTGCCCTATGATCCCAAAGTGTCACTTATAATGGTTGATGGAAAGGTATAGACGAGGTGGACAGATAGAGAGAGAGAGAAGGACTGAAGTGCAGCTTTCTCTTTTATAACCAAATCTTGTGTTGTGTTCTCCCACCACCTGTCTACACCACGGCTAGCTGGTGGAATAACGCGTCTTAGTTATGGCTGTCTGGAGAGAGAGACACCTCCTTTGGATTTACATTGTAGAGCTGTCTGTGGACAAATTAATAATGGATACAGCCGTCGGCAAATTGAATTTTTCATTCCTCAGTTCACTCTCCCGCATTTTGTTTTCCAGCTTGCTTTATTCACATCTGTTGTGATTCATTTTATTGCTTTGCATGAGTGTAATACGATAATCGACCCTTACAGCCCCGTAAAAGTAAAGGACATGTGGCGTATATTCGCCCTGTCTGCTGTTATGTATCACCCTCAACAGTAGCAGTAACCAGTGAGCTTAATCGATTAGTACCGAAACAGGCCTACGGGCCGTTGCTCCCTCCACCCTCCTCTTCTGCCATGACTCAAACGCTGCATAACTAATAAGGGCTTGGGTTTCTGCGATAGTATTTCACCTCTAGCTGTGGTATAAGTCGCAGAACTGCATAAATCAGGGATCTTGATTTGTGGCTGCGTTTTGGAGAATTATCGCTCATGCTCTTTAATAAACGAAAGAGAAGGAGCAATCCTGTTGCTGATTTGGCATGTCCTCATTTTATAGCGTTCAGTCGCTAATGTGAGAAAAATGAAGCGAGATGTCGTTTATTATTTGTTATTTTTAAGGGATAAATGTTGTTTTTTGTCATTGTGTGTCTGATCCTCACTCCGTCTGTGTTACACAGCGCCTTGTTTTCTCACACATACACTAGCTGCTGATCTAGAATCACTAAACACTGATTATTATCCACATTTTTTTCTGTTTCATATACACCTCTGCAAGTGTTTGTCATTTCAGATCAGCAGCAGGAGAGCACAGTCTATTCTAGCATGGTAACTTATCACTGATTTTTACAGAGATTATCTGAGTGTCCATTCCAACCTCAACAGTGATCCAGCCAACATCTGGATGTCCTGTACTGTTTCAAATCTGGGCATCCATCTTGCTAAAGGCACAGATCAGTCATGCAGAAATGGAACTTTCAGACTTCCGATTACCTATCTGAATGCGTAACCATTTGTACCTACTGTCTATTGATCAAAATTAAATCAAATTTGATTTGGCACATGTGCCAAATACAACAGGTGTAGATCTTACAGTGAAATGCTTACTTACAAGCCCTAACCAACAATGAAGTTTTAAGAAAAAAAGTGTTAAGAAAGTATTTACTAACTAAACTGAAGTAAAAAAAAAAAAGAAAATGTAATATAACATTTTTAAATAAAATGAGACAAATAGAAAAATAATAAATAATTAAGGAGCAACAATAAAATAACAGTAGCGAGGCTATATACAGGAGGTACCGGTACAGAGTCAATGTGTGGGGGCACAGATTAGTCGAGGTAATTGAGGTAATATCTACATGTAGGTAGAGGTAAACACGACTATGCATGGGTAATAAACAGAGAGTAGCAGCAGCGTAAAAATGGGGGTGGGGGTGACAATGCAAATAGTCCGGGTAGCCATTTGATTAGCTGTTCAGGAGTCTTATGGTTTGGGAGTAGAAGCTGTTAAAAAGCCTTTTGGACCTAGACTTGGTGTTCCGGTACCGCTTGCTGTGTGGTAGCAGAGAGAACAGTCTATGACTAGGGTGGCTGGAGTCTTTGGACATTTTTTGGGCCTTCCTCTGACACCACCTGGTATAGAGGTCCTGGATGGCAGGAAGCTTGGCCCCTTGTACTGGGCCGTATGCACTACCCTCTGTAGTGCATTGCGGTCGGAGGCCGAGCAGTTACCATCTCAGGTGGTGATGCAACCGGTCAGGATGCTCTCGATAGTGTAGCTGTAGAACTTTTTCAAGATCTGAGGACCCATGGCAAATCCTTTCAGTCTCTCGAGGGGGAATAAGCTTTGTTGTGCCCTCTTCATGACTGTCTTGGTGTGTTTGGACCATGATAGTTTGTTGGTGGTGTGGACACCAAGGAACTTGGGTCAATGAATAGCATTCTCACATAGGTGTTATTTTTGTCCAGGTGGGAAAGGGCAGTGTGGAGTTCAATAGAGATTGCGTCATCTGTGAATCTGTTGGGGCAGTATGTAAATTGGAGTGGGTCTAGGGTTTCTGGGATAATGGTGTTGATGTGAGCCATGACCACCCTTTCAAAGCACTTCATGGCTATAGACGTGAGTGCTACGGGTTGGTAGTCATTTAGGCAGGTTACCTTGGTGTTCTTGGGCACAGGGACTATGGTGGTCTGCTTGGAACATGTAGGTATTACAGACTCAGTCAGGGAGAGGTTGAAAATGTCAGTGAAGACACTTACCAGTTGGTCAGCGCATGTTCGGAGTACACGTCCTGGTAATCCGTCTGGCCCTGCGGCCTTGTGAATGTTGACCTGTTTAAAGGTCTTACTCACATCGGTTACGGAGAGAGTGATCACACAGTCGTCTGGAGCAGCTGATGCTCTCATGCATGCTTCAGTGTTGCTTGCCTCGAAGCGAGCATAGAAGTTATTTAGCCCGTCTGGTAGGCTCATGTCACTGGGCAGCTCATGGCTGTTCTTCCCTTTGTAGTCCGTAATAGTTTGCAAGACCTGCCACATCCGTCGAGCATCGGAGCCGGTGTAGTACGATTCGATGTTAGTCCTGTATGGATCCTTTGCCTGTTTGATGGTTCATCAGGAAGGTATAGCAGAATTTCTTATAAGCATCCGGGTTAGAGTCTCGCTCCTTGAAAGCAGCAGCTCTACCCTTTATCTCAGTGCGGATGTTGCCTGTAATCCATGGTTTCTGGTTGGGGTGTGTACATATGGTCACTATGGGGACGACATTATCGATGCACTTATTGATGAAGCCAGTGACTGATGTGATATACTCCTCAATGCCATCAGAAGAATCCCAGAACATATTCCAGTCTGTGCTAGCAAAACAGTCCTGTAGTGTAGCATCTGTGTCATCTGACCACTTCCTTATTGAGCGAGTCACTGGTACTTCCTGCTTTAGTTTTTGCTTGTGAAGCAGGAATCAGGAGGATAGAGTTATGGTCAGATTTGCCAAATGGAGGGCAAGGGAGAGCTTTGTATGAGTCTCTGTGTGTGGAGTAAAGGTGGTCTAGAGTTTGTTTTCCTCTGGTTGCACATGTAACATGCATTTAACATGCCAACTGTTATTGAGTAGATTTTGACAACCTCTCTTTTTTTCATTCTCTCCAGGTGTTTCTCCAGGTCGGACCACTTGGCCCTGCACATGAAGAGGCACATCTAAGGGAGCGGGAGGAGGAGAGCGAGGAAGAAGAGAGGGAGAAGGAGAGATAGAAGGAGAGAATAAGTAGGCAGGATGGAAGACGAACCACACAGCAGCTTCGGCTCTCACCATCCAGAGGCTGCCCCTGCCCGCAGAGACCCACCTAAGACCTGACACCAGGAGCAAAGCACTATGGGAGATGACACGCTGGAGAGACGGACGCCACGACTCCAGACGGACGGATGGTAGCCGAGGACGGATGGAGTGATGGAGTGAAAGAGTCGAGGAGCAGCTTGTTTTTTATTCACACTTCCATGATTCACACTT
The DNA here is from genome assembly GCF_965601325.2 of Salmo salar. Lineage (NCBI taxonomy): Eukaryota > Metazoa > Chordata > Actinopteri > Salmoniformes > Salmonidae > Salmo > Salmo salar. The sequence goes on from NC_138315.1 coordinate 21,275,645, forward strand.
CTACTCAACAGTCTACAACCAATTCTCTTTTATCACATCATCCGATTAGCCACGCCTTGTCCAATCAGGGTTGGGAACTCACACACTGCCAAACCAATCCGCTGATCCAGTTACGACCCATTTACACTCCACTGTTTCTTTTCTGTACATTTAAACTATGGAGCAACTTGGGAAAGGAAATGGTTCACCCAGAATTATGAACTGCTTTACTTTGACACGCCAAACGTCAGTGACTTGCAGAAGTAACAATGGGCTTCACAAACCAACAATAACTATTGACCATTTTATTCTGGTGTGCTGTTTCCCAATCCCATCCCAATTTTTTGTCTCTTGTATAAGAACCCACAAACTGCAGCTATATGTCAACCCTCAGCAAGCTATACCGTGTGAAATAACAACAATGCCAAAATAGCGAGACGAGGGAGACCAATGGAACTAGTGGGCAATCCGCCAGTGTCTGTGGGAGTAGGGTCTGACACTTGCTGATAATGAGTGAGCTCTGTGACCCACAGGCACCTTGCTGTGGATCTCTCAGGCTCTCCTGTAGGAGGCGCTCTGCTCTTCTCTCTCAGCTTCACTCCTGCCACCTCACAGGCAACAACTAACAAATGCGCAGCGACACTTTCTTGCCTTTGTTTTTTAAAGACAATTAATTATTATTATTATTATTAAGAATGATGGTCTGTTTTCTTTCAGCTGAAATTTCTTAAAAATTCACTGAATGAAAAAAACGAAAACATTTTAAGTACAAACGAGAAAGAATGTGCACATATGGCAGGAAGGGAGGAACATCGAACGAACGCACCCCGGCCCATAAACACAGGCTAAACTCAGTACCTGCTATTTAGCACTGACAGTTAAGGAGATAAAAATGTAAGAAAAAGAAATGACAAGAAACTCTGAAAGAAAAAGGATTTGTATTGTTGGCCTGAAATGAAAGAGAAGGACCTCTGTTTTCCACTCTGTGTTTTTCTCCTGTGTGATACTAAAAACTAACCTTGGCGTGACCTTCGAGGCATCAGCACCAAGCCAGGGCCAAAACACAACATAAAACTGGAAATTGTATTTTTGCTTTGTTTGTGTGGATTCTGGAAATACACCTTGGAACCCCCTATCTCCTCCAGTATGGCGGGGGAGGGGCCTGGGAGGCTGGTCTGCTGTGACCACACACCCTATTTGGGAGACTAGGAACCTGATAGGCTACTGAACATGAACCTGGGACTAAAGACACCCAACTCTCTGGGTAGTAGAAAGGACAACATGGCCTCATCAGCCCAGAGAGACTTGCCTGTTTCGTATCCATTGTCTGCACTGACTTTTTCAATGTTATCTGTGCTTTTTTTTCATAAAGTATACAACAAAAACTGAAAAAAAGAATACAAAGGAAAAAAAAACGGCATAAAATACTGAATAAAAAATCAAAAAAATCTGTCTCTCACACACTCACACCATACAGACACAAATACACCGACACACAGAACAGTCTCTTTGCTCATGTCTCCTCTTTGAGATAAGACTCAAATAATGATTTAGTTAATGAACAGTTGGAGTTGGAAAACAAAACACTGCATGGCAGCCTCTCACACACACACTCAGATCGCTTCCCGGAATTATTTGTTCTGCTCCAAATTTTTCTCAGTAAGATTTTTTTGCAATTGTTGTTTTGTAAAAGACGATCTTATTCCGCTGGAGGTAATGGCTTTGAAATGAGAAAACAAGCTTGTTCTCATGTTCAATCAATCACCACAAATCAGGCCTAGGTCTCTCAGTCTCTGTATGTTAACAATCAGCTTCTACACCATGGGACCAGATTCCTCACCTGTATGCCCCAGATCTATGAAGTCCTACATAGCCTTGCAATCAGGGCATTAATACCAACACCACTATCACTAATACTATCACTATTACTGTACGACTTCCTTCCCCTCTTGCATACATACCCACCCTGGCCTCCTCACATCAGTTGTAATGGCTGCTTTATCAGAGAAGATGCCATTACTGTCTCTATAGTAACGTTTATGTATCAGCCATGCCAGAATCTAACAGACGATCCCAGAGCTGCCCTCAGGTGGGCCGGTGGAGCTCCGAACAATCAATACCAAAAACATCCAGCATGGAACTACCCTCGAGCCAGGCAGGGTCTGGAACAGAACACACCGGTATCTGGGAAGCTGGCCGCCTCCATACCAGGCCTATTGGCACCACTGGCGCAGCAGCAGCTCTTTCTCTACCAACACAAAAACAGTGTCTCGGCAACAAAAAGACGAAGTGAAACAAGAGATTACGATGATCTTTGTGTTTTGCTTCCACTTTTTAGTTGGAACTTCTTTCTTCTTGTTTTGTTTTGTTTTAACGCTACAGTGATTATTTTTTTATTGCCACGGTGGATGATGCAAGGTAATGCCAAAATTTGAGAAATGCAGGGGGATTTGTTTTTATTACGCCCCCCCCCCCCACACCCCCCTTTCAACGTACAATCATATGGGGTTTGTTTGTGGCACTTTTTGCCGGAATTGCAATGGTATGTCTGTGTGTGTCCCAATGCGAGCTATAGCACGGCACATCCTTAGGGTACATTGTGAATCTAATCTGCATTGTGAGAAAGAATACTACTACCAGTAGACTGGTGGACAAGTTTGAAACTAACAGTGTGGGAGACTGGGATTGTACTGTATGTTGGTTGATTCATTCACTTTAGGGGAGCTTATAATCTGTCTAACATTAGCTGACAATAATGTATTCGTTTTAGTTTTGTTTCTGACATTTTATTTTCTTTACGAACCACTCAAATCACATTCATTTGGGATCATAGAGCTGAATGATGTAAAAACAAACACTCAAACTCAAAAACCATACACCATGCACTTCACTGGCACTTCAAATAGGTTCAAAAAAATGAAAACTCTTCAAGCACTCTTACGTTCTAGTAGACGTTCACTTCTGGTTGTAGCCGTTTCTACGGCTTCCACTGCAGCAAAGCCTGCTGGGTAACAGGAAATAGACACAATGGTCATGGTAATTTAGCCCGTAACAGGCCTGCATGCTAAAAAGATAGCAGCACACAGTTTAAATCCAAATTAGCCCAACTTTAGTCCTCTTGCGTACACACTGACAAATCTAAAACCCCACTTCAAATGAAAAGTCCTATTCTATTTCAGTCCTGTGGCATTCTCACCAGAAGAAGCTAGCTAGGCCCCTTTCCCTTTCCCTCGCCTGGTAAAACACTGCTTGCTGACATGGATATGCTCCTCTGTATAGTTTCCTGGCCACTAGTATCCCACAGCTCTGATTAGCATTAGCGCTGCAGGCTACTCTGTGGAGGCTCCTTTAGTCTCTCCAGTCGCACTCCACTAATGAGAAAGACTTTTGGTCACAGGGAAACAGATCTGGGGGAAAAAACATCAGGGACCGCGAGCCAAAATGGTTTAATTTCAACGGTCCAAAGTACTGTTACGAAACCAGTGTGGAATCTGCCACAGAACAAACAAGAATACATTAGCAGCAGCTTATCGTAAAGCCAGAGAGATATATATTTATTTGAGAAAGTGATCGAAATTGAAGAGATATTTTTTGACAAAGAGAAAAAAAATGTTTACCCCAGGGATTAACCAAATGATGATGAAATTAGCTGTGCTTTTTATCTCATGGATTAGCGATTAAAATGAGATTATGATTAATCCTACAGGCCCTTATAGCTATTTACAACACAGATCCCCTCAACCCCCCACACCCCCTCCTTCTGCACTCTACACGTGCCATTCTAATAGCCCTCTATCCCTCTCTCCGTCTCTCCCTCTCTCTATAACCCCCAGAGAAGTGATCCATGCACAATCAACTGCAGGAACGCTGAATGCACACGTATACACTTTCGCCCAAAGATTTGCAGATTCACAAGTAAACTGCTGTGAATGAAAATAGAGAGAGAGTAAGAGAGAGCGAGAGAAAGAATGACCTCGTTTTACTGTCCACTACTATTCCACCATTATTCCCCCCCTTCCCCAACCCTGACCCAACTTCTTCCTGCATTACAATCTCTTGTCTGATGTTCAGTGTGGCCGATCTCATGGTCCATTCATGGTTGTAAAATATGGTTGGGTAGTCTCTTTAGGGTGCCCAATTCAAGGGTGACTTAACTAGCAGCCTACCAATTCTAATGTAGACTTAGTTCAATTAGCTTCTTAGTACAGTGCAAAATAGTACAGTGGAGTGTAATATTTCAAACTGTCATGTCTGAGGTGGACCGTCGAGTCTATGTTAGGTTAACTGTTGCCTGCGAAAACCATCCCAAGAACGATTGCATCATACACCTACCTTAAGCATTCCCGAAACTTGAAGCCTCACACGTTCGGTCCCCATGAGGTAGGGTTGTCACTTTGGTGAGGCTTCTGGCAGCTTTGTAGATAGATACATTAGTAGCTCTTCAACTCAATGAGCTCGTATGGGTAGTGACTGGTTTACAGTAGGTCTGATAACAGTTCTGTAGGCCACTAGAATGTCCATAGACATTAGACATTAGTCGTTAGACCTACTGTAGACCCATTTTAACCACAACACTTTAGGTGGAACTTAAAGGGTATTGTGCACTACTAGGCAACAGTGCTTAAGCATTTCGACTCCTACATACATTTCACACACTCTTTTAATGTTCCTGTTGTTCTATCTTCTCAAGCATACCATTTCACTACATGAACTTACTGCGCACACTCCATAGTGTACCTACTTACTTAATGCTAGCATAGTCTGTTGGAGCACTCAAATGTCAAATATCCACATAACATGTTGTGACACTTCCTGATGCACTTAACCACAAGAACCAATAAGGTAGCTCATTTTTAGTTTTTAGCCAATCAAACTAATAGGTTATTAGCATGATTTAGGCCTTCTACTGTCATTAAACAGCCAATGGCAACTGGGCATGGTAAGATAATGTTGGACAGTTGTTTTGATGGTTCAAGGGGTTCTGTTCATTGCCATGTAGCAGGTGCCTCATTTGGTCCTGTTTGGGATGTCCAAACTCATGGTTCTTTTTGTTGTACATCTGCATCAGGGAGTGTGTCTGTATCTGCTGTGTTTGTCCATATTTGATATGTCAGTATATAAGGGATTGACAAAACTCTTCCCCCCTGTCTCTGTATCCCTCCACCTCACCCCTTCTTTCCCTTTGTCCCCCAATCCTTATCCATCCAACTCTGGGGCCCAGGCATCACACTCTGACATGTGCTGTTAGAGGAGGGTACATCTTGATAAATGTTGATTCATCTCTATGGCTTTGTCTTCCTGAGGTGTTGGACATGTGTCAAGTTCAGGAGGTGAGTTAGTGTACTTTACTTTATATTCTATTTACCATCTGCTAAGTGGAGAGTCTCATGGCCAGACAGACAGAACCAGGATGTGCAGCTGAAATAACTATCCTCAGTCAAGGGGCCACACATAGAAATAGAATTACTCAAATTCCAATCTAATTATATTTCTATTGGGGCACCCACCCAGCCAACAACACACCTCAGCCTGTAGAGCAGAACTAAACCCACCAGTGCTTTTCTCAGACCGTCTACAGTACGGCTGAGCCTCCACAAGGTAGTCTAGTCCCAGTCCAGCCTCTACACCTGGTAAGTCTATGGAAGCCCAGTGACACAGTGGGAACACCTTTTCCATCGTCACCTCTCTGTCATTTACTCCTTCTGCAGGGGCCCTATAATGCCAACAACAGCATCACCTCTCCTTCCTACCAGACCCTGACCCCTCACCCTCTGCTCTTCCACCCCTCCCTCCCTCCCACCCGCCCGCCTTCCCTTCCTCCTTCCCTCCCTCCCTCCCTCCCTCCCTCCCTCCCTCCCTCCCTCCCTCCCTCCCTCCCTCCCTCCCTCCCTCCCTCCCTCCCTCCCTCCCTCCCTCCCTTCCTCACCCCTGCTCCTTACCTCCCTCCCTCACCCCTCCTCCTTCCCTCACCCCTCCTCCTTCCCTCCCTCCCTCCTCACCCCTCCTGCCTCCCTTCCTCCTGTCATTGTCATGGTCATTTCCTTTTCAGTTTTCTCTTGGGTTCTTTTTCTCCTTGTTTTTATTTTTGCTGTACAAAGTGTTGAAAAATATTATTATTTGTATTATATGATGTTAGTATGGTAATGTTCTTTATTAAGGAAGAAGAAAACTTTATTTTTGTTACTGGTCTGTTTCATAATTCTTTTTTAAATTGGTATTGTAAGATATCTATGCAAGAACTGTTCAGTGGAGCATTTTTATTTAAGAATGTAATACAGTATGTGTAATAAATGGTAGAATCTGGTTCTGGCTGGCATTTTGTGTTTCTGCTGCATGCGTTTACGACCGACAACAAATAATCATTAATATACTTTAGTGTAGAGACACCTCACTGCTCCCATACAGTATAACTCCTAACCTTTGTCCAATATCTTCTCTGAGAGCGGAGTCTCATTATTAAGACCTCTGACTATATCTAAGAATGAGTAATACAGCCTAACAATGGCTCCTTGCACCGGTGCTGAAGCCACTTCCATTGTGCAGAGCAGCACATTATTCTGACTAGCTAATGGCTGACTGAGAAATAAGGTTTAGTCGTTAGAGAGAGAGAGAGAGCGACCGCCATAACCATAGAACCATTTCCCCCACTTTGGTGGCAATTCCAAGCTTTATTATTACAAATTAGAGAATCTCATGAATATCTATGGCCCGCCAACATGTAAAATGTCTCTCAGGGGTTCAGTGTGTGAGTAGCATATTCCTTCATTAGGGCAGTTACTAACTCGTCAATGACTGAGCCTGAGCTGCCATTTACAGAGCCAGCCCATCCCGCTCCCATGACTTACAGATTAAAAGGGGTAATCGAATAACTAATGGATAATTAGGGAGCAATTATGTAGAAGAAAAGGGGCCTTATACAGCATATCAATTCAGTAAATGTCCCTTGGTGAGAGAGGAGATTTTGCTGTCAGATTTCTCAGTCATTGCTAATTTCCCTAATTGAAATGGACACTGTCATCAAGCCGGCTGTTTCAACAGTAGGTCTGCATCCCAAATAGGCCTATGGGCCCTGGTCAAAAGAAGTGCTCTATATAGGGAATAGGGTGCCATTTGGGAGGCACCCTAGGTCAGGTCTTCACGTCTCTGACATTCTAGCTACGCCGTTGTCTTCCTGTTAAGTGCCATGACCACATGGTTTATGATGTTGCTTACGCATCAACCGCCCACTTGACATTCTTTTACAGCCAGCCATTAAAAAAACATTTTCCAATGCCACTTCCCTTTGCCTATGGAGGGGAAATACAGTTGAAGTCGGAAGTTTACATACACTTAGGTTGGAGTCATTAAAACTCGTTTTTCAACCACTCCGCCAGTCGGTTAGGACATCTACTTTGTGCATGACATAAGTAATTTTTCCAACAATTGTTTACAGACAGATTATTTTACTTATAATTCACTGTATCACAAATCCAGTGGGTCAGAAGTTTACATACACTAAGTTGACTGTGCCTTTAAACAGCTTGGAAAATTCCAGAAAATGATGTCATGGCTTTAGAAGCTTCTGCTAGGCTAATTTACATAATTTGAGTCAATTGGAGGTGTACCTGTGGATGTATTTCAAGGCCTACCTTTAAACTCAGTGTCTCTTTGCTTGACATCATGGGAAAATCTAAAGAAATCAGCCAAGACCTCAGAAAATAAATTGTAGACCTTCACAAGTCTGGTTCATCCTTGGGAGCAATTTCCAAACGCCTGAATGTACCACCTTCATCTGTACAAACAATAGTACGCAAGTATAAACACCATGGGACCACGCAGCTGTCATACCGCTCAGGAAGGAGATGCGTTCTGTCTCCTAGAGAGGAATGTACTTTGGTGCGAAAAGTACAAATCAATCCCAGAACATCAGCAAAGGACCTTATGAAGATGCTGGAGGAAACAGGTACAAAAGTATCTATATCCACATTAAAACGAGTCATATATCGACATAACCTGAAAGGCCACTCAGCAAGGAAGAAGCCACTGCTCCAAAACCGCCATAAAAAAGCCAGACTACGGTTTGCAACTGCACATGGGGACAAAAATCGTACTTTTTGGAGAAATGTCCTCTGGTCTGATGAAACAAAAATAGGACTGTTTGGCCATAATGACCATTGTTATGTTTGGAGGAAAAAGGGGGAGGCTTGCAAGCCGAAGAACACCATCCCAACCGTGAAGCACGGGTGTGGCAGCATCATGTTGTGGGGGTGCTTTGCTGCAGGAGGGACTGGTGCACTTCACAAAATAGATGGCATCATGAGGGAGGAAAATGATGTGGATATATTGAAGCAACATCTCAGGACATCAGTCAGGAAGTTAAAGCTTGGTCTTCAAAATGGACAATGACCCCAAGCATACTTCCAAACTTGTGGCAAAATGACTTAAGGACAACAAAGTCAAGGTTTTGGAGTGGCCATCACAAAGCCCTGACCCCATCCTATAGAAAATTTGTGGGCAGAACTGAAAAAGCATGTGCGAGCAAGGAGGCCTACAAACCTGACTCAGTTACACCAGCTCTGTCAGGAGGAATGGGCCAAAATTCACCCAACTTATTATGGGAAGCTTGTGGAAGGCTACCTGAAACATTTGACCCAAGTTAAAAAGTTTAAAGGCAATACTACCAAATACTAATTGAGTGTATGTAAACTTCTGACCCACTCAGAATGTGATGAAAGAAATAAAAGCTGAAATACAGTGGGGGGAAAAATTATTTGATCCCCTGCTGATTTTGTACGTTTGCCCACTGACAAAGAAATGATCAGTCTACAATTTTAATGGTAGGTTTATTTGAACAGTGAGAGACAGAGTAACAACAAAAAAATCCAGAAAAACGCATGTCGAAAATGTTATAAAATGATTTGCATTTTAATGAGGGAAATAAGTATTTGACCCCTCTGCAAAACATGACTTAGTACTTGGTGGCAAAACCCTTGTTGGCAATCACAGAAGCCAGACGTTTCTTGTAGTTGGCCACCAAGTTTGCACACATCTCAGGAGGTATTTTGTCCCACTCCTCTTTGCAGATCTTCTCCAAGTCATTAAGGTTTCGAGGCTGACGTTTGGCAACTCGAACCTTCAGCTCCCTCCACAGATTTTCTATGGGATTAAGGTCTGGAGACTGGCTAGGCCATTCCAGGACCTTAATGTGCTTCTTATTGAGCCACTCCTTTGTTGCCTTGGCCATGTGTTTTGGGTCATTGTCATGCTGGAATACCCATCCACGACCCATTTTCAATGCCCTGGCTGAGGGAAGGAGGTTCTCACCCAAGATTTGACGGTACATGGCCCCGTCCATGGTCCCTTTGATGCGGTGAAGTTGTCCTGTCCCCTTAGCAGAAAACACCCCCAAAGCATAAAGTTTTCACCTCCATGTTTGACGGTGGGGATGATGTTCTTGGGGTCATAGGCAGCATTCCTCCTCCTCCAAACACGGCGAGTTGAGTTGATGCCAAAGAGCTCCATTTTGGTCTCAACACTCACCAGTTGTCCTCTGAATCATTCAGATGTTCATTGGCAAATTTCAGACTGGCATGTATATGTGCTTTCTTGAGCAGGGGGACTTTGCGGGCGCTGCAGGATTTCAGTCCTTCATGGCGTAGTGTGTTACCAATTGTTTTCTTGGTGACTATGGTCCCAGCTGCCTTGAGATCATTGACAAGATCCTCCCGTGTAGTTCTGGGCTGATTCCTCACCGTTCTCATGATCATTGCAACCCCACGAGGTGAGATCCTGCATGGAGCCACAGGCCGAGGGAGATTGACAGTTCTTTTGTGTTTCTTCCATTTGCGAATAATCGCACCAAATGTTGTCACCTTCTCACCAAGCTGCTTGGCGATGGTCTTGTAGCCCATTCCAGCCTTGTATAGGTCTACAATTTTGTCCCTGACATCCTTGGAGAGCTCTTTGGTCTTGGCCATGGTGGAGATTTTGGAATCTGATTGATTGATTGCTTCTGTGGACAGGTGTCTTTTTTACAGGTAACAAGCTGCAGTTAGGAGCACTCTCTTTAAGAGTGTGCTCCTAATCTCAAGCTCCTAACCTGTATAAAAGACACCTGGGAGCCAGAAATCTTTCTGATTGAGAGGGGGTCAAATACTTATTTCCCTCATTAAAATGCAAATCAATTTATAACATTTTTGACATGCGTTTTTCTGGATATTTTTGTTGTTATTCTGTCTCTCACTGTTCAAATAAACCTACCATTAAAATTATAGACTGATCATTTCTTTATCAGTGGGCAAACGTAGAAAATCAGCAGGGGATCAAATACTTTTTTCCCCCACTGTAAATCATTCTCTCTACTATTATTCTGACATTTCACATTCTTAAAATAAAGTGGTGATCCTAACTGACCAACGACAGGGAATTTTTACTAGGATTAAATGTCAGGAATTGTGAAAAACTGAGTTTAAATGTATTTGGATAAGGTGTATGTAAACTTCCGACTTCAACTGTATGTGCATATTAAAACATCCTGCACGCATTTAACTTGAAATATACATTTAGGAGAGCTAAGAGCTGCTTGGCATAACATGGTTCTGATCCAAAACAATGAATGGTCATCGCTGATCGGGTGTGACATTTCCAAGCATACTAATCCAAACTTGTCCAGCTACAGTGAGCGATAAAACGAAGTGAAGAAGCAGGTTCTAATCTTATTCATCACTGCTCAACACAGCTGCTGTGTTGTGACTGTAATACAGAAACCTATTGCTACTGACTCATCATCTCTCCCACCAGGAATAAACAGAAATGTGATGAATTGGCTGGCTGCATATTCCCAGATATCTCTCTGGAGGTCCATGTCAGCAACTTCCCCTGACCCACAAAACCTCATTGTCCAGTACAGGCCTGTAGTGTCCACTATGCAGGCGAAATAAACTGTAATGTCTAGCATAAACTGTAATGCCCCCCCCCCACAGACATTCTGAGATCTGGTAGGTGGTCTCTGAATATATAGATAGTTTTGACCATCAATCTCACCGAAGAAAACATCAAAGTGAGTGAACAGTGCCCCTCTGTCTTAGTATGTGTAGCCCATGTGTCTGATGCTGTCTGGCCAAAAAGAATATGACATGTCATACACTTTTTGGCCAGAGAGTACGAGATACATGGGCTACAGATACTAAGACAGAGGGGCACTGTTTGCCTCGTTCGGATGCTTTCTCTGGTGAAATAGGTTCAGCCTCTTACCAATTGAAGGAAGGACAGATAGACCCAAATAAGTTTGTTTCTTTTTTTATTGTGACATTTTTTTTAGGAAGTCTGGCTGGCTTCCCTTGGCAGCCATGAATACATGTCACTTTGTAGGATGAATGTCATTTCACTTATGGTGTTTGTAATAGTGTGTGCACACTTACTGTTGGAGGTCCCTTAAAAAAACATTTGACCCCCACTATGTCACGGTATAATTCCTTATATCAAATCCTGACCTTGAATGCAAACACTGTATCAAGACTTTTGGAATGTATTAATTATTTATTTGAACAAGAAAATGTACCAAACCTAAGCTGAAGCATTTCATGCATTGAATCATCATCATTCTATTTAAAAAATACACCTTGCATCGATTAAAGTTCAACATGTTATAGCCCCCCTAACACAACAATGGAAATGGATGGCAGTAGGATGATGACCACAGCTAAATTAGTTCATGAAATATGTTCCCCATGCCTTTTTTACAGCTTAATAACACTCCTAAAATTAGTGTGTTGGTTAAAGTGAAATTACGACACAGCGGTTATTATTTTAACATGCCTAAGCCCTGTGGTGGATGGCTGATTAAAAAAACAGGTAATTTAATTAAGCAAGATGATAGAAGGAGATAATCCATAATTCGCAGTAAAGAGACCTCCTAGGCCTTTATGTGTTAGACTGATGCGGTGTGTGTGTATGTGTGTGTGTGTGTGTGTGGTGTGTGTGTGTGTGTGTGTGTGTGTGTGTGTGTGTGTGTGTGTGTGTGTGTGTGTGTGTGTGTGTGTGTGTGTGTGTACACAACTCCCAGAGCTATCTGCGTCTGCTGCTAGAAGTTGTAAACATTTCCAGGCGCTCCTCCCACAAGACTTCATCCAGAGAATGGTGGAAATAAAACACAAAACAGTGAAGATGGGAGTAAGAAAATTCCCCATGAGAAACCGTAGAATATATGAGGTCTGCAAAAATTTGAGCTCATCTCTGGGAAAAGGGGAATAGAGCTAGTAAAGGCGGGAATAGAGCTAGGAAAGGGGGTTAGAGCTAGGAAAGGGGGGTTAGAGCTAGGAAAGGGTGGTTAGAGCTAGGAAAGGGGGGTTAGAGCTAGGAAAGGGGGGTTAGAGCTAGGAAAGGGTGGTTAGAGCTAGGAAAGGGGGGTTAGAGCTAGGAAAGGGTGGTTAGAGCTAGGAAAGGGGGGTTAGAGCTAGGAAAGGGGGGTTAGAGCTAGGAAAGGGGGGTTAGAGCTAGGAAAGGGGGGTTAGAGCTAGGAAAGGGGGGATATAGCTAGGAAAGGGGGGATAGAGCTAGGAAAGGGTGGTTAGAGCTAGGAAAGGGGGGTTAGAGCTAGGAAAGGGGGGATATAGCTAGGAAAGGGGGATATAGCTAGGAAAGGGGGGTTAGAGCTAGGAAAGGGGGGTTAGAGCTAGGAAAGGGGGGATATAGCTAGGAAAGGGGGGATATAGCTAGGAAAGGGGGGATATAGCTAGGAAAGGGGGATATAGCTAGGAAAGGGGGGATATAGCTAGGAAAGGGGGGATAGAGCTAGGAAAGGGGGGATAGAGCTAGGAGAGTGGGGTTAGAGCTAGGAAAGGGGGGTTAGAGCTAGGAAAGGGGGATAGAGCTAGGAAAGGGGGGATATAGCTAGGAAAGGGGGAATAGACGGAAAAGGGAATCATAGTAGGAGGAGAGGCATTCATCATATAGGTCTACTTGCAGAGATTACTTATCATGTAGTTATGGGAGGTTATTTTTGATGCAGACTCAGCTATCGTTTTAGTTCTAATATAAAATATGAAATTCCCTACTGATATCTTCCTGGCATTTTGATTCCATAGTAGAACTTCCATGTGCTCTATATTGTATTCCACTGTACTGTAAAATTCCAATTCCATTTGAGAAAAAATGAGCACACCACAATCCATACAGTAGTCAGTCTTCCTGCCATGCTGCTATGTTCAGTCCCAGCAAGATGGATAGTTGTATTTTGCTGACCTTCCCCCTTCTGCTTTCTCTAAATATTACAGCAAGCTGGGTAAAAAATAGTGACACAATAAGGAGGAGGCAGATGCATTAAACACAGGAAGATAATATTCACTACATAGGGAGCAAGCTGCGAGGGGGAGGTGGGGCGGTATGGGGTATGGAGTATGGGGGGGGCGCATGGAGGGTTATGAGGGTTGAGAGGTTCATGTGTCATATGTGGCTTGACACAGGAAGTGGCCCCTCTGGCAACAGGAAATGAGTGCAAATGTGTTATTTTAGTTACTGTTTGCTCCAACAACACTCCACATCCCTCTGCCTTCTACTGAGGAGGATGCCCGGTGTGCTCATCCCCCATTCCCATTGCCATTCGCTAGTTGGGTATGAATGAGAGGGAAACTAAATACATCCTGAACTTCACTTCCTCTACAGTGCTGTGGGATGTGCTTCTGCACCAGACCCTTTGATTCTGGAGGTCAGTGGACAGCAAATCAACTAACACAACAACAAAAAACTGGAACATTTTGGTAGATTCAGACGCACATTTCTCACTCAAAAAAATGTATGTTTCAGAATGACAATGTACAAAATGTACTCTCTTTGATTCAAGCCAACAGGCATGGATGGCACCAGGTGTGGATTACTCATACTCAGTTGCTCACACACACAACAGGCCCCCCTGTCCCTTCCACTGTGACTTCCCCTGACCCTCCTAAGAATGGCAGGATGTAATGTCCTGATCCCACTACAGCCAGGAGCATACTGCCCCGTAAACATTTAACCATCTGGTCATCCCACACGCATAGAACAGTTCACGCAAACCTATAAACACATACCGTACGCACACTCGTCCTGCGTACACACATACAAAATGTTGAACACACACACAGCTCTTTACAAAGGGATGGTTACAATCCACTGTGGCTATATGATTATGTTTTCATACCCCAGAGTAGTGGTAAACTGGGTAAGGCTGTGTCTCCTCTCCTTTAATCTGAGTCCCTCTGCACAAACCCTTGGCTGCGGCGTCCATGTTGAGTTTGGCAGCAGCCTGTAACAAGCCAATGTAAAACTGAAGCCCACAAGCAGGGAGACAAAGGGAGAGACTGTGCTGAACAAATTTAAATGGCTGTTTAGCTGCTGAGCTATTCAACAAATGCATGTTCTGTCTGAGAGGAACTCTGAGCCGGTTCCAGCAGTGAGCCTCCTAAACGACCAAACAGCCTCCTTAGTGAGGTGGTCAGGGCTCGTTCGCTTATTCATATGTTGAATCCTTGTCTCAAGTTTCTACCCCTCAGCCTGCTTACAAAGAAGTGGTCTGTAGCAGATATCAGAATCACGGTTATTGCCCAACAAGAGGAAAATCTTGGGAATCTATGTTATTGGGCCAGCTCAGCTTGTTTTATTGTGTACATACAGTATAGTCCACTGGCATATATATATAGCACGGTTTGTGTAAAATTATTGCTGGAAATGCTGAACATTATAGTAAAAAATATGTGCTGGAAAGAGTAGTGAAGATCACACAACATGGTACGGCTTGGCTAGATAGTGAGGAAAGGGTATTATCTGTAAAGGTTTGTTTGCTCTAAAGACTGGCCTATTTATCCAGGGGTCAGAGGTCAGACCTCCAGAGGACCAAGGGCCAGTGAAGGGTCACACTAAGCTGGAGAGCATTGGGAAAAAGTTCCCTGTGTAAATCCAGTCTAACTCACACAGATAAATGAGGCAATTACAGTGGCTATCTACAGGGCCAGAGACAATGCTCTATTTACCTTATCTCCCTGTTACAGGTACTCAAAGGGTCAAATGGTAAAATACACACACTCTAGCACACTCTGCATGGCTATCTCTACCTCTGTGTTTCTACTCTCTCTCTACCAATCCTATCTCTCTATCCTCCCTCTCTAACAATATCTCCCTCCCTCCCTCCCTCTCTCTCACACACACATCCTACCCTCTCTCCCACATATGCTTCCTGCCTCTTCCCTCTAGGAACCTTTTTACGAAACCAGCTGCTCAATCTTCCATTTCCTAAACTGTTAGAGTAGTAACAATATGGCTGTGGGATGTGGGCTGCGGAGGATCATTGGACGATGGCTGAAAAGTAGGAAGTATGTACAGGCTTCCCACACTGGTCTAGGGATGAACTGTAGCCGCATTCTGACCCTTCCCTCTGTAGTGGAGAATATAAGATCGAGCACTAGCAGGAATGGTTGAAATATTCTGTAATGACCATTGTCTTGTTTATGTTCAACCCCATACTCTTTAGTGGTTTAGTGATGCCCCATCGACAACAACAATAAGGAAATGTATTTTATTAAAAGTCAGTGAAAATACAAAATTACCACAGGCTCCATGAAGCGAATTTCAATATTCAAAGTTAAGAATCTTATGGGTGAAAGGTAGTTCAACCATTTATTCCGCCCCTCTCCCTTCTCTCTCCCTGACAATACACTATAGGCTACTCACAACCCACACATATTGTTTTCACAATCCTCTTACCAAACAGAGAAGCCCTCAAGCAACACTCCACGGCCTCTCATTTTAAAACAACATCTTCTTCGGACTGACATCTAATCCGGTACATTGTAACATTATCATCAACACATTCTATGAAATAGCCAACTTGTGATATTGCTGACGAGCGCTATAGCGCTATCATTGAGATTCAAAAAGCCAATAGTGGTGCTTGCATGGCTATCTCTTTGTGGCTGGTCCACATTCACGTGATTTGGCTGCTGTTATAGCAGCTGGCTGTACTGTAGGCCTTAAATAATTCAGTGTAAACATACAGAGGTCTGAGGAGGAACCCAGTGGCTTATCTCGAATGGCAGCCTCTTGTTTTTCTCTTCTTCCATCTCACTGAACATCAATTCAGGCTCACTGTTTACTGGAATCAGCCTCTTTCTGCCTGCCTCTCTCTTTGTGTCACTGTGTCTCTCTCTCTCTCTCTCTCTATCGCTCTGCTTCTTTGGCTTTTGCTCTTGCTCTCCCCTCTCTCTTGCTCTCCCCTCTCACTCTCCCCTCTCTCTTGCTCTCCCCTCTCACTCTCCCCTCTCACTCTCCCTTCCTCTCTTGCTCTCCCCTCTCACTCTCCCCCTCTCTCTTCTCTCTTGCTCTCCCCTCTCACTCTCACTCTCCCCTCTCTCTTGCTCTCCCCTCTCACGCTCCCCTCTCTCTTGCTCTCCCCTCTCACTCTCCCCTCTCTCTTACTCTCCATCCCTCTCTCCCTCCTGTGTTTCCTCATTGATAGTAATCATCAGCATTTACATACAGGATCAAAAGTTGTTGTGTAAATGTATTTGACCTGAATTTAAACACATCTTTTCATTTGAGGGAGTTTTCAGTCTGTATTATTGTACCACGTCACTTCCGAGTTTAACTGAAATTGTTCTTATTTGGGTCCCTTATACTGTATAATCAAACAGAGAGTGGTTCTGGGTCTATCAACTTTACTCAAAGGCAAGTTTCAAATGTTCCACACTCCTTTGATGCAGCACTTGAAAGGCCGTCGTGTGCCCCCCATCCCATGCAAATAATTGTAAAAGGCTGAGACCTCTCTCCCTCCCTCTATTCCCATGCTCCAAGCTCGTAATCATAAAACATTAAACAAGACCAATAAAACTGCACAGGCACTCTACCTCTACCTAGGGCCCCGTTTCTCCTCAGCTAAGGAAAATGTCCTGACAAAATCACAAAAGCAGCTTCCTTGAGTTTCTGAGGAGAACAATATGCCTTTGTGCTCCATAGAGGTTGTAGTCCACGTGGCTGGAAAACCTTGCACCCCCATGGCTGGCTGCCTTGTCTTTCATCCTGTGTTTTTCCTCTCTCTCTCTTATCAGGCCCTGAGCCGAGAGGAAGAGGAAGGGGAAGAGGAAGAGGGGGAACACACATTGGGATGACTACACACAGACGTGGGGATGACTGCACGTGTTTCCTCTGACTCAAGGCCTCTGGCTCAAATGGCATTGTTCAAGGTCCTGATTGGGGTCTCATTAAAACAGGTGTGCAGCTGAGGGAAGGAGTTCTACACAATGGCTAATCACAACTCGACCACTCCACACAGTGTGACATGTATATTTGAGCAGTTTGGGATTATTTGTGTGGAAAGGAAAGTAGTGGGTGTGTGGAAAGGAGTGTCGAAGGCTCTCTTCTATAGGTTAGACGGTTTTTATTGAGCTGTGTTTATTTTTTTGTTTCTTACCATGCAACTACCGTACATTGAGCTACAATACTGCCAGAGTTTGGACTTGTGTTTTTAAGCCAGAGGATGAGTCTGAGTTGTATTTCACTGTAAGTTTTACACAAATCATTTGACATTTTCAGTTATAATTTTAGATTAAAAGTACTGATGATGGGTGTAGTGTTGCTTCATGCGTTGTATGCGTGTGCTTACTGTGACTATCGCCTTAATATTGGCTACTAGGTAGCTACTTCCCACACAGCTGCCAGACAGTATTTCCTGTCAAGACAGAGCGAAGGGCGCTGTGTCCCGGTGTTGTTGCCAGTCGGCTGACTATCGACTCGTAGTGCAGCCCAATCAGCCACGCAAAACGGTCTTGAGAGGCAACAAATCTGCCCAATTAGATGATACACTTTCCATTTACCCACTCCTTTCGACACACTCACTCACCCATACCCCGGTCGCCATATCTGGCTGCAGCTACCCATGCTTGATTATATAAGCAAAATGTTCTCATAACACCAAAACTGTCCAGTCGTGATGATGATTATAGAATTATAGAAACATGTGCCTGATGTTGCGAGAACGTTCCTAGAACACAGTTAATCTGTTCCTTAAAGGTTCCCAAAATGTTTCATTAGGTTGTGGGAACAGTCTGGTGGGAACAATGTGGGGACATCACAAAATATATGTTCCCAAAACACAAAACTTTCCAGTTGTGCAGATGATTCAACAATATTTCTTTTAGGGTGCAAAAGAACATTCGACTGATGTTACAAGAACGTTCCCAGAACACATTTAATCTGTTCTTTAAACGTTCCCAGAATGTTTCATTAGGTGTCGGGAACAGCCTCGTGAAAACAATGTGGGAACATCAGAAAATACACTACCAGTCAAAAGTTTGGACACACCTACTCATTGCAGGGTTTTTCTTTATTTTTTACTGTTTTTACACATTGTAGAATAATAGTGAAGGCACTATGAAATAACACAAATGGAATCATGTAGTAACCAAAAAAGTGATAAACAAATCTAAATATATTTTATATTTGAGATTCTTCAAAGTAGCCACCCTTTGCCTTGATGACAGCTTTGCACATTATTGACATTTCAATTTTGGTTTGCTGGGAAACATTGCTGGTAAATTTTTATTACATTACCTGGAAACCATTACCTGGAAACCTAACTTTGGGGAATGTTATGTGGTGGTTGTTCAAGATGTTTTGCACAACATTTTAGTGAATGCAAGGAGAACATTCCAAGGATATTTCATTATTATTTTTTTATTATAAACTTTGTTATCAAAAACATGGGACTTTATCATCTTAATGTTGGAAAGAAAACGAAGTGGGAATGTTCCCGGTTTGCTGGGGAGGACCTTGAAAATGCTTATAATCCTATGTAATGAGAAAAATACCATCCTTGCCTTTTAACACTGCATTTGGAGTGATGTCATAGTAATGACTGAATATGAAACCAAAACAACAAGGCTGGACAAGTACTATAAGCTCAGAATATACATCTTTTGTAAACACTTTTAAAGGGCACGTCTGTCTAAATCATTCCCTGCAAACATTATTCTTTCACCTGCACTGTGAAACCACAAAGCATTGGTTCTGATGTGGCTCGCTTGTGGCAGTCATTTCCCCCCGTGTTTAGAGGTTGTCCCGATTTTTAGGAAAGCTTACAGGGCTGTCGACATGGTCATTGGCCTCATAGGGATGGATGACACACACACACACAAAATGTCCATGTTGTGGGTTTATAACCAGACGAGCTGCAGTTAACTGTAGGCTGTAGTCAGTGACCAAAGCAGACGTGGCAGTGTGGTGGCCTCAGAGTGGCCTGGGAGGGGCATGTGTCTGTTATCATCCAGCCCAGGAGATGAGGAGGAGGAGGGAAGGAGTGGGGGAGAGAGAGAGAGAGAGAGAGAGAGAGAGAGAGAGGAGAGAGAGAGAGAGGAGAGAGAGAGAGAGAGCGGTACACTGACAAAACGTCAAGTCTGACCGCCCCCTCTCCCATGACAGTTGGCCTGGTTTCCTCCCCCTGGTTCGCTGTGACATTCCCTCACCAACACTTATACACGCGCATGGACGTGAGTGGGCATGCAGACACAAGAAGACACACAAACACACACAGACACACACACACACAGAGAGAGAAACAGACACTCTCTGTGACACACACAACACACACACACACAGATATTCCCCAGTTGCTCTCTCTGGAGAGTTCAGTGTGTCCCAGAATGACTCATCCTCTGACTTTCCATTCACCACAAAAGCAAAGCAGGACAACTTTAGGATGTTGGCCTATGGGCAGAATGTGAACCTAAATAAAGGAGCTGTCTGTTGCCCATTGAGGAATTTTCCAAAGCTGGAGGAGTGAGAGGAGGGTATTAGAGCAGAGTGCGAGGGAGAGGCTCTTTCCATTATTCCATTGTCAGACTATGTGTTGTTTCAGACAGGGAATGGGAAGGCTGGGAATACAGACCAACCTTCTGGGACGTTGTAACACTCATTCAAAATCAGGACCCACAGCACAGTTTCAGGACACCCAGTCTGCATCCAAAATCATGACGTGCACTTCATAGTGCACTTGTCCATCCGGGCCCTGGTCAAAAGTAGTGCACTGTATAGGGAATAGGATGCCATTTTGGACGCAGACCCATTATCATCCAAACACTAATCAACAGATCCCACCCTTTATTAAATAAATAAAAGCCCAAGCAGTGACTGGGCACTGAGCAGCCTTCTGAGATCTGTTTTTATCCAAACATTAATCTCCCACACTTATCTTCCCTGCCTCTCCCCTTTTTCTTTTTTCTTTAGAGACAATGGTCCAATTAGTGGGCGGCTGGCTGCTGATCCGGTTCCAGTTGCCTGGAGATGTGAGCCGGCCTAATTGCCTCCATAATTCCCAGGCAACCAGGCTGATACACCTGGAGCTCCATCCATGGCAGCTAGGCAGATAGATTCCTGGGCCTCTCTCTCCTCGTCTCCCCAACTCTCTCCTGCCGGACTATCCGCTCTCTGGCTCCATAGTACAGTATGGAGCTGGGGTACATAGCAGATGCACACACACACACACACACACACACACACACACACACACACACACACACACACACACACACCACACACACACACACACACACACACACACACACACACACACACACACACACACACACACACACACACACACACAGCAGTAGGGAGTGTAACACACACACAGCAGTACGGAGTGTAACACACACACACACACACACACACACAGCAGAATGGAGTGTAACACACATACACACACACACACACACACAGCAGTACGGAGTGTAACACCACACACACACACACACACACACACACACACACACACACACACACACACACACACACACACACACACACACACACACACACACACACACACACACACAGCAGAATGGAGTGTAACACACACACACACACACACACACACACACACACACACACACACACACACACACACACACACACACACACACACACACACACACACACACACACACACACACACACACAGCAGTAGGGAGTGTAACACACACACAGCAGTACGGAGTGTAACACACACACACACACACACACAGCAGAATGGAGTGTAACACACATACACACACACACACACAGCAGTACGGAGTGTAACACCACACACACACACACACACACACACACACACACACACACACACACACACACACACACACACACACACACACACACACACAGCAGAATGGAGTGTAACACACACACACACACACACACACACAAACACACACACACACACACACACACACACACACACACACACACACACACACACACACACACACACACACACACACACACACACACACAGCAGTAGGGAGTGTAACACACACACAGCAGTAGGGAGTGTAACACACACAGCAGTAGGGAGTGTAACACAGACACAGCAGTAGGGAGTGTAACACACACACAGCAGTAGGGAGTGTAACACAGACACAGCAGTAGGGAGTGTAACACACACACAGCAGTAGGGAGTGTAACACACACACAGCAGTAGGGAGTGTAACACAGACACAGCAGTAGGAAGTGTAACACACACAGCAGTAGGGAGTGTAACACACAGCGCAGTAGGGAGTGTAACACACACAGCAGTAGGGAGTGTAACACACACAGCGCAGTAAGGAGTGTAACACACACACAGCAGTAGGGAGTGTAACACAGACACAGCAGTAGGAAGTGTAACACACACAGCAGTAGGGAGTGTAACACACACAGCGCAGTAGAGAGTGTAACACACACACAGCAGTAGGGAGTGTAACACACACAGCGCAGTAGGGAGTGTAACACACACACAGCAGTACGGAGTGTAACACAGACACAGCAGTAGGGAGTGTAACACACACAGCACAGTAGGGAGTGTAACACACACAGCGCAGAAGGGAGTGTAACACAGACACAGCAGTAGGGGGTGTAATACAGACACAGCAGTAGGGAGTGTAACACACACAGCAGTAGGGAGTGTAACACACACACAGCAGTAGGGAGTGTAACACAGACACAGCAGTAGGAAGTGTAACACACACAGCAGTAGGGAGTGTAACACACACAGCGCAGTAGGGAGTGTAACACACACACAGCAGTACGGAGTGTAACACACACACAGCAGTATGGAGTGTAACACACACACACACACACACACACACACACACACACACACACACACACACACACACACACACACACACACACACACACACACACACACACACACACACAGCAGTACGGAGTGTAACACACACACACACACACACACACACACACACACACACACACACACACACACACACACAGCAGTAGGGAGTGTAACACACACACAGCTGTAGGGAGTGTAACACAGACAGCAGTAGGGAGTGTAACACAGACAGCAGTAGGGAGTGTAACACACACAGCAGTAGGGAGTGTAACACAGACACAGCAGTAGGGAGTGTAACACAGACACAGAAGTAGGGAGTGTAACACAGACACAGCAGTAGGGAGTGTAACACACACACAGCAGTAGGGAGTGTAACACAGACACAGCAGTAGGGAGTGTAACACAGACACAGCTGTAGGGAGTGTAACACAGACACAGCAGTAGGGAGTTTAACACAGACACAGCAGTAGGGAGTGTAACACACACTGCACAGTAGGGAGTGTAACACAGACACAGCAGTAGGGAGTGTAACACACACAGCAGTAGGGAGTGTAACACAGACACACAGCAGTAGGGAGTGTAACACAGACATAGCAGTAGGGAGTGTAACACAGCAGTAGGGAGTGTAACACACACAACAGTTTGGAGTGTAACACACACACACACAGCAGTAGGGAGTGTAACACACACAGCAGTAGGGAGTGTAACACACACACACAGCAGTAGGGAGTGTAACACACACAGCAGTAGGGAGTGTAACACACACAGCAGTAGGGAGTGTAACACAGACACAGCAGTAGGGAGTGTAACACACAGACAGTAGTATGGAGTGTAACACACACATCAGTATCGAGTGTAACACACACAGCAGTAGGGAGTGTAACACACACAGCAGTAGGGAGTGTAACACACACAGCAGTAGGGAGTGTAACACAGACACAGCAGTAGGGAGTGTAACACACAGACAGTAGTAGGGAGTGTAACACACACAGCAGTAGGGAGTGTAACACAGCAGTAGGGAGTGTAACACACACAGCAGTTTGGAGTGTAACACACACACACACACAGCAGTAGGGAGTGTAACACACACAGCAGTAGGGAGTGTAACACACACACACACAGCAGTACGGAGTGTAACACACACAGCAGTAGGGAGTGTAACACAGACACAGCAGTAGGGAGTGTAACACACAGACAGTAGTATGGAGTGTAACACACACAGCAGTATCGAGTGTAACACACACAGCAGTAGGGAGTGTAACACACAAAGCAGTAGGGAGTGTAACACACACAGCAGTAGGGAGTGTAACACAGACACAGCAGTAGGGAGTGTAACACACAGACAGTAGTATGGAGTG
This sequence comes from Salmo salar, assembly GCF_965601325.2. Classification (NCBI taxonomy): domain Eukaryota; kingdom Metazoa; phylum Chordata; class Actinopteri; order Salmoniformes; family Salmonidae; genus Salmo; species Salmo salar. The sequence continues at coordinate 21,299,096 of NC_138315.1, forward strand.
TAACACACACAGCAGTATCGAGTGTAACACACACAGCAGTAGGGAGTGTAACACACACAGCAGTAGGGAGTGTAACACACACAGCAGTAGGGAGTGTAACACAGACACAGCAGTAGGGAGTGTAACACACAGACAGTAGTATGGAGTGTAACACACACAGCAGTAGGGAGTGTAACACACACAGCAGTAGGGAGTGTAACACACACAGCAGTAGGGAGTGTAACACACACAGCAGTAGGGAGTGTTACACAGACAGCAGTAGGGAGTGTAACACACACAGCAGTAGGGAGTGTAACACACACAGCAGTAGGGAGTGTAACACACACAGCAGTAGGGAGTGTAACACAGACACAGCAGTAGGGAGTGTAACACACACAGCAGTAGGGAGTGTAACACAGACACAGCAGTAGGGAGTTTAACACACACACAGCAGTAGGGAGTGTAACACACACACAGCAGTAGGGGTTGTAACACAGACACAGCAGTAGGGAGTTTAACACACACACAGCAGTAGGGAGTGTAACACACACACAGCAGTAGGGAGTGTAACACACACAGCAGTAAGGAGTGTAACACACACAGCAGTAGGGGGTGTAACACAGACACAGCAGTAGGGAGTGTAACCCAGAAACACAGCAGTAGGGAGTGTAACACAGAAACACAGCAGTAGGGAGTGTAACACAGACACAGCAGTAGGGAGTGTAACACACACAGCAGTAGGGAGTGTAACACTAATGAAGCTGCAGTCATGATCTATGCCCATCACCAACCTTCCATCCTGGGGGGTGATGGGTAATCCAGGTCCAGGGGTATTAATGTGTTCCCTACAGAACTCTTTCAATTTTACTACTTCTCTCTGTTGTTTATTCTCTCTCCATCTTCCATTCCATTCTTCTTCTTCTTCTTCTTCTTCTTCTTCTTCTTCTTCTTCTTCTTCTTCTTCTTCTTCTTCTCTCTTTCTAAGGATTGTGGAAGGCATGGATTGGTGATTGGTTGTCTGAAGGGCAGGTGTGAACCTGCTGGTTGAATACACTGACCTCTGTGCTGCTAGCCTGCTGCTGAACAAAGTTACCATTGATTTATTGTGAGTTAATTACAGACAGGATATTTCCGGATCAATAACAGAGAAGCATGCATTTGAATTCATTGGTTGAAGTTTCTACAGACAAATAAGTCAGTCCCACCCTCTTGTAAGTCATTTATGGTTCTGAAACACTTTACTGCATCCGTCACCAATTTCCATTCATGTTGGTTCATATTCAACCCTAGAGAGATCCAAATCCCTGAGCACGGTTACATGGATAGTCAGATTCATATATAGTTCATTTAAAAAGTTGACATGCTTTGCAAGAATAAGTATTTCCCTATAATCCTGTTTACACGGACACATCTGAAATCAGGCTACTCGATGGGACTTTTGATGAATGCCAATCAAAATAAACATCCTACCACAGTGGCCATGTTATTTTTGCGAAGCCTATTTGATTCTGAGTTCAAACATAAATTTTGTATGTGAAAACTATTTCTAAGATACATACTTTCAGATTTTCCAGACTTACTTCTCCCGCGCATACCGGGGCTGGCACACGCACAGATCAAATACACCGCTTGAATGCCGATTAAGCTGTTTTACAGGTCCTAATAATTACAAAGATTGCTCAGAAAACCAGGTGTTTCTAATCGGTGTATGCTTACATTGATTTTGACCTGATTAAGATAAGCAGAGTAAGGTGTTTACATGACTATTGCCATACTCAGCCTACTGCCATAATCAGTTTAACATCAAATTATTATTGTGCATTTAAATATACTCATAGAAATATACAGTTTCTATGGTCCAAATGAATGTTGCCGGCTATGGAATCAATGGAATGGAATGTGTTTATGGGGGGACAGCCTTTCCGTCCCATAGTCCTCTAGGCTGAACCCTGGTAAAAATAATGTGATCTCTGACCTCAGATTCCACACTGGATTGGGTGGAGGGAGGGAGAGGGATTATGTAGCTCCAGCCAATGGCATGCCAACATCCTGTGAAATACATGGCGATGAGGAGTAGATATTTAGATAATGCTCATCACTTTCCAGCTATGCATGCCTATCCTCCATGAATTGGTGAAAACATAATATATCACATCTGATGACAACATTTGATTGTTATCAACACAATCCAAGCAGGAGCCAAATTCCTAGAATATATTTTTATGTTTCTCTCTTTCTGGCAGAGGTGGAATACTATTAGGCATGTAAAGGCCTATGTGCCCAGAGGGTGGAGATGGAGGCCTTATACTTATGCAGGAAACAGGACTGACTGCTAGCTCTCCTCTCCTTTCCTTTCCTCCGCCTCCTCTCTTCTCCTCTCCTTTCCTCCCCCTCCTCTCTTCTCCTCTCCTTTCCTCCCCCTGCCTCCTCTCCTGTCCTCTCCTCTACTTCCCCCCTCCTCTCCTTTCCTTTCCTTCACCTCCTCTCTTCTCCTCTCCTTTCCTCCGCCTCCTCTCTTCTCCTCTCCTTTCCTCCCCCTCCTCTCTTCTCCTCTCCTTTCCTCCCCCTCCTCTCTTCTCCTCTCCTTTCCTCCCCCTGCCTCCTCTCCTGTCCTCTCCTCTACTTCCCCCCTCCTCTCCTCTCCTTTCCTCCCCCCGCCTCCTCTTCTGTCCTCCCCTCTACCCCGCCTCCTCTTCTGTCCTCCCCTCTACACCCCCTCGTCTTCGCTCCTTTCCTCCCCCGCTTCCTCTCCTCTCTAGTCCAAACTTTCTCCATTATCATGCAGACTGGGTGCCTGTGAACAACACGCCCCACAATGTCTGGTTTCGTGTCTATTGCCCAGCCAGCTAGACAGACAGTCAGTAATATGCAAGACCTCACTTTCCTCGCGTCCTCTGTGTCCTCTGCCCTTGCCTTCTGCTGATTGTGTATGCGTGGGACATGGCGTGTCACTAATAACAAACGATTACTGCCCATGCCAAACGCTGGGACCCTGGGACGTCTAGAAGCGATGGGAGACTGGAGACTCTTCTGTGTGCACTCATCAAGAGTGATGGGACTGAGAGGGAACTCTTCAAAAGGCATCCAGCCACTCCAGTGATTTGGGCTGGGGTCCAAAGTTGGTGTGCCTTCAAAGGTGTCTCCCAGCCCAGGCAGCATCTGGAGGAGAGGAGCACCAGGTGCAGATCATAGGCCTTTTCTCAATTAGATTTGCTCAACTCTTGCGTCTTCTCTCCTCTGTCCTCCCTCGCCTCTTTTTGAAAAAGGTCAAATGTAATTGAGGAGAGGCGGCGAGGAGAGTGAACATGGACGAAAATGCTCTTGTATGAAATGAGAAGCTCTTTCTCCACTCGTGCATCATCAGGCAAATTCTGTTTACATGGGTGGATCCCAAAATAAATGTGTAAATTGATAAAACAAATGAAGTTAGTTGTGCAAGACATCATATAGATAAAAGGATAAGTAGAATATAGTTTTAAATGTGTGCATGCTTTTCTCCTCTTACAATACAACATCTGATTCAAAGGTGGTGTGGCAGACATCTTCCGCGGCAGGATACACTTGTGCTTTATCGTCAAAAGGAGGCTATCGAGGAGGGGAGGACCATCTTCCGAAATTACACATTCCTCGACCACTTATCGGTTCCATAGACACACACAAACACATATGCGTGCACGCACACATACACACATGCACACACACACTGCTCACCACACATACCCCCCCAGAGGCAAGAGTCAAGAGTTTCCTTTCATAATCGCCACCAGGTGATCGGATCCCTGACCCAACACCCTCACTGGAGGATATGGATGAAAGCAGGGGATCACCTCTGTCACTCCTGGATCACCCCTACTGGCCAGGCCCCGCCGTGACCTTCATCTACGACCCCTAGCCGAGTGCTCTGATTGGCTCTTCCTTTTTTGCTTATTAAGAGCCAGTAATTAACATGTCTTATGCCTCTCTGACACTGCGTCGAATCTGAGGCGTAGAGAAAGAAGGGAGGGGAGGAAGGGGAGGGAAGGAAAGGAGGAGAGGACAGACGGGGGTGTTTGCTGGCAGAGGAGTGTGAAATCTGTTAATTAACGTGACCTCCCTTTGATCCGGGGAGAATACACACATGACATCTGAATTGGGCTGAGCAGAGGAGGGATGAGGAGACGCAGGGGGAGGCGCAGTGGAGGGGAGTAGCAGGGGGGCCCACACCGCCCAGCACCGCCCAGCACCGCCCAGCACCGCCCAGCCCAGGCTTGCAGGGACTTGGCAAGTGGGTTTAACCCTGTGACTCCTGACTGCCAAGACAAAGGGGCTTAGGCTACGGCTTCACGAGGCTGAGCGAAAACAAACACCCCTCCCTTACTCATATGCTCCATCACTGCAGTCGAGCTTGCCCGCTTTGCATCATGGAAGTACAATGTAGGTCTGCCATGCGGTGCCATGTGGTGTATTATATGTAGCTCTGTGTTTGATAACAAACATACCATTTCCTCTTCTCTGTGCACATTTTCCAGCTCTGCAGTTTCCATTTGATCCTTTTAAGAAAATAATTATACAATGTCTCCAAATGATTCTATTCTTTATTATCTGAAGCCTCCACTCTCACTCCTATTTCTACATATCCTATTCAACACCCGCCTCAGGCTTCTTCCTACAAGCCTCTCCTCATCCCTCCTAGCCCTCCCTCTCTCTGTCTCTCTCTGTTTATCCCTCCCTCTCTCTCTTTCTGTTTATCCCTCCTCCTCGCTCTCTTCTCCGTCACCTCTCAGGCCCCGCCAGTGGGACAGGTGGAGACCAGGCCGTCCCCTGCCACCATGCAGCGTGTCTGTGTCAGGCCTTGAACGGGCAACCCCGTCCCCCCTCCCGCTCTACTCCTGCTCCCTTCCCAGTCCCACAGATGGCCCACACGGGCCCCTGCCTGCCTGCCTGCAGAGTGGATGTTGTTGTTGTGTGTGCTCAGGCACACTTGATTAGAGGAAGAGGAGACATCTCTTCCTCTCAACATCCCACATATGGGGCTCAACCAAAACAACCCACCTGCTATTCTTTCAAGTCAGACACCCAGGACAGATTGGGTGGTGAAGGGTAGTGGAGGGGGGCCGGATTGTCAGTTGCAATTATGCTTAATTTCATGTATGTACGTATGTATGTGTGTGTGTGTGTGTGTGTGTGTGTGTGTGTGTGTGTGTGTGTGTGTGTGTGTGTGTGTGTGTGTGTGTGTGTGTGTGTGTGTGTGTGTGTGTGTGTGTGTGTGTGTGTGTGTGTGTGTGTGTGTGTGTGTGTGTGTGCGTGTGTGTGGTAAAAGCCTTGAGAGTCCAGCTTGGGCTTTATCCCCCCTTTCTCCGTATGCCCCAAGTGTCCCTCGTGCCAGCTCTTCCTCACCAGTGTGCCAGGAAGAAGGTTCCCTGCACTGCAGTGGGTTGTAATGCACCAGAGAGCACCACATGCAATAATAATGTCTGTTTACCTGGCCTGTCTACAACCTTAACCCCCCCCTCTCTTTCTTTTCCACTCAGCTTGTTGTGATGCAGGAGATGGTGTGGGAGGATAAACATCACACATGCACAGGGTCACTTCCCAACGCCCTCATCTCGTTACAACATTTATCAGCCTGTCACGTGACTCCACATGAATATCACTACTCCACTGATGCCACTAATGGTGTACCTGCCTACAATAGCATACAGGACACCAAGCATCTCCCTGGCCTATGGCTTTGGCGATGCAGCTGTGAGGTTGTTGCTGCTCAATTCCACTGCGGGTCATACAGAGTCAGTGTTGAATCATTTTATTGGAGAAACTGCTGCCTTAGCCAAGGCAACGAGTGCGAGAGAGAGAGGGAGGGGTGCAGGCAGAGAGAGAGATTGAGAGAGAGCAAGCGAGATGGGAGAAGAGCTAGTCAACGGCGGTGTCTAAACTCAACGTAGGTAGCTGGCCTGAACAGACCCTATTTATTGCCTTTCAGGTAACACAAAAATCACTATGTGCTGTCAGATCTGTGGCAGGCTGTCTTGGCCAGATTAACAACAGCATCAGTGTGTGTGTGTGTGTGTGTGTGTGTGTGTGTGTGTGTGTGTGTGTGTGTGTGTGTGTGTGTGTGTGTGTGTGTGTGTGTGTGTGTGTGTGTGTGTGTGTGTGTGAGTGATTAAGGACAGTATCTCTACATCTGGCCATGTCTACACGCCAAGCATCACCCAGTGGAAGCACATTAGAGACCTACTCTCATTTATCTCCTCCAGATCCAATCTGCCTGTCCTGATCTGATGTTATACTACTACTGGTCTGAGACAGGACGTATGGAGCAGTGTGAGGAGCTATACCACTACTGGTCTGAGACAGGACATATGGAGCAGTGTGAGGAGCTATACTACTACTGGTCTGAGACAGGACGTATGGAGCAGTGTGAGGAGCTATACCACTACTGGTCTGAGACAGGACGTATGGAGCAGTGTGAGGAGCTATACCAGTACTGGTCTGAGACAGGACGTATGGAGCAGTGTGAGGAGCTATACCACTACTGGTCTGAGACAGGACGTATGGAGCAGTGTGAGGAGCTATACCAGTACTGGTCTGAGACAGGACGTATGGAGCAGTGTGAGGAGCTATACCCCTACTGTTCTGAGACAGGACGTATGGAGCAGTGTGAGGAGCTATACCACTACTGGTCTGAGACAGGACGTATGGAGCAGTGTGAGGAGCTATACCACTACTGGTCTGAGACAGGACGTATGGAGCAGTGTGAGGAGCTATACCACTACTGGTCTGAGACAGGACGTATGGAGCAGTGTGAGGAGCTATACCACTACTGGTCTGAGACAGGACGTATGGAGCAGTGTGAGGAGCTATACCAGTACTGGTCTGAGACAGGACGTATGGAGCAGTGTGAGGAGCTATACCACTACTGGTCTGAGACAGGACGTATGGAGCAGTGTGAGGAGCTATCCCCCTACTGGTCTGAGACAGGACGTATGGAGCAGTGTGAGGAGCTATACCACTACTTGTCTGAGACAGGACGTATGGAGCAGTGTGAGGAGCTATACCACTACTGGTCTGAGACAGGACGTATGGAGCAGTGTGAGGAGCTATACCACTACTGGTCTGAGACAGGACGTATGGAGCAGTGTGAGGAGCTATACCACTACTGGTCTGAGACAGGACGTATGGAGCAGTGTGAGGAGCTATACCACTACTGGTCTGAGACAGGACGTATGGAGCAGTGTGAGGAGCTATACCACTACTGGTCTGAGACAGAACGTATGGAGCAGTGTGAGGAGCTATACCACTACTGGTCTGAGACAGGACGTATGGAGCAGTGTGAGGAGCTATACCACTACTGGTCTGAGACAGGACGTATGGAGCAGTGTGAGGAGAGAGAAATAACCAGGCTGGTCCTAAATGGCACCCTACAGTATATAGGAATAGGACATCATTTCAGATGTGTTCAGACTAGGGTTGAATATTTTCCAGGTATTTTACAAATGTTCCATCCCCAGAATACATCACTTTTCTCCCGGGTAACCCGATATTTCCCACCAATACCGGAAATGTCATTCAAAAGCATATAAACATTTACATTTACATTTAAGTCATTTAGCAGACGCTCTTATCCAGAGCGACTTACAAATTGGTGCATTCACCTTATAATATCCAGTGGAACAACCACTTTACAATAGTGCATCTAAATCTTTTAAGGGGGGGGTTAGAAGGATTACTTTATCCTATCCCAGGTATTCCTTGAAGAGGTGGGGTTTCAGGTGTCTCCGGAAGGTGGTGATTGACTCCGCTGTCCTGGCGTCGTGAGGGAGCTTGTTCCACCATTGGGGTGCCAGAGCAGCGAACAGTTTTGACTGGGCTGAGCGGGAACTGTGCTTCCTCAGAGGTAGGGAGGCGAGCAGGCCAGAGGTGGATGAACGGAGTGCCCTTGTTTGGGTGTAGGGCCTGATCAGAGCCTGAAGGTACAGAGGTGCCGTTCCCCTCACAGCTCCGTAGGCAAGCACCATGGTCTTGTAGCGGATGCGAGCTTCGACTGGAAGCCAGTGGAGAGAGCGGAGGAGCGGGGTGACGTGAGAGAACTTGGGAAGGTTGAACACCAGACGGGCTGCGGCGTTCTGGATGAGTTGTAGGGGTTTAATGGCACAGGCAGGGAGCCCAGCCAACAGCGAGTTGCAATGATCCAGACGGGAGATGACAAGTGCCTGGATTAGGACCTGCGCCGCTTCCTGTGTGAGGCAGGGTCGTACTCTGCGAATGTTGTAGAGCATGAACCTACAGGATCGGGTCACCGCCTTGATGTTGGTGGAGAACGACAGGGTGTTGTCCAGGGTCACGCCAAGGCTCTTAGCACTCTGGGAGGAGGACACAATGGAGTTGTCAACCGTGATGGCGAGATCATGGAACGGGCAGTCCTTCCCCAGGAGGAAGAGCAGCTCCGTCTTGCCGAGGTTCAGCTTGAGGTGGTGATCCGTCATCCACACTGATATGTCTGCAAGACATGCAGAGATGCGATTCGCCACCTGGTTGTCAGAAGGGGGAAAGGAGAAGATTAATTGTGTGTCATCTGCATAGCAATGATATGAGAGACCATGTGAGGATATGACAGAGCCAAGTGACTTGGTGTATAGCGAGAATAGGAGTGGGCCAAGAACAGAGCCCTGGGGGACACCAGTGGTGAGAGCACGTGGTGCGGAGACAGATTCTCGCCACGCCACCTGGTAGGAGCGACCTGTCAGGTAGGACGCAATCCAAGCGTGCGCGGTGCCGGAGATGCCCAGCTCGGAGAGGGTGGAGAGGAGGATCTGATGGTTCACGGTATCAAAGGCAGCAGATAGGTCTAGAAGGATGAGAGCAGAGGAGAGAGAGTTAGCTTTAGCAGTGCGGAGAGCCTCCGTGACACAGAGAAGAGCAGTCTCAGTTGAATGCCCAGTCTTGAAACCTGACTGATTAGGATCAAGAAGGTCATTCTGAGAGAGATAGCAAGAGAGCTGGCCAAGGACGGCGCGTTCAAGAGTTTTGGAGAGAAAGGAAAGAAGGGATACTGGTCTGTAGTTGTTGACATCGGAGGGATCGAGTGTAGGTTTTTTCAGAAGGGGTGCAACTCTCGCTCTCTTGAAGACGGAAGGGACGTAGCCAGCGGTCAAGGATGAGTTGATGAGCGAGGTGAGGTAGGGGAGAAGGTCTCCGGAAATGGTCTGGAGAAGAGAGGAGGGGATAGGGTCAAGTGGGCAGGTTGTTGGGCGGCCGGCCGTCACAAGACGCGAGATTTCATCTGGAGAGAGAGGGGAGAAAGAGGTCAAAGCACAGGGTAGGGCAGTGTGAGCAGGACCAGCAGTGTCGTTTGACTTAGCAAACGAGGATCGGATGTCGTCAACCTTCTTTTCAAAATGGTTGACGAAGTCATCCGCAGAGAGGGAGGAGGGGGGGGGGAGGGGGAGGAGGATTCAGGAGGGAGGAGAAGGTAGCAAAGAGCTTCCTAGGGTTAGAGGCAGATGCTTGGAGTTTAGAGTGGTAGAAAGTGGCTTTAGCAGCAGAGACAGAAGAGGAAAATGTAGAGAGGAGGGAGTGAAAGGATGCCAGGTCCGCAGGGAGGCGAGTTTTCCTCCATTTCCGCTCGGCTGCCCGGAGCCCTGTTCTGTGAGCTTGCAGTGAGTCGTCGAGCCACGGAGCAGGAGGGGAGGACCGAGCCGGCCTGGAGGATAGGGGACAGAGGAAATCAAAGGATGCAGAGAGGGAGGAGAGGAGGGTTGAGGAGGCAGAATCAGGAGATAGGTTGGAGAAGGTTTGAGCAGAGGGAAGAGATGATAGGATGGAAGAGGAGAGAGTAGCGGGAGAGAGAGAGCGAAGGTTGGGACGGCGCAATACCATCCGAGTAGGGGCAGAGTGAGAAGTGTTGGATGAGAGCGAGAGGGAAAAGGATACAAGGTAGTGGTCGGAGACTTGGACGGGAGTTGCAATGAGATTAGTGGAAGAACAGCATCTAGTAAAGATGAGGTCAAGCGTATTGCCTGCCTTGTGAGTAGGGGGGGGAGGTGAGAGGGTGAGGTCGAAAGAGGAGAGGAGTGGAAAGAAGGAGGCAGAGAGGAATGAGTCGAAGGTAGACGTGGGGAGGTTAAAGTCACCCAGAACTGTGAGAGGTGAGCCATCCTCAGGAAAGGAACTTATCAAGGTGTCAAGCTCATTGATGAACTCTCCAAGGGAACCTGGAGGGCGATAAATGATAAGGATGTTAAGCTTGAAAGGGCTGGTAACTGTGACAGCATGGAATTCAAATGAGGAGATAGACAGATGGGTCAGGGGAGAAAGAGAGAATGTCCACTTGGGAGAGATGAGGATTCCAGTGCCACCACCCCGCTGGCTCGATGCTCTAGGGGTATGCGAGAACACGTAGTCAGACGAGGAGAGAGCAGTAGGAGTAGCAGTGTTATCTGTGGTAATCCATGTTTCCGTCAGCGCCAGGAAGTCTAGGGACTGGAGGGTAGCATAGGCTGAGATGAACTCAGCCTTGTTGGCCGCAGACCGGCAGTTCCAGAGGCTGCCGGAGACCTGGAACTCCACGTGGGTCGTGCGCGCTGGGACCACCAGGTTAGAGTGGCAGCGGCCACCCGGTGTGGAGCGTTTGTATGGCCTGTGCAGAGGAGAGAGAACAGGGATAGACAGACACATAGTAGACAAGCTACAGAAGAGGCTACGCTAATGCAAAGGAGATTGGAATGACAAGTGGACTACACGTCTCGAATGTTCAGGAAGTTAAGCTTACGTTGCAAAAATCTTATTGACTAAAATGATACAGTACTGCTGGCTGGTGGAGTAGGCTAGCTAGCAGTGGCTGCGTTGTTGACTTTGAACGTGTAGCTGGCTAGGTAACCTCGGTAGTTTCAGTACTACACCTTGTCATGATACAAAGCAACTTTGTAGCTAGCTAGCTAACATAACACTAATCAAGACGTTCCTTGTAGTGTATTTAGTTTCAACAATGCTGCTCGTCGGTAATAGTTGGCTGGGTTAGGAAAAATGGCGTCGCGGGGGACGGAAATAGCTGGCTAGCTAACCTCGATGGCTGGCTAGCTAACAATTATCAAGCTATGACAAAGACAACTAAGTAGCTAGCTAGGTAACACTGCACTAGTCAAATCGTTCCGTTGTAAAGTATTAGTATCTACAGCGCTGCTAGTCGGTAACGGTTGGCTAGCTGGCAGTGGGTTAATGATGACTAGGTGTGTTGAGTAAGTCTGGCGCCGCGTCGCGGCTGGCTGGCTCACCTCGATAATACTCAAACTCAAACTACACAATTATCTTAGATACAGAGACAGCAAAGACAACTATGTAGCTGGCTAACTAACACTAACACCACACTAATCAAGTCGTTACGATGTAATAGTTTCTGCAGTGCTGCTAGTCGGTAGAAGTTGGCTAGCTAGCAGTGATGACTAGCTAGCTAGCAGCTAGCAGTGTTGACTACGTTAGGAGGACGAAGATAGCTAGCCTCGATAATTACTCAGTTACTCTAAACTACACAATTATCTTTGATACAAAGACGGCTATGTAGCTAGCTAAGAAGAATTGCTCAGATCAAACAAATCAAGCCGTTGTAATGTAGTGAAGTGTAATATTACCTGTGGAGCGAAGCGTGGTGCGGCTGCTCGCTCCAAACCGGAAGCCACTTTAGCATATAAATAGGCCTATGTCTGGATTTGATGAGAGATTTGAACAACAATTCTGGTCTGATGCTACCTGAGCCTGATGAGATGTAATTAAATACATTTTATAAGCCCTACATTAAAGACATTTTATGAGCCCAAGCCCAAAAAAGCCAAAATGATTGTGCCGTTATCCAATACATTTATGATATATAGGCTACTACACATTACGCCCAACATAAAAACATAAAAGCCCATAGATGTAGCTAGCTATATCTATGGCTAATCTTTTTGAGTGTGAACTGTATTACTGTACTGTATTATACTGTATTATAAGGACTGGAATTATGCACCTCCTTCAAATCATGATAAAGCAGGGAGAGAACATGCAGGGAGAAAACCTGATTTTAATTTTGAAATATAATAGGGCCTATTTGTATAATTAGTGGTTGACATACCTTTCATAATATTTATCCTAATGTTGTTGGCCTACCTCCTCTTTCTCTCTCTGTTGTTGCTCTCTATTGATGCTTCAAGACCCACTGGTTGATGCTTATTTATAAAACCCTCTTAGGCCTCACTCCCCCCTATGTGAGATATCTACTGCAGCCCTCATCCTCCACGTACAACACCCTTTCTGCCAGTCACATTCTGTTAAAGGTCCCCAAAGCACACACATCCCTGAGTCGTTCCTCTTTTCAGTTCGCTGCATCTAGCGACTGGAACGAGCTGCAACAAACACTCAGACTGAACAGTTTTATCTCAATCTCTTCATTCAAAGACTCAGTCATGGACCCTCTTACTGACAGTTGTGGCTGCATTGCGTGATGTATTGTTGTCTCTACCTTCTTGCCCTTTGTGCTTTTGTCTGTGCCCAACAATGTTTGTACCCTGTTTTGTGCTGCTATCATGTTGTGCTGCTGCCATGTTGTGTTGCTACCATGTTGTTGTCATGTTGTGTTGCTACCATGCTGCGTTTTCATGTGTTGCTGCCATGCTATGTTGTCGTCTTAGGTCTCTCTTTATGTAGTGTTGTGTTGTCTCTCTTGTTGTGATGTGTGCTTTGTCCTATATTTTAATTTAATTTATTTAAATGTTTAATCCCAGCCCCCATCCCTACATGGGGGCTTTTGCCTTTTGGTAGGCCGTCATTGTAAATAAGAATTTGTTCGTAACTGACTTGCCTAGTTAAATAAAGGTTAAATAAAATTAAAAATAAAAACATTTCAATAAAATATGTTTAATTGTCCTTATCTTTATCATTCTAATGACACGCTTGCATAATATAGGACAATAATATATATTTTATTTATTTTACCTTTATTTAACTAGGCAAGTCAGTTAAGAACACATTTTTATATACAATGAAGGCCTACCCCGGCCAAACCCTAACTCAGACGACGCTGGGCCAATTGTGCGCCGGCCTATGGGACTCCCAATCATGGCCGGATGTGATACAGCCTGGATTTGGAGTCCCATGCAGGAAAGGCTAGACTAGAATAGTTTACTGGACATTTTTTCATTGCATTTCTTTTACCAATAAAATATTCGAAGAGGGACGTAAGCTCTTGTTTGCTGAATGTTAAATAAATAAGCCAATAGAACACTGGTAGTTTGAAAGAAGAGCGAACACGCAATGGCGGTCAGCTAAAGCAGTTATTTATTCAGACCCATAACCATTCAATCTCCTGAAGAGAAGTGAAAGCCATCTGCATCTAATTTGGGCTCCTGAGTGGCACAGCGGTCTAAGGCATTGCATCTCAGTACAAGAGGCATCACTACAATCCCTGGTTTGAATCCAGGCTGTATCACATCCGGCAGTGATTGGGAGTCCCATAGGGTGGCGCACAATTGGCCCAGGTTTGGCCAGGGTAGGCTGTCATTGTAAATAAGAATTTGTTCTTAACTGACTTGCCTAGTTAATTAAAGGTAAATATATATATATATATATATCTTTTTTTTTTAAGAACTAAGGAGCGTTTTTTAAGGAGAGAGGCCAGCGGAGCACAGGTTCATGCGTATTGTGCAAGAGACCGAGGCTATAAATTAGAAGCTTATTATGCTTAACCCATCATTAATTAGTTAAATATAAGGCTAATACTGCATTGAATATTACCTGAAAGAGGTAGGCTAGGATATCTATACAGTATATATGCCTATATCAATCTTGAACAGGATTATCTATTGCGATGCAATTTGAATGGATTTGAGAAAGACTGTGAGAGAGTGCTCTCCCGTGCACTGATTTAAAGCAATGATATTCAAGTGATAGGCTGTTTTAAAACATTGCAGCTGCATTAAAAAATGTAAACTTTACAATTAAAAACCAAGGTGAAAGCCAGATGGAGATGGGTAAATTAGATGCATATTCGGTCTTTATATTATTGTAGCATAGGCTATGCTGCAGCAAATGTAGGCCTACCTGTCACAAGAAAAACATTTACCATGATGAGATGATAGGTCTATATGCATTTTGAACTGCGCTCCATACTGAGATGAGCTGTCTGTCCCCACCCTGAACGTTGATGATTCATCATTCAGAAAGCAGAGAGAAGGCCTTAGAGAAGCCAGATTTAGACATGGCATATCATTTAACAGTTCCATTTCACATCATGCTGTTCATATAAATAATTTATTATAATTTAGAGGTTTCTCGCAGTTATTTATCCCGGGAAAAAGGAGTGGTTTTGGGCGGTAAATCTCGGTAACCGGGTTCCCGCCATTCAACCCTCTAGTGAAGGGTTTCCAAAGCGACCACACTCCTACTACTAGTTCACTGCTAATCTCACTAATCACTTCATTTATTCAGGAACTCTCCCTAACATGGATTAAACATGGATTTATCCTCCAGGTGGGACGAGACAAGGAGGGACCTGATTGAGATTAGAACACGTGGAGATTATGATGCAGGAGCCGTGATTGATTTGACGTTGTGTGTGTAATGCAAGTCATGTCCACTTTAAAATGAACCTAAACGGAATGCCTGAGTTCACCATGAGAGACATTTGATTATAGGAATTATTCTCATTATACAAGCAAAAGGCAGTATGGCACACATCTCAGGGCACAATGTATAATTGTGATATGGTCAGCGTTTTAATGTCGACGAACTTACAGTACCTTTTGCCTACGGAGTCTTTTCAGGCCATTAAGGGTCCTTGGATGAAAACCTTTAACTTTTTGCAAACAAATTCAGAAATACTCACATTTTAACAAAAACGTATTCTTTCATAAAGAGTGAAAAGTCCGATACTGCAGTATCTCACAGACACTAAAATGGCTCCTACAATCGCTACTGGAAGTTTTTGAATACATTTCTAACTTTCCAATTCCCTAATAAAGCAAAGCAGCAGTATTGGACAATAGCCTTTTTTGCTTCCTTTTTAAAAGCCAACTGTCCCCTTCAGCCCTGAAGGTCACTTTCTATTTCATTGTTGACTCTAATGTATTCCTTTCTACCAGGCTCGGAGGAAGGAGGTTGAATATTTCTAATTATTGGGAAAGCGTCAGATAGAGGAGTTGGTAATTAAAGCCTAGTCATCACAGAGATGGAGGGGGGAGGCACGGAACCTTCTATACGTCACATGTCTACTTGCTGCCACAACCAATCAGCATCACTCCATCCATCCATCCATACATCTGTCCGCCCGGCAGCCTGTCCGTCGTTCTTTCCGTCCATTCAATCGCACAACAGTCCATCCGCCCATCCATTCAGCCTTCCATATATCCGCCCACCAGCCCAACAGTCCATCCTCCCATCCATCCAGCCACCCATCCCCTAGCTTCAGCTCCGATGTTACTGTTCTATTTCTACATACTGCTGGAGGAGAGGAGAGCACAGCACTGAACCTAGTAGTCACAATATGTCTGTTTCTGTGGGATGTCTTACCAGTCCTCCTGTCTTTAATTAATGTTGCCATGGTACCCTTGATACTCTTATGTACCCTGTACTCCCCGTTCACCCATGACTGTGTGACTAAACACAACTGCAACTCAATCATCAAGTTTGCTGACGACATAACAGTGGTAGGCCTGATTATTAACAACGATGAGATAGCCTACAGGAAGGTGGTTAAAGCCCTGGCGGAGTGGTGCCAGGAAAATAACCTCTCCCTAAACGTCACCAAAACGAAAGAGCTTATCATGGACTGACTACAGGAGAGAAGAGAGAACACCCAATCCTCATCGACGGGGCCGCAGTGGAGAGGGTCAAATGCTTCAAGTTCCTCGGCATGCACATCACTGAGGTCCTGAAATGGTCTCGCCACAACAACATTGTGGTGAAGAAAGAGCAAAACAGCACCTCCACAACCCAAGGAGGCTAAAGAAATGGTCCCTAAGACCCTCACAAACTTCTACAGAGAAAGCTCAGGTGCATCAGAGCTAAAAATCTGTTACCAGACCATCAGAGTGTTGAACAGCTTCTATTACCACCAGACTGTTGAACAGCTTCTATTACCACCAGATTGTTGAACAGCTTCTATTACAACCAAACTGTTGAACAGCTTCTATTACCACCAGACTGTTGAACAGCTTCTATTACCAGACTGTTGAACAGCTTCTATTACCATCAGACTGTTGAACAGCTTCTACTACCATCAGACGGTTGAACAGCTTCTATTACCAGACCACCAGACTGTTGAACAGCTTCTATTACCAGACCATCAGACTGTTGTACAGCTTCTATCACCAGACCATCAGACTGTTGAACAGCTTTTATCACCAGACCATCAGACTGTTGTACAGCTTCAATTACCAGACAATAAGACTGTTGTACAGCTTCAATTACCAGACCATCAGAGTGTTGAACAGCTTCTATTACCACCAGACTGTTGAACAGCTTCTATTACCACCAGACTGTTGAACAGCTTCTATTACCACCAGACTGTTGAACAGCTTCTATTACCTCCAGACTGTTGAACAACTTCTATTACCACCAGACTGTTGAACAGCTTCTATTACCATCAGACTGTTGAACAGCTTCTATTACCAGACCACCAGACTGTTGAACAGCTTCTATTACCAGACCATCAGACTGTTGTACAGCTTCTATCACCAGACCATCAGACTGTTGAACAGCTTTTATCACCAGAACATCAGACTGTTGTACAGCTTCTATCACCAGACCATCAGACTGTTGTACAGCTTCAATTACCAGACAATAAGACTGTTGTACAGCTTCAATTACCAGACCATCAGACTGATGAACAGCTTCAATCACCAGACCATCACACTGTTGAACAGCTTCTATTACCACCAGACTGTTGAACAGCTTCTATTACCATCAGACTGTTGAACAGCTTCTATTACCACAAGACTGTTGAACAGCTTCTATCACTAGACCACCAGACTGTTGAACAGCTTCTATTACCACCAGACTGTTGAACAGCTTCTATCACCAGACCATCAGACTGTTGAACAGCTTCTATTACCACCAGACTGTTGAAAAGCTTCTATCACCAGACCATCAGACTGTTGAACAGCTTCTATTACCATCAGACTGTTGAACAGCTTCTATCACCAGACCATCAGTCTGTTGAACTGCTTCTATTACCACCAGACTGTTGAACAGCTTCTATTACCACCAGACTTTTGAACAGCTTCTATCACCAGACCATCAGACTGTTGAACAGCTTCTATTACCAGACCATCAGACTGTTGAACAGCTTCTATTGCCATCAGACTGTTGAACAGCTTCTATTACCATCAGACTGTTGAACAGCTTCTATTACAACCAGACTGTTGAACAGCTTCTATTACCAGACCATCAGACTGTTGAACAGCTTCTATTACCAGACCATCAGACTGTTGAACAGCTTCTATTACCATCAGACTGTTGAACAGCTTCTATTACCACAAGACTGTTGAACAGCTTCTATTACTAGACCACCAGACTGTTGAACAGCTTCTATTACCACCAGACTGTTGAACAGCTTCTATCACCAGACCATCAGACTGTTGAACAGCTTCTATTACCACCAGACTGTTGAAAAGCTTCTATCACCAGACCATCAGACTGTTGAACAGCTTCTATTACCATCAGACTGTTGAACAGCTTCTATCACCAGACCATCAGACTGTTGAACAGCTTCTATTACCACCAGACTGTTGAACAGCTTCTATTACCACCAGACTTTTGAACAGCTTCTATCACCAGACCATCAGACTGTTGAACAGCTTCTATTACCAGACCATCAGACTGTTGAACAGCTTCTATTACCATCAGACTGCTGAACAGCTTCTATTACCATCAGACTGTTGAACAGCTTCTATTACCACCAGACTGTTGAACAGCTTCTATTACCAGACCATCAGACTGTTGAACAGCTTCTATTACCAGACCATCAGACTGTTGAACAGCTTCTATTACCATCAGACTGTTGAACAGCTTCTATTACCATCAGACTGTTGAACAGCTTCTATTACCACCAGACTGTTGAACAGCTTCTATTACCAGACCATCAGACTGTTGAAAAGCTTCTATCACCAGACCATCAGACTGTTGAACAGCTTCTATTACCACCAGACTGTTGAACAGCTTCTATTACCACCAGACTGTTGAACAGCTTCTATTACCAGACCATCAGGCTGTTGAACAGCTTCTATTACCATCAGACTGTTGACAGCTTCTATTACCTGCAGACTGTTGACACCTTCTATTACCTCCAGACTGTTGACAGCTTCTATTACCACCAGACTGTTGAACAGCTTCTATCACCAGACCATCAGACTGTGGGACAGCTTCTATTACCAGACAATCAGATTGTTGAACATCTTCTATCACCAGACCATCAGACTGTTGTACAGCTTCAATTACCAGACCATCAGACTGTTGAACAGCTTCTATCACCAGACCATCAGACTGTTGACAGCTTCTATTACCAGACCATCAGACTGTTGAACAGCTTCTATTACCATCAGACTGTTGAACAGCTTCTATTACCATCAGACTGTTGAACAGCTTCTATTACCACCAGACTGTTGAACAGCTTCTATTACCAGACCATCAGACTGTTGAACAGCTTCTATTACCAGACCATCAGACTGTTGAACAGCTTCTATTACCATCAGACTGTTGAACAGCTTCTATTACCATCAGACTGTTGAACAGCTTCTATTACCACCAGACTGTTGAAGAGCTTCTATTACCAGACCATCAGACTGTTGAAAAGCTTCTATCACCAGACCATCAGACTGTTGAACAGCTTCTATTACCATCAGACTGTTGAACAGCTTCTATTACCAGACCATCAGACTGTTGAACAGCTTCTATCACCAGACCATCAGACTGTTGAACAGCTTCTATTACCATCAGACTGTTGAACAGCTTCTATTACCATCAGACTGTTGAACAGCTTCTATTAACACCAGACTGTTGAACAGCTTCTATTACCAGACCATCAGACTGTTGAAAAGCTTCTATCACCAGACCATCAGACTGTTGAACAGCTTCTATTACCATCAGACTGTTGAACAGCTTCTATTACCACCAGACTGTTGAACAGCTTCTATTACCAGACCATCAGACTGTTGTACAACTTCTATTACCAGACCATCAGACTTTGAACACCTTCTATTACCAGACCATCAGACTTTGAACACCTTCTATTACCAGACCATCAGACTGCTGAACAGCTTCTATTACCCTCAGACTGTTGAACAGCTTCTATTACCACCAGACTGTTGAACAGCTTCTATTACCAGACCATCAGGCTGTTGAACAGCTTCTATTACCAGACCATCAGACTGTTGAACAGCTTTTATCACCAGAACATCAGACTGTTGTACAGCTTCTATCACCAGACCATCAGACTGTTGTACAGCTTCAATTACCAGACAATAAGACTGTTGTACAGCTTCAATTACCAGACCATCAGACTGATGAACAGCTTCAATCACCAGACCATCACACTGTTGAACAGCTTCTATTACCACCAGACTGTTGAACAGCTTCTATTACCATCAGACTGTTGAACAGCTTCTATTACCACAAGACTGTTGAACAGCTTCTATCACTAGACCACCAGACTGTTGAACAGCTTCTATTACCACCAGACTGTTGAACAGCTTCTATCACCAGACCATCAGACTGTTGAACAGCTTCTATTACCACCAGACTGTTGAAAAGCTTCTATCACCAGACCATCAGACTGTTGAACAGCTTCTATTACCATCAGACTGTTGAACAGCTTCTATCACCAGACCATCAGTCTGTTGAACTGCTTCTATTACCACCAGACTGTTGAACAGCTTCTATTACCACCAGACTTTTGAACAGCTTCTATCACCAGACCATCAGACTGTTGAACAGCTTCTATTACCAGACCATCAGACTGTTGAACAGCTTCTATTGCCATCAGACTGTTGAACAGCTTCTATTACCATCAGACTGTTGAACAGCTTCTATTACAACCAGACTGTTGAACAGCTTCTATTACCAGACCATCAGACTGTTGAACAGCTTCTATTACCAGACCATCAGACTGTTGAACAGCTTCTATTACCATCAGACTGTTGAACAGCTTCTATTACCACAAGACTGTTGAACAGCTTCTATTACTAGACCACCAGACTGTTGAACAGCTTCTATTACCACCAGACTGTTGAACAGCTTCTATCACCAGACCATCAGACTGTTGAACAGCTTCTATTACCACCAGACTGTTGAAAAGCTTCTATCACCAGACCATCAGACTGTTGAACAGCTTCTATTACCATCAGACTGTTGAACAGCTTCTATCACCAGACCATCAGACTGTTGAACAGCTTCTATTACCACCAGACTGTTGAACAGCTTCTATTACCACCAGACTTTTGAACAGCTTCTATCACCAGACCATCAGACTGTTGAACAGCTTCTATTACCAGACCATCAGACTGTTGAACAGCTTCTATTACCATCAGACTGTTGAACAGCTTCTATTACCATCAGACTGTTGAACAGCTTCTATTACCACCAGACTGTTGAACAGCTTCTATTACCAGACCATCAGGCTGTTGAACAGCTTCTATTACCATCAGACTGTTGAACAGCTTCTATTACCACCAGACTGTTGAACAGCTTCTATTACCAGACCATCAGACTGTTGAAAAACTTCTATCACCAGACCATCAGACTGTTGAACAGCTTCTATTACCACCAGACTGTTGAACAGCTTCTATTACCAGACCATCAGACTGTTGTACAACTTCTATTACCAGACCATCAGACTTTGAACACCTTCTATTACCAGACCATCAGACTGCTGAACAGCTTCTATTACCATCAGACTGTTGAACAGCTTCTATTACCACCAGACTGTTGAACAGCTTCTATTACCAGACCATCAGGCTGTTGAACAGCTTCTATTACCAGACCATCAGACTGTTGAACAGCTTCTATTACCATCAGACTGTTGAACAGCTTCTATTACCATCAGACTGTTGAACAGCTTCTATTACCACCAGACTGTTGAACAGCTTCTATCACCAGACCATCAGACTGTGGGACAGCTTCTATTACCAGACAATCAGATTGTTGAACAGCTTCTATCACCAGACCATCAGACTGTTGTACAGCTTCAATTACCAGACCATCAGACTGTTGAACAGCTTCTATCACCAGACCATCAGACTGTTGACAGCTTCTATTACCAGACCATCAGACTGTTGAACAGCTTCTATTACCATCAGACTGTTGAACAGCTTCTATTACCATCAGACTGTTGAACAGCTTCTATTACCACCAGACTGTTGAACAGCTTCTATTACCAGACCATCAGACTGTTGAACAGCTTCTATTACCAGACCATCAGACTGTTGAACAGCTTCTATTACCATCAGACTGTTGAACAGCTTCTATTACCATCAGACTGTTGAACAGCTTCTATTACCACCAGACTGTTGAAGAGCTTCTATTACCAGACCATCAGACTGTTGAAAAGCTTCTATCACCAGACCATCAGACTGTTGAACAGCTTCTATTACCATCAGACTGTTGAACAGCTTCTATTACCAGACCATCAGACTGTTGAACAGCTTCTATCACCAGACCATCAGACTGTTGAACAGCTTCTATTACCATCAGACTGTTGAACAGCTTCTATTACCATCAGACTGTTGAACAGCTTCTATTAACACCAGACTGTTGAACAGCTTCTATTACCAGACCATCAGACTGTTGAAAAGCTTCTATCACCAGACCATCAGACTGTTGAACAGCTTCTATTACCATCAGACTGTTGAACAGCTTCTATTACCACCAGACTGTTGAACAGCTTCTATTACCAGACCATCAGACTGTTGTACAACTTCTATTACCAGACCATCAGACTTTGAACACCTTCTATTACCAGACCATCAGACTTTGAACACCTTCTATTACCAGACCATCAGACTGCTGAACAGCTTCTATTACCCTCAGACTGTTGAACAGCTTCTATTACCACCAGACTGTTGAACAGCTTCTATTACCAGACCATCAGGCTGTTGAACAGCTTCTATTACCAGACCATCGGACTGTTATACAACTTCTATTACCAGACCATCCGACTTTGAACACCTTCTATTACCAGACCATCAGACTTTGAACACCTTCTATTACCAGACCATCAGACTGTTGAACAGCTTCTATTACCATCAGACTGTTGAACAGCTTCTATTACCATCAGACTGTTGAACAGCTTCTATTACCGCCAGACTGTTGAACAGCTTCTATTACCAGACCATCAGACTGTTGAAAAGCTTCTATCACCAGACCATCAGACTGTTGAACAGCTTCTATTACCACCAGACTGTTGAACAGCTTCTATTACCAGACCATCAGACTGTTGTACAACTTCTATTACCAGACCATCAGACTTTGAACACCTTCTATTACCAGACCATCAGACTGCTGAACAGCTTCTATTACCATCAGACTGTTGAACAGCTTCTATTACCACCAGACTGTTGAACAGCTTCTATTACCAGACCATCAGGCTGTTGAACAGCTTCTATTACCATCAGACTGTTGACACCTTCTATTACCTCCAGACTGTTGACAGCTTCTATTACCACCAGACTGTTGAACAGCTTCTATCACCAGACCATCAGACTGTGGGACAGCTTCTATTACCAGACAATCAGATTGTTGAACAGCTTCTATCACCAGACCATCAGACTGTTGTACAGCTTCAATTACCAGACCATCAGACTGTTGAACAGCTTCTATCACCAGACCATCAGACTGTTGACAGCTTCTATTACCAGACCATCAGACTGTTGAACAGCTTCTATTACCATCAGACTGTTGAACAGCTTCTATTACCATCAGACTGTTGAACAGCTTCTATTACCACCAGACTGTTGAACAGCTTCTATTACCAGACCATCAGACTGTTGAACAGCTTCTATTACCAGACCATCAGACTGTTGAACAGCTTCTATTACCATCAGACTGTTGAACAGCTTCTATTACCATCATACTGTTGAACAGCTTCTATTACCACCAGACTGTTGAAGAGCTTCTATTACCAGACCATCAGACTGTTGAAAAGCTTCTATCACCAGACCATCAGACTGTTGAACAGCTTCTATTACCGTCAGACTGTTGAACAGCTTCTATTACCATCAGACTGTTGAACAGCTTCTATTACCACCAGACTGTTGAACAGCTTCTATTACCAGACCATCAGACTGTTGAAAAGCTTCTATCACCAGACCATCAGACTGTTGAACAGCTTCTATTACCACCAGACTGTTGAACAGCTTCTATTACCAGACCATCAGACTGTTGTACAACTTCTATTACCAGACCATCAGACTTTGAACACCTTCTATTACCAGACCATCAGACTTTGAACACCTTCTATTACCAGACCATCAGACTGCTGAACAGCTTCTATTACCCTCAGACTGTTGAACAGCTTCTATTACCATCAGGCTGTTGAACAGCTTCTATTACCAGACCATCAGGCTGTTGAACAGCTTCTATTACCAGACCATCAGACTGTTGAACAGCTTCTATTACCATCAGACTGTTGAACAGCTTCTATTACCATCAGACTGTTGAACAGCTTCTATTACCACCAGACTGTTGAACAGCTTCTATCACCAGACCATCAGACTGTGGGACAGCTTCTATTACCAGACAATCAGATTGTTGAACAGCTTCTATCACCAGACCATCAGACTGTTGTACAGCTTCAATTACCAGACCATCAGACTGTTGAACAGCTTCTATCACCAGACCATCAGACTGTTGACAGCTTCTATTACCAGACCATCAGACTGTTGAACAGCTTCTATTACCATCAGACTGTTGAACAGCTTCTATTACCATCAGACTGTTGAACAGCTTCTATTACCACCAGACTGTTGAACAGCTTCTATTACCAGACCATCAGACTGTTGAACAGCTTCTATTACCAGACCATCAGACTGTTGAACAGCTTCTATTACCATCAGACTGTTGAACAGCTTCTATTACCATCAGACTGTTGAACAGCTTCTATTACCACCAGACTGTTGAAGAGCTTCTATTACCAGACCATCAGACTGTTGAAAAGCTTCTATCACCAGACCATCAGACTGTTGAACAGCTTCTATTACCATCAGACTGTTGAACAGCTTCTATTACCAGACCATCAGACTGTTGAACAGCTTCTATCACCAGACCATCAGACTGTTGAACAGCTTCTATTACCATCAGACTGTTGAACAGCTTCTATTACCATCAGACTGTTGAACAGCTTCTATTAACACCAGACTGTTGAACAGCTTCTATTACCAGACCATCAGACTGTTGAAAAGCTTCTATCACCAGACCATCAGACTGTTGAACAGCTTCTATTACCATCAGACTGTTGAACAGCTTCTATTACCACCAGACTGTTGAACAGCTTCTATTACCAGACCATCAGACTGTTGTACAACTTCTATTACCAGACCATCAGACTTTGAACACCTTCTATTACCAGACCATCAGACTTTGAACACCTTCTATTACCAGACCATCAGACTGCTGAACAGCTTCTATTACCCTCAGACTGTTGAACAGCTTCTATTACCACCAGACTGTTGAACAGCTTCTATTACCAGACCATCAGGCTGTTGAACAGCTTCTATTACCAGACCATCAGACTGTTATACAACTTCTATTACCAGACCATCCGACTTTGAACACCTTCTATTACCAGACCATCAGACTTTGAACACCTTCTATTACCAGACCATCAGACTGTTGAACAGCTTCTATTACCAGACCATCAGACTGTTGAACAGCTTCTATTACCATCAGACTGTTGAACAGCTTCTATTACCACCAGACTGTTGAACAGCTTCTATTACCAGACCATCAGACTGTTGAAAAGCTTCTATCACCAGACCATCAGACTGTTGAACAGCTTCTATTACCACCAGACTGTTGAACAGCTTCTATTACCAGACCATCAGACTGTTGTACAACTTCTATTACCAGACCATCAGACTTTGAACACCTTCTATTACCAGACCATCAGACTGCTGAACAGCTTCTATTACCATCAGACTGTTGAACAGCTTCTATTACCACCAGACTGTTGAACAGCTTCTATTACCAGACCATCAGGCTGTTGAAAAGCTTCTATTACCATCAGACTGTTGACACCTTCTATTACCTCCAGACTGTTGACAGCTTCTATTACCACCAGACTGTTGAACAGCTTCTATCACCAGACCATCAGACTGTGGGACAGCTTCTATTACCAGACAATCAGATTGTTGAACAGCTTCTATCACCAGACCATCAGACTGTTGTACAGCTTCAATTACCAGACCATCAGACTGTTGAACAGCTTCTATCACCAGACCATCAGACTGTTGACAGCTTCTATTACCAGACCATCAGACTGTTGAACAGCTTCTATTACCATCAGACTGTTGAACAGCTTCTATTACCATCAGACTGTTGAACAGCTTCTATTACCACCAGACTGTTGAACAGCTTCTATTACCAGACCATCAGACTGTTGAACAGCTTCTATTACCAGACCATCAGACTGTTGAACAGCTTCTATTACCATCAGACTGTTGAACAGCTTCTATTACCATCATACTGTTGAACAGCTTCTATTACCACCAGACTGTTGAAGAGCTTCTATTACCAGACCATCAGACTGTTGAAAAGCTTCTATCACCAGACCATCAGACTGTTGAACAGCTTCTATTACCGTCAGACTGTTGAACAGCTTCTATTACCATCAGACTGTTGAACAGCTTCTATTACCACCAGACTGTTGAACAGCTTCTATTACCAGACCATCAGACTGTTGAAAAGCTTCTATCACCAGACCATCAGACTGTTGAACAGCTTCTATTACCACCAGACTGTTGAACAGCTTCTATTACCAGACCATCAGACTGTTGTACAACTTCTATTACCAGACCATCAGACTTTGAACACCTTCTATTACCAGACCATCAGACTTTGAACACCTTCTATTACCAGACCATCAGACTGCTGAACAGCTTCTATTACCCTCAGACTGTTGAACAGCTTCTATTACCATCAGGCTGTTGAACAGCTTCTATTACCAGACCATCAGACTGTTGTACAACTTCTATTACCAGACCATCAGACTTTGAACACCTTCTATTACCAGACCATCAGACTTTGAACACCTTCTATTACCAGACCATCAGACTGCTGAACAGCTTCTATTACCCTCAGACTGTTGAACAGCTTCTATTACCATCAGGCTGTTGAACAGCTTCTATTACCAGACCATCAGACTGTTGTACAACTTCTATTACCAGACCATCCGACTTTGAACACCTTCTATTACCAGACCATCAGACTTTGAACACCTTCTATTACCAGACCATCAGACTGCTGAACAGCTTCTATTACCCTCAGACTGTTGAACAGCTTCTATTACCATCAGGCTGTTGAACACCTTCTATTACCAGACCATCAGACTGTTGAACAGCTTCTATTACCAGACCATCAGATTGTTGAACAGCTTCTATCACCAGACCATCAGACTGTTGTACAGCTTCAATTACCACCAGACTGTTGAACAGCTTCTATTACCATCAGACTGTTGAACAGCTTCTATCACCAGACCATCAGACTGTTGACAGCTTCTATTACCAGACCATCAGACTGTTGATCAGCTTCTATCACCAGACCATCAGACTGTTGAACAGCTTCTATCACAAGACCATCAGACTGTTGAACAGTTTCTATTACCAGACCATCAGACTGTTGAACAGCTTCTATTACCATCAGACTGTTGAACAGCTTCTTTTACCAGACCATCAGACTGTTGAACAGCTTATTTTACCACCAGACTGTTGAACAGCTTCTACTACCACCAGACTGTTGAACAGCTTTTATTACCAGACCATCAGAATGTTGAACAGCTTCTATTACCAGCAGACTGTAGAACAGCTTCTATTACCATACCATCAGACTGTTGAACAGCTTCTTTCACCACCAGACTATTGAACAGCTTCTATTGCCACCAGACTGTTGAACAGCTTCTATTACCATGAGACTGTTGAACAGCTTCTATTACCTCCAGACTGTTGAACAACTTCCATTACCACCAGACTGTTGAACAGCTTCTATTACCACCAGACTGTTGAACAGCTTCTATCACCATCAGACTGTTAAACAGTTTCTATTACCTCCAGACTGTTGAACACCTTCTATTACCTCCAGACTTTTGAACAGCTTCTATCACCAGACAATCAGACTGTTGAACAGCTTCTATTACCACCAGACTGTTGAACAGCTTCTATTACTAGACCACCAGACTGTTGAACAGCTTCTATCACCAGACCATCAGACTTTTGAACAGCTTCTATTACCACCAGACTGTTGAAAAGCTTCTATCACCAGACCATCAGACTGTTGAACAGCTTCTATTACCACCAGACTGTTGAACAGCTTCTATTACCAGACCATCAGGCTGTTGAACAGCTTCTATTACCAGACCATCAGACTGTTGTACAACTTCTATTACCAGACCATCCGACTTTGAACACCTTCTATTACCAGACCATCAGACTTTGAACACCTTCTATTACCAGACCATCAGACTGTTGAACAGCTTCTATTACCAGACCATCAGACTGTTGAACAGCTTCTATCACCAGACCATCAGACTGTTGACAGCTTCTATTACCAGACCATCAGACTGTTGATCAGCTTCTATCACCAGACCATCAGACTGTTGAACAGCTTCTATCACAAGACCATCAGACTGTTGAACAATTTCTATTACCAGACCATCAGACTGTTGAACAGCTTCTATTACCTCCAGACTGTTGACACCTTCTATTACCTCCAGACTGTTGAACAGCTTCTATTACCACCAGACTGTTGAACAGCTTCTATCACCAGACAATCAGACTGTGGGACAGCTTCTATTACCAGACCATCAGATTGTTGAACAGCTTCTATCACCAGACCATCAGACTGTTGTACAGCTTCAATTACCAGACCATCAGACTGTTGAACAGCTTCTATCACCAGACCATCAGACTGTTGACAGCTTCTATTACCAGACCATCAGACTGTTGATCAGCTTCTATCACCAGACCATCAGACTGTTGAACAGCTTCTATCACAAGACCATCAGACTGTTGAACAGTTTCTATTACCAGACCATCAGACTGTTGAACAGCTTCTATTACCATCAGACTGTTGAACAGCTTCTTTTACCAGACCATCAGACTGTTGAACAGCTTATTTTACCACCAGACTGTTGAACAGCTTCTACTACCACCAGACTTTTGAACAGCTTCTATTACCAGACCATCAGAATGTTGAACAGCTTCTATTACCACCAGACTGTAGAACAGCTTCTATTACCATACCATCAGACTGTTGAACAGCTTCTTTCACCACCAGACTATTGAACAGCTTCTATTACCACCAGACTGTTGAACAGCTTCTATTACCATGAGACTGTTGAACAGCTTCTATTACCTCCAGACTGTTGAACAACTTCCATTACCACCAGACTGTTGAACAGCTTCTATTACCACCAGACTGTTGAACAGCTTCCATTACCATGAGACTGTTAAACAGTTTCTATTACCTCCAGACTGTTGAACACCTTCTATTACCTCCAGACTGTTGAACAGCTTCTATTACCATCAGGCTGTTGAACAGCTTCTATTACCAGACCATCAGACTGTTGTACACACCTTCTATTACCAGACCATCAGACTTTGAACACCTTCTATTACCAGACCATCAGACTGCTGAACAGCTTCTATTACCCTCAGACTGTTGAACAGCTTCTATTACCATCAGGCTGTTGAACAGCTTCTATTACCAGACCATCAGACTGTTGTACAACTTCTATTACCAGACCATCCGACTTTGAACACCTTCTATTACCAGACCATCAGACTTTGAACACCTTCTATTACCAGACCATCAGACTGCTGAACAGCTTCTATTACCCTCAGACTGTTGAACAGCTTCTATTACCATCAGGCTGTTGAACACCTTCTATTACCAGACCATCAGACTGTTGAACAGCTTCTATTACCAGACCATCAGATTGTTGAACAGCTTCTATCACCAGACCATCAGACTGTTGTACAGCTTCAATTACCACCAGACTGTTGAACAGCTTCTATTACCATCAGACTGTTGAACAGCTTCTATCACCAGACCATCAGACTGTTGACAGCTTCTATTACCAGACCATCAGACTGTTGATCAGCTTCTATCACCAGACCATCAGACTGTTGAACAGCTTCTATCACAAGACCATCAGACTGTTGAACAGTTTCTATTACCAGACCATCAGACTGTTGAACAGCTTCTATTACCATCAGACTGTTGAACAGCTTCTTTTACCAGACCATCAGACTGTTGAACAGCTTATTTTACCACCAGACTGTTGAACAGCTTCTACTACCACCAGACTGTTGAACAGCTTTTATTACCAGACCATCAGAATGTTGAACAGCTTCTATTACCAGCAGACTGTAGAACAGCTTCTATTACCATACCATCAGACTGTTGAACAGCTTCTTTCACCACCAGACTATTGAACAGCTTCTATTGCCACCAGACTGTTGAACAGCTTCTATTACCATGAGACTGTTGAACAGCTTCTATTACCTCCAGACTGTTGAACAACTTCCATTACCACCAGACTGTTGAACAGCTTCTATTACCACCAGACTGTTGAACAGCTTCTATCACCATCAGACTGTTAAACAGTTTCTATTACCTCCAGACTGTTGAACACCTTCTATTACCTCCAGACTTTTGAACAGCTTCTATCACCAGACAATCAGACTGTTGAACAGCTTCTATTACCACCAGACTGTTGAACAGCTTCTATTACTAGACCACCAGACTGTTGAACAGCTTCTATCACCAGACCATCAGACTTTTGAACAGCTTCTATTACCACCAGACTGTTGAAAAGCTTCTATCACCAGACCATCAGACTGTTGAACAGCTTCTATTACCACCAGACTGTTGAACAGCTTCTATTACCAGACCATCAGGCTGTTGAACAGCTTCTATTACCAGACCATCAGACTGTTGTACAACTTCTATTACCAGACCATCCGACTTTGAACACCTTCTATTACCAGACCATCAGACTTTGAACACCTTCTATTACCAGACCATCAGACTGTTGAACAGCTTCTATTACCAGACCATCAGACTGTTGAACAGCTTCTATCACCAGACCATCAGACTGTTGACAGCTTCTATTACCAGACCATCAGACTGTTGATCAGCTTCTATCACCAGACCATCAGACTGTTGAACAGTTTCTATTACCTCCAGACTGTTGACACCTTCTATTACCTCCAGACTGTTGAACACCTTCTATTACCTCCAGACTGTTGAACAGCTTCTATTACCTCCAGACTGTTGAACAGCTTCTATTACCACCAGACTGTTGAACAGCTTCTATCACCAGACAATCAGACTGTGGGACAGCTTCTATTACCAGACCATCAGATTGTTGAACAGCTTCTATCACCAGACCATCAGACTGTTGTACAGCTTCAATTACCAGACCATCAGACTGTTGAACAGCTTCTATCACCAGACCATCAGACTGTTGACAGCTTCTATTACCAGACCATCAGAC
Organism: Salmo salar; assembly: GCF_965601325.2. Taxonomy (NCBI): domain Eukaryota; kingdom Metazoa; phylum Chordata; class Actinopteri; order Salmoniformes; family Salmonidae; genus Salmo; species Salmo salar. The sequence continues at coordinate 21,329,784 of NC_138315.1, forward strand.
TGTTGATCAGCTTCTATCACCAGACCATCAGACTGTTGAACAGCTTCTATCACAAGACCATCAGACTGTTGAACAGTTTCTATTACCAGACCATCAGACTGTTGAACAGCTTCTATTACCATCAGACTGTTGAACAGCTTCTTTTACCAGACCATCAGACTGTTGAACAGCTTATTTTACCACCAGACTGTTGAACAGCTTCTACTACCACCAGACTTTTGAACAGCTTCTATTACCAGACCATCAGAATGTTGAACAGCTTCTATTACCACCAGACTGTAGAACATCTTCTATTACCATACCATCAGACTGTTGAACAGCTTCTTTCACCACCAGACTATTGAACAGCTTCTATTACCACCAGACTGTTGAACAGCTTCTATTACCATGAGACTGTTGAACAGCTTCTATTACCTCCAGACTGTTGAACAACTTCCATTACCACCAGACTGTTGAACAGCTTCTATTACCACCAGACTGTTGAACAGCTTCTATTACCATGAGACTGTTAAACAGTTTCTATTACCTCCAGACTGTTGAACACCTTCTATTACCTCCAGACTTTTGAACAGCTTCTATCACCAGACAATCAGACTGTTGAACAGCTTCTATTACCACCAGACTGTTGAACAGCTTCTATTACTAGACCACCAGACTGTTGAACAGCTTCTATCACCAGACCATCAGACTGTTGAACAGCTTCTATTACCACCAGACTGTTGAAAAGCTTCTATCACCAGACCATCAGACTGTTGAACAGCTTCTATTACTATCAGACTGTTGAACAGCTTCTATCACCAGACCATCAGACTGTTGAACAGCTTCTATTACCAAACCATCAGACTGTTGTACAGCTTCTATTACCAGACCATCAGACTGTTGAACAGCTTCTTTCACCACCAGACTGTTGAACAGCTTCTATTACCACTAGACTGTTGAATAGCTTCTATTACCATCAGACTGTTGAACCGCTTCTATTACCTCCAGACTGTTGAACAGCTTCTACTACCAACAGACTGTTGAACAGCTTCTATTACCAGACCATCAGACTGTTGAACAGCTTCCTTCACCACCAGACTTTTGAACAGCTTCTATTACCACTAGACTGTTGAATAGCTTATATTACCATCAGACTGTTGAACAGCTTCTATTACCTCCAGACTGTTGAACAACTTCCATTACCACCAGACTGTTGAACAGCTTCAATTACCACCAAACTGTTGAACAGCTTCTATTACCACCAGACTGTTGAACACCTTCTATTACCAGACCATCAGACTGTTAAACAGTTTCTATTACCTCCAGACTGTTGAACAACTTCTATTACCTCCAGACTGTTGAACAACTTCCATTACCACCAGACTGTTGAACAGCTTCAATTACCACCAGACTGTTGAACACCTTCTATTACCAGACCATCAGACTGTTGAACAGCTTCTATTACCATCAGACTGTTGAAAAGCTTCTATTACCTCCAGACTGTTGAACAACTTCTATTACCATCAGACTGTTGAACAGCTGCTATCACCACCAGACTGTTGAAAAGCTTCTATTACCATCAGACTGTTAAACAGCTTCTATTACCATCAGACTGTTGAACAGCTTCTATTACCATCAGACTGTTGAACAGCTTCTATGACCAGACCATCAGACTGTTGAACAGCTTATTTTACCACCAGACTGTTGAACAGCTTCTACTACCACCAGACTTTTGAACAGCTTCTATTACCAGACCATCAGAATGTTGAACAGCTTCTATTACCACCAGACTGTAGAACAGCTTCTATTACCATACCATCAGACTGTTGAACAGCTTCTTTCACCACCAGACTATTGAACAGCTTCTATTACCACCAGACTGTTGAACAGCTTCTATTACCATGAGGCTGTTGAACAGCTTCTATCCTCCCGCCCCTCCCCAGACTGTTGAACAGCCTTCCCCACTTCACCACCAGACTGTTCGCAACCCCACGCCCCTTCCTCCACTTCACCCACCAGCCGACTGTTGAACAGCTTCTATCCCCCTCACCATCCGAGACTGTTAAACAGTTTCTATTACCTCCAGACTGTTGAACACCTTCTATTACCTCCAGACTTTTGAACAGCTTCTATCACCAGACAATCAGACTGTTGAACAGCTTCTATTACCACCAGACTGTTGAACAGCTTCTATTACTAGACCACCAGACTGTTGAACAGCTTCTATCACCAGACCATCAGACTGTTGAACAGCTTCTATTACCACCAGACTGTTGAAAAGCTTCTATCACCAGACCATCAGACTGTTGAACAGCTTCTATTACCATCAGACTGTTGAACAGCTTCTATCACCAGACCATCAGACTGTTGAACAGCTTCTATTACCAAACCATCAGACTGTTGTACAGCTTCTATTACCAGACCATCAGACTGTTGAACAGCTTCTTTCACCACCAGACTGTTGAACAGCTTCTATTACCACTAGACTGTTGAATAGCTTCTATTACCATCAGACTGTTGAACCGCTTCTATTACCTCCAGACTGTTGAACAGCTTCTACTACCAACAGACTGTTGAACAGCTTCTATTACCAGACCATCAGACTGTTGAACAGCTTCCTTCACCACCAGACTTTTGAACAGCTTCTATTACCACTAGACTGTTGAATAGCTTATATTACCATCAGACTGTTGAACAGCTTCTATTACCTCCAGACTGTTGAACAACTTCCATTACCACCAGACTGTTGAACAGCTTCAATTACCACCAAACTGTTGAACAGCTTCTATTACCACCAGACTGTTGAACACCTTCTATTACCAGACCATCAGACTGTTAAACAGTTTCTATTACCTCCAGACTGTTGAACAACTTCTATTACCTCCAGACTGTTGAACAGCTTCTATTACCAGACCATCAGACTGTTGAACAGCTTCTATTACCATCAGACTGTTGAACAGCTTCTATTACCTCCAGACTGTTGAACAACTTCTATTACCATCAGACTGTTGAACAGCTGCTATCACCACCAGACTGTTGAAAAGCTTCTATTACCATCAGACTGTTAAACAGCTTCTATTACCATCAGACTGTTGAACAGCTTCTATTACCATCAGCCCGTTGAACGTCTTCTATGACCAGACCATCAGACTGTTGAACAGCTTCTATTACCATCAGACTGTTGAACAGCTTCTATGACCAGACCATCAGACTGTTGATCAACTTCTATTACCATCAGACTGTTGAACAGCTTCTATTACCATCAGACCGTTGAACGTCTTCTATTACCAGACCATCAGACTGTTGAACAGCTTCCACTACCACCAGACTGTTGAACAGCTTCTATTACCAGACCATCAGACTGATGAACAGCTTCTTTCACCACCGGACTGTTGAACAGCTTCTATTACCACCAGACTGTTGAACAGCTTCTATTACCATCAGACTGTTGAACAGCTTCTATTACCTCCAGACTGTTGAACAGATTCTATTACCACCAGACTGTTGAACAGCTTCTATTACCACCAGACTGTTGAACAGCTTCTATTACCAGACCATCAGACTGTTGAACAGCTTCTTTCACCACCAGACAGTTGAACAACTTCTATTACCACCAGACTGTTTAAAAGCTTCTGTCACCATCAGACTGTTAAACAGCGTCTATTACCTCCAGACTGTTGAACAACTTCTATTACCACCAGACTGTTGAACAGCTGCTATCACTACCATACTGTTGAAAAGCTTCTATCACCATCAGACTGTTAAACAGCTTCTATTACCACCAGACTGTTGAACAGCTTCTATTACCATCAGACTGTTGACCGTCTTCTATTACCACCAGACTGTTGAACAGCTTCTATTACCAGACCATCAGACTGTTGATCAACTTCTATTACCATCAGCCTGTTGAACAGCTTCTATTACCAGACCATCAGACTGTTGAACAGCTTCTTTTACCCTCAGACTGTTGAACAGCTTCTACTACCACCAGACTGTTGAACGTCTTCTATTACCAGACCATCAGACTGTTGAACAGCTTCTATTACCATCAGACTGTAGAACAGCTTCTATTACCAGACGTTCAGACTGTTGAACAGCTTCTTTCACCACCAGACTGTTGAACAGCTTGTACTACCAACAGACTGTTGAACAGCTTCTATTACCATCAGACTGTTGAACAGCTTCTATTACCAGACCGTCAGACTGTTGAACAGCTTCTATTACCAGACCATCAGACTGTTGAACAGCTTCTACTACCAGACTATTGAACTGTTGAACAGCTTCTATGACCAGACCATCAGACTGTTGAACAGCTTATATTACCATCAGACTGTTGAACAGCTTCTATTACCATCAGACTGTTGAACAGCTGCTATTACCATCAGACTGTTGAACAGCTTCTATTACCACCAGACTGTTGAACAGCTTCTATTACCAGACCATCAGACTGTTGAACAGCTTCTATTACCAGACCATCAGACTGTTGAACAGCTTCTATTACCATCAGACTGTTGAACAGCTTCTATTACCATCAGACTGTTGAACAGCTTCTATTACCACCAGACTGTTGAACAGCTTCTATTACCAGACCATCAGACTGTTGAAAAGCTTCTATCACCAGACCATCAGACTGTTGAACAGCTTCTATTACCATCAGACTGTTGAACAGCTTCTATTACCAGACCATCAGACTGTTGAACAGCTTCTATCACCAGACCATCAGACTGTTGAACAGCTTCTATTACCATCAGACTGTTGAACAGCTTCTATTACCATCAGACTGTTGAACAGCTTCTATTACCACCAGACTGTTGAACAGCTTCTATTACCAGACCATCAGACTGTTGAAAAGCTTCTATCACCAGACCATCAGACTGTTGAATAGCTTCTATTACCACCAGACTGTTGAACAGCTTCTATTACCAGACCATCAGACTGTTGTACAACTTCTATTACCAGACCATCAGACTTTGAACACCTTCTATTACCAGACCATCAGACTTTGAACACCTTCTATTACCAGACAATCAGACTGCTGAACAGCTTCTATTACCATCAGACTGTTGAACAGCTTCTATTACCACCAGACTGTTGAACAGCTTCTATTACCAGACCATCAGGCTGTTGAACAGCTTCTATTACCAGACCATCAGACTGTTGTACAACTTCTATTACCAGACCATCAGACTTTGAACACCTTCTATTACCAGACCATCAGACTTTGAACACCTTCTATTACCAGACCATCAGACTGTTGAAAAGCTTCTATCACCAGACCATCAGACTGTTGAACAGCTTCTATTACCACCAGACTGTTGAACAGCTTCTATTACCAGACCATCAGACTGTTGTACAACTTCTATTACCAGACCATCAGACTTTGAACACCTTCTATTACCAGACCATCAGACTTTGAACACCTTCTATTACCAGACCATCAGACTGCTGAACAGCTTCTATTACCATCAGACTGTTGAACAGCTTCTATTACCACCAGACTGTTGAACAGCTTCTATTACCAGACCATCAGGCTGTTGAACAGCTTCTATTACCAGACCATCAGACTGTTGTACAACTTCTATTACCAGACCATCAGACTTTGAACACCTTCTATTACCAGACCATCAGACTTTGAACACCTTCTATTACCAGACCATCAGACTTTGAACACCTTCTATTACCTCCAGACTGTTGACACCTTCTGTTACATCCAGACTGTTGAACAGCTTCTATCACCAGACCATCAGACTGTGGGACAGCTTCTATTACCAGACCATCAGATTGTTGAACAGCTTCTATCACCAGACCATCAGACTGTTGTACAGCTTCAATTACCAGACCATCAGACTGTTGAACAGCTTCTATTACCAGACCATCAGACTCTTGAACAGCTTCTATTACCATCAGACTGTTGAACAGCTTCTATTTCCCTTCAGACTGTTGAACGTCTTCTATTACCAGACCATCAGACTGTTGAACAGCTTCTATTACCATCAGACTGTTGAACGGCTTCTATTACCAGACCATCAGACTGTTGAACAGCTTCTATTACCATCAGACTGTTGAACAGCTTCTTTTACCAGACCATCAGACTGTTGAACAGCTTATTTTACCACCAGACTGTTGAACAGCTTCTACTACCACCAGACTGTTGAACAGCTTCTATTACCAGACCATCAGACTGTTGAACAGCTTCTATTACCACCAGACTGTTGAACACCTTCTATTACCAGACCATCAGACTGTTAAACAGTTTCTATTACCTCCAGACTGTTGAACAACTTCTATTACCTCCAGACTGTTGAACAGCTTCTATTACCAGACCATCAGACTGTTGAACAGCTTCTATTACCTCCAGACTGTTGAACAACTTCTATTACCATCAGACTGTTGAACAGCTGCTATCACCATCAGACTGTTGAACAGCTTCTATTACCAGACCATCAGACTGTTGAACAGCTTCTATCACCAGACCATCAGACTGTTGAACAGCTTCTATTACCATCAGACTGTTGAACAGCTTCTATTACCATCAGACTGTTGAACAGCTTCTATTACCACCAGACTGTTGAACAGCTTCTATTACCAGACCATCAGACTGTTGAAAAGCTTCTATCACCAGACCATCAGACTGTTGAATAGCTTCTATTACCACCAGACTGTTGAACAGCTTCTATTACCAGACCATCAGACTGTTGTACAACTTCTATTACCAGACCATCAGACTTTGAACACCTTCTATTACCAGACCATCAGACTTTGAACACCTTCTATTACCAGACCATCAGACTGCTGAACAGCTTCTATTACCATCAGACTGTTGAACAGCTTCTATTACCACCAGACTGTTGAACAGCTTCTATTACCAGACCATCAGGCTGTTGAACAGCTTCTATTACCAGACCATCAGACTGTTGTACAACTTCTATTACCAGACCATCAGACTTTGAACACCTTCTATTACCAGACCATCAGACTTTGAACACCTTCTATTACCAGACCATCAGACTGTTGAAAAGCTTCTATCACCAGACCATCAGACTGTTGAACAGCTTCTATTACCACCAGACTGTTGAACAGCTTCTATTACCAGACCATCAGACTGTTGTACAACTTCTATTACCAGACCATCAGACTTTGAACACCTTCTATTACCAGACCATCAGACTTTGAACACCTTCTATTACCAGACCATCAGACTGCTGAACAGCTTCTATTACCATCAGACTGTTGAACAGCTTCTATTACCACCAGACTGTTGAACAGCTTCTATTACCAGACCATCAGGCTGTTGAACAGCTTCTATTACCAGACCATCAGACTGTTGTACAACTTCTATTACCAGACCATCAGACTTTGAACACCTTCTATTACCAGACCATCAGACTTTGAACACCTTCTATTACCAGACCATCAGACTTTGAACACCTTCTATTACCTCCAGACTGTTGACAACTTCTGTTACATCCAGACTGTTGAACAGCTTCTATCACCAGACCATCAGACTGTGGGACAGCTTCTATTACCAGACCATCAGATTGTTGAACAGCTTCTATCACCAGACCATCAGACTGTTGTACAGCTTCAATTACCAGACCATCAGACTGTTGAACAGCTTCTATTACCAGACCATCAGACTCTTGAACAGCTTCTATTACCATCAGACTGTTGAACAGCTTCTATTTCCCTTCAGACTGTTGAACGTCTTCTATTACCAGACCATCAGACTGTTGAACAGCTTCTATTACCATCAGACTGTTGAACGTCTTCTATTACCAGACCATCAGACTGTTGAACAGCTTCTATTACCATCAGACTGTTGAACAGCTTCTTTTACCAGACCATCAGACTGTTGAACAGCTTATTTTACCACCAGACTGTTGAACAGCTTCTACTACCACCAGACTGTTGAACAGCTTCTATTACCAGACCATCAGACTGTTGAACATCTTCTATTACCACCAGACTGTTGAACACCTTCTATTACCAGACCATCAGACTGTTAAACAGTTTCTATTACCTCCAGACTGTTGAACAACTTCTATTACCTCCAGACTGTTGAACAGCTTCTATTACCAGACCATCAGACTGTTGAACAGCTTCTATTACCTCCAGACTGTTGAACAACTTCTATTACCATCAGACTGTTGAACAGCTGCTATCACCACCAGACTGTTGAAAAGCTTCTATTACCATCAGACTGTTAAACAGCTTCTATTACCACCAGACTGTTGAACAGCTTCTATTACCATCAGACTGTTAAACAGCTTCTATTACCATCAGACTGTTGAACAGCTTCTATTACCATCAGACCGTTGAACGTCTTCTATGACCAGACCATCAGACTGTTGAACAGCTTCTATTACCATCAGACTGTTGAACAGCTTCTATGACCAGACCATCAGACTGTTGATCAACTTCTATTACCATCAGACTGTTGAACAGCTTCTATTACCAGACCATCAGACTGTTGAACAGCTTCTTTTACCACCAGACTGTTGAACAGCTTCTATTACCATCAGACTGTTAAACAGCTTCTATTACCACCAGACTGTTGAACAGCTTCTATTACCATCAGACCGTTGAACGTCTTCTATTACCAGACCATCAGACTGTTGAACAGCTTCCACTACCAACAGACTGTTGAACAGCTTCTATTACCAGACCATCAGACTGTTGAACAGCTTCTATTACCATCAGACTGTAGAACAGCTTCTATTACCAGACCATCAGACTGATGAACAGCTTCTTTCACCACCGGACTGTTGAACAGCTTCTATTACCACCAGACTGTTGAACAGCTTCTATTACCATCAGACTGTTGAACAGCTTCTATTACCTCCAGACTGTTGAACAGCTTCTATTACCACCAGACTGTTGAACAGCTTCTATTACAACCAGACTGTTGAACAGCTTCTATTACCAGACCATCAGACTGTTGAACAGCTTCTTTCACCACCAGACAGTTGAACAACTTCTATTACCACCAGACTGTTTAAAAGCTTCTGTCACCATCAGACTGTTAAACAGCGTCTATTACCTCCAGACTGTTGAACAACTTCTATTACCACCAGACTGTTGAACAGCTGCTATCACTACCATACTGTTGAAAAGCTTCTATCACCATCAGACTGTTAAACAGCTTCTATTACCACCAGACTGTTGAACAGCTTCTATTAACATCAGACTGTTGAACGTCTTCTATTACCACCAGACTGTTGAACAGCTTCTATTACCAGACCATCAGACTGTTGAACAGCTTCTTTTACCACCAGACTGTTGAACAGCTTCTACTACCACCAGACTGTTGAACGTCTTCTTTTACCAGACCATCAGACTGTTGAACAGCTTCTATTACCATCAGACTGTAGAACAGCTTCTATTACCAGACGTTCAGACTGTTGAACAGCTTCTTTCACCACCAGACTGTTGAACAGCTTCTACTACCACCAGACTGTTGAACAGCTTCTATTACCATCAGACTGTTGAACAGCTTCTATTACCAGACCGTCAGACTGTTGAACAGCTTGTATTACCAGACCATCAGACTGTTGAACAGCTTCTATTACCAGACCATCAGACTGTTGAACAGCTTCTACTACCAGACTATTGAACTGTTGAACAGCTTCTATGACCAGACCATCAGACTGTTGAACAGCTTATATTACCATCAGACTGTTGAACAGCTTCTATTACCATCAGACTGTTGAACAGCTTCTATTACCATCAGACTGTTGAACAGCTTCTATTACCATCAGACTGTTGAACAGCTTCTATTACCACCAGACTGTTGAACAGCTTCTATTGCCAGGCCATCAGACTGTTGAACAGCTTCTATTACCAGACCATCAGACTGTTGAACAGCTTCTATTACCATCAGACTGTTGAACAGCTTCTATTACCATCAGACTTTTGAACAGCTTCTATTACCACCAGACTGTTGAACAGCTTCTATTACCAGACCATCAGACTGTTGAAAAGCTTCTATCACCAGACCATCAGACTGTTGAACAGCTTCTATTACCACCAGACTGTTGAACAGCTTCTATTACCAGACCATCAGACTGTTGTACAACTTGTATTACAAGACCATCAGACTTTGAACACCTTCTATTACCAGACCATCAGACTTTGAACACCTTCTATTACCAGACCATCAGACTGCTGAACAGCTTATATTACCATCAGACTGTTGAACAGCTTCTATTACCATCAGACTGTTGAACAGCTGCTATTACCATCAGACTGTTGAACAGCTTCTATTACCACCAGACTGTTGAACAGCTTCTATTACCAGACCATCAGACTGTTGAACAGCTTCTATTACCAGACCATCAGACTGTTGAACAGCTTCTATTACCATCAGACTGTTGAACAGCTTCTATTACCATCAGACTGTTGAACAGCTTCTATTACCACCAGACTGTTGAACAGCTTCTATTACCAGACCATCAGACTGTTGAAAAGCTTCTATCACCAGACCATCAGACTGTTGAACAGCTTCTATTACCATCAGACTGTTGAACAGCTTCTATTACCAGACCATCAGACTGTTGAACAGCTTCTATCACCAGACCATCAGACTGTTGAACAGCTTCTATTACCATCAGACTGTTGAACAGCTTCTATTACCATCAGACTGTTGAACAGCTTCTATTACCACCAGACTGTTGAACAGCTTCTATTACCAGACCATCAGACTGTTGAAAAGCTTCTATCACCAGACCATCAGACTGTTGAATAGCTTCTATTACCACCAGACTGTTGAACAGCTTCTATTACCAGACCATCAGACTGTTGTACAACTTCTATTACCAGACCATCAGACTTTGAACACCTTCTATTACCAGACCATCAGACTTTGAACACCTTCTATTACCAGACCATCAGACTGCTGAACAGCTTCTATTACCATCAGACTGTTGAACAGCTTCTATTACCACCAGACTGTTGAACAGCTTCTATTACCAGACCATCAGGCTGTTGAACAGCTTCTATTACCAGACCATCAGACTGTTGTACAACTTCTATTACCAGACCATCAGACTTTGAACACCTTCTATTACCAGACCATCAGACTTTGAACACCTTCTATTACCAGACCATCAGACTGTTGAAAAGCTTCTATCACCAGACCATCAGACTGTTGAACAGCTTCTATTACCACCAGACTGTTGAACAGCTTCTATTACCAGACCATCAGACTGTTGTACAACTTCTATTACCAGACCATCAGACTTTGAACACCTTCTATTACCAGACCATCAGACTTTGAACACCTTCTATTACCAGACCATCAGACTGCTGAACAGCTTCTATTACCATCAGACTGTTGAACAGCTTCTATTACCACCAGACTGTTGAACAGCTTCTATTACCAGACCATCAGGCTGTTGAACAGCTTCTATTACCAGACCATCAGACTGTTGTACAACTTCTATTACCAGACCATCAGACTTTGAACACCTTCTATTACCAGACCATCAGACTTTGAACACCTTCTATTACCAGACCATCAGACTGTTGAACAGCTTCTATTACATCCAGACTGTTGAACAGCTTCTATTACCACCAGACTGTTGAACAGCTTCTATCACCAGACCATCAGACTGTGGGACAGCTTCTATTACCAGACCATCAGATTGTTGAACAGCTTCTATCACCAGACCATCAGACTGTTGTACAGCTTCAATTACCAGACCATCAGACTGTTGAACAGCTTCTATCACCAGACCATCAGACTGTTGACAGCTTCTATTACCAGACCATCAGACTGTTGATCAGCTTCTATCACCAGACCATCAGACTGTTGAACAGCTTCTATGACAAGACCATCAGACTGTTGAACAGCTTCTATTACCAGACCATCAGACTCTTGAACAGCTTCTATTACCATCAGACTGTTGAACAGCTTCTATTTCCCTTCAGACTGTTGAACGTCTTCTATTACCAGACCATCAGACTGTTGAACAGCTTCTATTACCATCAGACTGTTGAACGTCTTCTATTACCAGACCATCAGACTGTTGAACAGCTTCTATTACCATCAGACTGTTGAACAGCTTCTTTTACCAGACCATCAGACTGTTGAACAGCTTATTTTACCACCAGACTGTTGAACAGCTTCTACTACCACCAGACTGTTGAACAGCTTCTATTACCAGACCATCAGACTGTTGAACAGCTTCTATTACCACCAGACTGTTGAACACCTTCTATTACCAGACCATCAGACTGTTAAACAGTTTCTATTACCTCCAGACTGTTGAACAACTTCTATTACCTCCAGACTGTTGAACAGCTTCTATTACCAGACCATCAGACTGTTGAACAGCTTCTATTACCTCCAGACTGTTGAACAACTTCTATTACCATCAGACTGTTGAACAGCTGCTATCACCACCAGACTGTTGAAAAGCTTCTATTACCATCAGACTGTTAAACAGCTTCTATTACCACCAGACTGTTGAACAGCTTCTATTACCATCAGACTGTTAAACAGCTTCTATTACCATCAGACTGTTGAACAGCTTCTATTACCATCAGACCGTTGAACGTCTTCTATGACCAGACCATCAGACTGTTGAACAGCTTCTATTACCATCAGACTGTTGAACAGCTTCTATGACCAGACCATCAGACTGTTGATCAACTTCTATTACCATCAGACTGTTGAACAGCTTCTATTACCAGACCATCAGACTGTTGAACAGCTTCTTTTACCACCAGACTGTTGAACAGCTTCTATTACCATCAGACTGTTAAACAGCTTCTATTACCACCAGACTGTTGAACAGCTTCTATTACCATCAGACCGTTGAACGTCTTCTATTACCAGACCATCAGACTGTTGAACAGCTTCCACTACCAACAGACTGTTGAACAGCTTCTATTACCAGACCATCAGACTGTTGAACAGCTTCTATTACCATCAGACTGTAGAACAGCTTCTATTACCAGACCATCAGACTGATGAACAGCTTCTTTCACCACCGGACTGTTGAACAGCTTCTATTACCACCAGACTGTTGAACAGCTTCTATTACCATCAGACTGTTGAACAGCTTCTATTACCTCCAGACTGTTGAACAGCTTCTATTACCACCAGACTGTTGAACAGCTTCTATTACAACCAGACTGTTGAACAGCTTCTATTACCAGACCATCAGACTGTTGAACAGCTTCTTTCACCACCAGACAGTTGAACAACTTCTATTACCACCAGACTGTTTAAAAGCTTCTGTCACCATCAGACTGTTAAACAGCGTCTATTACCTCCAGACTGTTGAACAACTTCTATTACCACCAGACTGTTGAACAGCTGCTATCACTACCATACTGTTGAAAAGCTTCTATCACCATCAGACTGTTAAACAGCTTCTATTACCACCAGACTGTTGAACAGCTTCTATTAACATCAGACTGTTGAACGTCTTCTATTACCACCAGACTGTTGAACAGCTTCTATTACCAGACCATCAGACTGTTGAACAGCTTCTTTTACCACCAGACTGTTGAACAGCTTCTACTACCACCAGACTGTTGAACGTCTTCTTTTACCAGACCATCAGACTGTTGAACAGCTTCTATTACCATCAGACTGTAGAACAGCTTCTATTACCAGACGTTCAGACTGTTGAACAGCTTCTTTCACCACCAGACTGTTGAACAGCTTCTACTACCACCAGACTGTTGAACAGCTTCTATTACCATCAGACTGTTGAACAGCTTCTATTACCAGACCGTCAGACTGTTGAACAGCTTGTATTACCAGACCATCAGACTGTTGAACAGCTTCTATTACCAGACCATCAGACTGTTGAACAGCTTCTACTACCAGACTATTGAACTGTTGAACAGCTTCTATGACCAGACCATCAGACTGTTGAACAGCTTATATTACCATCAGACTGTTGAACAGCTTCTATTACCATCAGACTGTTGAACAGCTTCTATTACCATCAGACTGTTGAACAGCTTCTATTACCATCAGACTGTTGAACAGCTTCTATTACCACCAGACTGTTGAACAGCTTCTATTGCCAGGCCATCAGACTGTTGAACAGCTTCTATTACCAGACCATCAGACTGTTGAACAGCTTCTATTACCATCAGACTGTTGAACAGCTTCTATTACCATCAGACTGTTGAACAGCTTCTATTACCACCAGACTGTTGAACAGCTTCTATTACCAGACCATCAGACTGTTGAAAAGCTTCTATCACCAGACCATCAGACTGTTGAACAGCTTCTATTACCACCAGACTGTTGAACAGCTTCTATTACCAGACCATCAGACTGTTGTACAACTTCTATTACAAGACCATCAGACTTTGAACACCTTCTATTACCAGACCATCAGACTTTGAACACCTTCTATTACCAGACCATCAGACTGCTGAACAGCTTATATTACCATCAGACTGTTGAACAGCTTCTATTACCATCAGACTGTTGAACAGCTGCTATTACCATCAGACTGTTGAACAGCTTCTATTACCACCAGACTGTTGAACAGCTTCTATTACCAGACCATCAGACTGTTGAACAGCTTCTATTACCAGACCATCAGACTGTTGAACAGCTTCTATTACCATCAGACTGTTGAACAGCTTCTATTACCATCAGACTGTTGAACAGCTTCTATTACCACCAGACTGTTGAACAGCTTCTATTACCAGACCATCAGACTGTTGAAAAGCTTCTATCACCAGACCATCAGACTGTTGAACAGCTTCTATTACCATCAGACTGTTGAACAGCTTCTATTACCAGACCATCAGACTGTTGAACAGCTTCTATCACCAGACCATCAGACTGTTGAACAGCTTCTATTACCATCAGACTGTTGAACAGCTTCTATTACCATCAGACTGTTGAACAGCTTCTATTACCACCAGACTGTTGAACAGCTTCTATTACCAGACCATCAGACTGTTGAAAAGCTTCTATCACCAGACCATCAGACTGTTGAATAGCTTCTATTACCACCAGACTGTTGAACAGCTTCTATTACCAGACCATCAGACTGTTGTACAACTTCTATTACCAGACCATCAGACTTTGAACACCTTCTATTACCAGACCATCAGACTTTGAACACCTTCTATTACCAGACCATCAGACTGCTGAACAGCTTCTATTACCATCAGACTGTTGAACAGCTTCTATTACCACCAGACTGTTGAACAGCTTCTATTACCAGACCATCAGGCTGTTGAACAGCTTCTATTACCAGACCATCAGACTGTTGTACAACTTCTATTACCAGACCATCAGACTTTGAACACCTTCTATTACCAGACCATCAGACTTTGAACACCTTCTATTACCAGACCATCAGACTGTTGAAAAGCTTCTATCACCAGACCATCAGACTGTTGAACAGCTTCTATTACCACCAGACTGTTGAACAGCTTCTATTACCAGACCATCAGACTGTTGTACAACTTCTATTACCAGACCATCAGACTTTGAACACCTTCTATTACCAGACCATCAGACTTTGAACACCTTCTATTACCAGACCATCAGACTGCTGAACAGCTTCTATTACCATCAGACTGTTGAACAGCTTCTATTACCACCAGACTGTTGAACAGCTTCTATTACCAGACCATCAGGCTGTTGAACAGCTTCTATTACCAGACCATCAGACTGTTGTACAACTTCTATTACCAGACCATCAGACTTTGAACACCTTCTATTACCAGACCATCAGACTTTGAACACCTTCTATTACCAGACCATCAGACTGTTGAACAGCTTCTATTACATCCAGACTGTTGAACAGCTTCTATTACCACCAGACTGTTGAACAGCTTCTATCACCAGACCATCAGACTGTGGGACAGCTTCTATTACCAGACCATCAGATTGTTGAACAGCTTCTATCACCAGACCATCAGACTGTTGTACAGCTTCAATTACCAGACCATCAGACTGTTGAACAGCTTCTATCACCAGACCATCAGACTGTTGACAGCTTCTATTACCAGACCATCAGACTGTTGATCAGCTTCTATCACCAGACCATCAGACTGTTGAACAGCTTCTATGACAAGACCATCAGACTGTTGAACAGCTTCTATTACCAGACCATCAGACTCTTGAACAGCTTCTATTACCATCAGACTGTTGAACAGCTTCTATTTCCCTTCAGACTGTTGAACGTCTTCTATTACCAGACCATCAGACTGTTGAACAGCTTCTATTACCATCAGACTGTTGAACGTCTTCTATTACCAGACCATCAGACTGTTGAACAGCTTCTATTACCATCAGACTGTTGAACAGCTTCTTTTACCAGACCATCAGACTGTTGAACAGCTTATTTTACCACCAGACTGTTGAACAGCTTCTACTACCACCAGACTGTTGAACAGCTTCTATTACCAGACCATCAGACTGTTGAACAGCTTCTATTACCACCAGACTGTTGAACACCTTCTATTACCAGACCATCAGACTGTTAAACAGTTTCTATTACCTCCAGACTGTTGAACAACTTCTATTACCTCCAGACTGTTGAACAGCTTCTATTACCAGACCATCAGACTGTTGAACAGCTTCTATTACCTCCAGACTGTTGAACAACTTCTATTACCATCAGACTGTTGAACAGCTGCTATCACCACCAGACTGTTGAAAAGCTTCTATTACCATCAGACTGTTAAACAGCTTCTATTACCACCAGACTGTTGAACAGCTTCTATTACCATCAGACTGTTAAACAGCTTCTATTACCATCAGACTGTTGAACAGCTTCTATTACCATCAGACCGTTGAACGTCTTCTATGACCAGACCATCAGACTGTTGAACAGCTTCTATTACCATCAGACTGTTGAACAGCTTCTATGACCAGACCATCAGACTGTTGATCAACTTCTATTACCATCAGACTGTTGAACAGCTTCTATTACCAGACCATCAGACTGTTGAACAGCTTCTTTTACCACCAGACTGTTGAACAGCTTCTATTACCATCAGACTGTTAAACAGCTTCTATTACCACCAGACTGTTGAACAGCTTCTATTACCATCAGACCGTTGAACGTCTTCTATTACCAGACCATCAGACTGTTGAACAGCTTCCACTACCAACAGACTGTTGAACAGCTTCTATTACCAGACCATCAGACTGTTGAACAGCTTCTATTACCATCAGACTGTAGAACAGCTTCTATTACCAGACCATCAGACTGATGAACAGCTTCTTTCACCACCGGACTGTTGAACAGCTTCTATTACCACCAGACTGTTGAACAGCTTCTATTACCATCAGACTGTTGAACAGCTTCTATTACCTCCAGACTGTTGAACAGCTTCTATTACCACCAGACTGTTGAACAGCTTCTATTACAACCAGACTGTTGAACAGCTTCTATTACCAGACCATCAGACTGTTGAACAGCTTCTTTCACCACCAGACAGTTGAACAACTTCTATTACCACCAGACTGTTTAAAAGCTTCTGTCACCATCAGACTGTTAAACAGCGTCTATTACCTCCAGACTGTTGAACAACTTCTATTACCACCAGACTGTTGAACAGCTGCTATCACTACCATACTGTTGAAAAGCTTCTATCACCATCAGACTGTTAAACAGCTTCTATTACCACCAGACTGTTGAACAGCTTCTATTAACATCAGACTGTTGAACGTCTTCTATTACCACCAGACTGTTGAACAGCTTCTATTACCAGACCATCAGACTGTTGAACAGCTTCTTTTACCACCAGACTGTTGAACAGCTTCTACTACCACCAGACTGTTGAACGTCTTCTTTTACCAGACCATCAGACTGTTGAACAGCTTCTATTACCATCAGACTGTAGAACAGCTTCTATTACCAGACGTTCAGACTGTTGAACAGCTTCTTTCACCACCAGACTGTTGAACAGCTTCTACTACCACCAGACTGTTGAACAGCTTCTATTACCATCAGACTGTTGAACAGCTTCTATTACCAGACCGTCAGACTGTTGAACAGCTTGTATTACCAGACCATCAGACTGTTGAACAGCTTCTATTACCAGACCATCAGACTGTTGAACAGCTTCTACTACCAGACTATTGAACTGTTGAACAGCTTCTATGACCAGACCATCAGACTGTTGAACAGCTTATATTACCATCAGACTGTTGAACAGCTTCTATTACCATCAGACTGTTGAACAGCTTCTATTACCATCAGACTGTTGAACAGCTTCTATTACCATCAGACTGTTGAACAGCTTCTATTACCACCAGACTGTTGAACAGCTTCTATTGCCAGACCATCAGACTGTTGAACAGCTTCTATTACCAGACCATCAGACTGTTGAACAGCTTCTATTACCATCAGACTGTTGAACAGCTTCTATTACCATCAGACTGTTGAACAGCTTCTATTACCACCAGACTGTTGAACAGCTTCTATTACCAGACCATCAGACTGTTGAAAAGCTTCTATCACCAGACCATCAGACTGTTGAACAGCTTCTATTACCACCAGACTGTTGAACAGCTTCTATTACCAGACCATCAGACTGTTGTACAACTTCTATTACAAGACCATCAGACTTTGAACACCTTCTATTACCAGACCATCAGACTGTTGAACAGCTTCTATTACCACCAGACTGTTGAACAGCTTCTATTACCAGACCATCAGACTGTTGTACAGCTTCTATTACCAGACCATCAGACTTTGAACACCTTCTATTACCAGACCATCAGACTTTGAACACCTTCTATTACCAGACCATCAGACTGTTGAACAGCTTCTATTACCAGACCATCAGACTGTTGAACAGCTTATATTACCATCAGACTGTTGAACAGCTTCTATTACCACCAGACTGTTGAACAGCTTGTATTACCAGACCATCAGGCTGTTGAACAGCTTCTATTACCAGACCATCAGACTTTGAACACCTTCTATTACCAGACCATCAGACTTTGAACACCTTCTATTACCAGACCATCAGACTGTTGAACAGCTTCTATTACCAGACCATCAGACTTTGAACACCTTCTATTACCAGACCATCAGACTTTGAACACCTTCTATTACCAGACCACCAGACTGTTGAACAGCTTCTATTACCTCCAGACTGTTGACAGCTTCTATTACCACCAGACTGTTGAACAGCTTCTATCACCAGACCATCAGACTGTGGGACAGCTTCTATTACCAGACCATCAGATTGTTGAACAGCTTCTATAACCAGACCATCAGACTGTTGTACAGCTTCAATTACCAGACCATCAGACTGTTGAACAGCTTCTATCACCAGACCATCAGACTGTTGAACAGCTGCTATCACCACCAGACTGTTGAAAAGCTTCTATTACCATCAGACTGTTAAACAGCTTCTATTACCACCAGACTGTTGAACAGCTTCTATTACCATCAGACTGTTAAACAGCTTCTATTACCATCAGACTGTTGAACAGCTTCTATTACCATCAGACTGTTGAACAGCTTCTATGACCAGACCATCAGACTGTTGATCAACTTCTATTACCATCAGACTGTTGAACAGCTTCTATTACCAGACCATCAGACTGTTGAACAGCTTCTTTTACCACCAGACTGTTGAACAGCTTCTATTACCACCAGACTGTTGAACAGCTTCTATTACCATCAGACTGTTGAACAGCTTCTATTACCTCCATACTGTTGAACAGCTTCTATTACCACCAGACTGTTGAACAGCTTCTATTACCACCAGACTGTTGAACAGCTTCTATTACCAGACCATCAGACTGTTGAACAGCTTCTTTCACCACCAGACAGTTGAACAACTTCTATTACCACCAGACTGTTTAAAAGCTTCTGTCACCATCAGACTGTTAAACAGCGTCTATTACCTCCAGACTGTTGAACAACTTCTATTACCACCAGACTGTTGAACAGCTGCTATCACTACCATACTGTTGAAAAGCTTCTATCACCATCAGACTGTTAAACAGCTTCTATTACCACCAGACTGTTGAACAGCTTCTATTACCATCAGACTGTTGAACGTCTTCTATTACCACCAGACTGTTGAACAGCTTCTATTACCAGACCATCAGACTGTTGAACGTTTTCTATTACCACCAGACTGTTGAACAGCTTCTATGACCAGACCATCAGACTGTTGATCAACTTCTATTACCATCAGCCTGTTGAACAGCTTCTATTACCAGACCATCAGACTGTTGAACAGCTTCTTTTACCACCAGACTGTTGAACAGCTTCTACTACCACCAGACTGTTGAACGTCTTCTATTACCAGACCATCAGACTGTTGAACAGCTTCTATTACCATCAGACTGTAGAACAGCTTCTATTACCAGACGTTCAGACTCTTGAACAGCTTCTTTCACCACCAGACTGTTGAACAGCTTGTACTACCAACAGACTGTTGAACAGCTTCTATTACCATCAGACTGTTGAACAGCTTCTATTACCAGACCGTCAGACTGTTGAACAGCTTCTATTACCAGACCATCAGACTGTTGAACAGCTTCTACTACCAGACTATTGAACTGTTGAACAGCTTCTATGACCAGACCATCAGACTGTTGAACAGCTTATATTACCATCAGACTGTTGAACAGCTTCTATTACCATCAGACTGTTGAACAGCTTCTATTACCATCAGACTGTTGAACAGCTGCTATTACCATCAGACTGTTGAACAGCTTCTATTACCACCAGACTGTTGAACAGCTTCTATTACCAGACCATCAGACTGTTGAACAGCTTCTATTACCAGACCATCAGACTGTTGAACAGCTTCTATTACCATCAGACTGTTGAACAGCTTCTATTACCATCAGACTGTTGAACAGCTTCTATTACCACCAGACTGTTGAACAGCTTCTATTACCAGACCATCAGACTGTTGAAAAGCTTCTATCACCAGACCATCAGACTGTTGAACAGCTTCTATTACCATCAGACTGTTGAACAGCTTCTATTACCAGACCATCAGACTGTTGAACAGCTTCTATCACCAGACCATCAGACTGTTGAACAGCTTCTATTACCATCAGACTGTTGAACAGCTTCTATTACCATCAGACTGTTGAACAGCTTCTATTACCACCAGACTGTTGAACAGCTTCTATTACCAGACCATCAGACTGTTGAAAAGCTTCTATCACCAGACCATCAGACTGTTGAACAGCTTCTATTACCACCAGACTGTTGAACAGCTTCTATTACCAGACCATCAGACTGTTGTACAACTTCTATTACAAGACCATCAGACTTTGAACACCTTCTATTACCAGACCATCAGACTTTGAACACCTTCTATTACCAGACCATCAGACTGCTGAACAGCTTATATTACCATCAGACTGTTGAACAGCTTCTATTACCATCAGACTGTTGAACAGCTGCTATTACCATCAGACTGTTGAACAGCTTCTATTACCACCAGACTGTTGAACAGCTTCTATTACCAGACCATCAGACTGTTGAACAGCTTCTATTACCAGACCATCAGACTGTTGAACAGCTTCTATTACCATCAGACTGTTGAACAGCTTCTATTACCATCAGACTGTTGAACAGCTTCTATTACCACCAGACTGTTGAACAGCTTCTATTACCAGACCATCAGACTGTTGAAAAGCTTCTATCACCAGACCATCAGACTGTTGAACAGCTTCTATTACCATCAGACTGTTGAACAGCTTCTATTACCAGACCATCAGACTGTTGAACAGCTTCTATCACCAGACCATCAGACTGTTGAACAGCTTCTATTACCATCAGACTGTTGAACAGCTTCTATTACCATCAGACTGTTGAACAGCTTCTATTACCACCAGACTGTTGAACAGCTTCTATTACCAGACCATCAGACTGTTGAAAAGCTTCTATCACCAGACCATCAGACTGTTGAATAGCTTCTATTACCACCAGACTGTTGAACAGCTTCTATTACCAGACCATCAGACTGTTGTACAACTTCTATTACCAGACCATCAGACTTTGAACACCTTCTATTACCAGACCATCAGACTTTGAACACCTTCTATTACCAGACCATCAGACTGCTGAACAGCTTCTATTACCATCAGACTGTTGAACAGCTTCTATTACCACCAGACTGTTGAACAGCTTCTATTACCAGACCATCAGGCTGTTGAACAGCTTCTATTACCAGACCATCAGACTGTTGTACAACTTCTATTACCAGACCATCAGACTTTGAACACCTTCTATTACCAGACCATCAGACTTTGAACACCTTCTATTACCAGACCATCAGACTGTTGAAAAGCTTCTATCACCAGACCATCAGACTGTTGAACAGCTTCTATTACCACCAGACTGTTGAACAGCTTCTATTACCAGACCATCAGACTGTTGTACAACTTCTATTACCAGACCATCAGACTTTGAACACCTTCTATTACCAGACCATCAGACTTTGAACACCTTCTATTACCAGACCATCAGACTGCTGAACAGCTTCTATTACCATCAGACTGTTGAACAGCTTCTATTACCACCAGACTGTTGAACAGCTTCTATTACCAGACCATCAGGCTGTTGAACAGCTTCTATTACCAGACCATCAGACTGTTGTACAACTTCTATTACCAGACCATCAGACTTTGAACACCTTCTATTACCAGACCATCAGACTTTGAACACCTTCTATTACCAGACCATCAGACTGTTGAACAGCTTCTATTACATCCAGACTGTTGAACAGCTTCTATTACCACCAGACTGTTGAACAGCTTCTATCACCAGACCATCAGACTGTGGGACAGCTTCTATTACCAGACCATCAGATTGTTGAACAGCTTCTATCACCAGACCATCAGACTGTTGTACAGCTTCAATTACCAGACCATCAGACTGTTGAACAGCTTCTATCACCAGACCATCAGACTGTTGACAGCTTCTATTACCAGACCATCAGACTGTTGATCAGCTTCTATCACCAGACCATCAGACTGTTGAACAGCTTCTATGACAAGACCATCAGACTGTTGAACAGCTTCTATTACAAGACCATCAGACTCTTGAACAGCTTCTATTACCATCAGACTGTTGAACAGCTTCTATTTCCCTTCAGACTGTTGAACGTCTTCTATTACCAGACCATCAGACTGTTGAACAGCTTCTATTACCATCAGACTGTTGAACGTCTTCTATTACCAGACCATCAGACTGTTGAACAGCTTCTATTACCATCAGACTGTTGAACAGCTTCTTTTACCAGACCATCAGACTGTTGAACAGCTTATTTTACCACCAGACTGTTGAACAGCTTCTACTACCACCAGACTGTTGAACAGCTTCTATTACCAGACCATCAGACTGTTGAACAGCTTCTATTACCACCAGACTGTTGAACACCTTCTATTACCAGACCATCAGACTGTTAAACAGTTTCTATTACCTCCAGACTGTTGAACAACTTCTATTACCTCCAGACTGTTGAACAGCTTCTATTACCAGACCATCAGACTGTTGAACAGCTTCTATTACCACCAGACTGTTGAACAGCTTCTATTACCAGACCATCAGACTGTTGTACAACTTCTATTACCAGACCATCAGACTTTGAACACCTTCTATTACCAGACCATCAGACTTTGAACACCTTCTATTACCAGACCATCAGACTGCTGAACAGCTTCTATTACCATCAGACTGTTGAACAGCTTCTATTACCACCAGACTGTTGAACAGCTTCTATTACCAGACCATCAGGCTGTTGAACAGCTTCTATTACCAGACCATCAGACTGTTGTACAACTTCTATTACCAGACCATCAGACTTTGAACACCTTCTATTACCAGACCATCAGACTTTGAACACCTTCTATTACCAGACCATCAGACTGTTGAACAGCTTCTATTACATCCAGACTGTTGAACAGCTTCTATTACCACCAGACTGTTGAACAGCTTCTATCACCAGACCATCAGACTGTGGGACAGCTTCTATTACCAGACCATCAGATTGTTGAACAGCTTCTATCACCAGACCATCAGACTGTTGTACAGCTTCAATTACCAGACCATCAGACTGTTGAACAGCTTCTATCACCAGACCATCAGACTGTTGACAGCTTCTATTACCAGACCATCAGACTGTTGATCAGCTTCTATCACCAGACCATCAGACTGTTGAACAGCTTCTATGACAAGACCATCAGACTGTTGAACAGCTTCTATTACAAGACCATCAGACTCTTGAACAGCTTCTATTACCATCAGACTGTTGAACAGCTTCTATTTCCCTTCAGACTGTTGAACGTCTTCTATTACCAGACCATCAGACTGTTGAACAGCTTCTATTACCATCAGACTGTTGAACGTCTTCTATTACCAGACCATCAGACTGTTGAACAGCTTCTATTACCATCAGACTGTTGAACAGCTTCTTTTACCAGACCATCAGACTGTTGAACAGCTTATTTTACCACCAGACTGTTGAACAGCTTCTACTACCACCAGACTGTTGAACAGCTTCTATTACCAGACCATCAGACTGTTGAACAGCTTCTATTACCACCAGACTGTTGAACACCTTCTATTACCAGACCATCAGACTGTTAAACAGTTTCTATTACCTCCAGACTGTTGAACAACTTCTATTACCTCCAGACTGTTGAACAGCTTCTATTACCAGACCATCAGACTGTTGAACAGCTTCTATTACCTCCAGACTGTTGAACAACTTCTATTACCATCAGACTGTTGAACAGCTGCTATCACCACCAGACTGTTGAAAAGCTTCTATTACCATCAGACTGTTAAACAGCTTCTATTACCACCAGACTGTTGAACAGCTTCTATTACCATCAGACTGTTAAACAGCTTCTATTACCATCAGACTGTTGAACAGCTTCTATTACCATCAGACCGTTGAACGTCTTCTATGACCAGACCATCAGACTGTTGAACAGCTTCTATTACCATCAGACTGTTGAACAGCTTCTATGACCAGACCATCAGACTGTTGATCAACTTCTATTACCATCAGACTGTTGAACAGCTTCTATTACCAGACCATCAGACTGTTGAACAGCTTCTTTTACCACCAGACTGTTGAACAGCTTCTATTACCATCAGACTGTTAAACAGCTTCTATTACCACCAGACTGTTGAACAGCTTCTATTACCATCAGACCGTTGAACGTCTTCTATTACCAGACCATCAGACTGTTGAACAGCTTCCACTACCAACAGACTGTTGAACAGCTTCTATTACCAGACCATCAGACTGTTGAACAGCTTCTATTACCATCAGACTGTAGAACAGCTTCTATTACCAGACCATCAGACTGATGAACAGCTTCTTTCACCACCGGACTGTTGAACAGCTTCTATTACCACCAGACTGTTGAACAGCTTCTATTACCATCAGACTGTTGAACAGCTTCTATTACCTCCAGACTGTTGAACAGCTTCTATTACCACCAGACTGTTGAACAGCTTCTATTACAACCAGACTGTTGAACAGCTTCTATTACCAGACCATCAGACTGTTGAACAGCTTCTTTCACCACCAGACAGTTGAACAACTTCTATTACCACCAGACTGTTTAAAAGCTTCTGTCACCATCAGACTGTTAAACAGCGTCTATTACCTCCAGACTGTTGAACAACTTCTATTACCACCAGACTGTTGAACAGCTGCTATCACTACCATACTGTTGAAAAGCTTCTATCACCATCAGACTGTTAAACAGCTTCTATTACCACCAGACTGTTGAACAGCTTCTATTAACATCAGACTGTTGAACGTCTTCTATTACCACCAGACTGTTGAACAGCTTCTATTACCAGACCATCAGACTGTTGAACAGCTTCTTTTACCACCAGACTGTTGAACAGCTTCTACTACCACCAGACTGTTGAACGTCTTCTTTTACCAGACCATCAGACTGTTGAACAGCTTCTATTACCATCAGACTGTAGAACAGCTTCTATTACCAGACGTTCAGACTGTTGAACAGCTTCTTTCACCACCAGACTGTTGAACAGCTTCTACTACCACCAGACTGTTGAACAGCTTCTATTACCATCAGACTGTTGAACAGCTTCTATTACCAGACCGTCAGACTGTTGAACAGCTTGTATTACCAGACCATCAGACTGTTGAACAGCTTCTATTACCAGACCATCAGACTGTTGAACAGCTTCTACTACCAGACTATTGAACTGTTGAACAGCTTCTATGACCAGACCATCAGACTGTTGAACAGCTTATATTACCATCAGACTGTTGAACAGCTTCTATTACCATCAGACTGTTGAACAGCTTCTATTACCATCAGACTGTTGAACAGCTTCTATTACCATCAGACTGTTGAACAGCTTCTATTACCACCAGACTGTTGAACAGCTTCTATTGCCAGACCATCAGACTGTTGAACAGCTTCTATTACCAGACCATCAGACTGTTGAACAGCTTCTATTACCATCAGACTGTTGAACAGCTTCTATTACCATCAGACTGTTGAACAGCTTCTATTACCACCAGACTGTTGAACAGCTTCTATTACCAGACCATCAGACTGTTGAAAAGCTTCTATCACCAGACCATCAGACTGTTGAACAGCTTCTATTACCACCAGACTGTTGAACAGCTTCTATTACCAGACCATCAGACTGTTGTACAACTTCTATTACAAGACCATCAGACTTTGAACACCTTCTATTACCATCAGACTTTGAACACCTTCTATTACCAGACCATCAGACTGCTGAACAGCTTATATTACCATCAGACTGTTGAACAGCTTCTATTACCACCAGACTGTTGAACAGCTTCTATTACCAGACCATCAGACTTTGAACACCTTCTATTACCAGACCATCAGACTTTGAACACCTTCTATTACCAGACCATCAGACTGTTGAACAGCTTCTATTACCAGACCATCAGACTGTTGAACAGCTTATATTACCAGACCATCAGACTTTGAACACCTTCTATTACCAGACCATCAGACTTTGAACACCTTCTATTACCAGACCATCAGACTGTTGAACAGCTTCTATTACCAGACCATCAGACTGTTGAACAGCTTATATTACCATCAGACTGTTGAACAGCTTCTATTACCACCAGACTGTTGAACAGCTTGTATTACCAGACCATCAGGCTGTTGAACAGCTTCTATTACCAGACCATCAGACTTTGAACACCTTCTATTACCAGACCATCAGACTTTGAACACCTTCTATTACCAGACCATCAGACTGTTGAACAGCTTCTATTACCAGACCATCAGACTTTGAACACCTTCTATTACCAGACCATCAGACTTTGAACACCTTCTATTACCAGACCACCAGACTGTTGAACAGCTTCTATTACCTCCAGACTGTTGACAGCTTCTATTACCACCAGACTGTTGAACAGCTTCTATCACCAGACCATCAGACTGTGGGACAGCTTCTATTACCAGACCATCAGATTGTTGAACAGCTTCTATAACCAGACCATCAGACTGTTGTACAGCTTCAATTACCAGACCATCAGACTGTTGAACAGCTTCTATCACCAGACCATCAGACTGTTGAACAGCTGCTATCACCACCAGACTGTTGAAAAGCTTCTATTACCATCAGACTGTTAAACAGCTTCTATTACCACCAGACTGTTGAACAGCTTCTATTACCATCAGACTGTTAAACAGCTTCTATTACCATCAGACTGTTGAACAGCTTCTACTACCACCAGACTGTTGAACGTCTTCTTTTACCAGACCATCAGACTGTTGAACAGCTTCTATTACCATCAGACTGTAGAACAGCTTCTATTACCAGACGTTCAGACTGTTGAACAGCTTCTTTCACCACCAGACTGTTGAACAGCTTCTACTACCACCAGACTGTTGAACAGCTTCTATTACCATCAGACTGTTGAACAGCTTCTATTACCAGACCGTCAGACTGTTGAACAGCTTGTATTACCAGACCATCAGACTGTTGAACAGCTTCTATTACCAGACCATCAGACTGTTGAACAGCTTCTACTACCAGACTATTGAACTGTTGAACAGCTTCTATGACCAGACCATCAGACTGTTGAACAGCTTATATTACCATCAGACTGTTGAACAGCTTCTATTACCATCAGACTGTTGAACAGCTTCTATTACCATCAGACTGTTGAACAGCTTCTATTACCATCAGACTGTTGAACAGCTTCTATTACCACCAGACTGTTGAACAGCTTCTATTGCCAGACCATCAGACTGTTGAACAGCTTCTATTACCAGACCATCAGACTGTTGAACAGCTTCTATTACCATCAGACTGTTGAACAGCTTCTATTACCATCAGACTGTTGAACAGCTTCTATTACCACCAGACTGTTGAACAGCTTCTATTACCAGACCATCAGACTGTTGAAAAGCTTCTATCACCAGACCATCAGACTGTTGAACAGCTTCTATTACCACCAGACTGTTGAACAGCTTCTATTACCAGACCATCAGACTGTTGTACAACTTCTATTACAAGACCATCAGACTTTGAACACCTTCTATTACCAGACCATCAGACTTTGAACACCTTCTATTACCAGACCATCAGACTGCTGAACAGCTTATATTACCATCAGACTGTTGAACAGCTTCTATTACCACCAGACTGTTGAACAGCTTCTATTACCAGACCATCAGACTGTTGAACAGCTTCTATTACCAGACCATCAGACTTTGAACACCTTCTATTACCAGACCATCAGACTTTGAACACCTTCTATTACCAGACCATCAGACTGTTGAACAGCTTCTATTACCAGACCATTAGACTGTTGAACAGCTTATATTACCATCAGACTGTTGAACAGCTTCTATTACCACCAGACTGTTGAACAGCTTGTATTACCAGACCATCAGGCTGTTGAACAGCTTCTATTACCAGACCATCAGACTTTGAACACCTTCTATTACCAGACCATCAGACTTTGAACACCTTCTATTACCAGACCATCAGACTGTTGAACAGCTTCTATTACCAGACCATCAGACTTTGAACACCTTCTATTACCAGACCATCAGACTTTGAACACCTTCTATTACCAGACCACCAGACTGTTGAACAGCTTCTATTACCTCCAGACTGTTGACAGCTTCTATTACCACCAGACTGTTGAACAGCTTCTATCACCAGACCATCAGACTGTGGGACAGCTTCTATTACCAGACCATCAGATTGTTGAACAGCTTCTATAACCAGACCATCAGACTGTTGTACAGCTTCAATTACCAGACCATCAGACTGTTGAACAGCTTCTATCACCAGACCATCAGACTGTTGAACAGCTGCTATCACCACCAGACTGTTGAAAAGCTTCTATTACCATCAGACTGTTAAACAGCTTCTATTACCACCAGACTGTTGAACAGCTTCTATTACCATCAGACTGTTAAACAGCTTCTATTACCATCAGACTGTTGAACAGCTTCTATTACCATCAGACTGTTGAACAGCTTCTATGACCAGACCATCAGACTGTTGATCAACTTCTATTACCATCAGACTGTTGAACAGCTTCTATTACCAGACCATCAGACTGTTGAACAGCTTCTTTTACCACCAGACTGTTGAACAGCTTCTATTACCACCAGACTGTTGAACAGCTTCTATTACCATCAGACTGTTGAACAGCTTCTATTACCTCCATACTGTTGAACAGCTTCTATTACCACCAGACTGTTGAACAGCTTCTATTACCACCAGACTGTTGAACAGCTTCTATTACCAGACCATCAGACTGTTGAACAGCTTCTTTCACCACCAGACAGTTGAACAACTTCTATTACCACCAGACTGTTTAAAAGCTTCTGTCACCATCAGACTGTTAAACAGCGTCTATTACCTCCAGACTGTTGAACAACTTCTATTACCACCAGACTGTTGAACAGCTGCTATCACTACCATACTGTTGAAAAGCTTCTATCACCATCAGACTGTTAAACAGCTTCTATTACCACCAGACTGTTGAACAGCTTCTATTACCATCAGACTGTTGAACGTCTTCTATTACCACCAGACTGTTGAACAGCTTCTATTACCAGACCATCAGACTGTTGAACGTTTTCTATTACCACCAGACTGTTGAACAGCTTCTATGACCAGACCATCAGACTGTTGATCAACTTCTATTACCATCAGCCTGTTGAACAGCTTCTATTACCAGACCATCAGACTGTTGAACAGCTTCTTTTACCACCAGACTGTTGAACAGCTTCTACTACCACCAGACTGTTGAACGTCTTCTATTACCAGACCATCAGACTGTTGAACAGCTTCTATTACCATCAGACTGTAGAACAGCTTCTATTACCAGACGTTCAGACTCTTGAACAGCTTCTTTCACCACCAGACTGTTGAACAGCTTGTACTACCAACAGACTGTTGAACAGCTTCTATTACCATCAGACTGTTGAACAGCTTCTATTACCAGACCGTCAGACTGTTGAACAGCTTCTATTACCAGACCATCAGACTGTTGAACAGCTTCTACTACCAGACTATTGAACTGTTGAACAGCTTCTATGACCAGACCATCAGACTGTTGAACAGCTTATATTACCATCAGACTGTTGAACAGCTTCTATTACCATCAGACTGTTGAACAGCTTCTATTACCATCAGACTGTTGAACAGCTGCTATTACCATCAGACTGTTGAACAGCTTCTATTACCACCAGACTGTTGAACAGCTTCTATTACCAGACCATCAGACTGTTGAACAGCTTCTATTACCAGACCATCAGACTGTTGAACAGCTTCTATTACCATCAGACTGTTGAACAGCTTCTATTACCATCAGACTGTTGAACAGCTTCTATTACCACCAGACTGTTGAACAGCTTCTATTACCAGACCATCAGACTGTTGAAAAGCTTCTATCACCAGACCATCAGACTGTTGAACAGCTTCTATTACCATCAGACTGTTGAACAGCTTCTATTACCAGACCATCAGACTGTTGAACAGCTTCTATCACCAGACCATCAGACTGTTGAACAGCTTCTATTACCATCAGAATGTTGAACAGCTTCTATTACCATCAGACTGTTGAACAGCTTCTATTACCATCAGACTGTTGAACAGCTTCTATTACCACCAGACTGTTGAACAGCTTCTATTACCACCAGACTGTTGAACAGCTTCTATTACCAGACCATCAGACTGTTGTACAACTTCTATTACGAGACCATCAGACTTTGAACACCTTCTATTACCAGACCATCAGACTTTGAACACCTTCTATTACCAGACCATCAGACTGTTGAAAAGCTTCTATCACCAGACCATCAGACTGTTGAACAGCTTCTATTACCACCAGACTGTTGAACAGCTTCTATTACCAGACCATCAGACTGTTGTACAACTTCTATTACCAGACCATCAGACTTTGAACACCTTCTATTACCAGACCATCAGACTTTGAACACCTTCTATTACCAGACCATCAGACTGCTGAACAGCTTCTATTACCATCAGACTGTTGAACAGCTTCTATTACCACCAGACTGTTGAACAGCTTCTATTACCAGACCATCAGGCTGTTGAACAGCTTCTATTGCCAGACCATCAGACTGTTGTACAACTTCTATTACCAGACCATCAGACTTTGAACACCTTCTATTACCAGACCATCAGACTTTGAACACCTTCTATTACCATCAGACTGTTGAACAGCTTCTATTACCTCCAGACTGTAGACACCTTCTGTTACCTCCAGACTGTTGAACAGCTTCTATTACCAGACCATCAGACTGTTGAACAGCTTCTTTCACCACCAGACAGTTGAACAACTTCTATTACCACCAGACTGTTTAAAAGCTTCTGTCACCATCAGACTGTTAAACAGCGTCTATTACCTCCTGACTGTTGAACAACTTCTATTACCACCAGACTGTTGAACAGCTGCTATCACTACCATACTGTTGAAAAGCTTCTATCACCATCAGACTGTTAAACAGCTTCTATTACCACCAGACTGTTGAACAGCTTTTATTACCATCAGACTGTTGAACGTCTTCTATTACCACCAGACTGTTGAACAGCTTCTATTACCAGACCATCAGACTGTTGAACGTCTTCTATTACCACCAGACTGTTGAACAGCTTCTATGACCAGACCATCAGACTGTTGATCAACTTCTATTACCATCAGCCTGTTGAACAGCTTCTATTACCAGACCATCAGACTGTTGAACAGCTTCTTTTACCACCAGACTGTTGAACAGCTTCTACTACCACCAGACTGTTGAACGTCTTCTATTACCAGACCATCAGACTGTTGAACAGCTTCTATTACCATCAGACTGTAGAACAGCTTCTATTACCAGACGTTCAGACTGTTGAACAGCTTCTTTCACCACCAGACTGTTGAACAGCTTGTACTACCAACAGACTGTTGAACAGCTTCTATTACCATCAGACTGTTGAACAGCTTCTATTACCAGACCGTCAGACTGTTGAACAGCTTCTATTACCAGACCATCAGACTGTTGAACAGCTTCTACTACCAGACTATTGAACTGTTGAACAGCTTCTATGACCAGACCATCAGACTGTTGAACAGCTTCTATTACCATCAGACTGTTGAACAGCTTCTATTACCAGACCATCAGACTGTTGAACAGCTTCTATTACCAGACCATCAGACTGTTGAACAGTTTCTATTACCATCAGACTGTTGAACAGCTTCTATTACCATCAGACTGTTGAACAGCTTCTATTACCACCAGACTGTTGAACAGCTTCTATTACCAGACCATCAGACTGTTGAAAAGCTTCTATCACCAGACCATCAGACTGTTGAACAGCTTCTATTACCATCAGACTGTTGAACAGCTTCTATTACCAGACCATCAGACTGTTGAACAGCTTCTATCACCAGACCATCAGACTGTTGAACAGCTTCTATTACCATCAGACTGTTGAACAGCTTCTATTACCATCAGACTGTTGAACAGCTTCTATTACCACCAGACTGTTGAACAGCTTCTATTACCAGACCATCAGACTGTTGAAAAGCTTATATCACCAGACCATCAGACTGTTGAATAGCTTCTATTACCACCAGACTGTTGAACAGCTTCTATTACCATCAGACTGTTGAACAGCTTCTATTACCACCAGACTGTTGAACAGCTTCTATTACCACCAGACTGTTGAACAGCTTCTATTACCAGACCATCAGACTGTTGTACAACTTCTATTACCAGACCATCAGACTTTGAACACCTTCTATTACCAGACCATCAGACTTTGAACACCTTCTATTACCAGACCATCAGACTGCTGAACAGCTTCTATTACCATCAGACTGTTGAACAGCTTCTATTACCACCAGACTGTTGAACAGCTTCTATTACCAGACCATCAGGCTGTTGAACAGCTTCTATTACCAGACCATCAGACTGTTGTACAACTTCTATTACGAGACCATCAGACTTTGAACACCTTCTATTACCAGACCATCAGACTTTGAACACCTTCTATTACCAGACCATCAGACTGTTGAACAGCTTCTTTCACCACCAGACTGTTGAACAGCTTGTACTACCAACAGACTGTTGAACAGCTTCTATTACCATCAGACTGTTGAACAGCTTCTATTACCAGACCGTCAGACTGTTGAACAGCTTCTATTACCAGACCATCAGACTGTTGAACAGCTTCTACTACCAGACTATTGAACTGTTGAACAGCTTCTATGACCAGACCATCAGACTGTTGAACAGCTTCTATTACCATCAGACTGTTGAACAGCTTCTACTACCAGACTATTGAACTGTTGAACAGCTTCTATGACCAGACCATCAGACTGTTGAACAGCTTCTATTACCATCAGACTGTTGAACAGCTTCTATTACCAGACCATCAGACTGTTGAACAGCTTCTATTACCATCAGACTGTTGAACAGCTTCTATTACCATCAGACTGTTGAACAGCTTCTATTACCACCAGACTGTTGAACAGCTTCTATTACCAGACCATCAGACTGTTGAAAAGCTTCTATCACCAGACCATCAGACTGTTGAACAGCTTCTATTACCATCAGACTGTTGAACAGCTTCTATTACCATCAGACTGTTGAACAGCTTCTATTACCTCCATACTGTTGAACAGCTTCTATTACCACCAGACTGTTGAACAGCTTCTATTACCACCAGACTGTTGAACAGCTTCTATTACCAGACCATCAGACTGTTGAACAGCTTCTTTCACCACCAGACAGTTGAACAACTTCTATTACCACCAGACTGTTTAAAAGCTTCTGTCACCATCAGACTGTTAAACAGCGTCTATTACCTCCAGACTGTTGAACAACTTCTATTACCACCAGACTGTTGAACAGCTGCTATCACTACCATACTGTTGAAAAGCTTCTATCACCATCAGACTGTTAAACAGCTTCTATTACCACCAGACTGTTGAACAGCTTCTATTACCATCAGACTGTTGAACGTCTTCTATTACCACCAGACTGTTGAACAGCTTCTATTACCAGACCATCAGACTGTTGAACGTTTTCTATTACCACCAGACTGTTGAACAGCTTCTATGACCAGACCATCAGACTGTTGATCAACTTCTATTACCATCAGCCTGTTGAACAGCTTCTATTACCAGACCATCAGACTGTTGAACAGCTTCTTTTACCACCAGACTGTTGAACAGCTTCTACTACCACCAGACTGTTGAACGTCTTCTATTACCAGACCATCAGACTGTTGAACAGCTTCTATTACCATCAGACTGTAGAACAGCTTCTATTACCAGACGTTCAGACTCTTGAACAGCTTCTTTCACCACCAGACTGTTGAACAGCTTGTACTACCAACAGACTGTTGAACAGCTTCTATTACCATCAGACTGTTGAACAGCTTCTATTACCAGACCGTCAGACTGTTGAACAGCTTCTATTACCAGACCATCAGACTGTTGAACAGCTTCTACTACCAGACTATTGAACTGTTGAACAGCTTCTATGACCAGACCATCAGACTGTTGAACAGCTTATATTACCATCAGACTGTTGAACAGCTTCTTTTACCATCAGACTGTTGAACAGCTTCTATTACCATCAGACTGTTGAACAGCTGCTATTACCATCAGACTGTTGAACAGCTTCTATTACCACCAGACTGTTGAACAGCTTCTATTACCAGACCATCAGACTGTTGAACAGCTTCTATTACCAGACCATCAGACTGTTGAACAGCTTCTATTACCATCAGACTGTTGAACAGCTTCTATTACCATCAGACTGTTGAACAGCTTCTATTACCACCAGACTGTTGAACAGCTTCTATTACCAGACCATCAGACTGTTGAAAAGCTTCTATCACCAGACCATCAGACTGTTGAACAGCTTCTATTACCATCAGACTGTTGAACAGCTTCTATTACCAGACCATCAGACTGTTGAACAGCTTCTATCACCAGACCATCAGACTGTTGAACAGCTTCTATTACCATCAGACTGTTGAACAGCTTCTATTACCATCAGACTGTTGAACAGCTTCTATTACCATCAGACTGTTGAACAGCTTCTATTACCATCAGACTGTTGAACAGCTTCTATTACCACCAGACTGTTGAACAGCTTCTATTACCACCAGACTGTTGAACAGCTTCTATTACCAGACCATCAGACTGTTGTACAACTTCTATTACGAGACCATCAGACTTTGAACACCTTCTATTACCAGACCATCAGACTTTGAACACCTTCTATTACCAGACCATCAGACTGTTGAAAAGCTTCTATCACCAGACCATCAGACTGTTGAACAGCTTCTATTACCACCAGACTGTTGAACAGCTTCTATTACCAGACCATCAGACTGTTGTACAACTTCTATTACCAGACCATCAGACTTTGAACACCTTCTATTACCAGAACATCAGACTTTGAACACCTTCTATTACCAGACCATCAGACTGCTGAACAGCTTCTATTACCATCAGACTGTTGAACAGCTTCTATTACCACCAGACTGTTGAACAGCTTCTATTACCAGACCATCAGGCTGTTGAACAGCTTCTATTGCCAGACCATCAGACTGTTGTACAACTTCTATTACCAGACCATCAGACTTTGAACACCTTCTATTACCAGACCATCAGACTTTGAACACCTTCTATTACCATCAGACTGTTGAACAGCTTCTATTACCTCCAGACTGTAGACACCTTCTGTTACCTCCAGACTGTTGAACAGCTTCTATTACCAGACCATCAGACTGTTGAACAGCTTCTTTCACCACCAGACAGTTGAACAACTTCTATTACCACCAGACTGTTTAAAAGCTTCTGTCACCATCAGACTGTTAAACAGCGTCTATTACCTCCTGACTGTTGAACAACTTCTATTACCACCAGACTGTTGAACAGCTGCTATCACTACCATACTGTTGAAAAGCTTCTATCACCATCAGACTGTTAAACAGCTTCTATTACCACCAGACTGTTGAACAGCTTCTATTACCATCAGACTGTTGAACGTCTTCTATTACCACCAGACTGTTGAACAGCTTCTATTACCAGACCATCAGACTGTTGAACGTCTTCTATTACCACCAGACTGTTGAACAGCTTCTATGACCAGACCATCAGACTGTTGATCAACTTCTATTACCATCAGCCTGTTGAACAGCTTCTATTACCAGACCATCAGACTGTTGAACAGCTTCTTTTACCACCAGACTGTTGAACAGCTTCTACTACCACCAGACTGTTGAACGTCTTCTATTACCAGACCATCAGACTGTTGAACAGCTTCTATTACCATCAGACTGTAGAACAGCTTCTATTACCAGACGTTCAGACTGTTGAACAGCTTCTTTCACCACCAGACTGTTGAACAGCTTGTACTACCAACAGACTGTTGAACAGCTTCTATTACCATCAGACTGTTGAACAGCTTCTATTACCAGACCGTCAGACTGTTGAACAGCTTCTATTACCAGACCATCAGACTGTTGAACAGCTTCTACTACCAGACTATTGAACTGTTGAACAGCTTCTATGACCAGACCATCAGACTGTTGAACAGCTTCTATTACCATCAGACTGTTGAACAGCTTCTATTACCAGACCATCAGACTGTTGAACAGCTTCTATTACCAGACCATCAGACTGTTGAACAGTTTCTATTACCATCAGACTGTTGAACAGCTTCTATTACCATCAGACTGTTGAACAGCTTCTATTACCACCAGACTGTTGAACAGCTTCTATTACCAGACCATCAGACTGTTGAAAAGCTTCTATCACCAGACCATCAGACTGTTGAACAGCTTCTATTACCATCAGACTGTTGAACAGCTTCTATTACCAGACCATCAGACTGTTGAACAGCTTCTATCACCAGACCATCAGACTGTTGAACAGCTTCTATTACCATCAGACTGTTGAACAGCTTCTATTACCATCAGACTGTTGAACAGCTTCTATTACCACCAGACTGTTGAACAGCTTCTATTACCAGACCATCAGACTGTTGAAAAGCTTATATCACCAGACCATCAGACTGTTGAATAGCTTCTATTACCACCAGACTGTTGAACAGCTTCTATTACCATCAGACTGTTGAACAGCTTCTATTACCACCAGACTGTTGAACAGCTTCTATTACCACCAGACTGTTGAACAGCTTCTATTACCAGACCATCAGACTGTTGTACAACTTCTATTACCAGACCATCAGACTTTGAACACCTTCTATTACCAGACCATCAGACTTTGAACACCTTCTATTACCAGACCATCAGACTGCTGAACAGCTTCTATTACCATCAGACTGTTGAACAGCTTCTATTACCACCAGACTGTTGAACAGCTTCTATTACCAGACCATCAGGCTGTTGAACAGCTTCTATTACCAGACCATCAGACTGTTGTACAACTTCTATTACGAGACCATCAGACTTTGAACACCTTCTATTACCAGACCATCAGACTTTGAACACCTTCTATTACCAGACCATCAGACTGTTGAACAGCTTCTTTCACCACCAGACTGTTGAACAGCTTGTACTACCAACAGACTGTTGAACAGCTTCTATTACCATCAGACTGTTGAACAGCTTCTATTACCAGACCGTCAGACTGTTGAACAGCTTCTATTACCAGACCATCAGACTGTTGAACAGCTTCTACTACCAGACTATTGAACTGTTGAACAGCTTCTATGACCAGACCATCAGACTGTTGAACAGCTTCTATTACCATCAGACTGTTGAACAGCTTCTACTACCAGACTATTGAACTGTTGAACAGCTTCTATGACCAGACCATCAGACTGTTGAACAGCTTCTATTACCATCAGACTGTTGAACAGCTTCTATTACCAGACCATCAGACTGTTGAACAGCTTCTATTACCATCAGACTGTTGAACAGCTTCTATTACCATCAGACTGTTGAACAGCTTCTATTACCACCAGACTGTTGAACAGCTTCTATTACCAGACCATCAGACTGTTGAAAAGCTTCTATCACCAGACCATCAGACTGTTGAACAGCTTCTATTACCATCAGACTGTTGAACAGCTTCTATTACCAGACCATCAGACTGTTGAACAGCTTCTATCACCAGACCATCAGACTGTTGAACAGCTTCTATTACCATCAGACTGTTGAACAGCTTCTATTACCATCAGACTGTTGAACAGCTTCTATTACCACCAGACTGTTGAACAGCTTCTATTACCAGACCATCAGACTGTTGAAAAGCTTATATCACCAGACCATCAGACTGTTGAATAGCTTCTATTACCACCAGACTGTTGAACAGCTTCTATTACCATCAGACTGTTGAACAGCTTCTATTACCACCAGACTGTTGAACAGCTTCTATTACCACCAGACTGTTGAACAGCTTCTATTACCAGACCATCAGACTGTTGTACAACTTCTATTACCAGACCATCAGACTTTGAACACCTTCTATTACCAGACCATCAGACTTTGAACACCTTCTATTACCAGACCATCAGACTGCTGAACAGCTTCTATTACCATCAGACTGTTGAACAGCTTCTATTACCACCAGACTGTTGAACAGCTTCTATTACCAGACCATCAGGCTGTTGAACAGCTTCTATTACCAGACCATCAGACTGTTGTACAACTTCTATTACGAGACCATCAGACTTTGAACACCTTCTATTACCAGACCATCAGACTTTGAACACCTTCTATTACCAGACCATCAGACTGTTGAAAAGCTTCTATCACCAGACCATCAGACTGTTGAACAGCTTCTATTACCACCAGACTGTTGAACAGCTTCTATTACCAGACCATCAGACTGTTGTACAACTTCTATTACCAGACCATCAGACTTTGAACACCTTCTATTACCAGACCATCAGACTTTGAACACCTTCTATTACCAGACCATCAGACTGCTGAACAGCTTCTATTACCATCAGACTGTTGAACAGCTTCTATTACCACCAGACTGTTGAACAGCTTCTATTACCAGACCATCAGGCTGTTGAACAGCTTCTATTGCCAGACCATCAGACTTTGAACACCTTCTATTACCAGACCATCAGACTGCTGAACAGCTTCTATTACCATCAGACTGTTGACAGCTTCTATTACCACCAGACTGTTGAACAGCTTCTATCACCAGACCATCAGACTGTGGGACAGCTTCTATTACCAGACCATCAGATTGTTGAACAGCTTCTATCACCAGACCATCAGACTGTTGTACAGCTTCAATTACCAGACCATCAGACTGTTGAACAGCTTCTATCACCAGACCATCAGACTGTTGACAGCTTCTATTACCAGACCATCAGACTGTTGATCAGCTTCTATCACCAGACCATCAGACTGTTGAACAGCTTCTATCACAAGACCATCAGACTGTTGAACAGCTTCTATTACCAGACCATCAGACTGTTGAACAGCTTCTATTACCATCAGACTGTTGAACAGCTTCTATTTCCCTTCAGACTGTTGAACGTCTTCTATTACCAGACCATCAGACTGTTGAACAGCTTCTATTACCATCAGACTGTTGAACGTCTTCTATTACTAGACCATCAGACTGTTGAACAGCTTCTATTACCATCAGACTGTTGAACAGCTTCTTTTACCAGACCATCAGACTGTTGAACAGCTTATTTTACCACCAGACTGTTGAACAGCTTCTACTACCACCAGACTGTTGAACAGCTTCTATTACCAGACCATCAGACTGTTGAACAGCTTCTATTACCACCAGACTGTTGAACACCTTCTATTACCAGACCATCAGACTGTTAAACAGTTTCTATTACCTCCAGACTGTTGAACAACTTCTATTACCTCCAGACTGTTGAACAGCTTCTATTACCAGACCATCAGACTGTTGAACAGCTTCTATTACCTCCAGACTGTTGAACAACTTCTATTACCATCAGACTGTTGAACAGCTGCTATCACCACCAGACTGTTGAAAAGCTTCTATTACCATCAGACTGTTAAACAGCTTCTATTACCACCAGACTGTTGAACAGCTTCTATTACCATCAGACTGTTAAACAGCTTCTATTACCACCAGACTGTTGAACAGCTTCTATTACCATCAGACCGTTGAACGTCTTCTATTACCAGACCATCAGACTGTTGAACAGCTTCCACTACCAACAGACTGTTGAACAGCTTCTATTACCAGACCATCAGACTGTTGAACAGCTTCTATTACCAGACCATCAGACTGTTGAACAGCTTCTTTTACCACCAGACTGTTGAACAGCTTCTATTACCACCAGACTGTTGAACAGCTTCTATTACCATCAGACTGTTGAACAGCTTCTATTACCTCCATACTGTTGAACAGCTTCTATTACCACCAGACTGTTGAACAGCTTCTATTACCACCAGACTGTTGAACAGCTTCTATTACCAGACCATCAGACTGTTGAACAGCTTCTTTCACCACCAGACAGTTGAACAACTTCTATTACCACCAGACTGTTTAAAAGCTTCTGTCACCATCAGACTGTTAAACAGCGTCTATTACCTCCTGACTGTTGAACAACTTCTATTACCACCAGACTGTTGAACAGCTGCTATCACTACCATACTGTTGAAAAGCTTCTATCACCATCAGACTGTTAAACAGCTTCTATTACCACCAGACTGTTGAACAGCTTTTATTACCATCAGACTGTTGAACGTCTTCTATTACCACCAGACTGTTGAACAGCTTCTATTACCAGACCATCAGACTGTTGAACGTCTTCTATTACCACCAGACTGTTGAACAGCTTCTATGACCAGACCATCAGACTGTTGATCAACTTCTATTACCATCAGCCTGTTGAACAGCTTCTATTACCAGACCATCAGACTGTTGAACAGCTTCTTTTACCACCAGACTGTTGAACAGCTTCTACTACCACCAGACTGTTGAACGTCTTCTATTACCAGACCATCAGACTGTTGAACAGCTTCTATTACCATCAGACTGTAGAACAGCTTCTATTACCAGACGTTCAGACTGTTGAACAGCTTCTTTCACCACCAGACTGTTGAACAGCTTGTACTACCAACAGACTGTTGAACAGCTTCTATTACCATCAGACTGTTGAACAGCTTCTATTACCAGACCGTCAGACTGTTGAACAGCTTCTATTACCAGACCATCAGACTGTTGAACAGCTTCTACTACCAGACTATTGAACTGTTGAACAGCTTCTATGACCAGACCATCAGACTGTTGAACAGCTTCTATTACCATCAGACTGTTGAACAGCTTCTATTACCAGACCATCAGACTGTTGAACAGCTTCTATTACCAGACCATCAGACTGTTGAACAGTTTCTATTACCATCAGACTGTTGAACAGCTTCTATTACCATCAGACTGTTGAACAGCTTCTATTACCACCAGACTGTTGAACAGCTTCTATTACCAGACCATCAGACTGTTGAAAAGCTTCTATCACCAGACCATCAGACTGTTGAACAGCTTCTATTACCATCAGACTGTTGAACAGCTTCTATTACCAGACCATCAGACTGTTGAACAGCTTCTATCACCAGACCATCAGACTGTTGAACAGCTTCTATTACCATCAGACTGTTGAACAGCTTCTATTACCATCAGACTGTTGAACAGCTTCTATTACCACCAGACTGTTGAACAGCTTCTATTACCAGACCATCAGACTGTTGAAAAGCTTATATCACCAGACCATCAGACTGTTGAATAGCTTCTATTACCACCAGACTGTTGAACAGCTTCTATTACCATCAGACTGTTGAACAGCTTCTATTACCACCAGACTGTTGAACAGCTTCTATTACCACCAGACTGTTGAACAGCTTCTATTACCAGACCATCAGACTGTTGTACAACTTCTATTACCAGACCATCAGACTTTGAACACCTTCTATTACCAGACCATCAGACTTTGAACACCTTCTATTACCAGACCATCAGACTGCTGAACAGCTTCTATTACCATCAGACTGATGAACAGCTTCTATTACCACCAGACTGTTGAACAGCTTCTATTACCAGACCATCAGGCTGTTGAACAGCTTCTATTACCAGACCATCAGACTGTTGTACAACTTCTATTACGAGACCATCAGACTTTGAACACCTTCTATTACCAGACCATCAGACTTTGAACACCTTCTATTACCAGACCATCAGACTGTTGAACAGCTTCTTTCACCACCAGACTGTTGAACAGCTTGTACTACCAACAGACTGTTGAACAGCTTCTATTACCATCAGACTGTTGAACAGCTTCTATTACCAGACCGTCAGACTGTTGAACAGCTTCTATTACCAGACCATCAGACTGTTGAACAGCTTCTACTACCAGACTATTGAACTGTTGAACAGCTTCTATGACCAGACCATCAGACTGTTGAACAGCTTCTATTACCATCAGACTGTTGAACAGCTTCTATTACCAGACCATCAGACTGTTGAACAGCTTCTATTACCAGACCATCAGACTGTTGAACAGCTTCTATTACCATCAGACTGTTGAACAGCTTCTATTACCATCAGACTGTTGAACAGCTTCTATTACCACCAGACTGTTGAACAGCTTCTATTACCAGACCATCAGACTGTTGAAAAGCTTCTATCACCAGACCATCAGACTGTTGAACAGCTTCTATTACCATCAGACTGTTGAACAGCTTCTATTACCAGACCATCAGACTGTTGAACAGCTTCTATCACCAGACCATCAGACTGTTGAACAGCTTCTATTACCATCAGACTGTTGAACAGCTTCTATTACCATCAGACTGTTGAACAGCTTCTATTACCACCAGACTGTTGAACAGCTTCTATTACCAGACCATCAGACTGTTGAAAAGCTTATATCACCAGACCATCAGACTGTTGAATAGCTTCTATTACCACCAGACTGTTGAACAGCTTCTATTACCATCAGACTGTTGAACAGCTTCTATTACCACCAGACTGTTGAACAGCTTCTATTACCACCAGACTGTTGAACAGCTTCTATTACCAGACCATCAGACTGTTGTACAACTTCTATTACCAGACCATCAGACTTTGAACACCTTCTATTACCAGACCATCAGACTTTGAACACCTTCTATTACCAGACCATCAGACTGCTGAACAGCTTCTATTACCATCAGACTGTTGAACAGCTTCTATTACCACCAGACTGTTGAACAGCTTCTATTACCAGACCATCAGGCTGTTGAACAGCTTCTATTACCAGACCATCAGACTGTTGTACAACTTCTATTACGAGACCATCAGACTTTGAACACCTTCTATTACCAGACCATCAGACTTTGAACACCTTCTATTACCAGACCATCAGACTGTTGAAAAGCTTCTATCACCAGACCATCAGACTGTTGAACAGCTTCTATTACCACCAGACTGTTGAACAGCTTCTATTACCAGACCATCAGACTGTTGTACAACTTCTATTACCAGACCATCAGACTTTGAACACCTTCTATTACCAGACCATCAGACTTTGAACACCTTCTATTACCAGACCATCAGACTGCTGAACA
This sequence comes from Salmo salar, assembly GCF_965601325.2. NCBI lineage: Eukaryota > Metazoa > Chordata > Actinopteri > Salmoniformes > Salmonidae > Salmo > Salmo salar. Next base: position 21,373,808 of record NC_138315.1, read on the forward strand.
GCTTCTATTACCATCAGACTGTTGAACAGCTTCTATTACCACCAGACTGTTGAACAGCTTCTATTACCAGACCATCAGGCTGTTGAACAGCTTCTATTGCCAGACCATCAGACTTTGAACACCTTCTATTACCAGACCATCAGACTGCTGAACAGCTTCTATTACCATCAGACTGTTGACAGCTTCTATTACCACCAGACTGTTGAACAGCTTCTATCACCAGACCATCAGACTGTGGGACAGCTTCTATTACCAGACCATCAGATTGTTGAACAGCTTCTATCACCAGACCATCAGACTGTTGTACAGCTTCAATTACCAGACCATCAGACTGTTGAACAGCTTCTATCACCAGACCATCAGACTGTTGACAGCTTCTATTACCAGACCATCAGACTGTTGATCAGCTTCTATCACCAGACCATCAGACTGTTGAACAGCTTCTATCACAAGACCATCAGACTGTTGAACAGCTTCTATTACCAGACCATCAGACTGTTGAACAGCTTCTATTACCATCAGACTGTTGAACAGCTTCTATTTCCCTTCAGACTGTTGAACGTCTTCTATTACCAGACCATCAGACTGTTGAACAGCTTCTATTACCATCAGACTGTTGAACGTCTTCTATTACTAGACCATCAGACTGTTGAACAGCTTCTATTACCATCAGACTGTTGAACAGCTTCTTTTACCAGACCATCAGACTGTTGAACAGCTTATTTTACCACCAGACTGTTGAACAGCTTCTACTACCACCAGACTGTTGAACAGCTTCTATTACCAGACCATCAGACTGTTGAACAGCTTCTATTACCACCAGACTGTTGAACACCTTCTATTACCAGACCATCAGACTGTTAAACAGTTTCTATTACCTCCAGACTGTTGAACAACTTCTATTACCTCCAGACTGTTGAACAGCTTCTATTACCAGACCATCAGACTGTTGAACAGCTTCTATTACCTCCAGACTGTTGAACAACTTCTATTACCATCAGACTGTTGAACAGCTGCTATCACCACCAGACTGTTGAAAAGCTTCTATTACCATCAGACTGTTAAACAGCTTCTATTACCACCAGACTGTTGAACAGCTTCTATTACCATCAGACTGTTAAACAGCTTCTATTACCACCAGACTGTTGAACAGCTTCTATTACCATCAGACCGTTGAACGTCTTCTATTACCAGACCATCAGACTGTTGAACAGCTTCCACTACCAACAGACTGTTGAACAGCTTCTATTACCAGACCATCAGACTGTTGAACAGCTTCTATTACCATCAGACTGTAGAACAGCTTCTATTACCAGACCATCAGACTGATGAACAGCTTCTTTCACCACCGGACTGTTGAACAGCTTCTATTACCACCAGACTGTTGAACAGCTTCTATTACCATCAGACTGTTGAACAGCTTCTATTACAACCAGACTGTTGAACAGCTTCTATTACCAGACCATCAGACTGTTGAACAGCTTCTTTCACCACCAGACAGTTGAACAACTTCTATTACCACCAGACTGTTTAAAAGCTTCTGTCACCATCAGACTGTTAAACAGCGTCTATTACCTCCAGACTGTTGAACAACTTGTATTACCACCAGAATGTTGAACAGCTGCTATCACTACCATACTGTTGAAAAGCTTCTATCACCATCAGACTGTTAAACAGCTTCTATTACCACCAGACTGTTGAACAGCTTCTATTACCATCAGACTGTTGAACGTCTTCTATTACCACCAGACTGTTGAACAGCTTCTATGACCAGACCATCAGACTGTTGAACAGCTTCTTTTACCACCAGACTGTTGAACAGCTTCTACTACCACCAGACTGTTGAACGTCTTCTTTTACCAGACCATCAGACTGTTGAACAGCTTCTATTACCATCAGACTGTAGAACAGCTTCTATTACCAGACGTTCAGACTGTTGAACAGCTTCTTTCACCACCAGACTGTTGAACAGCTTCTACTACCACCAGACTGTTGAACAGCTTCTACTACCACCAGACTGTTGAACAGCTTCTATTACCATCAGACTGTTGAACAGCTTCTATTACCAGACCGTCAGACTGTTGAACAGCTTGTATTACCAGACCATCAGACTGTTGAACAGCTTCTATTACCAGACCATCAGACTGTTGAACAGCTTCTACTACCAGACTATTGAACTGTTGAACAGCTTCTATGACCAGACCATCAGACTGTTGAACAGCTTATATTACCATCAGACTGTTGAACAGCTTCTATTACCATCAGACTGTTGAACAGCTTCTATTACCATCAGACTGTTGAACAGCTTCTATTACCATCAGACTGTTGAACAGCTTCTATTACCACCAGACTGTTGAACAGCTTCTATTACCAGACCATCAGACTGTTGAACAGCTTCTATTACCAGACCATCAGACTGTTGAACAGCTTCTATTACCATCAGACTGTTGAACAGCTTCTATTACCATCAGACTGTTGAACTGCTTCTATTACCACCAGACTGTTGAACAGCTTCTATTACCAGACCATCAGACTGTTGAAAAGCTTCTATCACCAGACCATCAGACTGTTGAACAGCTTCTATTACCACCAGACTGTTGAACAGCTTCTATTACCAGACCATCAGACTGTTGTACAACTTCTATTACAAGACCATCAGACTTTGAACACCTTCTATTACCAGACCATCAGACTTTGAACACCTTCTATTACCAGACCATCAGACTGCTGAACAGCTTATATTACCATCAGACTGTTGAACAGCTTCTATTACCACCAGACTGTTGAACAGCTTCTATTACCAGACCATCAGGCTGTTGAACAGCTTCTATTACCAGACCATCAGACTTTGAACACCTTCTATTACCAGACCATCAAACTTTGAACACCTTCTATTACCAGACCATCAGACTTTGAACACCTTCTATTACCAGACCATCAGACTGTTGAACAGCTTCTATTACCAGACCATCAGACTGTTGAACAGCTTCTATTACCTCCAGACTGTTGACAGCTTCTATTACCACCAGACTGTTGAACAGCTTCTATCACTAGACCATCAGACTGTGGGACAGCTTCTATTACCAGACCATCAGATTGTTGAACAGCTTCTATAACCAGACCATCAGACTGTTGTACAGCTTCAATTACCAGACCATCAGACTGTTGAACAGCTTCTATCACCAGACCATCAGACTGTTAAACAGCTTCTATTACCACCAGGACTCTTGAACAGCTTCTATTACCATCAGACTGTTAAACAGCTTCTATTACCATCAGACTGTTGAACAGCTTCTATTACCATCAGCCCGTTGAACGTCTTCTATGACCAGACCATCAGACTGTTGAACAGCTTCTATTACCATCAGACTGTTGAACAGCTTCTATGACCAGACCATCAGACTGTTGATCAACTTCTATTACCATCAGACTGTTGAACAGCTTCTATTACCAGACCATCAGACTGTTGAACAGCTTCTTTTACCACCAGACTGTTGAACAGCTTCTATTACCATCAGACTGTTAAACAGCTTCTATTACCACCAGACTGTTAAACAGCTTCTATTACCATCAGACTGTTAAACAGCTTCTATTACCATCAGACTGTTGAACAGCTTCTATTACCATCAGACCGTTGAACGTCTTCTATTACCAGACCATCAGACTGTTGAACAACTTCCACTACCAACAGACTGTTGAACAGCTTCTATTACCAGACCATCAGACTGTTGAACAGCTTCTATTACCATCAGACTGTAGAACAGCTTCTATTACCAGACCATCAGACTGATGAACAGCTTCTTTCACCACCGGACTGTTGAACAGCTTCTATTACCACCAGACTGTTGAACAGCTTCTATTACCATCAGACTGTTGAACAGCTTCTATTACCTCCAGACTGTTGAACAGCTTCTATTACCACCAGACTGTTGAACAGCTTCTATTACCACCAGACTGTTGAACAGCTTCTATTACCAGACCATCAGACTGTTGAACAGCTTCTTTCACCACCAGACAGTTGAACAACTTCTATTACCACCAGACTGTTTAAAAGCTTCTGTCACCATCAGACTGTTAAACAGCGTCTATTACCTCCAGACTGTTGAACAACTTCTATTACCACCAGACTGTTGAACAGCTGCTATCACTACCATACTGTTGAAAAGCTTCTATCACCATCAGACTGTTAAACAGCTTCTATTACCACCAGACTGTTGAACAGCTTCTATTACCATCAGACTGTTGAACGTCTTCTATTACCATCAGACTGTTGAACAGCTTCTATTACCAGACCATCAGCCTGTTGAACAGCTTCTATTACCATCAGACTGTAGAACAGCTTCTATTACCAGACGTTCAGACTGTTGAACAGCTTCTTTCACCACCCGACTGTTGAACAGCTTCTACTACCACCAGACTGTTGAACAGCTTCTATTACCATCAGACTGTTGAACAGCTTCTATTACCAGACCGTCAGACTGTTGAACAGCTTCTATTACCAGACCATCAGACTGTTGAACAGCTTCTATTACCAGACCATCAGACTGTTGAACAGCTTCTACTACCAGACTATTGAACTGTTGAACAGCTTCTATGACCAGACCATCAGACTGTTGAACAGCTTATATTACCATCAGACTGTTGAACAGCTTCTATTACCATCAGACTGTTGAACAGCTTCTATTACCATCAGACTGTTGAACAGCTTCTATTACCATCAGACTGTTGAACAGCTTCTATTACCACCAGACTGTTGAACAGCTTCTATTACCAGACCATCAGACTGTTGAACAGCTTCTATTACCATCAGACTGTTGAACAGCTTCTATTACCATCAGACTGTTGAACAGCTTCTATTACCAGCAGACTGTTGAACAGCTTCTATTACCAGACCATCACACTGTTGAAAAGCTTCTATCACCAGACCATCAGACTGTTGAACA